>NC_092751.1:90876347-91608847 GCF_047496795.1 Chiloscyllium punctatum
ATGAGAAATGGGAGAGCCCCACTATAGATCCTTGGAAGAAAATATGGGATAAAAGGTACAGGATCAATAAGAAAAATCATTGCAGATTCTCCAATGAAATAAAGAGAAACAAACTGAACAGGAATGAAAAGTCCCACTAAGTCAGTTAAAGGAGAGAAACTTTGAAGCAGAATTTCATGGCTTACCACATCAAAACGCAATTTCAAATTAACATCAGGTAAGATTAGGAGCGTTATGTGATTATGGTATAATATGAAGATTTGACTCATCAAGTAGTTTTTCCAATGATAGTTTTGGGACAGGCCATGCTTGCATGCTAGCACTGAGTTCAAACAAAGTGTCTCTGTGGCACTGCATTCTTGGCCACATTCTGAAGGGTTTTTAAACTTGCTGTTTGAATGGAAGTAGTTTTAAAACTGAGATCCTGGACTGCCAATCTGGGTCAAATTTGAGAGACATTTTGAATAAAGTCAAAGAAACCAAACAAACGCAAATATATTTTTTCTTCACTACAACTCACGGTGCTAACAACTATTTTTCATCCACAATGCAGATTTTTAATGACTATTTAATTTAAGTGGCGCATTATCCCAGCTTTTTTCCACTGTGGGTCCATTAGAGGATAGTCAAAAGGAACAAAGCAGTAAGTATGAAATATAAACAGATAGAAATGAATCGGGGGGTATGTGATTCATGGCCACAGCTTAGCCACTTCTGCCATACTCAGTGTATGCAAATGTATGCAGTAATTACCAGGAGAGATTATCAAACCCAATGCATGATGCAGCGCAACCCAATGGCCCTTGAATAGAAACAGAGACAGAAAACTAGGATAGTCCAAGTGCAGTTGAATACCTCTGTGTTCTTGTGTTCATTAGACACTCATTACTTTATTTAATCAGAAGTCATTATATGGCTTATTCCAAAATGAGCATGTTTGTGCTCCAGTTAATTTATGTCGTCCCTGTGGATCATTGGATTTTGTGTTATGATAACGCTGATTGGGAAAGATAAAAGGGAAGGAGAAATGATGCCAATAATCTGAATGAGCATCAAAGTCATACCCAAGTTGAGGTGTGAGTTGCCAAATGTTAATAGGTTATACATTAAGAATTACACATGATTTGCACTTAGTTCTTGCTACCTGCGCAGCATGTGTGGGAGAAACACAGCTCAGCCCATAGTGAGTCTGCATAATGTCAACAGGAACAGGAGGGCTTCAACTCAATAATGTGATGGTCGACTGGTCCAGACTGGAATTGGAAACCCTTGATGAAAAGACTTTCAAGTATTGCATATTGTCAAACTTGAAAGAATCTTAAAATTTGATCAAAACTATATTTAACATTTCAACAAAAAAGTTGAGGATGTCAGAATACAAATCTCTTGAAGACTCCAGCAAAAAAAAATCAATTTACAAAAATGAATGCTGCAGTCTGGTGTTAATAAGGCTATGCAGAGGATATGCAGAGGAATTATTTGATATTAAATATAGACTCAATTTGAAAAGATAATTCCAAATTAGCACCATATACTTGGTGTCAGCTATATTGCTATTTTATCATCAAATCTTTTCTTCATTTGGATGCAGAAGCAAACTTACCCCTTCACTTGGGTTTCTCATTGTTAACAAAAATAAAACTGTCCTCAGTGTTCACTCCTTGTGTGCTGCAAATTGAGGTCTCTGAGCACTGTTATTTCTCTAATCTTCAAATGGTAGAGTAGACTCTTATTAGACTTAAAATGGTCCTTCTCCCAAACAAAAAAACAGCCTTCATTTATCTAACATTGACACTTAAATTAACCATATGGCTCATTATGTTTAACTATTGGATATAAAGCCAACTTTCAGCCTTCTGTGCATCAAATTATTATGTATTTAACTTGCATAATCACAATCATACGTTGCTTCAAGATGAATCATATTGGGAGTTGAAAGTTAACTCTGTTTCTCTCTCCATAGATGCTGCTAGATCTATTGTGATTCTTTAGCACTCTGTTTTCATTCCAGATCTCCAACATCTGTGGTAATTTGCTTTTATTTTGACTCTGGGCATCTTGCTAGATGTGGCTCACGTGAGACATTTGAAGACTCAAAACACCTTGTCAGGATGTTTTGAATAAAACTGCTTTGTATTTACATTCTGCCCAGTCCCCCTGTCTTATTCAAGTCTATGGACCAAAGACGAGGCTACGTTTTTCCACACTTACAACAAAGTTATTCATTAGGTACAATGGGACGTTGCAGAGAACAATGCCATTGTTACATGAAACATTTGCACGTGTGCCTCCTTTCTCCAGTGGCAGCATCTGGGAGAGATTAGGGATCTGTTAGTAGTTTAGTGTAGCTTGGGACTCAGGAGTCTGCAGTTCATCTCCACACAATAAACAAGTCACTTGCATTTAACATGAAGCTAACATCAAACTTGTTAGCAAAGGGAAAAATATATATATTGTGGTTTCATTCAGCCTGCAGCAAGGGACTAGCGCTAGGCACCATGATTTACACAAGATTATCTATTTCTACTTGTGCCATGCTTAGTTTATAGAAATACAATTATACCTCTTCATTCCAATTCAGGAACAATTAATGATGTTGTTTTGATATTTTAAATGTTTCCTCTTTTCTCGCGGGTTTTAATTTTATTGTCTAAGTGGCGAGAGTTAAAACTATAAATTCTGCTCCATTTTGCTTTATCAGAATTCATTCTGAATTAGAGAATGGGTGTGGAACCTTGTTCAAACTTGGGAAGGAGCTTCACAAGTACTAACTAGCCACTCAATGATACCGGTTGCCACTGACTCTGTATACTTGATGGGTGTGTGATGAACCCAGAACCAAAGGCATTCCCGTGTGAGGACGCACTGTGCGACAGTAAATCTGTTCTGCCCCAAACTTTGTTTGACTGAGTAACAGGTCTCACGGGCTTATTTTGATAAATTAACCCAACAGATAGCTGATGCTCAGAATTACAAAGTGGGAACACTGCGCCTGTAAAAATCCACACAGTTTCCGAATGTCACCAGCGTTGATCGGGAATCTAATACCTAGATTGAATGAACAGTGGGTAACATTTCTGGGTCTTGACGGGTGGAACAGGGTCGCGCGGTTGCTAGAGGGTTGTTTCCTACATTAAGGAATACTATCGGAAATCTGCCCTGAAGCCTAACTGCTCTCTTAGTCTGCGGGGTTGGACTGCCTGTTTTCTCAGTCATTACTGAATGCTGGTTCCGCGCAAATCTCCCCGAAACAGCGTCGGAAAGAGACTCCTCTCGAGTTTTGGCATGTGTTGGAGTGTTCTACTGAACAAGTTGAGGGAATGTGAAAAGCAGACCGCGTTATGTCACATCACCCGGTGGAAATAAATACTTAATGCCGTGAAAGGATACATCAGATCCCAGATTCAATGGACGAGAGAGAGAGTATTTTGTTCAGTGTTCATTGTGAACAGTTGGCTTTCAGAACAGTGAAAGAGGGGGGGGGGGGGGAGGGTCCAGAAGATAGAGGACAGAGGACGGGCAGCTCAAAGCTGAATCTCAGCACGGTTCATTCGGGGCTGGGCGTTGCTGAACTATGCAGGGCTGTTTTACCAAGTTCACACGTCCTTGACCGCCCTGTTGACACAAGCATTTTAAAACCCGAAAGAACTGCGGATGCTGAAAATCAGAACCCACGAACAGAAATTGCTGGAAAAGCTCTGCGGAGAGAAACCAGAGTTAACGTTTCGGATCCCGGGACCCTTCCTCAGAATTGAGGCATGACTTTTTCCAGCAGTTTCAGTTTTTTGTTTCTGTTTGCATTAAAAGTTGGATCCCATTTCGCCTGTTCCTGCCTTTTATTTTTGTCCTAAAGTTCGCTTCATTCGATTAAAGTGGAAGGTCACCCCCTCGGTTTTCCAGCGGGCTGGATGAGCGAGTCGTGCCCCCGGCCGGCAACTGAAAAGGAACCTGGGAAAAAAAAGGGACGAAAAAACTAAAACTTACCCTTCAGCGTCGCAACCTGCGTCAGAGCTTGGGCGTAAGTGGCCGTGTTGAGCAGAGTCGTGGGCAAGCAGGAGGGGAAGAAAGGGGCCGAAGGGCCTACAGTCCTGCCGAGGCTGAAAGACAAACCCAGCATTAACGGGACCATATTACCCAAACACATCCACCCCCTGCCCCCCCCCCCCATCTCCCCAACTTCAGATTCGCCCCCCTTACTTCTGTTGCATTTCCAAGGATTCCTTTTTGCCCCGAATCGGCTCCATGGGAGAGGGGGAATTTAGATTTCTCATGGGCGGCGAACCCTCGGCTGCAATCTCCTTCCCACCTTCTTGATCGGAATTGCCCCTCTCCGTTTTCCTCCATTTCGCCCTTCGGTTTTGGAACCAAACCTGTCGGAAAATTGTTTTTAACAAAATCAGCTTTGAGAAGATCTGTAGCTCAGATTGAGCTTCTGGGTGTAAGTTTGCTCGCTGAGCTGGAAGGCTCATGGAAAAAAAAATGCATCCTTACATTTAAAAAAAATACACAAAGTGGACCGTCAGTTCATCTGAGGAACTCTCCCTCTGTGGTGGTCATCTGGAGTAATTTCTGATGCTCAGGGTGTGGGTTAATCAGGGACTCGGCTAACCTTTAAGATTCCTCTTAGATGGAAATACAGGACTTGAAGGGAGGGGTCAAGCGCTTGTCCAAAACGTTGCCTTTTGAGAAAGTGCAATATAATACTGATGGAGCTGATAGAGCTAAGATTTGAATCGAGTCCCATCGCTTCTTGCTCCTTTTTCTGCCATTCCCAACCATTCTCTCAGAACTCCAGCCCAATTCGTTGTAACGGTCAACCCATCAGGAGCGAGGGGGTTTTGTGTTTCCACATTGCGACACCTGGAAAGACGGTGTCTTCCTGTTCATGGACAATGCCCTCCCAAAAAGCAATAAATAGGGATCCGGTTTATGATCTGGAATTCAATCGGTTTTGCCCCGGGATTCCACAACTCAGAACTCTCCCCCACCCCCCCCACCAGCTACGTATATGTGGGCGATTGAAATCGCAGTTAGCTCCACAAGGATATTAATGACTTTATAATCAGGTAAACTTGGGTCAGTTAAGTGTGGACCAGATGCAGACAACTTCTTGCATCGTAATTGAATGAAGGTCGCTGGCTATAACAACATTTAATTGAGCAATTTTTCATTATCATATTTTAATGACTTTCTGGTGACAGTTAGCCTGCTTCTGAGTAACATGCATGATGAAGTCGTTTATTTCCTATTTAGTGATTATTTGACAACATCAGCCTCGATTAAGGCTCGGCTTTCTAACGCATTAATCATATTTTAGTGGGTTACTGAATCTTTGCAGCGTTTTATATTTGTGTGTGTGTGTGTGTGGGGGGGGGGGGGGAGGTGATTTTTGTTTTCAGTTATTTTTTTGCCTTCAGTAAGGGACAGGGGATAAAAGGACAATTCAAAAGATTCTGCTAGTGTTGGCAGAATAATTGTCTCAATTTGCTATCTCACCCTTACACCTTCTAGCATGAAGTCGTGATCCGCCCGTCCTGAATGCGCTCTAATTGCTGCATTTATCTTCATCTACAGCTCCTTCCCCAGCAGTAGACATTCAGTGAGCACTTCAAACTATATCAAAACCAGGATCCCATTCGAAAATAATAACACGCCTCCGTGTGAACGCCGCTTCATGCCTAGATTTAATAAGCAGGATCCCTTAATCCGTTTAAGGAAGAATAATCTGTTTACAATCCCTAATTTAGAGCAATGAATACCATTATCTCGCTTCATTTATTGTGTTTTAAACGATAGCACCATGACCCTCGGGGACTCGAGTCAAACTATTATAATACTTACAATTACGTTGGCTCATAGATCTCACCCTGTGCAAATCTGAAAGATTAATAAATACGGGTGTGCAAAGTCTCGTATTAAAATGGGGAGGAGGGGAGGGGATGTTGATGCATCAACATTCAGACCTGAGTGCCCACATGTATGCAGCTAAGAGACTTGCCAACTCGACTTGCAAGTTTAGCTTCCTGCTTTTATTCAGTTCAATCTCAAAATCAGTTTGGGTTCCAATTTTAAAAGGTAGTTCGAAGTTTTTTTTCCGAGGCAAGGAAATGGATGTGCATTGATGTAATTTAGTGCCTCAGAGACACGGACAAATTAGTGTAGAACATTATCACTAGTTAATTATGAATGACCGATTAATCAACCTAATCTAATATTCCACATTATGTTGACGTTATTAAAGTGCATCACATAAATGACAGATAGTCTTTCATTTGTTTTATCTCTAGCCAAATATGCACTTTACACTGACAGTCGCGTAAAGTCTGAACGCTCAGCTTTTTTTAAAAAGATGATTTACCTGAACTCTTGCTTCAGTGAGATTTATCTTCATTGCGAGCTCTTCCCTGGTGAATACGTCTGGGTAATGCGTCTGTGCAAAAACGGCCTCTAAAGCTTCTAACTAGAGAGAGAGAGAGAGAGTGGGTGAGTGTCTGGGAGAGAGAAAGGGAGAGAGGGAGAGAAAGAGAGAGAGGGTGAGGAGCTGAGAGTGAGAGACAAGGGGAGAAGAGGGTGAAAGAGAGAGAGTGAGAGAGGTGAATGAGAGAGGGGGGAAAGGGAAGGGGGAAGAGAGAGAGGGTGAACGAGAGAAGGTGAAAGAGAAAGGGTGACAGAGCAAGGGTCAGAGAGAAAGAAAGAGTGGTTCAGAGAGAGTGATTTAGAGAGGACAGCGTAATTTCATCTTTGAAAAAAAATACCCAAAAGGAGTCGTCAGTCAACACCGCAAACAGTTGTGATTCTCACACAAACACAAACAGGAAATGCTGGGAAATCTCAGCAAGTCTGGCAGCATTTGTGGAGAGAAATCAGAGTTAATGTTTCGGGTCGAGAGGCCCCTTCCTCAGAACTGGTCACTGGGCCTGAAACATTAACTCTGATTTCTCTCCACAGATGCTGCCAGACCTGCTGAGCTTCCCCAGCAATTTCTGTTTGCCTTTCTGATTCACAGCATCCGCGGTTCTCTGGGTTTTTAGTTGGGATTGGAAGTTTCCACAGAAACACAAACGCTGCGAAGAAACGGAAAAAGGCATCTGTGCAGCTGGTCGAGCGGCTGAGGGTTTGTTTTATTCTTCTCTCTCTCTCTCTCTCTCTGACCAGCTTGCTTTTATTTTAATTTCCATTGCCAATGGCCTGGTCATTCAGAGTTTGCTGTGTTTGAGGTGAAATCTCATCAAATCCGCACTTTGCCAGAGTTGGCCGCCAGTGATATTCGATTGGCTGCAGGCAGGAGTCTGGAGAAAACAAAATCAAAACTCTCGGTGGAAGAAGTCTGGCTTTTAAGAGAAAAAAATTCAGTCCCACACAACGCCCTTCATTCCGTTCAAAAAAAATGGGGGGGGGGGTTAATTTGTAGTGGGGTTGGGGAAAATGAGCCCTAATGTTCTCCCGGAATTTGGCAGTCAGTTTTAAGCATTGTTTGCCCCTCAGGGGAGCAGGACAGACCTGCTGGAGGGTAAATGTCGTCCTGTTTCGGCGTTGCTTTCGACGTAAGAAACCGTCATCAAAATCGCTGGTACTGTGTCCGCCGAACCCTCCGGAACTCACTGGGGGAGGAAAAATGCAAAGAGAAGGTTTTTTTTTTAAATTAAAAAAAAGCCTGGACAACGAAAGAGAGAGAGAAAAAAAAGTAAATCTTAAGTCAGATGCATATTATAAATTCGCCCAGCAATAAGCAAAGCCTCAGACCTGAAGGACTTCACCAAACAATCTCAGGAGGCAACTCCAGCAAGAGGGAGATTATCAAGAGCAGCGTCCAGTTTACAAAGGTTGGAATTCCGCCTCACCCCCCAAAAAAAAACAAAGCGCCAGTTCAAATCATTGCCCTAAGTGTTCGAGCCCCTTACCAGGATATTTCAAAGCCAACCCTCAAGGCTATTTGGCCCCTGTTTGATTTGATTGTCCGTCGCCTGCTGACTGTTTTTAACCTTCCAAGTCTCCGGCTGGCAGAGGGTGAGTATTCCCACACACCCCCCCCCCCCCCGCCACCACTCGCTCCTCTTGTTTGTAATTTGTTTGCAAAACAGCATAAAAGATTGATGCAGACCTTTTAGGGAAGGGAGGAGCGTGACCACCTTCCCAAAGCTTTGATAAGAAGCATGACACCAACCATCTGCGATGGTAAAAGCCTATTTTAACCCTCAGGCTAAACAAAAAGGGTTCGTGTGTGTATGTATATACAGAGGGAGGAAGCAGGTGGCAATATACTGCTGGGACCGGCACTCGCTTTTCCTAGCACCAAAACACAGCAGAACACAGGAGAGCAATGCGATAGACTTTACCTATTGCAATGTTGGACGTGTCAGTAGTACCACAAAATATCCAAGTGGTTTCAGATTAAAATAAAACTTATGATAACGGTACACATAACAAAACGTAAGGTCCTAGATGGGACGTGTACATTGCCCTAATCTATCCATAGGATGTGGGAACAAACTGTTACAAGCTTCAGCCGCCGTCGATTGTCCGCCAACGTTGCATCTGTCAGAAATGCTACCTCCCCAATGCTCGACCGCGTGTAGTTGCACATAGTTTGACACAGTTACAGGCTCAGCAAATCACGACGTTAAAACGGGGAGATGTGAAAAGTTGGAATCGCCTGTTAACGCTGGTTTGAATAATGTCGAAGGTAAAATCAAACAGATTGTAAACAGATTACGGGGGCGTTTCGTGTTGACTTTGTCAGCCTTCGTTCCTCAATCGGGTGTCTGCGATTGTGTGCCTGTGTGTGCAATATGTCATACATTCTATACACAGGAGATCAGGCGGAGGATAGGTAATGAATTTACAACTAAACATACGTACAGGAATTGGTCCGGTAACACTCGCCATCTAACTGCGGTGGACAGTGGAAATAAAACATTGTGGAGTCTGTAACAAAACACAGGAGCCAGTCAGCTGCTTCTGAGGCAAAGTTTAGACCGCCAGAGAAAGAGAGAGAGAGAGAGAATAACAAGGCAATTTGACATCTGCTTCCGCTACAATCTAGAAACAAAAAAAGACAAACTGTGAACTGTACCTGAAGCCGAGCAGATAGCGGAGCTGGGATGGAGTAGGGTTCCTGGCAGAGATTACCTAGCCATCAGCAAGGATCTGACCAAATGTCTTTATCTGTCTAACATGCCCAACCGCTCGGCAACTTGCTTTTATAATCTCTCGCATAATTGGCCTTAATCTAATTATTTCCAGCGTTGTCTTCTGTGAGTAACTTCGATAGGTCCCTTGGGTTTTGCCAAAATGTGCACGTGGTCCAGGACGTCATTTCTCTCTCTCTCTCTCCCTCTTTCTCTGAGCAGAGCGGAATTTTCCTCCCCCCCCCCCCCTCCCCTCCCCTCCCCCCCCCCCCCCTCCCCTCCCCTCCCCTCCCCCCCACTCTCTCGTTCATTCTTCGGAGCGCCAAATGAAAACATTGCTTAAAATATCCTGCCGCTGGTTCTCGGGGAACGCGAGCAGACATCCGCGCTGCTGCTGATGGTTGCCCTCCCCAGTCTCCACGCCTCCACTTGAAAGGAGAAATATTGTTGCTGATCTCACACTCGGATTGCACCGTTGCCAGTTTGAAATCGGTGGGTTGTTCCACAATGTGAGTGAGGCTTTAGCAGAAGTACAGGCGTTCGCTCACTCCCTCTCTCACTGTCGCGTCCCCAAATTTTGACTTCCAGCCCAACAGGGGGGAGGGAGTTCCAGCAATTTATTTTGCTCCCCCTCTCTCCATATACAATGGACTGGGGAGCTTTAAAATCCATCAACATATGCTCAAGCGCATTAGAGGGGACAAGACAGCTCACCTTCTGCAAATAAGTACTGGCTGAGATTTTTAACTTAGAGATGGGGAAATCACATAAAAAACCCAGCAAGTATAATGGTGCATAATTGGTTCTGTAATAGCATTACACAAGGATAATAGGCTGTTACAACCCCCTACCCTATTAAGCGTTTCCCTGGCGTAAAGCCTTTATGATATTAAGGGGTGGTGGAGGGGGTGAGCGTAATGATATCTTGGTTATTAAATGCGTGTAATTAATTTATACACCGCAGAAAATAAAGTTGCTTTATGACCTCTGCAAGACGCTCAGAGTCAGACAACTGTTGAGAGGGGTTCCCTTCCTTCCTGCCTCGCCCCAGCCCCTCCCTCTTGTCCTGGCCATGTGGGCTTTAAGGAAAACAGAGGTATCGAGCTATTGGCAACTTACCGTGAGGCAAGAGTAATCCAGTGGCCGGTCTGAACTGGCCTGCAGAGAATTCGTACGTGAATCTTCACCTCATCCACGCTGTTCATTGGGTCACCAGTCCTCGACTCTTTAACGAGAAGTATTAATATGATTTACAGCTCAATTCCGCCGATCGAACGAAGAAAATGATGTTTGGTGTTGGAAGTGGTAATTAAATAATAATAATGACAGAGATCCACTCCTTTCCACCGCCCCCCCCCCCCCCTCCACACACACCTTTCCCGGAATGTACAGTGGTCAGAGGGCATGCCGGCTCCCGGCCTGATCTAACACACACTCACTCGGTCCTGCACTCTCTCCAGCGGGAAGTTCAATGCAAACACTCAAGCAGCCTGCAGAAAAGGAGGCAAGACTCATCCGCAGCCAGAACAAAACAAAGATGAGCAATTGGTCCTGGAAGATGTTGTGTTGGTTGTGAACACTAATTTTAAACAGGCAAGCGCCGATAGAAAAGGGTATCCGTTGTGTGTTGTATATAAATATGCTCAAATTGTTCTAAGGAATTTATGTTTTTAAAAATATACCTTATTCATAAAAAACATCTTTATGTTCAGACACAACTACTGAAACAGTTCTGTGTGATCTTTAGAAACATTCGAATCATTTCCCACAATTGTTCTAAGGAATACTTCATTCATTTTGTTTTAGAAAAGAGAGCTTCCAGAACAAACTATTTTTTTTTACACGCCTCCTCAATATAAGTAGCATATTAGTCAAGGTGACTGGCTTTAATTTCATCTAACCTCTTTATTCTAGGTGCCCTGCAGCCTCACAATGTTAATTGGCTTGGGGTACACGGGTCAGCGGTTAAAACTGAGCAAATAAATCCTCCCGCTCGCTTTTCCTCGCTCAGAAAGTTAGCGTGGCTTTGGGATTGTTGGAATTAGTCAGTACGGGACAGTTAAGGCGAACATTCCACTGCCAACTTACCTACACAACCATGCTGCAGCTGGGGACTTTGTAAAATATGACCACTGTAAAATGTGGTGAAATATGTCTGGTTGAAACGAAGATCAAACGTGTTGGCCCAGACCAGGTACAGAAGACCATTGGCAATGCCATTCGAATCATTGCCGATTTTATAAGAAAAAATACAAACTATTTTTGTTAGTTCGAATCATCGCCCGAGTTGAAGTATTGGAGCTAAATTGCATCTTCAGGAGCCCTTGCTGGGGAAGAGGAAGCTCGGCTGTGAATTGCAATGGATTCCAAACATGTCAGTCGTTCGAATGTGACCACGAGCCTTTGGGAATCCCTCTGTGAGTGATTCCGCCCTCGGAGGTCCCCCAAGGTGCACGTGTCTCGTAAAGAGCGTCCCCAGTGTCGTCCTCGGAGCTCCGCAGAATGGGTGCCTTCACATCAGCGTCAGTGCAGGTTGTGATAGAGCTCAACACAAACCCCAAAGAGCTGTGGATGTTGGAAATCAGAATAGAGCTCATTGTACCACTCACCCCCCCACCCCCGCCCCGCCCCACACACACACACACACGCAGAGTAATGTGGGGCGTCCGCTTGGGAATGTTACTAGAGAAACCGGGGCTGCTGTTTGCAATGCAGCTTCTACCTGTCCCACGGGCGGTCGGCTTTATCCAATTATTTAAGGAACAGTAAATAGAGGAGCGTGTTTACCCTCGTGCAGTTCAAAGCTTGAATCTCCATCGATGAAGCCTAGTGGCGTACATCCTCACCCACTCGAATAATCAGTTCCATCAGGTTTAAAACATCCGCTGTGGACTGCAACAATGGTTAGTTACATTGACATAGCAAAACGATTCCATCAATATGCCTTGATGGGTCATGGTGTCTGATTCTTTGAAGGCATTTACATTCTGGCCTGTCACAAATTCGGGGCGGGCTGTTCCAATGCTACCGGTGTAGGCCATTCAACCCATCGGGTGTGTTCAATCGGTCCAAAGACATGCTGGCAAATGGGATCAGGATCATAGAATCCCTGCAGTGTGGAAGCAGGCCATTCGGCTCATCAAGTCCTCCGAAGAGCATCCCACCCGGACCCACGACCCCTACCTTTAATCCTGCATCCCCCGTGGTTAATCCCTGCGCATTCCTGGACACTATGGGCAATTTAGCATGGCCAATCCATCAAATATGATTAATCACAAAAAAACAGAACGAGGCCAGTCGGACTCGAAATGTTAACGCTGTTTCTCTCTCCATAGATGCTGCCAGACCGGCTGGCTTTCCCAAGTAATTCCTGTTCTTGTTTCAGATTTCCAAGCCCCTGCACTTTGTTTCATATTAGAATAGTTAGGTGTATTTTTTTTTCCCTGACCGGCGCAGACGCGATGGGCCGAAGGTCATTCTTTTGCTGTGCAGTTAACCTCTACGACTCTGATGTGACTGACATGTATCGTAACACCATCTTACCGTGGTTGGTTCTCTAACCTTCGGTTGCCCATTTTTAGTACAAATCTGACAAACTGTGTTTTGCCAGTTTTGGGGCGGCTCGGTGGCTCAGTGGTTAGCACCGCTGCCTGACAGCACTGGGGTCCCTCGGTCTGTGTGGAGTTTTCACATTCTCCCCGTGTTTGCTCCGGTTTCCTCCCACAATCCAAAGATGTGCAAGGTTAGGTGAATTGGCCATGCTAAATTGCCCATAATGTTAGATGCATTAGTCAGAGGGAGATGGGCCTGGGTGGGTTACTCTTCGGAGGGTCGGTGTAGACTTATTGGGCCGAAGGGCCTGTTTCCACACTGAAGGGAATCTAACCTCATCATTAATTGGTCTGCTCTTGGGCTGCTGTAACAGTAGGATCATGCTGATTTAGTGTCTGCGTAGGTTAAACACAAATGAGCGAAATTTGAGCTGGGATTTCAAATCTGACCCACTGAAGTGAACATGGATTTCCTCTCCTCTCCACCTATTTCACTTTCCCCCTCTCCATTTAACAAATAATCTTCAAGCCAAACCTAAAGCCTCTGGAAACACAGTAAACTCGGTACTGTTTGCCATTCACAAAGCTTTAGCTGATGTGATGAAATCTAAATTAGCATTTTATATCCTCTTTTTCTTAAAAGCTCAAGAATAATACAAGCAAAATACCGTGGATGTTGGAAATCTGACGTTTTTAATAGGTACGAAAAGTGCTGGAGAAACTCAGCAGGTCTGGCAGCCTCTATGGAGACAGAAACAGAGTTAACGCTTCCGTGGTCTCGTCAGACAGAATCTGAAGGGACTGGACAAACCATTTAAGACTAAGATAATTTTCATCACCCGATGAAGGGGCAGCGCTCTGAAAGCTAGTGCTTCCAAATAAACCTGTTTGGACTATAACCTGGTGTTGTGTGATTTTTAACGTTGTCTACCCCAGTCCAACCACCGGCTCCTCTAAATCGAGATTTTTTTTGGTTCACTCAAAGGCTGATGAATCCAGGAAACCTCACAGCAAGAGAGAAATTCGACAGATTTCTGGAGATTGGTTAAAAAAAACCCGAAAGAAGTGATGATTCTGGAATTCAGAAACAAAAACTGAAATTGTTAGAAAAGCTCAGCAGATCTGGTAGCATCTGTGAAGATAAAGCTGAGTTGACCTTTCGGGTCCAGGGACACACTCGCAGAAACATTAACACTACTGTCTCTGCACAGATCTGCAGAGCTTTTCCAGCAATTTCTGGAGACTGGCGTCGTTTTCTTTTGAGCGGATAAGACTAAGGAAGGACATGGTTGAAATGTATAAAATTATGAGGGGCACAGATAGAGTAGACTAGGAATATTTTTTTCCGAGTTTAGATGAGAGTGGTGCTGGAAAAGCACAGCAGGACAGGCAGCATCCGAGGAGTTGGAAAATTGACATTTCGGGCAAAAGCCCTTCATCCTACTCCTCGGATGCTGCCTGACCTGCTGTGCTTTTCCAGCACCACTTTAATCGAGACTCTGATCTCCAGCATCTGCAGTACCACTTTTGCCCAGAAATATTTCCACCCTTTGTTAGAGAGATCAATGACCAGGGGGGCAATGATTTAAGGTAAGAGGCAGGAAGTTTAGAGGGAATGTGAGGATAATTTTTTCACCCAGAGCGTGGTGAGAAGCTGGAACTCACTGTCTGTAAGGGGGGGGGGGGGGGGTGAAGCAGAAACCTTCAACACATTGAAGACATACTTAGACGCGCTTGTCACACAAGGCTGCTGCAGGAAAATGGGAGCAGAATCATAGAATCCCTGAAGCGTGAAAGCAGGCCATTCGGCCCATCGAGTCCACACCGACCCTCTGATGAGCATCCCACCCCATCCCTTTCACCCTGCATATCCCATGGCTAACCCGCACACCTCTGGACACGATGGGCAATTTAGCATGGCCACACTTAGACTATGGGCGGAAACCGGAGCAAACCTACGCAGACACGGGGAAAACGCCACACAGACCGGAGGGTGGAAGCGAGCCCGGCTCCCCGGCGCTGCGAGGCAGCAGTGCTAACCACTGGGCCACTCAATGGGCCAAAGGGTGCTCTATAACTCCCATGATAAGGATGATGGTATGGGGACAATGACTTTGCAGGGATGTGATCAGCCATGACCTAGAATAGGGGTTGAAAGACCTGTTCCTCTGAATAAAGAGCTGAGTGTGTACAGCATGTCAACTGCGATTCAGCTGGTGGGATGGATGGGGAGGGGGGTTGGGGGTGAGGGGGGATAGAGAGAAACGGCAGTGAACCAACTGGCAAACTGACAGAACACTATTAGTAATGACATCACCGGTCCTCTGAAAGTGTCTGGGAAGTGAGGCAGTCTGGTTTGACAACACTGAAGTCGATTTGGAGTAATCCAAACAGCCACAACATTGACTAACCCCCCGCCCCCCAGCCCGGGGACAACAAAATGCTTCTCATTTCCAACAGCCGCTGAAGCGAGTTACTGAAAGAAATTGAGCAGCCTTTGGTGTGCCGTGTTTGAGTCCCACATAATCGACATTTGTGGTGAAGGTTGTGTTTGAGTACAACATTCAAAAACACGTTTGTCCGAGAATAACCACAGAAGTTGGAGTCTCAGTGCAGGGAGAGAGCTGCAGAGAGCTGCGTTGCGTCCAATTCTCGGTTCTCTTTCACCCTCCTGAGTTGCTGTACATATTTCCAAGTTGAACTCATTGCCACGTGAAGTGAAAATGGGCTCCTAATTACCGAAAGGTATTTCCATCGGTATTGCATTGTGCAAAAGCAACATGAGCATCCACCTTCCAATAACATCAAAGTCATACAGAGTACCATGTCGAATTGCATGAAGAACAGTTTAACGGCTAACATTGGGGAATTGAAGTTAAAGGTTTATTCATCACCCAACTCCTTTATAGAATAAAAAACAGGAAATGCTGGCGAAACTCTGCAGGTCTGGCAGCAGCAGTGGAGAGAGAAATCGGTTTAAACTGTGCAGGTCCAATATTAAAAATCACACACCAGCTTATAGTCCGACAGGTTTTTTTTGGAAGCACTAGCTTTCCCAACGCAGCGCTCCGAAAGCTTGTCCTTCCAGCTGGTGTTGTGTGATTTTTACATTTTGCACACCCCAGTCCAACACCGGCATCTCCAAATCAGGTCCAATATGCCTCATTCAGAACTTCGAAGCAAACAAAAAACCAGAAATGGTTGAAAAAGCTCTGCAGCCTCTTGTGAAGAGAAGTCAGAGTTAACATTCCGGGTCGAGTGACACTTCCTCAGAATTTTATTCAGAACTCACAAGGGCCATGTAAAACCGTTGTTTCTATCCATTGTTTTCAAGCCTAGTTTAAAAGGATCATTTGATAGTTCGCTCTCCCGTGTCTTGAGTTAAGCAAATGGAGTGTGAGTTAAAATGGACTGGTTACTTCCATTGTGTCGAGTGCTCTGTTCTGCATTAAGGTCTGTTTTCTTGAGAGCTCACTACCGTGTCTCTTGTGCACGGCATACCTCACTTGACAGGGTATTTCAAACATTGTGTCAGAGATTTTCATTGACGTTTAGGCTTTGAGCGATGAAACAAGGGGATGACTACACATAAATGTTTACCGTTTCCAAATGACTTGGGAGTATATTGTAAAGATCTGCCTTGGAGATTTCCTGTTCTGAAGCAGAAATGGGACTCGACGTTAAAATATTGCCCTCTCCGGCCTCAGGAAAACGTCTCCGAAACTTTTCGCGTGCAAATAATATCTTTTGAATCGCTGTACTCTTGAACAGCACAGCAAGACTTCACATATCACATTGAGGCGAATGACCAGTCCAGCTTTGTTTTTACATTTGGCAGCGCCTGCTAGAAGGGATCAGAAGATGGGTAAGTACCAATCCCCAGCCCACCCGCCTCACTCCAGCACTTCAAAAATAAACAATGCTTGAGAATTTTTTCATAATGTTTGGTTGAGCATGCTTTCTGCTGTATTTCATCCTAAAACAACAATAAAATCATCCTTAGTTTTTGTTTCCCTTTTGTTCTTTCACAGGAAGTGTCATTTGTTACCCTGCCCCAAATCCCCTTGAACTGATTGATCTCCCCAAGCCATTTCAGATGGCAATTAACAGTCAAGCACATTGCTGGTCTTTACAATATACTGGAGTCTAGAGTCCCATGTAGGCAAGAACAGGTAAGGATACGAATTAATATCAAAATATACTAATTATTAATATCAAAAGATATTAATTTCACAGAAAACATTTCAGAGACATTTTCCTGAGGCTGGACAGGGCAATATTTTAATATTGTGCCCCATTTCTGCTTCAGAGCAGGAAATCTCCAATGCACCTCTTTACAACATACTGGAGCCTGGAGTCCCATGTAGGCCAGACCAAGTAAGGATGACAGATTTCCTTCCCTAAAGGACCCTAATGAAACAGATGGATCTTTTTGACAATCCATATCACTCCAATATTTTTGTTCTAGAATTTTATGAATTGAATGTGAATTTCATTAGTTGCCTGATAGGATTTTCACCAGTATGGTCAATGTGTTAGCCTAGATACCTTGAACATTAGACTATTGACATTATCATTAGCCTACCATGTAAATTACAGGCACAATTCTGGTGGGACTCAAAGGTGACAAATCTAATAAATGCCAGAATATGGGGTAGAATTACAACAGAGGTCAAGGGCTTGATAATATCATTGCTAGACCATTAATCCACAGAATCAGATCGTGTTCTGGTTTGAATCCTGCCATGGTAAATGGTGGAATTTGAATTCAATAATAATTTGGAATTGAGAATCTAATTATGATCATGAAACAATGACAAATTGCTGGGAAAAATCCTGTCTGGTTCACTAATGTCCTTAAGGGAAGGAAACATGTTGCCTTTGCCTTGTCTGGTCTACATGTGATTCAGCAATGTGGTTGACTGTTCAGTGGTCACTGGGTAATTAGGGATAGGCAATAAGTATGGTTCCAGCTATCAATATCCTGTCCATATCCTGTGAACGAATTTTAAATATGAGGTCAATGTTCAACCATTTTAATGACTAACAGGGTCAAATTAACTGCTCAGTTTTGGAGAAGGATCACTGGATCCAAAACATTAACTCTGCTTTTTTTCCACATAAGCTGCCTGACCTGCTGAGCTTTTCCAGAAATTCCATTTTTTTTCAGCATCTGCAGTTCTTTTGAGTTTTGTTTTCAAATTAACTTTACAACTGAATTGGATTTTTGGGGAGGTGATGGCCTAGTGGCATTACTGCCGGCCTGTTAATCCAAAAACCCAAGTAATTTTCTGGGGATCTAAGTTTGAATTGGTTTGAAATGGTAGAATTTGAATTCAGTAAAAATCTGGAATTAAGAGTCCAATGATGACCAAGAATAGATTGTCAGAAAAACCCATTTGGTTCACTAATGTCCTTTGGGGAGAGAAACTGACATCTTTATCTGGTCTGGCCTACATGTGACTCCAGATCCACAGCAATGTGGTTGACCCCTAACTGCCCTCTGGGCAATTAGTGATGGGCAATAATTGCTGGCGCCTTCATCCTGTGAATGAATAACCTGAGGAGAAGGTTGTACAGTGGCTCAGTGGTTAGCACTGCTGCCTTATAGCACCAGGGCCACAGGTTCAATTCTTTGGGTGACTGTCTGTGTAGAGTTTGCACATTCTCCCTGTTTCTGCTGGGTGCTTCATTTCCCTCCCATAATCCAAAGATGTGCAGGTTAGATGGATTGGCCATGCTATTTTACCCATAGAGTTCAGGGGTGTGCTGGCTAGGTGGGTTAGCTGTGGGAATAGTAGGGTTACAGGGATAGGCTAGTGATGTGGGTCTGGGTGGGATGTTCTTTGGAGGATCAACGTGGACTCGATGGGCAGAATGGCCTGCTTCCACACTGTAGGGGTCTATGAGTACTAATGCCAGAGCATCTGAAGTCTGCTCAATCAGGTCAACTCACATCAATTTTCTCCCAAAACAGCTTCATTAGTCTTGACAGAAATTGCACCTAAACAATTTGCAAATGGCAAACATGCTTTTAGCTGGTCCTCGTTTTAATGGAAAGCAAGCATTGGGCCATCTGTGCTGGCCCAACCTTAGCATCTGGGAAATAGGGAATTGAGGTTCTGTGCAAGTAGTGAATCACAATTTTGCAAAGTAACTTTGCAAGTGATTTAACATTGACTATGTAAACAGATAGTGCTGGGAATACTCAGCAGATCTGGCAGCATCTGTAGAGAGCAACAAAGTTAATGTCTCACTCTCTGACCTCTCATTAGAATAAGAAAATATAGAGATGCTAATAGATGTTAATCTGATTTTGTATATTGTATTCCAGAAACTGGGATGTGATTGTTGGCTGCACTGTGCAACCCAACAGCTGAATACTTTTGCAGTTTAAATTTGGGGTTTCAGTTTAATAGGTTACTCTTGGGGCTTCTTCTGTTTATTGCTCCTGGCAAATAAGGCATCTGCACTACAATGTATATGAGATTTGTGAGACAGAATTACAAAGTAAGATCTCATCATGGTATTGAACCTTGCTGATCACTGAGATGCTCACCAGGCCTTTGTGTGTCCTTCAGGAGGTATGAAACATCAGACTATTCAATCCAAATTTATTTTCAAATAGAGTCATGCATGGAAACAATAAATCACAACAAGGTATAGAAATAAGCAATATATCCAGGCTCATTCAACTGGGGATTAAAATAAGAGATGCAAGCAATCCCTTCAGAACATGCTTTATATATATGGCTTGGTAAGAGTAGGGTGTTGGCATAAGTGAACTGCTCATTGACCTTCACAGTGTGGTATATTAAAGGAGGATACTTCCACTCTTCCATGGCATTAAGGTTTTGGCAATGTCACATATGACAAGGGTCTGCTGCTGCACAAGACCCACTACAGCAGTTTGTTGGAAGAATTACTTTAATGTAGAGATTGGCTAGTTCTGTTGGCTGGATGGTTGGTCTGCGATGTGGAGTGACACCAACAGGGCAATTTCAATTGCTCTACTGGCTGATGCTTCCAAGATGGACTCTCCCCTCATCTGAGAAGTAGTGATCCTTAGTTTATAACACCACCAGTCACCCTCCTCTTTCTCTGTAATGACAGAGCACCCTGATGGTCTGGCAGGACTGTGGTCTAATGTGGATGAGTGTGGCAATGAAGATGACTCAATCAAGCACGGAGCTATATCCAGGAGGAGCTATAGTACATTGCCTGCCATTTTAAATTAATGGAGCCTGGCCTGAATATTTAACTGTAGGGACAATGCCAGAAACAATCTAACTGTAAGCTATAAATCATATTACTGGAGTCCAGCTTAGAATCTTAATAACCTGTTGAAGATTTAAATTATGGTTTCCTTGGCGGGATAAAATTATAGTTCATCCGTTTCAAGTAATGGAAGAATTCCTGCAACTGACTAACTTATTTATGTTGGGAACTGTAGAAAGAAGTGTCTCACTTGTACATGTTTATGTTTCTGCCACAAGTGTAAGGCAGTATGGTGCTGAAGGGAAGTGACTAAAAATGGAAAAATGTGCACCAGGTAATTAGTGGCTAATTGCTGAAACAGTTGTTTTCACAGGACTCAGCGCTGCCTACCACTGCAGTACATCAAACCACACACATCCTTGATAGGTCTTCGGAAAGCTTCTAAGTTCACTCAGGAGTGTATTTTGACCCAAGCATGACAAATGCATTATGTAATTTATTTTTCCTTAAATCTAAGCGGTGGCTGTCAGTGAAGCATTGACACCACTGATAATGATGGTCAGAAGCATTTGTTGCCATTTCCATCTTAAGACAGGTTGACTCACAGGTTGGGGACAGGTGGGTTGGCTATAATTGACGGTAATTAATCACGCTGTTGATCATCAGGATTGTACCTGCCAGCCCCCAGGAGCTGAGTCCTTTTTTGCCCCTGTCATCAGCTAATGACATCCAAGTGCAATAATCAATCTCTACGACCATCATGCAAACATTTTTGAAGTAGACTCTTGGGTGCCCCAATGGTGTCTGGTTCCAGCCAACTTACTACACAGAAAGCCCTTGGGTTTGGAGCTATTTCCATTCTGTGGATGTCACAACAAGCATGGGAGCTCTGCCTTTGAGAGGGCTCCTCTACCTGTGATTCTGTCCTCCCATGATATATCTATAACATGCAACAGACAGCAAAGATGAAAATTATTTAATTTCTTTTTCAATAATTGTTCATCATCCGTGCAATGAGGTGTTGAAAATATAGGCCTTTGAAAGCATCAGCTTAGTCCTGATGGTCAGTTTGATCTTACTTCACACCAGTGCCCGTTCCCGTGACCAAGTGTACCAGAGCCTGCGGTAACCACATCAGTCTATACAACCACCCTGAGAGTAGAAGAGAGTCATCCTGGTCTGCAAGGGGCCGCCAATGATGATTCCACGTGTTTTTCTTAAGTTGGCCAAAGATGATTGCTGCTTTCCCTGTGCATGCATTGTGTTCTCCATCAAGGGACAGGTCATGGACAGGCAGCCGAAGTTGCTGACCACTTCTAATGAAATGTTATTTTGTGTGATCTGGAGTGAAGATTCAACACTTTGTCCCATGGCTACGGTTTCATTAATGGTTGGAAATAACTGAGCTCAATAATCTATGACACAGCAGAAGCATCATTTGGTCAAGCTGAGACCCTCAATGTAGACTGCTTTCTGACCTATTGACCTGAGATGACATCTGCCAATGATGCTCAAAACAAAGGTGAAATGAGGCACAACTTGAATCCTGCAGCGAAAATAGTGCACCACCTGAAAGTGGCCAAGGAATCCAGAACAAAAGGTAAGAGTCTTTGTACAAACAAACACCAATTAGCTTATGGCCAGAAATCCAAACTGCCTGTGGCAATAGAAATTTGTGATCTCTGTATGAAGGGATCAAGGGGGCACTTGGTTCTATCCTCTAGTTGCCTCTCTGAAATTGGCAGATGGTGAAGTACTCACTGACAGATGTAAACATATGTCCCACCGGGCTAAACATGAGTGTGTGCTGTAATCCTGAGAGATAGACATCTCCCAGTCGGCACTTGACACTTTCCAGCAGCTTTCTGTCATGGATGTGTTCGATGAAGAGCCCTCATCACTCGAGCTTGAGAAGGCCATAGGCCATTTAGCAAACAGAAAAGTACATGCACTAGTGCTTAATTAATATTGAATTTATTTACATCCATTTTGTTTTTCATGATTTAGAGCTTTGTTACACTCCTGGATTACTATAGGAATAAATAAATTAACATCAACGGACCATCGCAGAAGTATGAATTGTCTCTATAAAGAGTGAAATGCTGCTTTAAAATAGGTGATTCAAAACAACTGAGACTGTGTTATTGTTTTGTGAAAAGTTGACGCAAATCATGAAATTCAAATGTAGAAATGAGGTTCAAAGAAGAGGAGGCAAGAATGCACTTTATGTGCAAAATTGAATGAGATCAGGCTTTTCTTAGTTTCACATATTATTACCAAAAGCTGAATTCAGAAGAACAGTAGAGACATGAACAAAATTATAATTAGAAATGACAGACCGAGAAATGGTAACAATCTTCAGAATTTCATCAAAAGGATATCATTACTCAATAATAAATTTGCATGTGGTCTTTAAATGTATGTTAGGTTGAAAATACTTCAAAAGATAATTTATTAATTTAATTAACTGTAAGATATATTCAACTAATTTTCAACTAAATTGATACTGGATAATAACTGTATAATGACTGTACATTGTTCTTCACTGAAACTGAGAAAGGAATTTCCCTTAACTAATTTAATAGGCAGTTGAATGGACATGGGTTGAACTGCACAGATTTCTCTCGGTGGACACTATTCTTAGCTTACTTTCATCATTAAAAAATGACAAGAATGGACTAAAGCACATCTGTAGAATGTCTCATTCTGAGTCTCCCATTTACTCTTTCTCAAATGAAAGTAGGTTTTATGAAGAAAAAGTTGATCTAATTTTTCCTTTAATTTTTCCCACATTTTTCTTGGCTATGCACATTTGCAATTTATGGATGTGTTCCAGTGATGACTCACATGAAGCCAGCTTATTGATGTAGATACACCCACATTAACCATTAGCATTGCAACAACACAACAGCAATGCTGTTTCACATTATTACACCACGTGTTCTGGAATCCTTATCTGCAAATGTAAATAGAACTCTAGTGCAAAGTTCTCAATTTTGGAAGGATAATTCACTGTAAAAGGAAAGCTTTGTATTTATACAGCACCTTTCATGATCTTCCATGAGGTACTTTTGAAGTATGGTTGTTGTTGTAAAAACGTATACGTGGCAGCCATTTTGCACACAGTATGCTCTCATAAAATGTGATAAATTAATGTGCTTTTTTCTGATGTTGATTGAGAATTGAATATTGAGAGTGACATCGAGGATTTTTCAACAAATCCATTCATGAGACGTGCTGCCAGTGGCTGTGTCAGAATTCCTTGGCCATCACTTATTGCCCTTGAGAAGGTGGTTAAGCTCCCTTCACAAGCTGCTGCAGTCCATTTGGTATAGGTACATCCACCATGGTGTTCCAGGATTTTGACCCAGTTCACACAAAATGAATTGTGATATATTTCCAAGTCACATGGCTAGTGGCTTGACAGGAAGCTTGCAGATGGTGGTGTTCCCATTTATCTGCAGCTCCTGTTCTTTTAGATGGTAGCAGCGTTCAATTTGGAAGGTGCTGTCTAAGGAACTTTGGTAAGTGTCTGCAATGAACTCTGTTGATAATACATAATATTCCTACTGATCATCGGTAGTGGAGGGAGTAGTTGTTTGTAGATGTGGTGCCATTAAAGTGGGCTGCTTTAATCTGACTAGAGTCAAGCATCTTGAGTGTTATTGGAGTTCTACCCATCTTGGCAAGTGGGGAGTATTCCATCACACTCCTGACTTGTGAATGGGACAGGCTTTAGGGAGTTAGGAATGAGTTACTCACTGAAGAATTCCTACCCTCTGACCTGCTCTTATAGCTCTGATAGAATTTATATGGCTAGTCCAGTTGAGTTTCAGGTCAATATTAACTTCTGAGATGTTGATCGAGGGGCAATGGTTACATTCTGTCTTGCTGGAGAAAGTCATTGTTGGCACATGTGTGTCACAAATGTTTCTTAGCAGTTGTCAACACAAACCTGGATATTGTCCAGGTCTTGTTGCATTTGTACATGTACAAATGCAACAAGACCTGGACAATATCTGAGCTGTCAAAAATGGTGCTGAACACTCTGCAACCATCAGCAAATCTCCATATTTCAGACTTTATGATGAGAAAAAGTGGTTGATTAAGTCACTGAAGGTGGTTGGGCCTAAGACTCATCCTGAAGAGCTCCTCTCTTTTTCAAAATGAAGAATGGCGGAGAATGACTAAAAGATTAATCAAGAGGGAGACATCAGAGATGAGGGGAAGCTAGCTAGAAATGTGAAAATGATAGCAAGAGTTTCTGAAGGTATTTTAAAACAGGAATCAGTAAGTAAAGTGAGTGTTGGTCCTCTAGAGAATGAGAATCGATACATAATGGTAGTGATAAGAAAATGGCAGGTTGAACACATAAATATTTTGCTTCTGTCTTCACTATAGCAAACTTAAAAACTTCCCACTAACAGCTGTAAATCAGGAGGTGGAAGGGAGAGAGGAACTCAGTGACATTATAATCACAGGAAAGATGATACCAAATAAACTTTTGAACCTTGGCTGGCAAATCTCTGGGTCCAAACTGATTTTATCAATTTAAGCATGTCAGCTGAGGGAAGGAACCTCCAACAGTGCAGGGAGAGATTGGGGATTGCAGATGTTGGAGATCAGAGTTCCAACTCTGACCTCCAACAAGTGCAGCACTTCTTCGATATTGTACTGGAGTGGGATTGTTAGATTTTTCTATTCAAGTAGATGAAACAAGTTGACTATGCTTTGCAACATTTTCCTAGCTACTACAATTCTGAAGAAGGGTCACTACACTCAAAACATTAACTCTGCTTTCTCTCTACAGGTGTTGCCCAGATCTGCTGAGTTTTTCCAGAAATTTCTGTTTTTGTATTTTTATTGCACTTGCCAGACACATTAAATCTCTTTCATCTTATTATCAACTATTCTAATATTGGGAACAATTTAGATGTACTCCATCTAAATTTGTCATTACTTTAAATATCTCTGTCAATACTTTTCCAGCTTTGTCTACTCTTCAGTCATAGAGTACAGTGCAGAAACAAACCCTTCATTCCAATCATCCATGCTGACCAGATTTATTAATCTAGTCCCATTTGCCAGCATTTATCCCTCTAAACCTTTCCTTTCAAATACTCAATCAGATGCCTTTTAAATGTACCAGCCTCTGTTACCACTTCTGGTAGCTCATTCCATACACAGACCATCCTCCGCATGAAAATGTTGCCCCTTAGGTCCCTTCTAAGGCTTTCCCCTCTCACCTTCAACCTATGCTTTCCAGCTTTGGAGTCCCCTAGCCTAAGGGAAAAGACCTTGGCTATTCATTCTATCCATGCCCTTCATGATTTTATAAACTTCTAAAAGGTCACCCCTTTCGACATTCCAGGGAAAACAGTCCCAGTCTATTCCGTCTCTCCATATAGCTCAAACCCTCCAACCCTGGCAACATCCTTGTTAAACTTTTCTGAACGCTTTCAAGTTTCACAACATATTTCCTGTATCAGGGAGACCAGAATTGAATGCAGTATTCCAAAAGTGGCTTAACCAATGTTTTGTCCACCTGCAACATGACTTCCTCATTCCTGTATTCCGTGCACTGACCAATGAAGGCAAGCATACCAAATGCTTTCTTCACCACCACTGTCGACCTGTGAGTCCACTTTCAAGGAACATTGAACTTGCACCCAAGGTCTCTTTGATCAGCAACACTCCCCAGGACCTGATATCTTGCCCTGATTTGCCCTAGCAAAATGTGGCACCTCACTTATATCTAAATTAAACTCCATCTGCCACACCTCAGGAAGACAATCTTAGCATCCCCAATCTATCCATGCAATTGCAGTCTCAAATCTCTGGAATCGTTCCAGTAAATAGCTCCCCACAGCTTTCACAATCTTCTTAAAACATGATGGCCAAAATACTCCAAATGGAATTGAACTAACCTTTTGTATAGATTTAACATAATTTCTTGGTTTTATTACCCTCTGCCTCTACAAAGCCCCGGGTCCCAAATGTTTTAGGATCTGATTGTAAAGTCCTATCCTTCTTATCAACACACACGTCTCTTCATTGTATTTCATTTGTCCTGGATTCATCCATTCCACCAGTCAATGTCTTGTTGAGGTCCATGACTATTTCCCTCACTGCTCACTGTACTTCCTAGCTTCATGTCATTTGCAAGTTATGAATTTACATTACATGCCTCCAAGTTAAATTATTTATATATATTAAATATGCCAATCATCCAACTGCTGAACAAGAAGAACAACTCAGTTATACCTTCCTTCATAAAAGCTACCCTAACATAAAAGCCATTCGGTTGAACTTTCTACTTCCTATCCCTTATCCAATATTATATCCACACTGTTACACTTCTCTATATTCTTTGAACTTCAGTTTTGCTAACAGGCCTGATAAATGGTACATTTTCAAACATTTTTAGGAAGTCCATATATATATAAATCTTACGGCTCTGCCCTCATTCACCCTGTGTTTCTTTAGCAAAACTTCAACTAACTTAGTCAAACCTGGTTTACTCTGAAAACCTGGTTTACTCTGAGCAAGTTCATGCTAACTCTTCTTGATTAGTCTATGCTTGTCCACTTGGCTGTTAATGTTCTCTTTTCTGAAAGTTTCCCCACCACCGATATTAAACTGATTAAGCTTTAATTGCTGGTTTTCTGAAATTATCTTGGGCTGGGGAGTCAGGTAGATTTTCTTGATGTTTATTACACAATTTAGACATTGATCTGTTGGGTTGAGGGCCTGATGTTTGATTACAGACAGGGAGAACCAAGTCTGTTTTCATTTCAGTAACTGTTTGCTTAGGAATTTGCTGAACTCCCCTAAGAGTAAATCTCATTGACTCTGATTGAATTGTTGAAATATTTTCATTTATTTTAAGTAATAAAAAATTGCTTGTTTGAATAACACAATACCCTAGGCTTTATTTCATTTTACTGCAATAAAAACATCCATAAAAACATTTAAGAGCAAGTGTAGCATAGATTAAGAAAGGTTTAGCTCATTTCTAAAACCTAATAATGGAGGTTTTTAACATGGGGGGGGGGGGTCTCTGGTACATTGGAACTGTTTGTAGACTGATAGTCAACCTTTTTGACTGTGTTATGATGCACCTTCTGTGGCAATCATGGCTTGAGATGAGACTTGAATCCAGAGCTCTTGTCCAGAGGTAAGGATGTTCCCATTCCATTTCAAGACTTCCTACATTTGAGAGTATCCCTGAAAGCATATAAAATCTCTACTGTTCCAGATTTGGAGCCTATGACTTGATTATTATTGCAGCATACATGAACATAAAGAATTGGCATGGGCAGTTGTCAGATTGTGTTATATCTAGCTAAATTATAGTGGAGGATGAATGGGAAGTAACAGGCAATATTTAGGCTACTGTTAGACCTCTGATTAGCATGCTCACTGTATTGCACACCTTTGAAGTTGCTAGATGTGTAGACAAGAATGTGACTAGGATGACTGTAATCAAGGGGACTGGGGAAATACGTAAAAACTAGAAGTTAAACTTGTTTCGTATTAGTGGAAAGAAGTTTGCTTATAAACATTATATAGGATGGGACAACATATCCATCCTAGGACAAGCAATCAGAGACATGCATGAGAATTCCTAGAAGCATGGCATTCCAACTGGAACTCTATCAACAAACACATTGACTTGGATTCCATTTACCACCCCATGAAAAAAAACAGGAAATGACATCATCATAGGAAATGACATCACCAACCAAGAAAACCCCAACATATAAATAGAATGCAGGAAACACCTGAAGTGCTTCGTTTAGAGGCTCACTGAAGATGTTACCTAGTATGGTGACGAAACGTCTGAAAATGAACTTTCCAAGTGAGCAAGCAAACCTACATCCAGAACTTCGACCTGAGCTACAAATCTTCTCAAAACTCATCAGGCATTATATACGTGGCAAAGTATGTGAAAAGGTTGAAATTTGAAAGTTGTGCAATAAACATTGGACTGGGGAACACAAAGCAAGATCACAAAATAACATAAAGTCCTTCCCATTCAGAAATGTAGACATATTGACCAGACTCACAGAGAAAGTAACTTACTCAAGATCAATTGACATCTTCATAAAGGATTTAAAGCTCTCAAGAGGAGATGTAGACACTAGAGGTACTGAGAGAATCATTGTGTTGGTTAAAGGAGAGAATTAATGAGCGCTGTGAGGGGAGTCCAAATTTTAATAAGAACAAATGAAGTCTGGATGGAGAGGGATGAATGTTCTGAATGAACTTTTCTTGTATCTGTATGATTATTATATTCTTATGTAACAATAAGAATCCCTCTATGGGAAGATCGCATTCCAGAAAACCAAAGAAACCAAAGTCTAATATTAATATAAATTTCTATCAATATTAGAAGCAAAAGCTTCCTTTGACCATTACCTTAAACAAACATTGGGATATGCAGCCAAATCACTCTAATTCAAAGAGCTCTTGATCAATAGCTTGGATCTACTAATTGTTGTAAATCCCCTGAGAAAAGAACAAACCTAAACCTATGTAATATTTAAACATAAATTATTACTAAATATTGGGCATACTGTTGGGGATATCTGTCTTCTGTAGAATGGTAACGTAATCTAAATGGTGGGGAAGGGTAAAACAAACAAAACTAGCAGAGGAAGGTGTCTGAAAATATCATGAATAAAGGGAATTGCCTGTGTATCACTTAAAAGTGGACAGCATTTCTGTTTGACAATCTGGCTGTGTTTTTCTGTCCTGTGTCTAATAACTATAGCTTTAACAGTATGCTCACGAGAGAAAGCAGAATACTTTCTCGAAAATTAGATAATGGTTGCAAGCCTTTGAGTTATTTATGATGCAGCTTATAAATGCTTTCTTGGCTAATAGTTGATTTATTAAACTTTGTTGCAATTTGTAAGATGTGTTTATCATTCATTTATAAAGCTACCCTGGCAGATTAGATAAACAACATTCGTAAGTATTACTGCCTATTACCCAATGGAACAGATGGGGAGCAAGAGCTGCAGTTTACATAAGGTTTGCCAAATGTTTCTTCAGATGTTCCCCAACATTTAATATATTGGAACTTTCACCTTTTTGATTCTTGAAGGAAGTTAAGATTTACTACCATCCATGCACTGTCTTTGAGTGTTAGACATAGAGTCTGAGAGTCATAGAGATGTACAGCATGGAAGCAAACCCTTCAGTCCAACTCATCCATGCTGACCAGATATCCCATTCCAATCTAGTCCCACCTGCCAGCACCTGGCCCATATCCTTTTAAACCATTCCTATTCATATATCCATCCAGATGCCTTTAAATGTTGTAATTGTACCAACCTCCACCACTTCCTCTGGCAGCTTGCATGTAGTGATTCAGTATCCTATAGAAAAACAAGGGGAGATGGTGGCCCATAGTATTGTCGCTGGACTATTCATCTAGTAATGTTCCTGAGTTCAAATTCCGCCACAGCAGATGGTAGAATTTGAAATCAATAATGGTCGAGAATTAATGGTAACCAAAAACAAAAATGTCAGAAAACCCATCTGGTTCACTTACGCCCTTTAGGGAAGGAAACATACCAGGTCTGGCTTACATATGACTCCAGACTCAAGGTAATATGGTTGACTCTTAACTGATCTCTGGATAATTAGGGCTAGGCAATAAGTGTTGGGCCAGCTAGCGATATTCTGTCAGTGTCCTAAAAATGAGTTTAAAAATTGATGCAGGTTCAATTGCTTGGGGCAGGGTCCTCTGCTCATAACGTGAGGAGTCCAAGGATGGGCAGCACAACATTGTCTTGATTATTTCTGCTCTATGGTAAGCTGTTTTCATAGACAGATGCAGGTAGAATGTGAGATGAAAGTGCACATATTACAGGTATTGCTGTTAATGCTGATTGGGTGATTTTCAGAATGAGTGAGTAGGGTGGAAAAGGGCACATTGGTTTAGTGGTGTCAGGGGTTAGGATAGATGAGAGTGAGCAGGAAAGATGGTAAAGGCAATGGTCAGACTGGTAGATCTTTGTTAGGAGATGACTACAGTATCTTTGAGTTCACATACATTTCATCTACCCTTGCTGAGAGAATCTCATTCAGCATCCTTATAAATGGACAGAAAAGACTGCCAACTGAGCCTCCAAGTTTCACATGTCCCACAGACTAATGGATGCAACACTGGACAATGAACTGATAAAGAATAAGTAAAAGAACCAACATTGTTTCTTCTACAATAAAGAAAATGCTACAAACTCTGCTGTTTTGCATGTGTGCTAACTATGAGGCATTCCAAACGCTTAGCTCTCTAAAACTGTCTCGATAAATAATGTTGCACATGTGAATAAAGTAAAACAAATGTAATTTGAAATACCTACAAGTGAAATTTAATTTTGTAAAGTATCCATGCCTCCTCAGTGATCTGAAGTTTTACATGACTTCAATGGACGTGGGCAGGAAGGCCTGGGCAATGATGGGGTGTCACCCTATTTGACTTAGGGACTCTTCATTCAGCTGCTCATGGACACAGTGATGGCAGGTTTCACCGATGTAAAGCTTCCTTTGTCGCAAAATCAAAAGTGTTTTGCATGCATGCATGCCTCTTGCACTTCGAATGTTCATCATAATCCAGTGGAAAAAGGCGAAAATGAAGTGAATTTGGCACATTCTTCCAGTTACAGTGTCAGCAATAGCACGCTGTTGACCAAATTCCAACCTTAAATGTCCAAGTTCTTCTTGGCCAGTAATCTGACTCCTTGCAATGGGAACAAACGCTCACTATATACATGGAAAATCACCAGATGATAAATGAATAGTCTTGTCCCTAGGTTAAGCAGCTACATATTTCATGTACTACATCACATTAAATTGAGGATCAACTGCAATAAAACTGATTTAAAGTTGATCTTTCTGGATATCTACCTTTCAAAACATCCAGTCACATAGGTTAGAGAGAGGCAGCTGTACATGAAATTTGACTTTTATAGAAGAAAAATGAATGGTAGCATTGGCTGCAATAAAACAAAATTAATGCTTTCTTCTGGCACACATTTTATTGAATGTCTTTCTGTGGAGCATTTACCTAGTTTATTAAAGTAATTGCACATGCTTTACAACCTATAATGATTGCATTATAGTTTGCTTTCTTTTTATGTGTTTTCTGCTTGGAAATATTGAAATGTTTTCAATATTTCTCTTCCAGTAGAGACTGCTTCTGTCATTGTCAATTTTCCAGTCGGAACTTGGTCGAATCCAAATACATTGTTTGTCCCATTTTGTTCATTTGTAAAATGTATTTTGCCTTTAAATCAGCCAAGGAATCCTATGAATCCTTTTCTATTTTTGTGTCCTGTCATTTTCAAATCAAAATTTTGATGATTTTTTTATGAACACAAACTAACAGATTTATAATCCGGATTATAGCTTTCCTCTATGTCCTATAATTCAACAATCAATGCAAAGATCATAAGAATCCACAGACAAATCAACCTTAAATAATATCAGGAGACAGAATGTTTCCAGCTGAATTCATTTTAGTTCCAAAAGTAATTGAAAGGATTTATGTTGGATGCTAATTGCATACAGGTATTATTCAAAACAATGGATGGCCATACATCTGTGTAGCTGAGCAGCGGAGTCAATAGGCTGAGGAGTGGCGGATGGAGTTTAATTTAGATAAATGTAAGGTGCTGCATTGTGTAAAGGTAAATCAGGGCAGGACTTAGACACTCATCTGGACAGCATGGATGAGTTGGACTGAAAGGTCCTGGGCAGTGTTGCTGAACAAAGAGACCTTGGAGTGCAGGTTCGTTGTTCCTTGAAAGTGGAGCCACAGGTAGACAGGATAGTGAAGAAGGCATTTGGTACACTTGCCTTAATTAGTCAATCCACTGAGTGTAGGAGTTAGGAGGTCACGTCGCAGCTATACAGGACAATTTTAGGCCACGCCTGGAGTGCTGTGTTCAGTTCTGGTCTACCTGCTACAGGAAAGAATTGTAAAACTTGAAAAGATTTACAAGAATGTTGGCAGGGTTCGAGGGCTTATGCTAATTGGAGAGGCTGAATAGGCTGATGTTATTTTCCTTGGAATGTTGGAGACTGAGGGCTGACCTTATAAAGGTTTATAAGATTTTGAAGATCATGGATAGGTGAATAGCCAAAGTCTTTTCCCCGGAGTAGGGGAGTCCAAAAGTAGACAGCATAGGTTTAAGATGAGAGAGGAAAGATTTTAAGGGGATCTAAGGGGTAATATTTTCACACAGAGGGTGGTGTGTGAATGGAATGAGCTGCCAGAGGAAGTGGTGGAAGCTGATGCAATTACAACATTTAAAAGGCATCTGGATGGATATAGGAATAGTAAGGGTACAGAGGGATGTAGGCCAAATATTGGCAAATGGGACTAGAATAATTTAGGATATCTGGACAGCATGGATGAGTTGGACTGAAGGGTCTGTTTCCCTGCTGTACATCTCTATGACTCTAATAGAAGATTCATTTTGATGTCAAGTGGGGGCAGATGTATGGATGAATTAAAATGACTGGATTTGAAAACTAAGCAAAACAATAAGTTACAATAAGAGATTAATAAATCTAAAAAAAAGCTAATGAAGATAAAACAAGCTGAAGAATACTTAAAATCCCTTTTTAAAAGATAATTCTGACACAGGTGAATAACCATCAAAGCTTATGGATAAAAAAAAATTCCTCAAACTTGGTCCAATATGATGAAGCACAAGGATAGCACTAATCTCTCATCCATAAGTTTAGGTCTCAAGCCAAAAGTTATTCGCCTGTACTTAAAAGCTTCTGTAGTCTAAGTTGTGCAATCATGCCTGATCAAAGAGATGACTATAAGAACAATTGAATATGATGTTGATGGGCAAGCGTTCCCAGCGCAACCCGATCTCACACACCTGCTTTGCTGTATATAATTTGATAGGGATCACGAATAAAACCTTTAGATCTTGACCAATTTTTAGAATAAACAACTTGGTCTGAGTTTTCCAGACAATTTGTCTCCAACTTTCCATTGGAACTCCAAAAAAATTCAAAACGTTTTTCATAAAATACCGGAATTCTCCAATTTCATTGCAAAGTTCAACTCTGGGTTTTCCACTTAGCCCTCCTGTCGCTGGTGCTCAATTAACTTAACAATTCTTTCTGAACTAACTTTATAACCTGGTGCACACATTTGCCTGTGGTTTAAATCATTGTTCTTTACAAATATAGTTTTGCCTTCAAATGTGTCTTTGTTGTCGTGTCTGACCTGACATAATAAATGTTTTTAGCTGACTGTTTATCTGTATAATAATCCATATTTCCATTGTGTTAACCTTTGCCATTACATTGCAGAATGCAGCTTATATCAAATCATAGCAATGATAGCACTGTATTCACAGAATGAAAGCTTAATTCTATGTACATAGTCCCTTCAATATCAAGGTTCTATTACTCCTGGTGGTTGGCAGAAAGGTCACAAGGTCGATCTGGCTCAGGAAGCCAACTTACTCTTTTTTTAGCTCAAGTGTTAGCTGAAGAATCTTTACCATATAGGGCTGTAGAAGCTGAGTTGTTAAGAATAGTCAAAGCTGAAATAGACAGATTTTTAATCGATAAGGGAATTGAGGATTATGGAAAACATGAAGGGAAGTAAAGGTGAGGCTGATCAAATCAGTCATGATCTTACTGAATGGTGGAACAAACTCGAAGGGCTGAATGGCCTACTACTGTTACAATGTACTGTGGTCTTAAAGAGCATGGTATTGATCCAATATCTGAACCATTCCAGTTTTTAGCCTGCTCTGCTCAGAAGTCATTTCCACGCATTGATCACATTTTGCAGGATGAAGTTTCTGGCATCAATCTTAATGATGCTATTTACAAGTTCAAATCTTTACCCTCTTGTCCACCTGTCATAACTTTGGTAAAACTTGTACTTAATTAGGTTTTTGACAAATTTTGCTGTCTTATAAATCTCTATGGTAATGTGTTTTAGACTAACAAGTAGCACAACGGTTTCTGAAAGATAGCCTTCATGATGCAAATTGTTCAGGCATTGGAGTAACTCTGGGTCCAAATGTATTGTGTTTATTTAATGAGAAAAACTCCAGAAATATCAAATGGGGGCATCTGTCTCACAGTACCAGTCAATAACAGCCTGACATAGTTATACTCATGGAATCACAGCTTCTTGCCAAAAACCCAGGCACTACCGTCACTGTTACTGGGTATGTCCTGTCGCACCAGCAGGACAGATCCAGCAGAGGTGGCAGTACAGTGGAATGTATTCAAAAAGGAGTTGCCGTGGGAGTCCTCAGCATTTGACTCTGGAAGTCTCAAGGCATCAGGTCAACTTTGGGCAAAGAAACACCCTATTAATTATTACATGCTGTTTCCCCTCAAGTGATGAATCAGTGCTCCTTCATGTTGAGCAATACTTGGAGGAAGTATTGAGGGTAACAAGGGTAACACACTGTACTCACTGGACTTCAACGTCCATCAACAAAAAGTCAATTAGTACCACTACTAATTGAGCTGGTTGAGTCTGAAAGAACATATCTGCAAACTGGCTCTGCAGTCCCACCGCATCCAGTCACGGATGGTGCTGTACAAATAAGTTCATTGGAGCAGGCTACACAAACATCCCGATTTTTAATAATGGGGGAGACCAGCATACCAGTGCTCAAAGAATTCTGAAGTATTGACAACAGTCTTCAGCCAGACATGCCTCTTCCAGGGTATCACAGATGTCAGCTTGCAGCCAATCCAATTGGCTGAATATCAAGAAGTGACTGAAGGCACTGGATACTACAAAGGCTATGGGGCCTCAACAACATTCTGGTAATAGTACTAAAGACTTGAGCCAAGCTGTTCCAGTACAGTTTCTATACTGGCATGTACCTGATAATGTGAAAAATTATCCCAGAATGTCCTGGACATAAAAAGCAGGATGTATTCCACTCAACATACACCCCCATCAGTTTAGTATTGATCATTAGTAATGTAATGGAAGGGGTCATAAAAATGATATCAAGCATCACTTCCTTCGCAATAATCTGCTCACTGACACTCAGTTTGGATTTTGCGAAAGCTACTCATCTCCTGACCTCATTACAGCCTTGATTCAAACACAGCCCAAAAAACTGACTTGCAGAGGTGAGACAAGAATCACTGCATTTGAAATCAAAGGCAAGATTTGGCCAAGTGTAGCATCAAGGACCTAGCCAAATTCAGGTCAATGAGAATCAAAGTCAAGGGAAGATGGGTGAGGTTCTTGAAGGTCTATCATCTCAGCTCCAGGACATCTTTGCAGGAGTTCTTCCTTGGCCCAACCATCTTCAGCAGCTTCATCAATGACCTTCCCTACATTATGAGATTCACTGATGATTGCACAATGTTCAACACCAATCTTAACTTGTCAAATACTGAAGTAGTGCATGTCCAAATGCAGCAAGATCTGGAGAAGATCCAGTTTTCAGCTGACAGGTGGAAAGTAACATGCATGTTGCACAAGTGCCAGGTAATAACCATCTCCAACAAGAAACTATCTGACCATGACCCCTTGATTTTCAATGCCATTATCATCACTGAATCTCCCACTATCAATATTTACCATTGACCATAATTTTAAATGAACAAATTATATGAAATACTGTGGTTGCAAGAGCAGGCCAGAAGCTAAGAATCCTGCTGTGAACAACTCACTAACAGTGTTCCCAAAGCAGCCCGCTTGGTTGGCATCAAGTTCACAGGCATGTAGTCTCTTTGTCGCAAATGCTCAGTAGTTGTAGTGCATATGATCTAGAAGATGCACTGCAGAAATTCACCAAGACTCCTTAACCAGCATCTTCCTAACCCATGACAGCTACTAGAAAGACAAGAACAGCAAATACATGGGTACACCACCCCCAGCAGGTTCTCCTCCAAGCAACTCATCAACTTGACTTGGAAATGTGTGACTGTTCCTTCAGGGTCACTGGGTCAAAATCCTGGGATTCCAACCCTAACAGCATTGTGTGTCTACATGCTCCAAATGGTCTGCAGCAATTCAAGAAGGCACCAACTTCCCAAGGATGCTGGGGACGGAGAATAAATGCTGGCCCAGCCAATAATACCCACATTCCGTGAATGAATAAGAAAAATGCAAGAACTTAGCACAGAGAAAAAGCAAACTGACTCAATGACCTCAACTTGTGAGTTGGAATTCAGAAAGAATGAGTTCTGGCGACAATTGTATTTTGCTTTAAAGAGAGTTTCTTTATCTATATAATACTGTTGAACATGGAAATCTCTACTCCTTGGTATCTATATCACATCGAAAGATTGACTATTCAAAGAAATTGAACAATATGAATTTGTTATGTTTACCTGTTATATGCAAACTAAAACAGCCAGAAAAGGCTAGGGCTTATCAAATTCAGTATTAGATCTCATTTTGATACAGACAACAAATACTTACTGCACTTAAAATCATCTTTAATAGATGTGGAGTCTTAGTCCTTCAGGTTTTAATTACTTTTGGGGGATTTGAAAGAAATTTTAAACTGTACATATTTTCTTTCTGTCTGTTTCTCACTCTTTCAATCTATGCAGTATTTCATTTACTGTACCTGATGTGACCTTGTGATCAATATTCTAACTGTCATTTCTTGATTCACATTCTGCACTGTTCATTACAAATTCTTTTGTCAGATTGGTTATATACAATTCCATGGCTTGTTCACAGAGGATCCATATGCTCTGAGGAGGATAATGGATTGTTAGGCTGGTTGGCTTACAGAAACTTTTAGAGCAGAAATTAATTAGTGAGGAAAAATGTAGGAAATGCCTCATGTCAATCTTTCACATCTGACAACAAAATCCAGCCCATTAAGAATGTTCAATTTAAAAAATGTAGATGACAAAACAATGAACCAACCCTAGATAGAGCAAGAAATATGAACCAGATCTATTGGCACTGAAAAAGGATGGGGTAAAATTATACCTGGAAATTTAATACCACAACTTTCTGGAAGATCCTCAACTGAAATGTAAACTTTTTTTATTTCGACAAATATGTGCATTCAGTGAAACATTCTACGTTCAGCAGCAAACCTGCTGGGTTACAGATGGTGGGTAGTGATTTGACTGTCATAACCATTCTGCTTAGAAGCACGAGCAGAGTAAAACTTTGAAAATTTCCCCGTTTTAGTCAACATGTATTACTGCATGTAAAAGGCCCTTCATCCCATTGTGTCCATATCAATCATCAAGCACTTATCTACTCCAATCCCATTCCCTGTATAGTCTTGTGTGTCATAGCATTTCAACTGTTCATTGAAATACATTTTAAATGTTTGTAATGCTTCAGCCCTTACTTTACTTTCAGACAGCTCCAAATAACTACTGCCCCTTTTACTCCTTAAATCATTCTAAACATCCTGCCCCTTACCTCATCCGTGCTCCTTAGTAATTGTACCCTTTACTCAGGGGAACAATGTGTCCTTATCAACCCTATTTATACTCCTCATAATTTTGTTGGCCCAAGTCAGATCCCATCTCAACCTTCTCTGCTCCAAGGAAAGTAACACCAGCATACGTAGTCTCTCTTCATAACTGAAATGTTTCAGCCCAGTCAAAATTCCGATGAATTGTCTGTGCACCCTCTAATGAAATCACATTCTTCCTCCAGTGTAGTGACCAGAACTGTGCAGAGTACTCCAGCTATGCCCTAACCAAGGTCCTATGCAACTCCATCTAACCTCTAAGCTTTGTATTCAATGTCTCAATCAATTAAGGAAAGTATCCTTAGTCAATCACCCTATCAAGCTACCCTCTTGCCCTCAAAGATCTATGTGCATGCATACTATGGTCTCAGGGTCCTACCATTTATTTTGTACTCCTTTGCCTTTTTACATCACCTAAAATAAATCACTCAACACTGCGTTTGTTCTGTCCATCTGGTCAGCTCATGCTGTAGTTTAAACCTTTCCTGCCTGCTATTTACCACACCACCAATTTTCATATCATCTGCAAACTTACTCCTATAATTATAGAGTCATACAGTCACACAGTGCAGAAACAGAACCTTCGGTCCAACCATTCCATGCCGAACATAATCCCAAACTAAACTAGCACCATCTGCCTGCTCCTGGCCCATTTCCCTCCAAACATTTCTTCTTCATGTACTTAGCTAAATGTCTTTTAATTGTTGTAATTGTACCCATATCCAACACTTCCTCTGGAAGTTCATGGCACACATGAACCACTCTCTGTGAAAAAAAAGTGCCCCTCATCTTTTTGAAATGTTTCCCTGCTCACCTTATAAGTATGGCCCCCAATCTTGAAATCTCCCACCCCCCAGGAAAAAAAGAACACTTGTCTCTATATTCTACCCATGCCTTTCATGATTTTATAAACCTCTATAAGGTCACCCCTCAACCTTCTATACTCCAGTGAAAAACGTCTCAGCCTATCCAGTCTATCCCCATAACTCAAACCTTCTATTTCCAGCGTCACCCTAGTAAATCTCTTCAAAACCTTCTCTAGCTTAATAATATTCTTCCAATGACAGGGAAACTAGACTGGACACAGTATTCCGGAAGAGACCTCATCAATTTCCTGTACAACTTCAACATAATTGTGTCTACTTCAATAATGTATGCAACAAACAACAAGGGATCCAGCACCAAATCCTGTGGTACGCCACTGGATACACGCTTCCAGTCACAAAGACCATTGCTGCTTGCCTGACTTCATTCCCTAAGATTTGGTCCAGGTCTACTCCCTCTCTGACTGACTTTCTATGGGCTGGCTTAAAAAGCTCTCCTGTGCACAGTTCAAGCATTCTGTCTCCTATCAGCCCTTCAGACTTTGTCTATCCCAGTTAGTCTTAGGGAAGTTGAAATCCCAGCCTATTATTACCCTTTTTTTACTTCCATAAAAATTTGCCCATCTATCTCTCCCTGACTATTAGGGTGTCTGCAACAACTCCCAATAACGTGATTGCTTTGTTTTTGCTTTTAAGTTCTTGTTAATGGTGGACTAAATAAATGGCTTCAAATCTGGTGAATCTGGAATGAGAACCATAATCAGCACCACTTGGAAAGTCTCTTCAATCTCTTTACTGCCTCCCAGACAGTGCATTCCAAATTCCAATCATTCTCTGGGTGAATGATCTTCCTTTAAGTCCCCTCTAAGCCCCCTGTTTTTCACCTTAAAATGATAACATTTCATTATTGACTCTCTACTAAGGGCTAGAAAGCAGTTCTATTCATCCTGTCCATTCTCCTCGTAATCTTATCCACCCCTATCAGATTTGCAATTAGCCTTTTCTGCTCTAATGAAAACCCTGTGCTTATCCAACCTCTCTCATCACTGAACACCTCCATCCCAGGCATGATCCTGGTGAATCTCGTCTGCACCCCCTACAGGGCAATCACACCCTTGCCATAGTGCGGTGACCAGAACTGCACACTATACTCCAGCTGTGACATAACCAAAGTTTTGTCCAAGTTCAATGTAACCTCACTGACCTTATAATCTATGCACAACTGATTAAGGCAAAGTTTTTTTGAACTGTTGAGGAATAAAAGTACAAACAAAATTTGGAAGAGTCTACCTCAAGATACCTCAGGATATTAACAGGTAAATTATTTATGAGCATTATAAGCATGTGTTCGAAAGAGCTCTGCTCAAAGAATGATGAATGCCCAGAGCAATCTGCCAGGCATGATCGTAGAGCTGAGAATTTTAGAGACATTGAAAATGTGGTTATATGTTATAACAGGGAAGTTAAAGTCTGAGAGCGATAAGCTTAGATGAGCCTAATAGCTTTTCGTATCCTTGGCTTATCTTATATTATTTGTGCCTCACAACAGCTCTCAGACAGGATAATGGCTAACCTATAATTAGTTAACTGATGAGAGCCAGACAATAGACCATCACCAAACAGTCTGCATCATGCAATTAATGTGAGCTAATGAATTCTCCATGACAAGTACTTGTGGAATCCTTTCATCAACTTTTTGCTAATACCCAAAGGATACTGGGACCCTGTGGGGTTGAGATTGATGTTGGGCAGTATTGCATTATGGCTAGTCCTTCATTATTCATTCATTCATGAGATGTGGGCATTACAAGCCAGGGAAACATTGATTGTCCATTCTGAACTGCCCTTGAAATGATGGTAATAAGCGACCTCTTGAACCAGTGTGGTCCACATGATGTAGGAACATGGACATTACGGTGAGGAAGGGAGCTCCAGGATTTTGATCCAGGAAAGTGATAGATTTTCAAGTCAAGATGGCAAGTGGACTGGAGAGAATTTGACAGATGATGATTACCTCCTATTTGCTCACTGTCCTTGTTATTCTAGGTGGTAGAAGTCACGGGTTTGGAATGTGCTGTCAAAGGGGCTTTGATGAGTTGTTGTATATGTCTTTTATATGGTACACACACTGCATGTGGTAGTGCGAGTTCATGTTGAATATGGTGGCTAAAGACGTTAATACAGTATGTTGTTTTGGTTTGGATGATGTTGAGCTTCTTGAGTGTTGTTGGAGCTGTAATCAACCAAGCGAGGGGACAGTCTTCTATTATATTCCTGACATGTACCTTGTAAATGGTGGACAAGCTTTGAGTTACTTGTTGTAGAATTCCAAACCTCTAATGCACTGTTATAACTACAGTATTTATACAGTTGGCCAATTAAATTTCTGGTCAATAATGATCCTCAGTGAAATGAATCCATAAACGCTGTTACCCCATCACTGGGTCACCCTATATTTACATATCCGTAGTACTTGACACTGGTCCGGCTTCCTCAGAGCCAGCTCTCAGAGTGAGCAGAACCTCTGACACTTCTATTTATCTCTGTCAGGAAGGGCTCCCTGATTGGACCAGGTTAACAGGCCCAATCAAGGATCTCATGTTCTATGAGCTCCACCTGGCTGACCTTGTTACTCAGGCTGATGATCCTGGGGATGCAAAGATCGTGATGACAAGGAAATCCAGATGGAATCTTTTTTTGGAGATGGTCACTGACTGCGATAAATATTACTTGTCACTTACGGAGCCAAGCCACAGTGTCATCCAAATCTTGCTGTATATGGACTCAGCATGTCTCAGAGTCTGATGGCTTACAATGATGTTGAACACTGTGAATGTTTTGTCAATCAGCCCCATTTCTGATGTTCTGGTGGAGGAGATGTCATTGAGATAACAGCTGACGGTGGTGGATTTGATTACACTATTCTGAGGAACTCTTGCAGCAATGTTCTGAGTGTGAGTTGAGCCTCTAACAACCACAACCTTCTTCCGTTGAACTTGGTTTAACTCCAAGTGTCAATGGATGTGGATTTTGGACTGAGCAGTAGTGGCTGATGTGAACCCATTTTTAAAATAGTCCGATGGTCGCCCACCTTTTGATTATGTGCTTGCATTTCAGGCTGGTCTGATACTGTCAAAGTCACATGATATGCTGCCAACCATCTTATATTTATATCCAAGTTAACACACAACCCTAAAATTTGTAATACTGTCATGCTTGTATGATACACCACATTGTTAGGATTGGGTTCATATCTACTTGGGCTTTGGACACCACATGTGCCCTCAGAATTTCAAAATGTATCCGTACAGAGTATAGTGAGCAGTAAGTGAGGACTGCAGATGCTGGAGATCAGAGCTGAAAATGTGTTGCTGGAAAAGCGCAGCAGGTCAGGCAGCGTCCAAGGAACAAGAGAATCGACGTTTCGGGCATAAGCCCTTCATCAGGAATGAGGAAAGTGTGTCCAGCAGGCTAAGATAAAAGGTCCTTGTAGAGGGAGGAAGAGAGCTTCTTCAAGGAAGGCATCCTTGTAAGAGAATTCGCAGTAGGTTAAAATCTTCGAGGAGAAAGTGAGGACTGCAGATGCTGGAGATCAGAGCTGAAAATGTGTTGCTGGAAAAGCGCAGCAGTGGTGTGCTGGCCACTGTGAATAACCAATGAGTATATTGTTTGATCCTGTGCATTCATCATTGGGATGTACTTTCAAACCTCAGAAAAGTATATCCAGGATTAGATATGATTCTGCCATTGGAAATAATTTATTAAATAATCCAGACTGTGCTAAGAATTACACTGGAAACTAGTTTAAAACTCATCATCATTCAGGTGATGTATTTGCATGTGCTAAAAGCTGAATATTTAAGTACACTGACCCTGTTTTATGTAGGTAAAACAAACTTGCACATACATTGCACCTCTTCATAAAAAAAGGGGTCATGGAGACTGCCAATCTCTCATCCATTTCCATGGCAACACCCTGGCCAAACGGAATCTATCTGACTGGTGTGAGAATGAAGAGTGACAGTTAACTGCTCATACTTGTATCTCTGTGATGGCCAAACCAATCAATATCCTTTTCTTATGCTGTAGAATGTAATGTCCCTTTTTCCAAGTTATTTAGTCACAGTGAGTGTGAGATGAAAAGCTTCTCATTCTTGTCTCCTTTTAGCAATGTGCAAGTTCTGTATGACCAAGCAACTATCCCATCAATTACTGTCAGGTTAGAAAACTTTTCACAAGCTTTACTGGGCATGTGTTCCTGAGAGATTCAATTTCATTAAATGACGGGTTACACAGTCATATCCGAGATTTACCCCATCCTACTTGCAATTTGTTACACCAATTGGTGGACAGATTTTGCTTGCTGCAGAAGTTCAGCAGGTTGTTGTCCAACAGGTTGTTGCTGGTTAATTTAGTTTTATCTGATAAGATCTCTGACTAGGCCATTTAAACCCGATAATTACCCAGCGCTCATCAAGAGTCAACTACATTTCTGTGGATCTGAAGTCATCTTGTAGGCTTGACTAGGTAAAAATGGCAGTTTACTTTCCTAAAGGGCATTAGTGACCCAGACCCAGGTTCTTACAACAATTGGTCACTATTAGACCAGCTTGTCTTTAACTCCACAGTTTAGTTGAATTTAAATTTCACCATTTGCCCGATTGGAAGTTGAACCCACTCCTCAGAACACTGACTTGGGGTTTGGGATTACTGAGGAGAAAGTGAGGACTGCAGATGCTGGAGATCAGAGCTGAAAATGTGTTGCTGGAAAAGCGCAGCAGGTCAGGCAGCATCCAAGGAACAGGAGAATCGACGTTTCGGGCATCAGCCCTTCTTCAGGAATCTTCTTTGGGATTACTGATCCAGTGACGTTATCATCATGCCTGCACCTCCTCCATAGGAATGACCGTACACACCACACTTGGCAGATGTGATTTGCTTCACACCAGCCCACATATTGGAGGTAAATTAATATGGGCACAGCAAACATCTCTCTCGGCTTGCAGTGCAGGCATAAGAAGACTTTAGTCAGTGCATAGCATTCATGTGATGCCTTTTGGAACTCAGCAGGCTAATACTCCATTCTTAATGGATAACAGTGAGTTGAGGGGTGTGTAGGTTAAGTTATTTTAGTTTGCATTAGGATTAACCCTTGGCACAACATTGTGGGCCAAATGGCCTGTTCTGTGCTGTACTTTTCTATGTTCTATTTTCTATGTTATCCCACATCCCCTTTGTCAGTATTAATCAGAGTGATCCAAATGTTCCTGGAGCAAGAAATGGGATGACTGGCCAGATGTTTTTTCTGCTGTTGCTTGACAAGAATTGTCAAGAAAAATTGACCAGAGATGCATGCAATTTCCTGCTTGTCTATGTCTGTTCTTGTGTGGCATGGTCATCAGTGGTTAGGACTGCTGCCTCACAATTCTATTGAATTTCTGTGGATCTGAAGTCATTTCCTCGATTCAATTCTAGCCTTGGGTGACTGCTTGTGTGATGCTTACACATTCTCACCAAGTCTGTGTGGGTTTTCTCTGGGTGCTCTGGTTTCCTCCCATAATCCCAGATTAGGTGGGATTTGCTAGAAATCGGATAGAGGGCTGTGTCTGGATAGAATGCTTTTCGGAGGGTTGGTGTGGACTCAGTGGCTCAAATGGACTGCTTTCACTCTGTAGGGATTCTATGATTCTGGTAATGTCTACCAAACCCTTTTGCTCAGATAGCTGGGAGTTCAACTTAATGTATCTCCTGAAGGGCAGCAGCACTGCTTTTATTTGGAATGAAGATATGATTTGCCCATTTGCCCATCCTTAATTACCTCGAGAGCAGTTAAGAATCAACCACATTGCTGTGGGTCTGGAATCATATGTAGAGCAGACCAGGTAAAGATAGCATTAGAGAAGCAGATGTTTCTTTTCCTGACAATGGACAGTGTAATGATGGCCATCGTTAGACTCTGAATTCCAGATGTTGTATTGAATTCAACTTGCACTATCTGCACAATGGCTTAATTTAAACCAGGGTCCCCAGAACATTATCTGGGTCTCTGGATTAATAATCTGGTGATAAAGAGACCTTTACCTCCCCAGTGAATAATAATTGTCCTGTGACCGTATGCGCTATCTTTTTTTATTCCACTTAATGTAACAAATAAACAGTTACACCACACCCATCGTGCAATTGCTTCTGACTTATTGTATCGCTTGGAAAGTAAACATTTCGCTTTATGAAGTCCATCCCAGTGTCTAAACGAAAGATTAAGTTGTCCCTGGCGTGTTGTCCGACAAAATTACTTTCAATTCAAGCACCATCCAGAGGAGTATCCCCTTCCAACCACGCTGCTAATTCACATCCTAAACCCAAAATTGTAGAGAGAAGAGCTGCTCGGTTGTGGGATGGTTAACATTCTGTCAGTCAGTGACTCTCAATCCATTTTTAGTGTCACCAGCCAACCTGGAATGTGTTGATGGTGCATCGAGTCAGTATTAGAACATAAGGTGTTTCTTTCCATTAGAAGTTAAATTATCAGCATTACCTGGTCCATTATCAGCTGAGGTTCTGGAATGTGAATCGAGGTACTAGGATGAACTCAAGCAATGATCGTCCGCCCGTGCAGAGCGGATACACCGTTTTGGAAGTTCAAGGCCATAGGTGTAAGTAGCGCCAGATCTACTGAACAGGAGAAACCAGGATGAAGACATTGAAAGTAGCAACAGTTTTCGTTACTCTGGACTCTGCAGGGACGCGCGTTTCACAGGCTCACACACAACTGAAAGTGAATGTATGCAAGCTAGGATGTTGAAATCTGAGACAGAACTGGCTGCACTGATTGTCTCGAGCAGAAAAAAAAAATTCAACAGCGCCTCCCTCCAAAAAAAAGCCCCATTTAGTTACCTATCTCCTGCAGCCAGGAAAATTAGTGCACTGTGGTAAGTTTGCTTTTACTGTACCTGTAAATTGTTAATTGTGAACTGCCATTAACGGGCAAATTCATGTCCTGAAGGAGCATGTAATCATTTGGACATCGGCGCTTGTATTTATACACTTTTGCAGGTATACTGGGGAAATGAAATATTGCAGATTTCCACAAGTTCACTAAAGCTCGGTGCACATTATTAATAACTGGGAACTGTCGTATAATTTATTCAGACTGTAGCATAACATAGTATAGAATGAAAACGGGAGTGAAACGACTTCTAAGTTTTATTATTAGTTTATTTTTATTTACAAAGATATATATTTCCCCCAAATACTTGATCAAGTAAACGACGAAAAGTACAAACACTTTTTGTTCCCGCAAAATTGCCTTAAAACCATCTAAAATTGCCAATTGGGTTAGGGAATATGTCTGCTCTGTAACTTATTTGTTGAAGTTATCCTTCAAGTTTGGAGCTGGGGCAGAGTACTGAACTGTTGCAAACTGTTGCAAATCCGAATAACTGATAGCCGATTAACCGCCTTTCATAATTCAGATCTAATAAATATCCAATGGAAATTGAGATCACAGATGATCAAATTTGTGAGCGGAGATGGTCTTCTTTGCAATGTCAGTATTATCACGATTAACTTAACATTGTAAAGAACTAATTTTTCATCTGACCAACCTGACAACCAATAAATGCAACGCATACTCAACCGTTTCATTACAAGTAATCAATACTGAGTTGCGTCCAGGTAATGATATGGATTGGGGAAGTGTTCAGCTAATTAACAGCGCAATAACTTAACACCGTTTTAGTTTGTTGGAAAGAAATTACACCTGCCCTTTATTCAGCCTCTCAGTTAAAGCACGCCATAACCAAACGAATGAACTCTGAAGGTGGAGTTATGTAAGCAAATGCAATGTTTAAAAGATCAGCACACCCTTTTCCCTTCCGTGTCACTCTCTGCCCAAAGAGTACCCCCAGTTTAAGGTCCTCATTGAGAGTGAGCCACTGTGCCACATTGGGAGGGGGGAGCAGGAGCATTGAATCAGTGACACCCGCAACTGACTGCCACCATGTCCCTGTACTGCCTCAACACTACATTCTCCTCATTGTCAAAGTACAGCAGGTTTATGGAGTGTAAGTTGTCTGGGACGCAGCATGGACTCCCCAGCTCTGTGGACAGTTTCAGGGCATGCACTATAGACTGCACTGTGGCGTGGTTGGTAATCTTAAAGCCTTGCCCCAGTGGGAAGGGGCAGGCCCCTTGGCAGTAATAGGCACTGTACCCTCTTGGGGAGATGATCCAGCCAGACCAGCCAATCTGCTCGAAGTCCACATACAGAGGATGTCTCTGGCAGGGCAGCATGGTCGGGAGCGGGACAGCTCGGATCTTCCTGCTTTGCGGGAGCTGGGCTAAAGGACTTGGCATTGCGGAAACAACTGACTCCTTCTTCATCCGTGATGGTCTGTGGCCTAAATAAAGGGAAACCATTGACGTGATTACTATCACATCACCCAGAGAGAGAGAGAACACAGACTAAGAGAGACAGTCAACAAGAACTAAAGTCAAGATTATTATATTCCTAGTTATGAATTGTGATCAACGTGTGTGGGTGAGAGAGAGGTGGAAGGGGATGGGTATGTATGTAAGGGAGAGAGATGGAAGGGGTGTGTGTGTGTGTGAAAAAGAGAGATGGAAGGGGGTGGGTATGTATGTGACAGAGATGGAAGGGATGTGTGTGTGAGAGAGACAGATGGAAGGTGTGTGTGTGTGAGAGAGAGAGATGGAAGGGGGTGGGTATGTGTGTGTGAGAGAGATGGAAGGTGTGTGTGTATGTGAGAGAGAGAGAGATGGAAGGTGTGTGTGTATGTGAGAGAGAGAGATTTGGAAGGTGTGTGTGTGCGTGTGTGTATGAGAGAGAGAAATGAGAGCTGTGTGTGTGAGAGAGATAGGAGTTGTGTGTGTATGTGTGTGACACAGAGAGAGAGAGATTGATAAATATTATCAATTCTGTATTGAACACTGATCAAAATTGAAAATACTGTGGATGCTGGTTATCAGAAACAAAAATAGAAATTGCTGGAAAAGCTCAGCAGGTCTGGCAGCATCTGCAGAAAGAAATCAGAAATCCTCAGCAGTTTTGAGGAAGGGTCACTGGTCCTGAAACGTTAACTCTGATTTCTCTCCACAGATGCTGCCTGACCTGCTGAGCTTTTCCAGCAATTTCTGGGTGTCTTTGTTAAACATTAATCACCCTCTAGGACCACGTTAAACTGAAACAGCTTCTTACTCCAGGAGAATCTCAGGTCAAGGTGGATTTTCGATGTAGAACCATCAAGGGTTGGCCATGATTGAGACAAACTGCAGTAAGGTTAGGTTTGCCCAAAGTGCTTTTGCAAGCTGCCATTTGCTCTCAGCTGTAATGATACTGGTGGGAAGTGAATGAATTAGCTTCTGGAACACAGAGAGACCCTTTCACCTGTTGGATCGAGGGGCCTGAGAGCCTCGAGTTCATGGTCCTCGCTGAAGATCACCAGGAAAGGCCGAGAGTCCGTATTGGCATCGCCATTCTTGGCAAATCTGGCAGCGCTGGGTTGTGACGGGATGCCAGCGCTGATCATGAAGCCGTGGTTTGAGCTGCTATTCCTAACCCACTGCCAAACCTGGGGAAGAGTTAGAACCGGTCAATTATCTTCCGCACAGAGCTACAGATAAGCAAGTTTCCCTCTTCCATCTCCCGTTAACCCCTGACCCTGACCGATAACATCAAGATCTCAGATTCGACCAGACCAGATGTGTGTTACACAGAATGCTAGAGTCATACAGCACAGAATTAGACCCTTCGGTCCATTCAGTCCATGCTGAACATAATTCTAAACTAAACTAGTCCCACCTGCCTGCTCCTGGCCCATATCCCTCCAATACTTTCCTATTCATGAACTTATCCAAATGTCTTTTAAACGTTGTAATTGTACCCACATCCACCACTTCCTCAGAAAGTTCATTCCACACGCGATCTACACTGTGAAAAAGATTTGCCCCTCCTGTCATTTTTTTTAAAAAAGTTCTTCTCTCACCTTAAAAAAATGCCCCCAGGTCATAAAACCCCCTATCCTAGGGAAGTTAAAAATCACACAGCACTAGGTTATAATCCAACAGATTTATTTGGAAGCACTAGCTTTCAGAGCGCTGATCCTTCGACAACCACCTGATGAAGGAGCAGTGCTCCGAAAGCTAGTGCTTCCAAATAAACCTGTTGGACTATAACCCAGTGTTGTGTGATTTTTAACTTTGTACACCCCAGCCCAACACCGGCTCCTCCAAATCATATCCTACGGAAAGACATCTACCGCTAACCCTATCTATACCCCTCATTGTGTTATAAACCTCTATAAGGTCACCCCTCTACCTCCTAGGTTCCAGTGTAAAAAAAATCCAGCCTTTCTTTAGAACTCAAACCTTCTGTGACCAGCAACATTACATCTGGAGTATCTCTTAAAGTTATATTCTCAGCTCATTATGGGTGTGAAAATGAGACAAAACGTGAGGGCAGGAATAATAATAAATGATTGTTTTAATTTTCACGAAGCCTTATTGAACACTGCAATTAATGGTCTAAATCGAATAATAGTGGTATATATAAGGCTCCTGCGTTAATGAACCGCAGTGTGGTGCTGGATCAATGCTTTGCAATTGACATGCCGTTCCCCTGGCTATTAGGATTCGGAGGGGCGTAATGGTTCCATTAATAATTTGACAACGAAATTCCCTTCATAAAACCAGTGTCCTGCACTTACTGTCTGAGTGACAGGGAACACCTGCCATCCTTCAGCCGATAGAGGGATAATTCTGGAGGAAATCACTTCAACTCGTGTTCCGCTGCTGTCCAGCAACTCGCACAGATCGACCTGGTAAATGAATAAACAAAAACACAAGACATGAAGCTGAAATCGCAGCAACAAGTCTCCCCACTGAGGACGGGGTAATCAGGACACAACCCAATATCAGCTCGACCAGCTGAACAGGAGAAAGACAAGTCAATGAGTGAAAGCGCTCACCCTACACAATTGAGAAGCGGGCTGAGAATGTTCTCTTAACTTAAAGAGCCTCAGCTCAGCTTTGAGGAGCTGCTCGTTCCTGCCAACTGAAGTGACATTGAAATAAAACCAGGTCTGGTTACCGTGAACTATAAGAAAAGAAAGACATTTCCGGGTCAGTGCATCGAGCTGAAACAACCCCTTCCCCACATTCACATGATAATTAACTCCAACAATGTCATGCTGCCCCTGAGTATATTTAAAGTCTTGGCGGACGCGTGTATATAACTCAGGGGCTCCTGTTCCAGATCTAAACATTTAACCACTCTAGAAAAAATTGACCACTTAACTCACAATATTAAGCGATACTTAGGTCAAATTAATTCTCTTGCATTTTACATAAAATCTACATTTGGAAATATATCGCTCAGGCATATTTCCTTCCCCCATACTAACCCGGTAAAATAATGGATAAATCCCCAAGTTATGTTAAAGTATCCAAATTATGTTAAAATCCTTATAATAATCTTATCTAACACTATCCTGCATGGGGAATGTGGCTCTATTTTAATTCTGAATTTGCTGTTGGGTGCCAGTAACTTTTTAAGTGTGTGCAATTTGTTTGCATTTTACCAACCTTTATCCTCATAACTTCGTACAACATTGCCCTGCAACAGTCCGGGGGATTTGCTCACACCATTAGCATCTGCGACAGCGTTGAAGAGATCCAACATGTACCGTGGAGCTCTCCTGAGTGGGCCACTTGCCCGCGGCGTCTCCCCCAGCCCAAGCACCTGGCGAAGCCTCTGGACGGTCTCGGGAACCAGCTGGTCCTTGGCCGCTTCTCCCTTGCTCTCCACTGGGACCCTGGACGAGAGGACTGACAGGGGCCAGAGCAACGCACCCCACCAGTGTGGAAGGAAACGCGCTGACATCCTGGGAGGGTTGTTAGCTCTGCCTTTCCGAAACATATCAGAGCTTACATTGAGTCCCGGAGTGGTCCCTCTCAGACACACTATATAAAGCATGAGGGTGCTGGACGCATGTAGCAACAATGTACTAAATCAAAGGTTTAGTACAGGAAAATAAAAAAATAAAAGAATTCCGGCCGCTTCAAATACACACTATTAATAGATCACATTATTCCTGATTGATGGACTTGAGTTTTGTTTTTCAATGGCTACAATTCTACTCGATCAGAATTTTATGTTAATCTTTAAATAAAGCCAACACAATTCATGCTCCCCAAACCCCAGCAAGCCGCCCTATTTGGGTTAAACAGTGATCTTTAGTCCAATATATTTTACCTGTACCTTTTAATCTCTCGTTTCCTTAACAACCATTGACGCCAAACAAGACCCACTCAGCTTTCTGGAATTTTTTCTAAACTGAACATCAGAAGGCAAGTTGTTAGCAAGTTATTGTTGCAGACACTGATTTTTCCGATGTATTTTTTTTTAAAAAAACGGCGTTTTTAGCTCATTGTGAGACGAAGGTGGGTTTTGTTGGAGCAAAACAACTGGTTCCATTAAATATGTTGCTTTCATTTCCAATATTCAAGTGCAGTTTGTATAGAAGAATTATTCTTTACAAAAGCACAGCAATATAATGATCCTTCCTCCTAGGAACTGTTTTGTATGTAATGCTCAATTAATATACTGTATATCCGTTCCTTTTACTAATCGCTGCTACTTCAATTTCTGTTGATGAGAAATTAATGCAACAACGCCTTGCTTCGGAAACGTTTTGGGTTGAAGTATTTGCAAAAATAAAAATGCAGAAACTGTTACCTAGCCTTTATGCTTGGTGCTGACCTTTGCAGTGTTCAGAAATATGTCGGCACTAGTCTTTCAAAAATGTACAGGTCTTATTGCACCCGGGCCAGATATTATATATAAGTCTACTGCAGTGTTACAACAGATGATTACACTAAGGATCTGCCATCAACTGTGCACGGGGAGTATTATGATGTAAATGGTTGGTTTAATTGTCAGAGACACTTTTTTTTTCCCTGTTGGGATCCACATGCCCTGGTTAATTTCTGCTCATCCCGTCTCCCAGGGAACCTGGGTCGCGTTATCTGCGAGCTGCCAGCCGAGGCTTGGAAGGGAAAGTAAACGAAAAAAAAAATTGCCATTGACGCAAATGAAAACCTGGTGCTTGCTGTCTCTCCTTCCAACGCGGGTGGAAAGGACGCTGTCAATTTCTTTCCTTTCATTTGCCAATTTGTCTCCATTTCTGGTAATCGCATCGATCAGGAAGTAATTTACAGGGTGAGGCCGAAGGAGCTCCACGCCAATATTTCTTGGTGATCAGAATCTGGAGTTTCGGATTACATTCAGTCCAATTCATTCAATCACTTTGTTAAAAAAAACACAAATAAAACGTGAAACAACTCTCACCCATTTCTGGGGATTTCAGTGACAATTGAAATTAACTCTGCGCCAGTTATCTCTGAAGTGGGACTAACATTCTGTCACAAATTCGGGATCTGGTTAACAGCAAGGAGAAATGCGGAAAAAAAAATCCAAAATGTTCCACGCCAATACATACCGTTGTTCAAAAACAAATTACATTCGAGGCAAAGGGAGGGATTTCAACACAGTTTGAAGAGAGGAAAATGCCAGATTCTATCAAACAACTGCATCTCTCGATAGTAAACTTGAGGAATTACTATTTTTAATAGATTAAAAAAAGATTTCGTTTCACAGATCAACAAACAAAAGATTATACTCAACCCAAAAAGGAAAGGCACAGCGGGTCAGGCAGCATCCGAGGAGCAGAAAAAAACTGACATTTCGAGTCCAAGCCCTTCCCGCAATGTCTATTTTCCTGCTCCTCGGATGCTGCCTGACCTGCTGTGCTTTCAGCAACACACTCTCGACTCTGATCTCCAGCATCTGCAGACCTCACTGTCTCCAAAAAGGTAAGCCTAAAGAACCGCGGATGCTGGGAATAACTCCCCGTCCCCTCCCCTCCCCTCCCCAGAAATTGTTGGTAAAACTCAGCGTCAGTGGGCAGAGAGCAGAGTCAAGTTTTCGCAGGTGCTGCCAGACGCTGCTGAGCTGCTCCAGCAAATTCTGTTTTTTTTTTCAGATTTCCAGCGCCAGCTTTTGTCTGCCCCCTGAAAATGTTTCTGGAACAGCATTGACTCACTGTTCAGAATGTCTTCAAATAAAATGGCATCAAAACAAGGATGATATTGAAATGGAAAGTCGTGAAATGCACCAGGGATCACTTGTGCTTCAGTCGTATTCAGTTTCCTGTGAAGGTTATTTTCACTAACTCTCTCTTGATGCCTTGTGATTAAATGTTCTTCTTCAAACTCTGCAAAAAAAAAGTGATATTTGTTTTTTTTTACCCAAGTACCCAAAAAGCATTTGATGTGCAAATTCAAAAGCCAAAGTAAAGCAAATTTAATTTTGTGGTAAACTTTTCTTCCAGAACAGATTCATTAACTAAAGGACCCATTATGTGATTATAAAGCATTATTTAATGTGTGCGTGGTGAGGAGAGAGTAATAAAGGCCCATATTTTCATTAGTAGGTTCTCATGAGGCAAGGTTGGAAGAGCCTCAGAGGCGTGTTGTTGTTGTTTTTCATTAGTACACAACGATTCCGCTGACATAGTTATCTAATCCAATTCCTCGGTCTATCTCCTCGGTTTCCCGAAGCATTGAAAGGTTAGATCTTGGCGGTGTAATAAGTAAAATGTAATTGATAAGGAGAAGGCAGTTCAGCAAAATGTAATTACATGGATTGATATTAATGCATCTCTTCCTGTTGCAGGACCTAGCAATACTTCGGTTTGTAAATGATTCAAGTGTCTCGAAATCAAGGCCGAGCACTTTTTCTCTATTGACCAGGTGTTGTGGTTTTATACCACGCAGACTGCAGCTCGGCCAGTGCGCACTCTATGTGAACGTTCAATTCGATTTGGCTTTCTGTTCAGGGCTAATTTCTGAAGTCGATCAATGCAAGTGGAGTGAGTGAGACTACACAATCCTGACAAAACCAAAAGCAAAACAAAATCAAGAACTGCGGACCTGAAACACCAACAACTAATTGTTGGGGAAACTCAGCAGGTGTGGCAGCATCTGTGGAGAGAGAAACAGAGTAAACGTTTCGAGTCCACTGACCACTCTTCAAAATTGTATAAAGCACCTCAGAATTAACTTAAGCGGTTTTGGTATTATGTAAATAAACTTGAAATCCTGTGACCAAACTTCTAGGAACCCTGCCAGTTCAAGCTTATTTATTAAGTTCTAAGAATATTAAACCTTATTTTTAATAAAGGGTTCTTATTTTACAGGAGGTGAATTCCCAAATCCTTCTCAAATACCTATAACCTTCTCCCAGTTACTCTTCTAGGCTGTCTCTGAGTTTACACAGATATTGTCTGACCTGCTGCCTTTCTCCAGCAATTTCTGGTTGTTTCTGAGACATTTAAAACAAAACTTGGTGGGCGGCTGCTCTCAGCTGTTCACTTACCCCACCTCACCCCGATTAATACCTCCCCCGCACTCTGCTTGAACCTGAAAATAATATTCACTGTTACCTAACAACTAACTTTCTTAAATGTCCAGCTCGTCATCCTCTGTTCCCAGACCTGCTAGAGAAGGTCACATAACAAAAGGTTTCATGACGCCACTGCCAAATACGGTGGTCATCGATATAGTTAAGAAACAAAAGGTTGTGTCCGAGTGAGGAATGAATTGCTGCATGATTTAAACAAAAAATACTTAATTCAAGTTCCTGAGAGTGAAGATCACATGTCCAGGTCCACCCACGTCGACGTGACCATCAAAAAAAAGCACATCATCATCTCTATTTCATCAGGAGGCTGACAACAGTAAATCAAACTCAAACATAGCAGAAGAAAGAAATCAGATAAAATCTGAAGGTTTCCAAGACTGCTAAGAAGAGGGGCGGGGGTGGTTGGTGGGAGTTGGATTGAGATGCTCACAAATTGTTTCGGTGCTGGTACAGGGGAGGAGATTCTGAATGAGATAAAGTCAGGACATGGGAACGAGTGCTACAGTGATAGGAGAATGGGGTCATGCCTGGATTTGGCTGTTGAAGGTGAGTACGTAAAATACAAAGAGCAAGCAGCCAGTCTAAATCAGCAATGATTAATGGATGAGTGAGGTGCACTGCAGGGCAGGATATTGGACCAGTTGGGTTTCAGGAAAAGGGATCTTCCTTGTTCTTCCATGCCCCTCCCCACTCTCACTTGGTTTAAAAAAAACTCACCTTCCTTCAGTTTTGGTGAAAAGTCATCAACCTGAAACATTAAAACTCGGTTCAAAAATAAGTAACTGGACTGGAAGCAATAACTCAAGTTTCTCTCTCTCTCCAACAAATGTGCCTGCTGAGTTTCTTAACTTGGAAATGTTAACTCTGGTTCCACAGATGCTGCCTGACTTGCTGAGTTTCTTTTTTCAGCATTTTTGTCCTTTGCTATAGCATCCTACGTTTAGATTATTGTCCTATCTTTCTCCTATTCTCTATAAATCCATAACCTTCATTTATAGAGTCATAAAGACGAACAGCATGGAATCTGACCCTTTTAAATCTTTCTCCTCTCATCTCACACCTATGCTGTTTAGTTTTGGACTCCCCTACCCTGAAGAGAAGACCTTGCCTGTTAACCCTATCTAAGCCCATCATGATTTATAAATTTTTAAAAGATCACCCCTCAGCCTCCGAAGCTCCAGGGAAAATAGCTCCAGCCTTTTCAGCATCTCCCTGTAGCTCAAACCCTCCAATCCTGGCAACATCCTTGCAAATTTTTTCTGTACCCTTTCAAGTTTCACAACTTTGAATAACTAATCTGAGACTTTACAAATAGTCATTTCCAGATAACAATTTCGTTCTTAAATAAAGATTCAGCAATTTATTAACACAATAACTTTACATAAACTCTTTGCCTCTACTTTGCCAATAAAAACTCTATCATCATTTGTTTTCTGATCTACTCCTATTTAACTTTTACTGACCTCATTCACAATTCCTAAAGTGAACTGGGGAGGCTATTTTTAATGTTGAAGGCATTTATAAATACAACTTACATTGTGCAAAGGAATTTGTTTAGAATTCTTGGAAAGAAAACTACACACTTCAAATGGGTTTGTTCAACAAATGTCCACGCTTTTGAGGTTACCGAGCAGGTAATCTATTCAACAATTTTTTTTTAAGTGGGCATCTTGCACTTAAAGGGCAGCATTCAAGTTTCAGAGAACATCCTATTGATTAAACTAGACAGGAATTGAAAGGTATCCAAGGCAGGAAAAAAAATTAAAAATACAATTGCATTTGAAAATCATTCTGTCCATTTGGTTGGGCTATTGTCTTAGTGATCATAGTTCACTCTCGAAACTTTATTCAGCAACAAAGAGACTTTGGAGTGCAGGTTCATAGCTCCTTGAAAGGAGTTGCAGGTAGATAGGTGGTGTTTGGTATGCTTTCCTTTATTGGTCTGTATTGAGTACAGGAGTTGGGAGGTCATGTTGTGACTGTACAGGACATTGGTTAGGCCACTGTTGCAATATTGTGTGCAATTCTGGTCTCCTTCCTATCGGAAAGATGTTGTGAAACTTGAAAGGATTCAGAAAAGATTTCCAAAGATGTTGCCAGGGTTGGAGGATTTTAGCTATAGGGAGAGGTTGAATAAGCTAGGGCTGTTTTCCCTGGAGGGTTGGAGGCTGAGGGGTGACTTTATAGAGGTTTACAAAATCATGAGTGGCATTGATAGGGTAAATTGATAAGGTCTTTTCCCTGGGGTGAGAGGGGAAAGATATAAAAGAGACCTAAGGGGCAACATTTTCATGCAGAGGGTGGTGCATGTATGGAATGAGCTGCCAGAGGAAATGGTGAGGCTGGCACAATTACAGCATTTAACATGCATCTGGATGGGTATGTGAATAGGAAGGGTTTGGAGGGATATGGGTCAGATGCTAGCAGGTGGGACTAAATTGGGTTGGGATATCTGGTTGGCATGGACGAGTTGGACCAAAGGGTCTGTTTCCATGCTGTACATCTCTATGACTCAAAAACTGGTCCTGTCACATATATTAATAATGCTTTGAGAAATTATAAATAAATGCATTTCAAAAGCAGTATCTTAAATGCACGCCCTAGTGGTAAATATATGTCTCTTCATTATATAAAGTACAAAAAATTAAATCCAAACAAATATTCATTTGCCTAGATGGGAAATCATAAAATAAATTATGTTCCAGTGTTGCATTTTTAGAATTTCCTATTGGCTATAGGATAACCTTATTATAATCCACATTTGTAAAACTGAAGAAATTAAATGTGTTTAGAATTTTCAGAATTAAGACTTTGTTCCCATCGGAAAAATCATCCTTTTAATGAAGTTTTCTGCCAACCCCTCATTCCACTCTCCAATGTTCAATATCATTTACTTATTTATTTCCAAAAGTCTTTTTTTCTTTCTCTATCACCACCCTACTTACCAATCACAATGTAAATATATGTCATCTAATATATTAAATATATTTATGAAGTTATCACCAATTCAGGCTATGAAATGAAATCTCAAGAGTTGGTGTCATGTGAAACTTCACTTGTCAAAAATGATAGAAATGGTGGTTTTTATTCAAGTATTTTAATGCTTTGAAAAATTCAATTGAAATGTGAAAATAACCTTTTCTTTGACATTACAACACACTCACATCTACTGTGACAAAGGTACACAATCAACTTTCTAGCATCTTATGCATTAGTTAAGCAAATTAGAGAGCAGTGCTGCATTTGTAAAGCAACTGTAGCAAAATTTTAGTTGCAAGTATTCTTGTTGCAAGGTTTCCAAATAGAGCATTTGAACAAATTCATGAGTTGCTTAGAATTAAATAAAAAGCAGTGTGTCAGAGAGGTAATGAAGGATTTGGAGTGACAATGAGGTGAAAGAATAAAATGAAATGGGGGAACTGTGTACAGTCAGTTAAAAATATATCACAAAACCCACAGTCATTCTCATTAAGGACAATTGTCTGTCAGTAACTAGGCACAATTTTGTGTTCACCTGTCTGAAATGCATAACAGTAATTCAAAATTACGTATTAGCTTGTTTGGTGGATTTTTTTCAGGAAATTTTGTGAACATTGAACAGTGATCAAAGTATACAGTAACAAATAGTTGCATTTAGAGCAATGTTTGATGATTTAATTTGATGTTGAATGCAATTGCACATTGTTGGAAACAGCAGGTAAACCCCTCCTACTGAAAGTTTTACTAAAAAGTTCTCTAATTATTCAGCACGAGCTTTCTCACCCAAAATTACTGACAGGAGAAATTTTACACTCCTCACTTGGATTAGCCCACAAGCTATTTAATTACCGGTTACTGGAGTAGGTCATGATTTGCATCGCTAACTTTTCATTTTAGGTCAAAGAATTGAGGACTCTCAATATGGAACAGTTAAATTATTTCTACAGAAGCTTACATGCGAGGGATAAAAAAAAGTTTGAAAGTATTTAATTTTACAATGAAACACTGGACAATCCTTAATACGTGAGCTGACTCTTAATTCTGTCCAGGATTCAGCTTTAAAATACCTAAGTGAGATGGAAGAGCTAAATTCCTAACGCAGCTTGGGAGAGATTGAACATTTAGAATGAGGTCACATTATTGTCAATGTAAGGAGTCAAACACTTGGTCAAATTCTAATTTAACCACCTCACACAAGTTAGTTATGTTCAACACTAAAACAGCAATGTATAAAGACATCTTAAAAAAATCCAAATGGGTGCAAAATGAAGATGATAATTTTTGATGTAACTGAAGAAACTGAAAATGTTAGTGTTCCTTTTCAATGGAAACTAGGTTTGGAATTTTAAAAGGAAGTTTTCTAATTTAAGCTAAATATCGTGAATTCTAAACTGGCATGTTTAGTTGCTAATACTTTTACCTGAATCAGCAGAATGTGGTCCGAATTTCATCTTCAGGCATTCACCTCTGGAATTGAGGAAGTGCTGTACAATCAAAGGTGAGACACCAGACCCAAGCTACACTTACTCAGAAGGAGCCCAATGTGATACTCAAAGAGGTGCAAGCAATTCTCTAATGTTCTGACCAAAACCATCAAAAACCAGACGATTGGGTGATTGATTCATTTTTTTTCTGCTTAGGTTGGATGTTGCATTAAGAATGATTACACCTCAAAAGGTGGCTCACTGGCTGAACAGCTTTTTAAAATGCCCTGTGGATGTGATGAGGTGCTACATAAATTCAAATCTTGAGATTTCAGCAGCACACAGGAAAAAGAACAAATATTGCAGGCAAGAAATTTTCATATTATGCCTGCTTAAACTGTGAAAATAAAATCAGGCAGTTTAAATGGAAGTGAATGGAGCAATCATAGATAATGCATTATCGTTAAATGTACATTGGCATATTATATCTCATTGGCTTTTAATGGACTGGTCTATAGCACACAAAGAAAACAAATGTTATTTTCACTGATATATCCAGTGTTCCATGTTAAAATTTATAATTTTAACCCATAATGTGATTATATTCATTTAATACCAATTCACTGTAACAAAAAGAAATTTTTCGCAAAGTAGAAAACATCTTTGGTTTATTTAAGATGTTGTATACATTTAGTTTTTAAATAATATTTACAATTGTGTATTATTTACCAATATAATTGGGCTATGCTAATTAAGCATTCCCCAATTTTTCCTTCCAATGGAATCCGGTATAAAATTTCAGACATCTCAGGAGCAATATGGTCATATTCAGGAATACAAAAGAAGTGCTTTGAAATCATGAATTTAAACCTGACACAATGCAATGTTCTTTTTCATATGCAGTCCATAGCAACTAGTCAACATTAAATTTTCAGGAAACACAATGCAAGTTAAAAATCTTTAAGTTTATGTCACTGACAATAAAATACAGCTTTCTTGGAATCTTATTTTCAGTGCTAAATTTTATCCCTGCAAAGAAGCAAATGAAATCAGTTCCCTATCTTCAAGTTTCCTTTTTGACAACACAAATTTGTCATGGATAATTCAAGCTTTCCTAATGAAATTATTGCATTATTTAGCAGCAATTAAACTTAGTTCTCCATGACACTACTGACATGATTAGTAGCAGCACCAGGAATGTTCATCGGAATTCTAGTTTCAGTGTCCAGATCCCATCCCCAGATGCGTTTCTGTGGAAAGTGCACAAGTTTCTAAGAAGTTCTCGGAAAACAGCTGTCTGTGCAGGTGATAACTTGGACTGAAACTCTTGTAACAACTCAGTAGTTGTGGCTTGCCCATCAGTGCTAGCCTGGAATGCAATGAAGTTCCTCATTTCCACCAATAGTTCATCGTGCTCGGTTGGTACAGGCGGGGGCACTGCTGCAGGCTCAGAGCTCTCATCAATTTCAAGGCTTTGAGACAAAGTCAAATGATTCCTTGCTCGCATTTTGGCCAGTAACGAGGAAGAGGACGGGAGCACACGACCTGCCTCTTCTTCTGATGGAACGCCACTGAAGTGAGATTTGGCAGCTTCGTCCTTTTCAATTACAGCAGCATCCTAAGCAGAAAAAGTAAACCAAAGTAGCAGATCTCTACAATTAATGCACTGTCCTCTTGGTCAATGAAGAAAGTAATCACACAGCAAAGATTTAAGAAAACAAAACAAAAGTCAAAATGCCCTCAACTCTTGCAGCAGCTATTGCAGAGATTAAGAAAATTAATCACTCATTTCTAGTACTAATAAAGTAAGTTTATCAAGACTCATTAGAAAACTATATTCAAAAGCTGTCTTAAAAAATTGTATCTGTAAAGGAACAGCTCATATTACTCTGATCACTAAACCTCCAACATGTTAAGTGTACCAGCAATATCTCATGGTCCAACACTGAACAGTGTTGAAAGATCACATTTTGCTGGATAATACAGTAAAGTACAGTATGTTGACTTTAAACAACTGTTTCTAACAGCTGAATCAGAATTTAATCATACCAAAACTGCTTTGTGAAGGCAGGTAAGATGCTACTAATTTTGTAGATATCTCAGCATGTTACTTTCTGAACTAACATTAGCTCAAACATCATTTGCTCTACAAACCTCCTTGCTTAAACTGCAAGCCTAAATAGTTTATTCACTAGCTTGACTAGGTTTTCACACACCACTTAGTAGCATCACTGAATACAGCTGACCAGTTAACATACTGGCCATCAGCAATTAAGCACGGTTACGAAAACCAAGAGCCAAAGAACACAAACTTTCAGCATAAGTGTAAAACTTTTCTCTCTATTTACCTGTCATTTGTTTTGAACAATGCTTTTCTTAACATTCCACAATATGTTAGCTGCAGACAGAAATATTTGTGTCTATAGTTAATCAGAAGGAAGATGCTTCTGTTATCTCGGTAGAGAAATCCTTTAAATTAGTCAATGGCTAAATTATCTATACTTTCCAAGTAGGAACTTAAGTTTATTGGATCCAATACTGGTCACACGTTCGACTTATGCACAGAGTCATACAGCACGGAATCAGACCTTTCAGTCTAATTAGTCCATGCCAACCATGTTCCCAAACTAAACCATCCAATTTGCTTGCATTTGACCCATATCCCTTCAAACCTTTCCTATTCATGTACTTATCAAAATGTCATTTAAATGTTGTAACTGTACCTGCATCCACCACTTTTTCTGTCAGTTCATTCCACACACTAACCGTGCTCTAAGAAAAAAGCTGTCCCTCATGCCCTTTTTAAAACTTTTGTCTCTTACCTTAAGAATTTGAACTCTTAGGTTTGAACTTCTCTACCTTAGGGAAACGACCCTTGCTATTCACGTTATCTGTGCACTTCATGATTTTATAATCTTGCATAAGGTCATCCCTCAAACTCCTACATTCCAGTGAAAAACATCCCAGCCTATTTTTGTAACTCAAACCCTCCATTCCTGGCAACCCCCGGTAAACATTTTTCTGAATCCTCTCCAAATCAATAATATCCTTCTTGTAACAGGGCGACCAGTATTGCACACATTACTCCAAGCAAGGTCTCATCATCCTGTACAACCTCAACATGATGCCCCCAACTCCTACACTCAAAGGTCAGAGCAATGAAGACAAGCGTGCTAAATGCCTTCTTAACCACCCTGTCTACCTGTGATGCAAATTTCGGAGGATAATGTACCTGAACCCATAAGTGTCTCTGTTCTACAACACTACCCAGGGCAGTACCATCAATTGTATCAGTCATGCCCTTTTTTGTTTTACCAAAATGCAATACCTCACAATTATCCAAATTAAACTCCATGTGCCATTTCTCAACCCACTGAGCCAATTGATCAAGACCTCTTTGCAATCTTAACCTCCTTCACTGTCCACTATACCAATTTTTGTATAATCAGCAAACTTACTCACCATGCTTCCTAGATTCTCATCCAAATCATTTTTATGAATGACAAGCAAAAGCAGACCCAGTACTGACTCCTGTGGAACGCTGCTGGTCACAGGCCTCCAGTTCAAAAAACAACCCTCCACCACCACCCTCTGTTTCCTACCATCAAGCCAATTTTGTATCCAACTGGCAAGCTCACCCTGAATCCCATGTGATCTAACTTTACCAGTTAGTCTACCATGCGGAACCTTGTCAAAGGCTTTACTAAAATCCATGTAAACAACATTGACTGCTCTGCAGGCCCCAAGGCAATGTCACTAAAGACATGAGGAACAAGAGCCAAATCAAGACATAAAAAGTGATTAAAGGGTATTGGACAATATTTTTAAGGTTCAAGTGATTCAGCTGGTCAATAGGATAGAATCACAGAGTTGTACAGCATGGAAACAGACCTTTCGATCCAACTCATCCATACCGACTAGATATCCTCAAATAAACTAGCCCCATTTGCCAGCATATGGCCCATATCCCTCTAAACCTTTCATATTCTTCTACCCATTCAGATGCCTTTTAAATATTGTAATTGTACCAGCATCCACCACTTCTTCTAGCAGCTCATTCCATACATGCACTACCCTCTGCGTGAAAAAAAATGCCACTTAGATCCCTTTTAAGTCTTACTTCTCTCACCTTAAACCTATGTCCTCTAGTTATGGACTCCCTTACCCTGGGGAAAAGATCTAGGCTACTCTACCTAGCACGTCATGATTTTATAAACATCTGTAAGGTCACTCCTCAGCCTCCGACGCTCCAGCGTAAATAGCCTCAGCCTATTCAGCCTCTCCCTATAATACAAACCCTCCAACCCTGACAATATCCTTTAAACCTTTTCTGAACTCTTTCAAATTTAACAACATCTTTCCTATAGCAGGGAGACCATAACTGAATGCAATATTCCAAAAGTGGCCTAACTACTGTCCTGAACAGCCACAACATGACATCCCAACTCCTGTATTCAATCCACTGACCAATAAAGGCAAGCTGCACCAAAAGCTTCTTCACTATCCTACCTACCTGTGACTCCACTTTCAAGGAACTATTAACCAGCACTCCAAAGTCTTTTTGCTCGAACACAAGGATGTGAGGTTTCAAAATCAACTTCAAAATTAAACAGAATAAATTTTTGGAGTTCAATGTAGCTAAGTGTGAAGTCATTCACTTTGGTAGGAGTAACAAGAAGATGGATTACTGAGCTAATAGTAGGCTACTTGGTAGTGTGGATGAGCAGAGGGATCTTGGTGTCCATGTACACAGATCTCTGAAAGTTGCCACCCAGGTAAATAGTGCTGTGAAGAAGACATATGGCGTACTGGCTTTTATTGGTAGAGGAACTGAGTTCCGGAGTCCTGAGGTCATGCTGCAGTTGTATAAGACTCTGGTGCGGCCTTATCTGGAGTATTGTGTACAGTTTTGGTCACCATACTATAGGAAGGATGTGGAGGCACTGGAACGGGTGCAGAGGAGGTTTACCAGGATGTTGCCTGGCATGGTAGGAAGATCATATGAGGAAAGGCTGAGGCACTTGGGGCTGTTCTCATTGGAGAAAAGAAGGTTTAAGGGAGATTTGATAGAGGTGTACAAGATGATTAGGGGTTTAGATAGGGTTGACAGTGAGAACCTTTTTCTGCATATGGAGTCAGCTGTTACTAGGGGACACAACTTTAAATTAAGGGGAGGTTGGTATAGGACAGATGTTAGGGGTAGATTCTATACTCAGCGGGTTGAGTGTTCATGGAATGCCCTGCCAGTATAAGTGGTGGACTCTCCCTCTTTATGGTCATTCAAGCGGGCACTGGATAAGCATATGGAGGTTATTGGGCTAGTGTAGGTTAGGTAGGCTTCGGTCGGCGCAACATCGAGGGCCGAAGGGCCTGTACTGCGCTGTATTTTTCTATGTTCTATAAATGATCTTAGGTGCCAGTATCTCTGAGGCTAATTTTTTTTCCTTTGTAACAGACTGAAGCTGTGATTATTAATGTCAGTCCAGGAAGCACAAGAAAGTAACAAAATAACTTTTGCCTGTTCCTCTGGTTATCAATAGAAACATTAGGGTTAAGTAGAGGAGTTGAAAAACAAACAAATGCTTGTAAAAAATGTTAAAAATGGTCCTTTTTACTTTTTACAATATATCGACAGTGTGTAACCTATTTTAAACTGGACAATGCGTCTTCTATATTGCAAATTTTATTAATTACATTCAACCAAGAACACAGTACATCACAGGAACAGGCTCATTGGCGGACCAAGTCTGCTCCGATACATGATGCCTTTCTAAACCTTTGCTAAAATATAGTCTGTATCCCTCTGTTCTCTGCCTATTCATATATCTGTCAAATGCCTCTTAAACACTGCTATTGTATCTGCCTCCACCATCTCCTCTGGCAGTGCATTCCAGGCACTTACTATCCTCTGTGTAAAAAAAAATTTGCCAATCACATCTGTTTTACATTTTCCCCCCATTTACCTTAAACCTATGTCCTCTAGTAATTGACATTTCTACCCAGGGAAAACGACTGTAATTATCCATTCTATCCACACCTTTCATAATTTTGTAAATGTCTATCAGGTTGCCCCTCAGCCTTCAAAGTTCAAGTGAAAACTAACCAAGTTTGTCCAATCTCTCCTCACAGCTAACACCCTCCAAACCAGACAACATCCTGGTAAACCGCTTCGGTACCCTCTCCAAAGCCATCACAGCCTTCAGATAGTGTGGTTTAGCAGAATTATAAGCAATATTCCAAATGTGGCCTAACTAATGTTCTATACAGTTGCAAAATGATTTGCCAAATTTTACACTCTTGCTCTTGAACAATGAAGGTAAGCATGCCATTTGCCTTCTTGACCACTTATGTTGCTACTTCCAGGGAATTGTGAACTTATATGCCTATATTCCTCTGTATGTTAATGATTCGAAGGGTTCTGTCACCTGCATTTGTCCAGATTAAATTCCATCTGCCATTTCTTCACACAAGTCTCCACCCTATCCATACCTTGCTGTATCCTCTGGCAGTCCTCCTCACTATCTGCAGCCCGCACAACCTTTGTGTCATCTGCAAAATTAATAATCAGACCATCTACATTCGCCAAGTCATTTATATATACTACAAACAACAGGGGTTCCAGCACTGATTCCTGTGGAACACCACTGGTCACAGATTTCCAGTCAGACAAACACCCTTCCTCCCCTGTCTTTTATAATCAAGCCAGTTCTGTATCAATCTTACCAGCTCAGTACAGATCCCATGTGACTTCAGCTTCTGTATCAACTTATCCTGAGAAACCCTGCTAAAGTCCAAGTAGATAACATCCACCATCTTGCTCTCGTCAATAATTTTTGTCAATTCCTCAAAAAACTCAATCAAGTTTGTGAGATACGACCTTCCCCACACAAAACCATGCTTCTTATTGCTATTAAAACCATACTTTATTCAATTGTGACTAAATCCTGTTCTTAAAAGTCTTCTCCAATAATGTCCCAACCACTGACACGAGGGTTACCAATCTCTAATTTCCCAGATTTTCCCTGATTTCTTTCTTAAACAAAGGAACAACATTGGCTATTCTCTAATCCCCTAAGACTCTCTTGCGTCTAAAGAGGTTACAAAAATTTTCTACAAGACTCCAGCTACCTTCTCCTTCGCTTCCCTCAGTATTCTGGGATAGATCCCATCAGGACTTGGCTACCTAATGTTTTTCGAAACACCCAACACCTCCTCCTTTTTCATCTTGAATTACCCTTGAATATCAACAGATACTTCTCCAGATGCACCATCCAACACTGTCCTTCTCTTTTGTGAATACCGATTCAAAGTATTCATTAAGGACCTCACTCACTTCCTCCAGCTCCTCACATAAATTCCCTCCTTTGTCCTTGAGTGTATCTACCTAGCTACACTCTTGATCCTTACATACATGTAATACACTTGGGATTTTCTCTAATCGTGTTTGCCAAGGAGATTTCATGGCCTTTTTAGCCTTCTTAACTCCTTGTTGAAGTTCATTCCTGCTTTCTTTTTATACTTCAAGGACTGTGTTTGTCTTCAGATTCCTCAACCTTATTGATGCCTCCTTTGTCTTTGTGTCTAATTATGATTTGAATAAATTCATTTTGTTTTGCTATGGACCTAGCATCTATAAAATCCTGGAATATGTGGTTACACTCATCAGTAGACACACTGGCTATTCAAGTCCTAACAACAACTATCAATTGCAGTGTAGGACAATGAGTACTGGTTAAAGTGATTGCAAAATGTTGAATTTGACCTCAATCCTCAATTAATAAACTGCCAAGCAATAAACTGAGCACATTCTATCATCCTTTATGACTAGAGTTATTCAAAAGCATGTTAACTATACCTTGCATTTTTCTGGAGTGGATTTGGAAGAAGGACTGCTAGTTGGAAGCAGTGGATTTTTCTTCTGACCAAATCTTGGCCTAGGACATGAGAAAAAGGAGTAAGATTTTGAAATTTCCTGTACATTTTACAAAATTGTGACTTGCGTTATGTTCACAATTTGTTACTAATTTCACTTTGAATGCATAATATTACATTTTCAGTTCATAAGAATGCTGTTTACACATGAATATACTGTGCTTTAAATTCCATAAATTTCTCTTCTTAATGCAGCTGGTATTCAAATTACATTAGAAAATAATCATGGAAAGGAAGGAAACAAATAATCAACAGGACCAGCTGACCTGTAAATTTAGGAGTAAAACTCAACCAATTTGGAAACCAAGCCTCATCAAATGTACTAATGATAGTTTGATGCCAATACTAAGCTGAAGACAAGAATCTGATTTATAGCATTTTCCTTGTAGATACATTCAAGTTGTAACTTGAAGCTCAATGTGCGAATTCTTATTTTGCATTGTGGGTAACATTTTTGATTTTAATTTTTTAAATATCTCTCTGCAACAAAGATGGAAGAGCTGATGCATAAACAATGCTTCAGAGTTTAAAATCTTAAAAGTGCTGTTGGTTTGGCTTTCACGGTTTTAGTCATTTTATTACGCAGAGCAAAAGATAAGGTTTGTTATAAATTAAGCAGGTACCAGTAAAAGTGGCCACAGAGATATCAAATTATCAGGGAAACCCAATTGGTTCACTAACCTTTTTAGTTAAGGAAGCCTGCCATTCTTACTCTACAGATATGTGTCTGTAAATCCACACAAATGGGCTGCCCTCTTATATAGCTGAAGAAGTCACCGAGTTATATTAAACTGCTTTCAAGATGATCCACCATCACCACATTTTCAAAAAAATAATTGAACCAAAGCAAAAAGTAAATAAAAACTTCCTTTGTAAAAATAATGTTCTGTCTAATATCTTACTTTACAGCAGCTGCTGTTCCTGACAGCTGACTGCTATTGATCCTGGATGGCACACCAGAAGAGACACCCAGGCAACGCTGTCTCGAAGCCTTCAATGCTTTCAAAGCCTCCTGAGCAACTCGATTAGCTTCTGCTTCAACTAATACATAATCAGGATTGGATGACTCCATAATAACATCATGCTTCATCACACTGTGGATTCCTTAATAAATCAGAAAACAATGTCAAATTAACACTGCCATTTACACAACAATATACCAACTTTACAGCATTCATGCACTGAATTAAACAGGAATGAGTCTTGCTAATATGACTTTTTTCAGTTTTCCCATAACCAAATGAAACTAAATGGTGCAATAATAAAATACGAATTGAATAAACAAATCTTTCAGTATCATTTTCAAGTCAATTCACTAATAATCTGCCCAACTGCTTAATGACATTTGTAAAATTTAACCACAGTGCTATGTAGTATAATTATGTATCTAGCAATGAGCATACTACAGTCACTTTTGGAATACTTGATTCAATACTACCAAGGAATGAAAATCTTACTATAGAATGGAAATCTTTCATTTGAACATTAAAAATGGTCTTGCAGCCTAAAGATAGATACAAGCAAAATAAATGAAATTTACCAGATTTTTTGAACAGCTTTTCCAAGACGTAATCATCACTCTGCCTGCAGACTTCCTTTTCTTTCTGCTCTTCCTCATGATCCCTCTTTTTGATTTTCTGCCTTTTTACCAAATGGGGGATACGCTCGCCTTCAAAATATGCATCTTTGTGGCGTTTGTGTTTTTTGTGTTTGCGCTTGTACTCTGAAAGAGCATCATCATGCTCACTCTTAGTTATTTGATGTTTTGTTTTAGATTGGTGTTTATGATGAAGTTCATGGCTGTTGCCAGTTTCTTCTAAGTCAGCACTACTTATATTTTGCAGTTTTTCTGAATTCTGAGTGCAATCTTTCCTCTCCTCATTTAGAATGATTTGTCCCGGTGTGTGGCCATGATCAAGTAGTCCAGCTTTATTGCTGAGTGCAGATTCTACGTTATTGTTGTCAGTTTCCTTATGTGCAGAATTGGTTGGTTGATCAAGCCTTCGATATTCAGACTGTGAAACAGTTGGAAATTCAGCACTTTTTATTTCTTGTTTTACCTGAGTAACAGTCCCATCACTGCCAAAAACACTATTCTCTTTTAATTCATTCTGTGGGTTAACAGAAAGTTTTCCTGACTGACTTTTGTCTGAATGGCATTGGAGAGACAAATCCGGTGGTAACTTGACTTGCTTGCTGGAATCCTGACCTGATAGCATGACATTTCTCTTCCTGAATGAACTGGAGCTTTTCCCAGTTTTTTTTCTGGTAGGAGCGTAAACATCCGAACCTGTGCCTAACCAGGAACAAACACATTCACTACAATTAATGGAGAACAAAACAAGTACAACTCTTGGATTTTGCAGTAGCATTAACTTATACAATCATATTTCAAAATTAAGCACTTTGTGCAAACTGCTTTGGGATGTTCTCAGTCCATGAAGGCACAACAAAATTACAAGCTTTGAGTAAACCTACAAATTCCTGCCAATGATTTCTATCATCTGAAACTGGTTGCAGTGGCCACTCTGTTTCCTGAACAATCAGATTGCTTAGGTCCCTTCAATTATTTGCCATCATTCTCCACCAAACATGTTGATTTGGTCCATGAACCACCAGCTGGTGGAACAAATGAACAAAGGTGACACTATCCGTGCCAATCGTCAGGAATAGCAACATCACCTGCGGGTTGGAAGGTTATGGTCTCACTCTAGAAAGACAAGAGCAAAAGCAAAGGCTTTCACTGGAATGAAGTACTGAGGAAGTGCTGCACTGTTGAAGGTGCTGTATTGCACATAGCAAGTTAAACCATCTGTTTTTTCAAGTAGACTTAAAAAAAAATGCTATGACGCAAGTCAGAAGCAACAGATAAGGTAGAACTTAGAACATAAAAATGTGTTGCTGGAAAAGCGCAGCAGGTCAGGCAGCATCAAAGGAGAAGGAGAATCGACGTTTCGGGCATAAGCCCTTCTTAGGATTCCTGAAGAAGGGCTTATGCCCGAAACGTCAATTCTCCTTCTCCTTTGATGCTGCCTGACCTGCTGCGCTTTTCCAGCAACACATTTTTAAGCTCTGATCCCCAGCATCTGCAGTTCTCACTTTCTCCTAGAACTTAGAACAATCAATATCTTTGGTGAAAAGTTACTAAGCAAATGAAAGGACTGAGGATGAACAAGTCCCTTGTGCCTGATGGCCTACATCCTAGGGTACTGAAGGAGGGGGCAGCAGAGATAGTAGATCCATTGGTTACAATATGTCTAAAGTTCCCTGGACAGGGAAAATATTTCAGTGGATTGGAAAATGGGCTAAATAACGCCCCTATTCAAAAAGGGAAGGAGGCAAAATGTGGGAAATTATAGACCAGTTAGTTTAACATCTGCTGCTGGGAAAGCATTAGAATCAATGATCAGGAAGCAATATCAGGACATTTGGAAAGTCAAAACATTATCCATCAGAGTCAGCATGGTTTTATGAAGGGCAAATCATGACTAATTTGTTGGAGTTCTTCAAAGAGGTAACAAGCAAAGTGGATAATGGGGATGCTGTCGATGTAATTTATCTGGACTTCCAAAAAGTTTTAATCAAGTGCCGCATAAAAGGTTGATTCACAAGGTTGGAATCATATGGAATTAGGGACAATTTATTAGCTTGGATAGATGACTGGCTGATGGACAGAAGACAGAGAGTCGGGATAAATGGGTTTCTTTCTGGATTCCAAGATGTAACCAGTGGGAGTGCGACAGGGTTTGGTCCTTGTACCCCAGCTATTAACAGTCTACATTAACGACTTGGATACAGGGTTAGAAGGCTCTATGGCTAAATTTGCAGGCAACACAAAATAGGTGGGACACTAAATTGCAACGAGGAAATGGATATAGATAGTTTTGGAGAATGGGCTAAAACGTGGCAGATGCAGTTTAATGTGGCTAAGTGCGAGGTCATACATTTAGATCAAAAAAATGGAAAGGCAACCTATTATTTTATAGGGAGAGACTTTGTGGTGCTCTGGTGCAAAGGGATCGAAGCTGAAAAATGTGTTGCTGGAAAAGCGCAGCAGGTCAGGCAGCATCCAAGGAGCAGGAGAATCGACATTTTGGGCATAAGCCCTTCTTCAGGAATGAGGAGGGTGTGCAAAGCATAAAAGGTAGGGAGGAGGGACTTGGGGGAGGGGTGTTGGGAATGTGATAGATGGAAGGAGGTTAAGGTGAGGGTGATAGGCTGGAGAGGGGGTGGGGGCAGAGAGGTCGGGAAGAAGAATGCAGGTATGCAGGTCAAGAAGACGCTGCTGAGTCCGAAGGTTGGGACTGAGATAAGGTGGGGGGAGGGGAAATGAGGAAGCTGGAGAAATCTGCATTCATCCCTTGTGGTTGGAGGGTTCCTAGGCGGAAGATGAGGCACTCTTCCTCCAGGTGTTGTGTTGCCATGGTCTGGCGATGGAGGAGGCCAAGGACCTGCATGTCCTTGGTGGAGTGGGAGGGGGAGTTAAGGTGTTCAGCCACAGGGTGGTTGGGTTGGTTGGTGCGGGCATCCCAGAGGTGTTCTCTGAAACGTTCCGCAAGTAGGCGGCCTGTCTCCCAAATGTAGAGGAGGCCACATCGGGTGCAGCGGATGTAGTAAATGACGTGTGTGGAGGTGCAGGTGAACTTGTGACAGATATGGAAGGATCCCTTGGGGTCTTGGAGGGAAGTGAGGGGGGAGGTGTAGGCGCAAGTTTTGCATTTCTTGCGGTTGCATGGGAAAGTGCCGGGAGTAGAGGTTGCAAAGGGATCTAGGTGTACTTGTTCATGGGTCACAGGAAATTAGCTGATAATAAAGAAAGCGAATGGAATGTTGGCTTTTATAGTTAAAGCAATAGAATATAAAGGTAAGGAAGTATTGATGCAACTATACAAGGTATTGGTGAGACCGCACCTGGAGTATTGTGCATAGTACCCTTATTTGAGGAAAGATGTAGTGGCATTGGAAGTAGTTCATAGGAGGTTCGCTGGATTGATCCCAGAGATGAGGGGCTTGTCATGTGAAGATAGATTGAACAGGTTAGGCCCGTACTGTCTGGAATTTAGAAGAATCAGAGGAGATCAAATTGAGGTATTCAAGACGATAAAAGGTGTGGATAAAATAGATGTGCAGCAGATGCTTCCTCTTGTAGGGCATTCTCAGACAAGAGGTCAGTCTTACAATAAAAGGCAGCAAATTTAAAACAGAGTTAAGGAGAAACTACTTCTCCCAATGGGTTGTGAATCTGTGGAATTCGCTACCCCAAAGAGCAGTGGATGCTGGGACAGTAGTAAATTTAAGGAGGAGTTAGGCAGATTTTTAATTGGTAATAGGTTGAAGGGATACGGAGATAAAGCAGGAAAATGGGAGTGAGGAGTATATCAGCCATGATCGAATGGCAGAGCAGACTCGATGGGCCAAATGGTCTAACACTGCTCCTTTAGCTTTTAAACAACTTAAACAAGAGTAGGGAAGCACCTAAAATAGCTTATCTTGCTATTATCACTTGTTGGTTAGTGAAAGATCAGTGTATGCAGATCAATAAACATGTTTCTGACATTACAGTAGTGACTGCATTTCTAAGTACTACATTGGGACAATCTGAGGTTTTGAAAGACACTTTTAACTATTTGGTTAACTGTATACAGAAACTCACCAAGCGAATTGCTCTCTAAAGAAGTAAAACTGGGAATGAGAAGTACGGTGAATTACAATCCTGGCACTTTATTTCATAAACCACTGGATTCTGCTTGTTAATTTTAAATTGATAATACCTGCAAAAATTGCACTTGTTTCTGTTCCCTGAGTACCATCTGGACTGCTTAACGTGAAAAGCTCTGTAAGATCATTAGATTTGAAAAACCGTCTCTGCTTTGGGTCCTTCAATACTCGATTAGTCAGGAACTGCTTGAAAATTTGCCTATAATAAAGTGAGAATTATATAATTTATCTAAAGAAACCACATATAAAATGATTTACAACTTCCTATAATTAAGTTAGCAATAAAATATTAAATTACATACCACCTTAGTTAGCAGTTTTCATCCGAACTATGTAGTGCTCGAACAAACTTGCATTTTAAATGCAATCATATAATCTTTCCACATTCATGAACCTTTCACTATTATGAATTTATTGTATTTTAAATCTGTTTTATCTCCCAATGCTCATATTAACCAGAGACAAAAATGGTTAAATATGTAAAATATTACTAAATAATTACATGCAGAAATCAAGATGCCTCAATTTTCCCACGATGCTCACAAAAAGTAGCTGTCGACCACTAATTTAACATGGTCCCTTCAACAAACATTGCACTTTAAATCATATTTAGTCAGTATGGGGAGGGAAGTGGTGTGCCAGCAGGTGTTCAGTTCTCCCATTATTTAGTGTGAGAACTAGCACCTCCAATAAGGAACATACTGCAAATAAGATAAACCTGTTGGCAGTCGGCTATGTGAAAATTAATGCTGTAATCGCACCATCGATACATTTGGTTGAATGTTACTGAACAGTTTATTTTTCACGAGTTCTCTCAACAGACTTCTGCACTTATTTGTAACTTTGGCTTACTTACATGAAGGAAACCAAACCGTAGAGTGCAAACAATGAAGGATGGCTGCAGGAAACCAGAAGTATTGAATGTGAATAGCTGACATGTGAAAGAGAAAGAGAGGTTGATGTTTCAAATGGAATCCTCAGTTCAAACTTCTAGTGAAAGGGAAATAGCAGGTGCAGTGGGTAAAAATAATGGCCTTTCATGTCTGGGACCTGGATTCAAATAAAGCTTGGGTTAATGAATGAACTGTTATTTTGCCACTTATCTTTTAAAAAGGTGTTGGGATAAATGTGTAAACCAGGATTAATTGAGCTGCTAGTAAGCACAGACTTATAATTCAAAACCATTCCTATTTCAGTATTAATAATGTTGCTCAAAAATGCTGCTGCATGGCTGATACAGGATATGAAAACCTATCACTGGCATAATACAAAATGTTTTGCTAAGGCATTCTTCATAATCCAGTAGAGGGTCCCTGAAAGGTCAACAGTTCCAAAACCCAGCTAAAGAGCCCCTTTTAGGACTATTTGTAGGGATCCTAAACAAAACATCAATTGGCCTTTCCCTTTCAGATATTTATTTTTTTGCTGTATGTTTCCAGTGTTTATTCATGTTTCTCTTTTAAATTTCGACATGAATGAATGCACAAAAATATAATTGTACTGATAACTGATAATAACTCGGGGGAGGGGGAATTAGGAGTCTTAGTGGTCAACCAGTGTGAAATTAAAATGTTTCTGCTTGCTAAACCATTAAGAATAAAACCAAATGGATCTTGAGCTCATGTACATTGTTGACAAAAACAAATGACAATTTACAAAGTTTAGTGTGACAGAACATTCTCAATTTTGGGACATACCGGTGGTAGATTTTTTCTTCAATTGATCCGGCTGTTAGTAACCTGTAAATTGTAACCTGTTTCTTTTGACCTATCCTCCAAGCACGCTCTCGGGCCTAAAAGAATGAGCATTTAGTGATTATTATCCACTGGCTTCCCCAGCACAGAGCAGAGTGCTTCATAATCAAATGTCAACATGAAAAGTTCATGCACAATTAATTTCTTTAAACTGTTGCAGTTCCAAGTTATTTTTTTATATTGCTGAAACGATGATCCTTTACTGCAGGGAAACATTCGACAAGTAGGGCAAAGGTTTAGTCACATTACAGTTTAGCAAAAATTTGTTACAGCCCCACCTGCACAAAGCAGTCATATTGCTAGGATTCCAGCAGTTTTTAATTAAGTTTTCTCCAAGCTTTATACTCAGTCTAATTGCTGACAGCTGAACAACCATGCTGCATACACCCAACCACATGTGAATCGACCAAAGTTGTGGGCAACTTTTTATTTCAGAATACTCTTAACAACTGTGCAAAGTAAGCTGTTCAGAGTCAGCACGGGGTCAGACATTTCAAAGCAATTCAGATTATTTCAATATGTACTGTTCTTTCTCAGGCATGAAATCTATCACAATCTCTGTCCCAACCAGAACAATTGAAACCAGGAACACTACCAGAGCATGAGGTAATAAAATGCACAGATTGTAGATTTTAGCTGCTCCCAATGTAACACATTCAGTTCGCATTTACAAATATACATAATTGCTTAATAACTGCTCTAAATGCACATGCATGTTTGTGGCGTCAAGTTGAGCGCAGATGAGAGATGAAACAATCCAAAGCCGTTTGCATTGACACAAACTGAAAAGGGCCCACCTGTGTGTCAGTACTCGGGTTCCAGTCAGGGTCGTAGATAATAACTCGGTTTGCTCCTGTCAAGTTTACTCCCAAACCACCAACTCTAGTTGTGAGGAGGAAGACAAATATAGAGGAATTCTACAACAGAAGAAGAACAGATTTTTGTTTTTTGAATGAACTTTTTTCCAAGAAAAGTATGTTTGTTAATTGAATAATCAAATGTAAACTTGGCAGGCACTGATTAAAGAGAAAAATGCAACACAGAAATAAGCACAAACAGCTTTTTTTTTTGAAGTCTTTACCTCATTGTATCTGGAAATGAGTGTCTGTCTAGAACCCACTGAAGTTGTTCCATCCATTTTAAGATATGAATAGCCCAGATTCCGTATGAACACCTCCAAGATGTCCAACATCTAGTAAAATGGAGAAAAAGAATACATTTATCTGTTTTGTGGATGTGTCTATAACAATTCTTTAAAAACAAATTAAACATCAGCATGGACGAGTTGGACCGAAGGGTCTGTTTCCGTGCTGTACATCTCTATGACTCTATGATTACCATCTAGAATCTGCTCTAAATACATATTAAGAGAAAAATAAAAAGCCATTATTCGTAACAGGGATACAGATTTGACAATTTATTCTAATAACAGGTGGTAAATGTACAACAAAATGGATTTTAATCTTAAACTTGTTTTCATTCTAAAACCAAATGAAATGACAAGAATCTGAATATTGATCAATTAAATGTGTTGAAAATGTGCCAAAACCCATTTTAAGTAACATAACTTGGCAATTTGCCAACTCATATACTGTTACAAGTGAAAGATTTCTTGGCTAATATTTAATAAACATTAAAATCTGGCACAGGAATTGAACCTAGATTAGTTTAAAGTATCTGTAAAATATATAGTTTGCACAGAAACTCAGTAGCACAGAAGGTGGAGGAGAAATAATTAAATTCAACTAAAAGTAGTGTGAAACAAACATGTGGAGGGCTTGGATTTTAAAATAAGACCAAAACATTTATAATAAGCAGCTGACATCTTAGTTTTGAGGGAGTGAAGAGGTGTTAATAAGTGAGTTTATGCTGCATTAAACAATTGTCAAAACGTGCTTTTTTTTCTCTGCTGGGCGTGCTGACCTGTCGGGATTGAGAGAAAAGAAGTACTCGATGTCCTTGTTTGTACCACAGCTTTAGCAAAGCATCGACTACAATCATCTTTCCAGATCGTTTCCAATACCCAAAGTGCTCTTCTTCTGTCAGCTGCTCATCAGGCACCCCCTTCAGAATCTTGGGGCCACCAGAAAACAGGTCGGGGTGATTACAGATCTTTCTGAGAGCTATCAGGCCAGAGAATACCTACATTTGTGTGGGTGGTGGGGAAAAGAGAGGAAAAAAAAAGAACAATCAATGCCTTTGATTATTTGCTCCACTATGTAAACATGAATGTTTTTCCATAAAGACATAAGAAATTGAGCACAACAGACCACTGTACACAACACTGCACTACGCAAGTAGGTGCATGCAGTGTGTTTGGACTACACATGTGTCAATTACTGATAATAAGCAGCTCTACGTCACAGCACTGAATGGAGTTCTTTAATTATTTATCAAACACTTGAAGCTCCATTTGTTATCCTCTGTAAGACTCACGGATTCATATTAATGTTAAAGAAGAACCTTTCACTGGTTCAACAGACAAAAGAAGCAGCTCACTATTCTCAACAATCCCTTCCTTAAAGCAGCAGCAAGAATATACAATAATAGCATTAATAGACCTGCATTTCTCTGTTGAGAATCTGATAGACTTCCTTGGAATCTATAAAGTTTTGGTAGACTTCACGTTGTTCTTCTGTTAAGCGACAAAATAGAACCTACAGAGAAATAGTTTCAGAGTCAGTTGCAGTTTTCTTTCCTGCTCACTTAGACAATGCTGTGACTTTAATGTATTCATGTAATAAATGCTGAAAACAGGAGATATGTTCAGTTCAAAACTTGATAGAACATTAATGTTAGCAGTAATTAACAGATTCAAGAATAACCCTGGTACCTAAGACGGCACCATATATGACAACACGATACACTTTTCACTGTACTCTTGTATTTAAGTACGTGACAATAAAAACTTGAATCCAAATCAATCAAAAAATAAGCAACACAAATTCAGATCTAAGTGCAACAATGAGAACTTCTATAAAAAAAACTAATTTGACAACTCATACCCTTCAAATATACCAGAAATGTCCTATTAATTGGGCAGCTTAAAGCTAAACCATCAAGATCACATTCAGCAACTGGAATGCTTCTTTGACTGTCAAGATTCAAAACAAAATTAATTCAGATCAGTGGGTAACTAACACAAGTCCAGGAATTTGCATCACATATTTTAAAGTGGATACTTCTCTTTTCGATTTGCTGTCTCTTGCACGCCTAAACAGTTTATTCCTTCAGAGACCACACTTACAGAAAAGTGAAAAAAACAGGCAGTTTACTGGAAACATCTGTAATGTCAAAAATACGTATTTCTCCTTTTCAGTTGGGCATGAACAAAATACTAATATTTCATTTAAAATGCCATACAATAGGCATGATCCCAATTTGGGTGTGGTGACTGTAATCTTAATTTCACCTCATCAAACTATGTGACTAACCTAACAGATGGTGAACTAGCCAAAAATCAGAAAGACGACCCAAGAGCAAAGCAATGATGTGAATTCAATGATGTGTATCGTAAATTCTATCATAAATCCAGAACGCAGCAACCAGAGTTATACAATATCTCCTGGAATATGTTCTAACAATGGATCAAGGATAGGGTTTGGGGCAAAGTGGGATTCAAACCCCAAGAGAATTTTCTTGGTTCAACTGGGCAGAATACCACCTTCTATGGTGCACGGATTAAGACCATTCAAGGCACCTCAGAGGAATCAGATGGCGGCTGCAAACCTATGCTCTAAAGGCTGACCCATTGGTTAATCAATAGAATATTAACCTGTAGACCCTGAAAATTCTGCGGATTCACCAAGAAAAAAGGGCAATCCTTTCAGTCACATGGTGAATCATCTTCCAAAACTAAAGCACACCAGGGCTGATTTACTTAAGTTTCTAATCCATGCACCTGCCAACAGTCTTGTGGGATCACAGGGTATTGCCTGCGAAGCCTTATGAGCACAAAACAAATCTCCTGGAGTTTCAGCTTTGCGAAAAGTGCAGTTTGCAATATGAAGTGTGACAGATGTCCCCCCATTCGTTCTTTAAAATATTAATGTTTAAGTTCTGCCCCAAGCCCTTTTCAGGGCTAGACTTACTTGATCACAAAACTGACAAAAAGACGCAACCTTCGTTTGTCTGTACAGAAGAGTGTAAAAATAGAGAAAGTGTTGCACTGCCATCAAATGAACAGCTTTTTTGCATAGAATTTTGATGATTTTTTAAAACAATGCATTCCTCCGTAGGAGTTTCAAAGAACATTGTCAACTGCAAGATAAAATTCTCACTGCTGCTGGTAAAATACTTGGACTCTGGTCCCATCACTTTGTTATTTATTTTTGTGATGTCAACATCACTGATTGGGCCAACATTATTGCCAGTCTCCAGGTGCCCAGAGAAGGTGGTAATAGGACTGAGTGACTTGCTCGGCCACTTCAGATGCAAGTTAAGAGTCAATCAAGTTGGTAGATTCTTGCCCAGAGGATATTAATGACCCAGTTATATTTCTTTGACAATGATGTGCAATTTAACTGGAAGCAGCTCATTTAAATTATTTTATTCCTTTCATGGTGGGATTTGAACTCACGTTCTTCGGATTACTAACTGAACAGGAATACACAACGATATTCAGGAAATATTTATATCCTTTCATGAAGTGATGATGAATGTTATATCTACAGTATAATGCAACAACATTACTGAATGAAGTATTGTGCATTATTTATGAATATTCCACTTTGTGATTAGTTTGGTCTTTAGCTTCTGCTTTTATACTAATCACTAGTTGCTCTTTGCAACAACTTTGCTGGAATACATTACCACCAGTTCTTAAAGAAACACATCAAAACAAAAAACTAGACTAGTTTTACTGTTTATTGTTGGTGCGTGTGGAATTTTTGATTCGATACTACAAGAGGGCTGCTAATTAAAGAGAAATTCACAATTACAAAAAAAAGGCCATTACAGTTATTGAGATAAGATTAAAACAACGCACTGCCTCTGCAATTCAGCCATAACTTATTCAGGCAATTAAAAATTCACAGGGCACAATTTTAAAAACACAATCAGCATCTGTGTTCACAGATGTGAAGTGCTCCTATTTTTGTAGTAGGACTGAAATCTTTTGTTATTTTGCATTCATTTCCCCTGCTGTGCATCATGATGGCATTTAAATATTTAATGTAACTACTGTCACACCAAGCCAAGGGAGAGAACGACCGAATGAAGTTCTGGAGGTCATTCCTCCTAAATATTTTGTTCATCTGTTTTTTCAGCAAACTAGCTATCATCGGGGACTCTTGTTACACTGTGAACAACAGCTTTTTCAAATTGGATTAGTAGCTAACTTTAAAATTGAGATGGTGCTGCAATTAATACTCTACCCCAAAAGTGATGCAAAAATAATCAACTTATTAATTCTGAAATATCAATAACTCAGTGGGTAATTGCATTCATAAATTGTAGCAGTGAGTCTTAACAAATCAGCTAGATCCCATGTGCATTCCATGTACTGTGCTATCAAATAATCCGAACCAATGCAATAACTGGCACAATAATTGGCCAGAGCCCCCCACTAAGAGCAGGAAATTTCTGTCTCCATACAATGGGATAGGAATGTAGAATGCTCTCATTATGCTACAAAAACTATAATACTTGGAATGGCTTGGCAAAAAATTTACTTTAAGCCTTCAAAAATAAACCCCTGAGTTTTACTCACCTGTTCATTCTTGTCTGGCAATGCCAGATTCATTTTTACATCGGCTTTAATTCGTCGCAACAAGTATGGATTTATGGTGTCCCGTAAAACACAAGCACACTTATAGGCAGTTTGCACCTGAGAACATTTTAAAATAACTTTGAGAAGGATACATGTGCAGGTTGCAATCATAATGAACCAGCAGGGACACATTTACACAGCAGTTATAGAAAAACGTGCTTTGATAAAAGCTAACTCACTACTTAACAGAGTCCTTAGAAGTAATACATTGGTAAATTCATTCTAAAAACAAATTAAGACGACATTTCATTGGGCACCATAACAAATATAGTGTCAATCTGGTCTCCTGTATGTTAATTTCGTCAAACTAAATTGAGTAAAAATGTAAGCCTGGTAATTAATATTGCAATATTACTATTAACTACAATTGTCTTCAAGCAATTCTGATACTTCTAGTGGCAAATGTGGCTTTAATGTTTAATTCTTAATGATACCAGTGCTCCGTTATACTAATGTTTGGCTCTATGTATAATGGCTTAGACTCAACAATATAGTTCAAAGCTCTCAGGAGGACACAAAATGGAAGTTTTATTAGCTGTGCAAGCCTTACCCTCAGGGAAATGGCCCTTTCATCATGGTACGTTATCTTTGTGTCTAATCCTATATTAGCCAAAATCCCATTTATCACTAATCTGAGTGGTTTAAGGATCAAAAGGAAACCTGCAGGAAGCCTGAAAGATGCTACACAATACCAAATGATAAATGCCCACTTGCCACTGTGTAAGTAGGCTTAAGGAATAGTAAAGGGTATCACACAAATAGAAGGGTGTTTTTGGTTTAAAGAACATATGGCACCGTACAGATCTGTTGTATAAAATGGGCAAGTGTTAAAATACATGATTGAATTGAAAAGCCTAATAAATTAACTTAAGAGTATTAGTGTATCAAAATAAAAGACATCAACTGAGGTAAAATAATGAAAAAAACTGGCGAAGTTAAAAGAAGAAGTTCCACATGCTGAACAACATTATTTAATTGCCAACTGTAATGGAAAGAAAATATGCACACTCAGCATTTCAGAATGGAGACACTTTAGCAGGCATGAAACTGTTGCGAGACAACAAAGGTAATCCATCTATCATTCTTACTATCTCTCCCCTTGTATTTTCTATCCTTTCTTTTTCCAAATCTCAACTTTATGTGTACTTTTCTAGTTTTCCATACTCTTCGTTCCATTAATAATGTCACAAAACAAAGTGTGAATGTTGGAAATCTAAAGCAGAACATGTTACAACATGGCAAGCATGTCAGCATTTCAAATCCACAAACCATGGACTCATTCTACTCTTTTTATTCATTATATTGTCCAGAAAGCACCATATTCTCTTTCACGTACCTGAACAGGTGAGGCGTTTTGATAGCCTCCCATTGTAATAGGGACAGAAAATTGTTCCATGAAGACTTGCAATGTTCCTAGCTTTCCTGGAAAAATGAAGTCAAATAAAGACCAGAGCTCCTTCAAGTTATTCTGCATTGGCGAACCAGACAGGATAATACGATGTGGAGTACGAAACTGCAAAGAGAATTTTAAAAATCATTTATGAAATTGCAACACTTCTCTAAAATGTCTTCAAGACTAGAACAGCTGCTTAAACGATCTGCACGTTAAACATTTGCTTTGCACATCCTTTACCTCATTCATGTTTGTGCCTTCAGCACTCTAAATCTCACATTCAGGAATGCTCACTCTAAAACCCTCTGCTTCTACACTTCCCACTACCTTCTTCAACGCTTTCTTAAATCTACTTACGGGGAACAGACAGGTAACTGCAGTGGGATCAAGATCAGATCAGTTGTCATCTTATTGACTAGCAGAGCTGCTGCAAGGGGCTATATGGATGATTTTTGCTATTTCTTAACCATTCAATAATTATTTTTAATTTCTATTTCTTCAGTTGAGCATTCATTTTTGTCTTGCACTGCCTTCAGTAAGCTCTTTAGGTATCTTTTTATGATATATGCACAATGAAAATGCAAATTGTCATTTTAGGAAGTATAAGAACAATTGTTAACTAATCCCAACAAAAACATACCTCGTTTTTCAAAAAACACTCAAAGTTTCTTCAGTTCACAGCATTTGAAAACATCAGTTTTGCAACAGTTTTGCCAATGCATGGATACCCACAACCCCATATTAATGCACACAAAAAAAAGTGAACAAAAGAAAAATATATACACGCTTTTGCTTCAGCTTAGCCCATGAGAATTAAAGGATATGTGAACAGGTGTTGTCAATGTTGGTGTTCAGTCATGATCTCATTTAAAGACAGAGGTGGTTTGGTTTGCTCCTGGTCCGAATCTTTGCGTGATCTTAATTGAATTCTCAAAGCTAGTTCCTAAAGAGGTATGTCAACCCAACAGAGTTGATGTTTTTCTTTTCAAAAGGAACTTCTTGTTGTTGGTTTGCTTAAAGCACTCAATCAAATAATAAAATGTAAAACACCGCAGTACAAAAATACCATGACTGTAATGTTTTAATTTTTGGTTCTCTTAGTGCTGTTAATGCATACTACTTGCTTAAGTGCAAGATCACAGTAAAACCCACATTAAATAAATCTCTTTAAATATTTATCCACATTAAAAGCTCTTATGATTCAATAAAGCAGTGCTAAAATTAAGTTCACAAAGATACTTTTAAGAATGAGATACATCAGGAGAGATAGTTCAAATAATGGTAAGCAATAAGATTTGTCCACTTGCAATCAATGACTTAAATGTGATGCGGTGGTACTGTCCCTACCTCTGGACTGTAGGCCTGGGCTCAAGTCCCATTTATTCCAGAGGTGTGCAATAACATTCTGAATAGGTTGATCAGAAAAACAGGTCAAATAATAAGCTAAATGAATGGCACCACCAAAGGTATGATGGTTAAATTTACTGGTGACAGAAAGATAGATAGGAAAGCAAGTTACAGGCACCTAAGACTCTGCATTCTCCCACCAGAGTGAGTATCCCTTCCACATCCCTCAGGATCTTATATGCTTAATCGGGTCATGTCTTACTGTTCTAAACTCCTAGTGGATTACAGGTATAACCATTTTTTTTCTCTCAGAAAGCAACCAACCCATTTTACATATTAGCCTAGTAAACCTACTCCAAACTGCTTCCATTGTTTTCATATCCTCCCTTAAATAAAGTGTCAATACTGTATATGGTACACCAGATTGGTCTCATCTGAAGAATAATCTCCCTTTGTTTGTATTTGGTTACCCTTGCAATCAACAATAACATTTTATTAGCGTCCCCAATTACTTGGTGGGAGAAAGTGAGGTCTGCAGATGGTGGAGATCATAGTTGAGTGTGTGGTGCTGGAAAAGCACAGTAGGTCAGGCAGCATCCGAGGAGGTGAATCGACGTTTCAGGCATAAGCCCTTTATCAGGACTGAGAGGTGATGAAGGACATCTCTGATGAAGGGCTTATGCCTGAAACATCGATTCTCCTGCTCCTCGGATGCTGCCTGACTTGCTGTGTTTTTCCAGCACCACATTAATTACTTGCTTGCTGGCATACTAACCTTTTGTGATTCATGTACTGGAACCACTGGATCCTTCTCCATCTCAGAGTTCTGCAATTCCTAATCATTTAGATAATAAGCTTCTTTTTTATTCTTGCTACGAAAATGGACAATTTTATATATTCCCACATCATATCCCTTTTGCTGGTTCTTTGCAGTCTCTTATAAAGTCATCAAGCATGGAAATAGACCTTTGGTCCAACTCGTCCATACCTTGAGGTTTTATAAACTGAAGTAGTTCCATTTGCCTGTATTTGGCCCATCTCCATCTAAACCTTTCCTCTCCAAGTACCTGCCCAAATATTTTTGTAATTGTACTCACCTTGGCCACTTTCTCTGGAAACCCATTCCATAAATGCACCATCCTCTGTGTGAAAAAAATTGCCCCTCAGATCACTTTTAAATCTTTCTCCTCTCACCTTAAACCTATGCCCTCTATTTTTGGAGTGCCCTACCCTGGGGTAAAGACCATGGCTATTCACCTTATCTATGCATCTTATGATTTTATAAACCTCTACCAGGTCACCCCTCAGCCTTCTATACCACAGGGAAACAAGTCCCACCCTATCCAGCCTCTCCTTATAATTCAAACCCTCCGGTCTTTGGTAGCATCTTTGTAAATCCATTTTGCACTCTTTCCAGTTTGATAACATACTTTCTATAGCAGGGTGACCAAAATAGTACACAGTACTCCAAATGTGGCCTTACCAATTTTTTCTGCAGTCGCAACTCCTGTACTCAATGCTCTGACTGATGAAGGTCAGCATGCCGAACGCCTTCTTCATCATCCCTGTCTACCTGCGATGCCACATTCAACAAACTATATACCTACATCCTTAGGTCTCTCTGTTATCCGTTTGTGGGGTCCTTATGCCCTCTTCATAACTTATTACAAATTTTTGTGACAGCAAATTTAGCAATCACCCCTTTGATCCTTTCATCCAAATCAGTCAAGCAAACTGCAAAATGTTGAGACCCCAGCCTTGATCCCCGTGACACACTACTCGATATATTTTGCCAACAAAAACAACTCATTTTTTTACCTAATCTGTTTACTGTTCAGTAGCCAATCTTCTAACCAAGCTAGTATGTCATTCCCTACATCATGACATTTTATTTTTTGCAACGACTTTTGATCTGCTATCTTATAAATGCCTCCTGGAAAACTAAATATAGGGCATGCTACTTCCTCAAAAGAACTCAAATAAACATGAATTCTCTTTCACAAAAGAACGTTAACTCTGCTCAACTTCCACGCATATCTTTCGCATCATTAGTGACAGCTTCTTTATGATAAATGTTAAGCTAACTGTCTTGTAGTTTCTTGCTTTCTGTCTCTTTCCCTTTGTGAACAAATTCATTTTATTAGTTATTTTCCCATGTAATGTCTTATTTGCCTCTTCTTTTAAGACCCTAGGACAACCAGGATTTTGTTGTTCTGCAGCTCCACTGATTTTTTTTCTGTACATCTTCTCTGGGGATCCTAATTTTCTTGAGTTTCACCCTCCCTTCTATCTCCTGTGGTTCAGCTATCTCTGGGATGTTACTAGTGTCCCATACAGGTAGGATCATTCAAAATACCTTTTGAATTCATCTGCTGCCTTCATATTTTCTATTATTAATTCCACAAACTCACTTTCTACAGTATCAATGCAAACTTTGTTAATTCCTCCCTTTTACATATCTACAATTGCTTTCATATTTTTAGCTAGCTTTCTCTTGAACTCTAAATTGTTCCCTCCTTATTAATCTTTTAATTATTAAGTTTTACTATTTTTGGTCTTTTTAACATATTCGGTCCGATCTCCTTTACAAAATTGTATCTTTAAGTTTAATGCTATCTTTAAGTCAACTACAGATAGTGAGTCCTGTCTTTGGAATTCTTCTTTCTTGTTGGATTGTACCCCTTCTATGTATTCTGAAATATTCCTTTGAATGTTTGTCACTGCACCTCTACTGGTCTGCTCCTTAACCTAGTTTGCCAGTTCATATGAGATAGTTAAGCTTTTATTTCCTCACAATTACCCGTAATTTTAGGTTTCAACTGTCAGTCTTGCATCTACTTTTCCCTTCATCCAACTGAATGTGAAATTCAATCATGGTATGATTGCTGTGACCTAGGGGTGCCTTCACTATGAGGTTAATCATATCTCAATGCACAATCCCACAGTACAGCTTGCTTTCTGGATGGCTCCAGAACTTGCCATTCTAAGAAAAGATCCCAAAAATATTCTATGAACTCTTCATCTAGACTATCTCTCCCCATTGTATTTTTCCAGACTACATGCAGAATTCCCCATGATTACAACCATACCTTTCAGACACCTGCCATATTTGTTCCTTTATTTTCCATACAACCATATGGATTACCATTAGGGCCCTGTATTCCACTCTGACAAGTAAGCTCTTGCCTGTACCATTTCTTGTCTTCTATACAAACTGCCCCAATGTCATAGTTTCCAGAAAGAAAGTCATACCTCTGAGTTCTGAAGGTCACTGGACCTGAAACATCAACTCTTATTTCTGTCCACAGGTGCTGCCAGACCTGAATGTTTCTAGCAATTTCTGTTTTCGTTTGTGATTTAGGGATTTGACATTTTAAACTTAGATGATGCTCTTTCTCTCTCAGCCGATAGAATTATCTTCCCCAAATATCAGTGGAGGCTGGTTGATTGAATATACTCAAGGCAGAGTTAGGTAATTTTTGATCAACAAGGGAGTCAAGGGGAATGGACAGGAAAGCCATGATCATATTCAACAGTGAAACAGGCTTGGAGTGGGGTAAAAGGATTAGATCTGCTCGTAAACATCTTGAGCTCAGCTGTTCTATTTGGAATGCCCTCTCTAAATAAATAGTAACCAGAAATTCTAATTCTACTCTAACTCCACATTTAAAACCTTTCTTAACACCCATCTTTTTGACCAAACTTTCAGTCATGCCTATCTAAAAACTCTCACCACTGATCACTATTCCATCCATAATTAGTTATACGTTTATTTTGTGTTTTCCCTGCCTTGCAAAGCATCTTAAGATGATTTTGCTTGAAAATGTGATAAGAAGCTAGTCTGTTATCAGCGTCTTATCAACTGAGGGCTTGTTCCTCCTCATACAATCAACCAATCTAGCCCCACGTTTACTTAAGAACTATTTGGCAGCTGGCCAAGGTGAGGCAGACACATTTATGACAGCATACACAATTTTGCCTCCCTGTGGAATAACATTTGGGAGTTGTTGTGACATCTCTGTTAAAGCAGCCGCCAAACTTTAGCCAACCAACATGACAGGATCAACAATCACTTGGGAAAGAGCAGCAAATCTGGCCTCAGCTGTGATGCCCACATTCCAAAAGAAAATATAAAAGGTTAAGAAAAATATTACCAGGGTACCTGTTTACACGCGACAGTGATTGCTGCGTTTGGATTTCGTATCTTGTGCCCTTCATCCAAAATTACATAATGCCAGTTATAGTGTGCAATGGACTCCTGCATAATTCGGACGTAGGAATACGAGGTGATCAGAATACCATTACATGCCGCAATTTCTCGAATGAGCCTCTCCTGCAATATCATAATATATTGTGTTGTAATTGCAATGAAAAGTACAAACATGGAACTCTCACATACAGAATGATCACGAAAATCATTATAAAGTGTACCAAGTCTTCCATCTACTGATGTAATACTCAAATCATCTCTCGTGATTCCAAATTAAGTGCTTGTAAAATATGTAACCTCTCCCAGTTTTTGCAATTAATAAGGGACGTCTGCAATTAGCCTAACTCGATGAACACAGTTCTGCTATCATTAAAAGACATTTTGTGAAAGTGCTGCTGTTGTTATTGATGCTCTGGAGACCAATCTCTCCTAGAGGGCGAATAGTGGACTGTTAGAAAACAACAGTCATAAATCACACTGTCAGGTACCAACAAAACGGGACTTAAATGCAGGCATATGAAGGCCATTCACAGCAAACAGAACATAGGAGGCTCACAGTCATGAATTGCTGAACCTATAATTAATTTAAACTTCCTTCAAGCAAAATTTTAAATAAACAATGTCTTGTGCTGACAAGGGGAAAAAGCAAGAGGGAGGAAGCTCCGTGTTGAAGTTAAAAAAGGAAAGTAGTCTTTGTCAAACCTCTTAATAATGTACACAAAAAATAAAAACATCCCTTTGTATTTTTTTTCTGCGCTACTAAACCTCCTAAAGCTGGAGAAAGTGTTTCACATCGTAATGGACAATGCAAAGTGGGCTCAAAATTTATGATTTGCACACAGCTCTCAGCACAGTAGCTCCTTTTAGTAATTTATCATTAAAATCAATGGCATTGGCAGATGATGGGAGATGATCCATAAATAAACATGGATATAGTTAAATCAGAAAACTCGGGAACCTTTACAGGCAGAATCAACTGTATTCCAAGAATTATTAAAGATTTCTTCAGCTGAGTTCATGTGATTATGATCAGGTTGAATTGTACCTGTGCACGGAAATCTGGCTGGTTTCTATATTTAAGCCATTATTAACACCTAAGACCAAAATGGAAATAATTCCAAAGAAATTATATATTCAAGCTGTCTTTTGGCAGCACAGGTTTTGTTGATTTTAGTGCCAGGTCAAATACTACTTAAATATAAAATAATGTAGAACTGCAAACAAAGAACTGATCACTATGTTGTCTGAATACAGAAACATTATAAAGGAAAATGGTATAAAGGCCATTCCAAATCTCAGGGAACAAAGGTATGCAGAATTGTTCAAGTGAATAAACAAGTTGCTCTGAAAAAAATTAAATGAAAGGAGTATTTGTTGTAGGTTTTCGAAAGAACACAACACTTAAATGGTGTGGAAACGGCTTATCTTCAGCAATGAACATTAGTTCAGAAGTAAAACAATTTGCAGTACTTTGACAAAGGATTGTCAGTCTTAAATCTTAGTTTTTACAAGTGCAGGCTGACCTACTGAATATTTCAACATTTTTTTGTTTAATTATAAGACTTTTGGCAGTTGCAGCATTCTATTTCTGCAAATTCATTTGCTAGCATCAGTGTGACTGAGGCCAGAATAAGTTTATGCAATGCATCAATATTAATCAATGACTTTTATTTTGTTTAAAGCACTGACTGTTCACATTTTGATCAAAACTGGACAATTATTTTTCTATATTCACAAACATCTCAAAGTGTCTTCAGTATGGCATTAAACGTTATCATGATCTCAGCCGTTCAAGGTACCAACCTTCCTGCTGGTGAAGGAGCCCGTCTCATGCAGGACTGCTACTCTGAATGGTGGCCACCACGTGTGGAATTCTTTCACCCACTGGTGCATCACAGTTGCTGGGCAAACAATGACCACAGGACCCAAGCCCTCATATCTTAAATTAAAAGAAATAATGAGTCACCAACTTTAATAAGCTCACTGTTCATAAATCCAACATGCTGACTTTTCAAAAAATCCATTAACACAGGCTTTTTGTTTCAATGGTCAGATGCAATGTACATATCACTAAGTTCTGATGCAGACAAAGGTTGCTGCTGTACAAAACAGCTGGTGGTTCTCCAGGGCACAGCTACGCAAAGGCAACAGCTCGCAAAAAAAAAAGGTATAATTCTACAGGGCAATAAAGTACATCTGCATTATGCTGTCTTTTTAAACACAGACTGACAGTATTCAAAGATATTCATTACTGTGTAAAAGCTGTGGACACTGCATGCTGCCAAAAGTGATTTTATGCAATATTTAATAAACTAAGCTACTATTTATATAGGCAATTTAAAATTCTGTTGATACAAACTATTGATATTGAGGCATAAGTGAGTTTGCAAACAAACCCTACTGTGAAGGGTAACCTTACGCAACTTATCGACTCATGACATCACATGTTTCTCATCTGTAAAGTGAAGTATAAATGTTTTGCCTTTCATAAAATGTGTTACATGTTTAATTTCTCTTGCCCTTCAGCTTCTGCATCTCGTAAAAATTCCCTTTGATGGTTGTACTAAAAGAATTAAAGGAATATTGTAATTGAAATGTCATTAAAAATTCACGAGTCCCTCCTACAACAGCAATGCAACTGATGAAATATTAATTGAGCTGCACAGACTGACAGTCTGCAGTGGGGTACTTGCCTGTAATTTGAGCCTCGTGTCCTTATCTTGCTGTAGCTCAGGCCTGCCAAGAAGGCAATTATCTGAATGGTCTTGCCCAGTCCCATTTCATCCCCCAAAATTCCTCCTGCCTGTTGGCAGTGTAATTCCCAAAGCCAACGAACACCTGTCTGCTGATACCTGGGTGCAGCAAAATGAATTATTTTTAAAAAAGCAAAATATAATGAAATACATTCATAAATGAATTATCTACTATTCTACAATTACTAATTCAATTCAAAACCAGAAACAATAAAGATGCTCCATGCCAGCCCACTGTGACAATATTTGAATCACACTGCAATTTTGGTGCAAGGACAAATGTTTCTTCAGATAAAAAAAAAATGCTTGAAAGTGCAATTAATTTGACAGAACGCATTACAGAACACTCTTTGTTATGTATAGTTTCGATTTAAGTCTTTGTCAATATCTCACAAGCAATAAATCCCATGTTTATGAATATATATTTCTCCTAACAATACATGGCTTAATAGATTTTAAAAGTGGGCACTGAACTTTTCAACTAATTTGCTAAATGCTTCATGATCCATGTCTATTCCATTTAGAAATGGTTATTAATTGTTTTAATGGTCAATAAAGGTAAGTAAGGAAAATATAGAAGTGCGTAGCACCCTTTCCCACAGTGACATTAAGTGATGGTATTGAAAAGTGTCCAGCCCAAGACTGAAATTACACATCACTTTGTCTCTGCATTTGATGAGAGCCAGTTAGTATATTCAGATCAATTAACTTTAATAAAATTCAAAGTCACTAGCTCTATCACTCTCAATAGTCAAACATGTTGTCCTCATATTCTCCCAATTTGTTTGTTCGACAGCACCTAATGTTGTTCCCGTGTTAGCTGCAGTACAGCCTGGTTACTTCTAAACTGACTTTTGCTTCTTAGTCAGAGGCAGACAAAGAGCCCACCATTATAAAAAGGCATGTCCCTTTCTGGAAAAAATTACTGCCATTGCCACTACCACACACCCTGCAACACTATCTATATCCCAGAAGAGTCATTATGACTTTACGTACTTGTATAGCTTTCTCCAAAAGAAGCCAGGCACCTTGAACCCCTCATCAAATTCGGCATCGCTTTCGTCAGACTCTGCACCTTCGCCATTAGCTTGCTGCTCTGCCTTTTCCAGCAGCCTCTTCCTTTTCCACTTCCTGTATGGCGATCAATTAGGTTACCGTTAGCACAGAAATAGTGTGGTAATCTACCAGAATAACAACATTGCTTTAATGTATAGCATGCATGGCATGCTATCCAACAGTCAACTAAAAATGAACAATGCCATTCTTCACTCTCATTTGATGGGGAGGAACCAGACAGCCATAGCTCCTTCACAGCTTCATGGCAGTTTTGCTTTACTGACCAAGACTGAACCAACATCGTAAACAAATTATTTGGCCATTATCAGACAGCAATACACACTAATGCTTAGAGTTGATTCCAGAGCATTGTATAAGTTCTAAATAACTTCAAACAGGATATTAAAAAAGACAATACACCATACACACCGCATCTAAAATACTCAGTGTATCAACAAGTTTGACTCTGTAACTTTGCAAAGGCTCTAAAACAATTTACGATCAGCTTTGAACAAACCATTGTGCTGTGTTGTTTACCCAAAAATCAATACGACTTTCCTAGACTGTTGAGATGTCGACCCAATACATTGCTGCAAGATGCACTCCTAACAAAAGCATACTTAATTTAAATTCAGCTAACATGTGCGTTAATGGATATGATGGAAGGTGATTAGCATGATTGGGATGAAACAACCCTCCACCTTCTTACTTTCTCCTTTTCATTAAAGATTACTGTGCGTGACACTGTAGGACTTTGGGTGAATTCCATAATTTGGTTTACATTGGACAATGACCATAAATTATGCAATTTTCAACTGTTTTAGCACAGTAATACACAATGAAAATGGAGAAAAATTCAACTGACCAGAAATTAATTATGATGGATAAGAAATCCTAAAGGTTCCTGATTCAATCCCGGGTTTTGGCAAAAGCAGAATTGCTTGAGTGCTCCCTCCTTTGTTTAAGGGACGGCACGGTGGCTCAGTGGTTAGCACTGCTGTCTCACAGCATCAAGGACCCGGGTTAGAGCCCCACCTCCGGCAAATGTCTGTGTGGAGTTTGCACATTCTCCCCACAGCTGTGTGGGTTTCCTCTGGGCGCTCCGGATTCCTCTCACAATCCAAAGATGTGCAGGCCAGGTGAATTGGCCATGCTAAATTGCCCAAAGTGTTGGGTGCATTAGTCAGAGCGAAATGGGTCTGGGTGGGTTACTCTTCGGAGGGTCGGTGTGGACAGGTTGGAACGGAGGGCCTGTTTCCACACTGTAGAGAATCTAATCTAATCTAATCTATGTAACACAGGACAGCTTTATACAACAGTACCAAGGAGGACACAATGAATGCAGAGAAAATACTCTAGGAAGAGAAGACAGTTAGGGACGGTGACAGATAGGTAAAATGGAAAGCAAAGCATACAAGGAACAGAGTGGAGAAACAAAAGGCTCATGGCATTTTCAGACTCCGTGGTGTAGTGCTAATGAAAAATGCACTGAAAACAAAGTCACACTGGATTTGCAAAATTGCAAGAAAAGTTCTAGTACAGCAGCAACCAAACAGCCTGACTTGTTTAATAGGCACCCATCATAAACATTGCATAGAGCGCTTAAACTGCTTAATTCTGATTTATAGAATGCAACACAAAATTAAACGTCTGACCGTCTGAAAGACCAAAAACAATCTCAATCTAACCAACCTGTGGAAGGATTGCTACGTAAACTTACAAAGAGATATGAAGAACAGCTAACAAAGGCACCAGAAATTGCAAAATCAAATGTTAAAAAAATGTTCAGAAATCATTTATCTTCACAGGCAAACTCGATCGATGAATGATGGATGTAGAGTTTATTATTTAATTGCTGTTCTGCTAAACTTTGAGTTCTTCCCGTTTAGATTTTGACAATTCTGATTACCCTGCTCCATGAAAAGAATTGCTAAAAAAAGAAGAATAAAACAAAGAACTGCAGATGGTGGAGATCGGAAACAAAAGCAGAAAGTGCTGGAGCATGTCATCAGCATAAATACCACCGCTTCCCAGCTGCTTTCAGTTCTGATGAAAGGTCATTGGACTGGAAACGTTTACTCTATTTTCCTCTCCACAGATGCTGCCAGACCTGCTGAATTTTTCCAGCACTTCCTGTTTTAGAATAGAATATAGTAGTTGTCTCAATTTTATTTCAAGGTGAGAGGTGGAAAGTTTAAGGGGGATACACGCGGCAAGTACTTCACACAGAGGGTGGTGGGCGTTTGGAACGCGTTGCCAGCAGAGGTGGTAGAGGCAGGCACGGTAGATTCATTTAAGATGTGTCTGGATAAATGCATGAGTAGGTGGGGAGCAGAGGGATACAGATGCTTAGGAATTGACCGACAGGTTTAGACAGTACATTTGGATCGGCTCAGGCTTGGAGGGCCGAAGGGCCTGTTCTTGGACTGCAAATTTTCTTTGTTCTTTGTTATTAGCCTCAAGTTATAGCCTGTATCAGCCAAGGTAGGCTGTTCAGAATGTTTTAAGGTACCTCAGGCATGAACCAAAAGTTTATACAAAGTTTTATCGCATGTCATTAAAATAGTTCTGAACTATAGAGAGATTGATCGCCATCATCTCAGATTATATTTGTAACAAAGAAATGGAGGTAGGTTGTGTTTCTGTCACTTTTTTATTTATTGTTTGTGTCAGGTGGGCTACAAGGTACAAAGCAACCAGTTATGATTGCTGCCATGAAGTCAATTTGTAAGCAGAGATTATACAGTTAATGTAAAATCGTGAATTATGGAACACTGCAAAACAAGCAGAATATGGCAGGCAACAGGCAGCAAGTCCAACAAGAGCAACAAAGGGAGACGACACACCAGTGCTTGAGTATAAAAGATGGGGAAGACAGTCAACAATTTTTTCAAAGGAATCACAGAAAACGGCAAGTGAAGGACATAAGCACAGTGATACTGCTAATGTAAAGGTAGAGCTGATGATTTATAGGCTGTAAACTCTTTAAAAAATGAGGAAGAGCTAGAAAATGATGGGTAATAGGCACGGGTCCTTCATTCAAGCTGTGGTAAGCTTTAGAAAGCCAGTAAGGGAAATAAGACAGTCTCAAATGGGATGGGTTGCAGTGAAATGTGAATGGGAGAAAATGGCAGCGGTTTAGAGCCACTAATGGAAGAAAATGTTGGAAAAGAACTGCCTGAAAGAAAAGCAAAGGAATCTGTAACGGGCCTAGGGCAACAGAAAGGGAACCATGAATGAAATTATTTGCACAAGAGAGATGACAAGGACAGATTTAAACACTGCGTAATGATGGAGTTTTCTGACTACAGGAGAAAGAATATGATGGAAAGAGAGTGAGTGGACATGCTCCAACGAAGATTGGCTTGGAACCACCTTGCTCTGGATTTTAAATGGTACTTCTGACTGCAGCAATATTGCCCACCTGGTCACAAGGACACCAATAAATCTGCCAACTTTCGACTAGTTAACTCATTAGTTAACAGTTGGCCTTTACACCTACACTTACCATCATACTTTGACAAGAATAAGACTTGGCAAAGGTGAACTGTAATGATTTCATAAAATTAGCATGACCTTTGTGGTTTTTATTCATTCAGGGGATGACGGCATTGCTGACAAGGCAGCATTCACTGCCCACCCCTAATTGCTCAGAGGGTAGTTAAGAGTCAACCACATTACTGTGGGTCTGGAGTCACATGTAGGCCAGACCGGGTAAGGATGACAGTTTCCTTCCCTAAGGGACTTTAGTGAACCAGATGGGGGTTTTCCAACAATTGACAAATGGATTCAAGGTTATTATTCGACTCTTCATTCCAGACACTTACTGAATTTAAATTCCACCATCTGCTGTGGTGGGATTCAAACCCAGGTCCCCAGAACATTATCTGGCTTAATAGTCCAACAATGATACCATTAGGCCATCACTTCCCTCATTTTTCATGGAAGTAGAAGGCTTAATTCTAAATCTCATTCCTGATGGTGATGAAATGGCCAACAATCCAGCCGATTAGCCATACCAAATCGCTACCAAGAAAATAAACTGAAGAACAAATCAAACTATTATCAGTAACACTGACACTGGACACAGAGATATCTTTGGTCCTACTTGTCCATGCCAACCAGATATCCTAAATTTATCTAGTCCCATTTACCAGTATTTGTCCCTTATCCCTCTAAACCTTTCCTATTCATGCACCAATCCAGATGCCTTTTAAATTTTATAATTATTCTAGCCTTGACTACATCCTCTGGCAGTTCATTTCATACTCTCACCACCCTCTGCATGAAAAAGTTGCCCCTTAGGTCCGTATTAAATCTTTCCCCTCTCACCTTAAACCAAAAGACGAAGGGGTGTCCTGAATTAGCCACATATCTCTAGTCAAGCTGTTTTACCCAAAAATGATGCAAATACAACCTGGCTTACTCTCAGCAATCAGCCATTGTGGCGCAATGGTAGTATCTCTACATCTAGGTCAGGAAGTTGGATTCAAGTCCCATCTGCTTCAAAACATGGACAATGGACCTGAAATAAAGGAAAAAAAAAACAAAGAACTGCGGATGCTGGAAATCAGAAACAAAATTCAAATTGTTGGAGAAACTTAGCAGGTCTGGCAGCATCTGTGGTTAGAAAGCAGAGTCAACATTTCGGTCCGGTGACACTTCTTCAGAACTAATGTTAGCTAGGAAAAGGTTGGTGTATATGTTGAAGATGGGGTTGGGGAAGGGAGGAATAAACAGTAGGAAATGAAACAGAGACAGGGCGACTTCTTTGCAGAATATCTTGAGTTCGATTTGAAAAAAATGACCCCGAGCTTTCTGTTGTCTGCCACTTCCACATGCCACTGTGTCTCAGGCTTTGCTACTGTGCTCCAGCGAAGCTCAGTACAAGCTGGAAGAATAGCACCTCATTTTCCACTTGGGAACGCTGCAACCTTCTGGACTCAATATCAAGTTCAATAATTTCAGTGTTTGAGCACCTTCGCCCACTGTCTTTACCCCAAACCCCACAAACCAGACCTTGACACCTAATGGGCTGCTATCACAAATAACCCATTGCCAGCCACTCGTGGCCCTCGCTTGCAGCTAGAGATTTTCGTTGGCTGACCTTTACCCATTCCTTCGCCTGCCCAATTGCTTTTCTCTCTCTCTCTCTGGACTCCATTTCCACCTATCACTCACTCTACACCCCTCCCTCCACCCCAACTTCAATATATGCACCTGAGCTAAAATCAGTTCTGAAGGAGGGTCACTCGACCCGAAATGCTAACTCAGCTTGCTCTCCACAGATGTTGCCAGATCTGCTGAGTTTCTCCAGCAATTTCTGTTTTTGTATCTGAAATAAAGAGGCTGCCTTTGACATAGGGCAACACAGGGCAGTCTCTGACATCAACCAGCATTAGTCAAAATGAGGTCACTGGGAATCTCCATCAGCTGAAGTAATACAACTACATGGCATTTACTCGAAGATGTGGAAAACTACTCATGTATGTTCTGTACACAAACGGTAGGGCATACAACCTGGTCAATTACCATCCTATTGGGCTATTCTCGGTTCATTCGTAAAGTAATGGGAGAAATTATCAACAGTAATATCAAGTAGCACTTGCTTAGAAATAACGTGTTCCTTGACGTTCAGTTTGAATTCTGCCAAAGTAACTCTGGTCCTGATCTCAACACAACCTTGATCCAAACATGGACAGAAGGACTAAATTCCAGAGGAGAGTTGAGAGTGACTCCGCTTGTCATCAAGACTTCATTCGACCGACCGTAGCATTAAGACGACACACATAGCACGACACAGGGTGGTTGTGATTGTGAAGGTTACTATCTCATCTCCAGGACATAAGACCATCAGAAATAGGGACAGGAGGAGGCCATTCGGCCCCTTGAGCCTTCTGAGCATGGCTAATCCATCATTCCTCAGACCTACTATTCTGTCCTGTAACCCTTAGATTCTTGATCAGTACAGAAATTATCTCAGCTTTAAATTCATTTAAGGGCTCTGCCCCCCCAAAGCTCTCTGTGACAAGGAATTCCAAAATCTCTCAATCCTCTCTGAGAAAGAATGATTCCTCATCTCAGTCTTAAATTGGTGCTCCTTTATTCTGACATTACACCCTTTGTTCTGAGATTCTCCCAGGACGTGAACATTATCTCAGCATTTACTCTGTGAAGCCCCTTAAGAATCTTATATATTTCAAGGAGATCACCTCTCATTCTTCAAACCTCCAGTGTGTGGAGTCCCAACCGGTTTAGCATTTGCTCATAAGACACTCCCCTCCATATCAGAAATCATTCAAGTGAACATTCTCTGAACTGACTCCAAGAAAATGAGAGACCAAATTGCTCATCGTACTCCAGATGTGGTCTCACCAGCACCATGTACAGCTGCAGTAAGACTTCCTTACTCTTATACTTCAACCCCCATGAAATATGGGCCAACATTTGATTCGCCTTTTGATTACCTGGTCACTGTGCTAGCTTTCTGGATTCCTTGCACAAATTCCCCCAAGTCCCTTTGTGTTGCAGCTTTCTGCAGTTATTCTCCATTTCAATAATACTGTTTTTTTGTTCTCCCTTTCAAAATGAACAGCATTGCATTTTCTCACTTTATATTCCACTTGCAAACATTTTGCTTACTTTTTATTTAATCTATCAATGCTAATGTCTCTGTAGGTGTTCCTCAGAGCAGTGTTGTAAGTCTAACTTTTTTCAACTGCAATGATCTTCACCCCATTATAAGGCCAAAAGTGGGCATGATTGTTGTTAATTGCACAGGCTCAGCACTACTTGCAACTCCTAGTCCATTTTTAAATACAGTAACTCAAGATTCAGGTTGGAGCTGACAAATGGCAAGTAACATTTATGGCACAGAAGTGCCAGGCAATGGTCAACTACATCTGAGAGAAACTAATCACTGTGTTAACATCACTGAATCCCCCATCATCAACCTTCTGGGAGCTACCAATGACCAGAAACTGAACAGAACTAATCATATAAAAACTCTGGACACAACACAGGTCAGAGGAGTGTAATCCTGCAGCAAGCAACTTATCCCCTGACTCCTTAAAGCTTGTCCACCATCTACAAGTCAGGGGTGTGATGGAGTATTTATTACTTGCTTGGATGAGTACAGCTCCAACAGCACTGAAGAAACTTGATACCATGTAGGACAAAGCAACCTGCTTGATTGACTACTTATCCACAAACATGCAGTTCTACACCACCAACGCGTAGCAACAGCAGTGTGTACCATCTACAAGATAAACTGCAGAAAATCACCAAGGCACCTTCGATAACACCTTCAAAACCTACAACTACAACAATCTATAAAGACAACTGTAACAGATACATGAGGACATCACTATCACCAAAGGCTCAATATGCTGTCAAGACCTAAATCCAAGCCAGCTTAAATAAAGATTGAATCCTGTGATAATGGCATAAATCTGACCCATATGGGCCATCCAGTCAACTGTCCTGACTGGGCTCCATGCTTCCTCTCCTACCAGCTTTACTGTGGCAACATTCACTTTCACATGCATGTTCTAGTCTTACAATCATGTGTTGAAAGGATTTATAACTTGACACTCAACCTTGCAAACACACATTATAAACATACCTTCCATAGCCACCAAGTGCCAGAGTGGGAATTGAGTGTGAAGTTCAGGGGCAAGGATTTTATTGCTGCACTACAAGACATTCCAGGGTAATTGGGGATGAGCAATAACTGCCAGCCGTGCCACAATGGTTCACATCCTGTAAACAATTAGAATGTAGCAATCTCATCATGTCCGAGAGAGTATTAGATGCTGAAGTGCATGGCAGTTAAGGATACTTTGAGAAAGCCTATCAAAATTTGGATGGGTTTGTTGAGCTACAGTTCTTAATGTCCTGTTGTACAAGGAAAGCCTCCCATATCCTCAGCACTTCGGACTTCCTATTTTGAGAAAGAGAAGCAACGCTAGCAATAAGCTACTCGTTTTCTGCACTGAAACCATTCTCAGTCAGACTCAGAATTACCCTTATCTGAAGAAAGGCTGTGAGCTGCAGAAGCTGAACAAAAATGCTGGGAAATAAATTTGCCACTCAGATTTGCATAATTGCATTCTACAGTACTTTGTTACTGATCGTAATGCAGAAGCAAAGAGCTTGTATTGTTCTTACCCAAGATTTAAAGTCCTGGAAGACCAATAAGGGCAGATTTCAGAGCAGTGAAGGCAGTTTCATTTGCATTTTCTGTTTCTTTTAGAGTATAATATCCTAACATTCATAAGCAGAAACTGCTCCACTATAAAAGGATAATAAGAACTGGAATTTGATTCTTAAGTGTTATATTTGCTGGCTCCATACTGTGTTTTTAATATTGCTCGCGTGTTTAAGCAATTTCTCATCCATTTAAAACAACACAGCATTCTCAGCTGACTTCTCTAATTCAGTAGATTAAGATGTTCAATGCAATTGGCGCGCCATCTTACTTTAATGGCATAACTGAGTGGATTTAATTGATGTGTCTTAACTGTCATAAGACATGCTTTTATTGGCACAGATATCATCTAGCAAAATTAAGATTGATAAAGCTAATTGTACACTGGAGTGAGAAATTAAAGGTGTGCACAGAGAGTTTCAGATAGTTTCCCTCGTCCAACTCCCAGTTTGGCCATTTTGACAAGTATGCACCCTCACTCATTTTAAGCTTTCACAAACACTTGGTATGTAATTAGTTTGAGAGATTAAAAAAAAACTTCAAATGTAAGGAATATACATTACAATATAAAATCAGAATGCTGAGAATGTGAATTAAATTAGTCATTTGGGAAAAGTGAAGCTTGAAAGACCCAAACTCACACCTGACATAGTACATAAGTAAAGCTTATTTGATTGGGAGCACAAAGGGTGTAGAGCTAGAGCTAGTTAGTTTCCTCTGACAAATATCTAGTATTTTTCTGCATGCCAACATACTTAAGGAAGCACAGGATTCTTGAACACTGGTCAAATTCTCTTAGAATTTATTAATCATTTGCTTTTTATTGAATCAATTCTGCCTAACCTGAAAGTTCAAACTAATAAACAAGAATATTGTAATAAGGACACATATTGAATGGAATATTGTTTAATGCTACACAAGTATACTGGTATACAAATGTTTAACATCTTGGGCATATTAATGTTGTTGTGCTTTGGCAATAAATGGGGGACCTCATATTTTGTTTCAGATGAATCATTAGCTAGGCAAGAACAATAATTGTGATTTTGGAATTTCAATCAGTTCTCTTCATATGACATTTATGGCCCTCATTTTTTTTTAGATTAGATTACTTACAGTATGGAAACAGGCCCTTCGGCCCAACAAGTCCACACTGACCCATCGAAGCGCAACCACCCAGACCCATTCCCCTACATTTACCCCTTCACCTAACACTACGGGCAATTTAACTTGGCCAATTCACCTAACCTGCAGGTTTTTGGACCGTGGGAGGAAACTGGAGCACCCGGAGGAAACCCACGTAGACACGGGGAGAAAGTGCAAACTCCACACAGAGTCACCCGAGGTGGGAATTGAACCCGGGTCTCTGATGCTGTGAGGCAGCAGTGCTAACCACTGTGCCACCCACGGATAATAAAATCCATCAAGTGGATGTCAGTGCCAAAAACCAAGAGTATTCCTAAAATTCATAAATCATGAAAATGGAAAGAAAATACATTGCTAAGTAATTTCATTGCACTTTTAATTCACTATACATCATGATCCATAGTAAAGCTATTACTTAAAAATGTTTTATATTTATGGTGGTACATCGTTAAGTTCATTCAGTTGCGCCTGTTTCAGTGCTGATCGATGTCTAGTTGCAAAAACAGAGATATGGTGATGATATATATTTGTAGGGTTCAGGGAAGAGAAGCAGAAACTTAATTAACACTTCACCGGCAAAGTTTCTCCAATGTTAACAATATGGTAGAAAAGACAAAAGATTTAAAGGTGAAGTTTAGCAGGATCAAGTTAGCAATACAGCTCAAATATAAAGGTTAAAAAATGCACAAAATTATAAATGATAGTGTGTTGCAGATTAATTTTTCACAATAAGGATAATTCATTATGATAATTACTGGAATGAGCTAGAATTTATTTGCAACTGAAGTACATCACACACAGGATGACTGGACGCACTGTGTGTACTCTGCCACTAGAGGTCACTGCTGCATAATATTCAATTCCTCTTTCAATCTGCAGTCCCAAGCTAACAGCTATCAGCCAGATTTGACTGTTTCCCCAAAAACTGTCCTGTTATTGCTAACCTATGGAGTTGGCTAACATGGGAAGAAATTTAAATGGCTTGTAAATGGCCATCAGAAATGCAAATATTACATGTTGTATTTACATTACCATTCATAAACTTTCTAACAATTACTAGAAACTTGAAATCACGTGACAGGACTTTAGGACAGAGGGTTACAAACTAATGGCCAGCACCTTAGGAGTTGTGAGATTTCTACCTTAGTGAGCACAGTCACATAGTTTCAGTTTGTTGCTTCAAATTACGACAACGGCACTGCTTTCTTCTGAAATAGAAACCAAGGGCTGGAGAAACTCAGCAGGTCTAGCAGCATCTGTGAGACTGAATCAAAATTAATGCTTTAAGTTCAATATGACCCTATGGGTTTATCTTTGGAACCAAAGAAGAGTCATTAAAAGTCATGTTTGACTCAAAATGTTAATTTTGTTTTTGATTTCATGGATGCTGTCCAACCTGCTGAGTTTCTCCAGAACACAGTTACGTTTTCAGATCTACAGCACATCTAGTACTCTGCTTTTATTTGGTTGCTTTCCACAAGTAGTTGACACTGCCTTTTGGAATGAATGAAATCTAGATATCTCCCACACAAAGAAGTTTGAAAGCAATTTCTTTTATACTCTAATTCACAATCTTGAACTAATTTATATTATACTCCAAATCTTTTTCCACTGCTACTGAATACATCCACCTTTGTTTAAAATGGATACCAATGTTTTCATTTAAGGTTTTATTTTGAAACTAACTTCAAATTTGAAATCTGCCTCACAGGTGATAACTAAGATGCACTCTACAGCAAAAGAAAAACAATGTATAGAATCAAAAAGTTATAAAATTCATAATTCTCTTAATTTCAAGTTGCTTCATTCAAATTGTCAATCCTAGTTGAAATTCAGCAAAATTACATCACTGTGTTGTTTTATTCAAAGCATTTAACTCAAGCCAAATAATTTTGAATGGTTTCAGTAAAAAGAACCTCTTTGAATTAAAAGGAGTAAAATGCGATTGCTACATTACCAAAAGTAAACTTTCAAAATGAATTGAAAAGTTAAAACTGAAACCTATTTACATTATTCGCCTTTTGTGTGCCTTTAACAAAAGATAAATAGTGCCTTAATTAGATCACACACAAAAAAAGGAAAGTGACAGTTAAAATAACACATTTTATGCAGAATGACAGTCTTTACAACTTGGTCTTTCCTATACGCTGAGCTGTAAATCCACTGATCTTTGTGCATCGTGGCACTGAGGAGTTTGCCTTTCTCTTCACAGCAGTTTCTTTTGTTGACTTTATTTCAATATATCGCTTCAAATTTCAGGGAGACTAGATGTCAAACATTTTTGCAAAATCGCAGAAACCATAGAAACCTTACAATGTAGAGAAAGGCCATTTGGCCCATCAAGTCCACACCGACCCTCCGAAGATTAACCCACTCAGACCCATTCCCCTACCTTACTGCTCTAGATTTACCCCTTACTAATGCACCTACCCTTCACATCCCGGAACACTATGGGCAAATTAGCATGACCAATCCACCCAACCTGCACATCTCTGGATTATGGGAGGAAAGTAGAGCAGCTGGAGGAAACCCATGCAGAAATGGGAAGAATGTGCAAATTCCACACAGTCACCTGAGGCTGGAACTGGACCTGGGCCCCTGCCGCTGTGAGACAACAGGGCAAAATGTTGAATGGTTAAAGTTTTTGCATTGAAGTAGTCATTTGCTTACAAAAACTTTCAGACAGAAGTCTAAGGCAATTGTTTGTGGTCTTCCAACCTCGCCATAAGCTTTGAATAAGAGTGCGTACTTGCTCATGATTCCAGTACCTGTAACAAACCAGTTGGACTTTTAATTGAGCTTTTAAAAAATATGTAAATCTACATTTCTATTACATTTAAGAAGCTTCCATGTTAGATTGCACCACCTGTTCATAAACTGTCAGTTTCTGTTGTAATTTTTGTTTGTCACACTTCTCTCAACTGAGGTTCCTGTGTTTACAGTTGTAATAGAGTCATAGAGATGTACAGCATGGGAACAGACCCTTCGGTCCAACTTGTCCATGCCGACCAGATATCCCAACCCAATGTAGTCCCACCCGGCAGAACCTGGCCCATATCCCTCCAAACCCTTCCTATTCATATACCCATCCAAATGCCTCTTAAATGTTGCAACTGTACCAGCCTCCACCACATCCTCTGGCAGCTCATTCCATACACGTACCACCCTCTGTGAAAAAGTTGCCCCGTAGGTCTCTTTTATATCTTTCCCCTCTCACCCTAAACCTATGCCCTCTAGTTCTTAGGAAACTGCCACTACAAATGTGCCACAATGTATTTACACATTACAACCAAGTCTGGCCGCAGTGCTAGTTTCACATTTCCCAACTCCTCAGCCTGTACTGTAAAGCAGTATGCCTGTCTAGTTTGACAACATTAAACGTTGGTCAAAAGAAAAGTCAAAATGAAAAAAATCGTATGAGCTAACCCTCTCAAGTCAATTTTTTGAATTTTATGAGATTCCTCAGGAACAAAGCGGTTGAAACTACGAATTAGTTTACCGCACCAATTGGTCAGTGGCAGTGCCTCTACCTCTGTGCCAGAAAATCTGGTTTCAAATGCCACCTACCCTGGAGATGCATTGTAACGTGTCCAAGCAAGTTAGAATCATAGAATTCTTACAGTGTGGATACAGACCATTCAGCCCATTGTTTCTATAGTGACCCTCCAAATAACATCTCACCCAGACCTACCCCCCCATCCTATCCCTGCAACCCTGCATTTCCCATGGCTAATCCACCTAACCTACATATACCTGGACACCATGGGCAATTTAGCACAGCCAATCCATCTTTGGATTAAATATAAAAATAAAGTTAATTTAGAAATAACTTACAAGTGATCCAGGCAGTGGGAAAGCCCAGTGGCAGAAAGTCATAATATGTGTTAATTAATTATTACAGTTCTAAATTTATCTTTCATTTGTTCCAATCTGTATCACATGTCCTGCTCTCATAGGTTAAAGTGACATATAAATTTATCACACTTCAATTTCTAAATTATCTCACATAGCTTCATAAAATCACTTCCCTCATTTTTTTTCTTTGCAGCTGTAAACCTGCAGTTTTCTAGGCTGTCCTCATAAATTTATCTTGTGCTGCTTGGGACTTGCCTCGGAACATTGCTCAACAAAATACTCTAGATACCAGAGTCAACTAGAAACTTCAACTCTGTCTCAGATTACTAGTAAGACACTAAATATTTGGTTAAAGTGATAACAAGTAAGCTGGGATGCATTCACTATAACACTAACAACTCAGAAAGAGAGCAAATGTACTTTTATAATAGAATAAAAATTTCTATCGCGATTTAAAGAGGCAAAAATTTCTATCGCGATTTATGGTGGATGCTGGAGAAAATGACTTTATTCTAGAGTTAAAATTGAAGCTAACAAACATGTGAGGAGAAATGTCACATGTTGTGAACAGATTCATAGCTAGCACATGATGTTTGGGACTTTGCAAATGTCAGGAAAAATAACCAACTCAAATCAATCAGGGCAACAATCATGTAACATCTGCAAACTGATTCCATTCTGGCTGATAGCCTCCCCTACAATTCTGAAAAAATGGAATTTGAAAAATTTTTAGAAAATAATTATGATGACCATTTGAGTCAAGTTATACCACCAGTTGAGTGGGTTCAAGTTATTTTGGCTGCAGAAAACTGGAGATGTGTCATAGGTCTTCATCTCAAAGTAACATTTGTACCAGGCAATGACCATCTCAATCAGGAGATCCATCACTTCAATGGCATTACCATCACTGAATCCTCAATTATCAAAAATCTGGCAGTTATAGACCACAAACTATATCAGACAGCAGTATAAGTACTTCGGTGACATAAGCAGGTCAGAGGCTAGGAAAGCAGTGTCTTCACACCACCTTCTTCAGGGAACCTAGTGATGATCAAGCTAATAAGTAAAAAGGCCTCACATTTTTCAGCATGCTTGTTAACAGCAAATCGGGCATTGACAGGAAAAGTCTTTTACAAAATGAGGTGGTAAATGATTGAAAATGTTAAATTTACCAAAACAAAAGCAGGAATACTAAAAGGTACTATACCTTTAATCTGTATTGGTATTGGGAGGAGGGTCCCCCCTTCAGATTGACATTACTTCTCCAAATTTGTTTCTTTAATATACTCACATTCATTCGATCTTTCAGCTAATAAAAAGCGTTTTTCACAAACATTGGCTGCCCAAAGCACTTCATAAACAATGAGGTACTTTTTTTTTCCAAAAAGAAAAGTGCAGCCACTGATGTAATGTAGAAAATGTGACAGCTCCTCCCAAATAGCAATGTGATAATGGCCAGAAAATTGTTTTTGAGATGTTGACTGAGGGATTGGCTAGTGCAGCAGGCAGAACAGTATTTTTACAGTGAATTTTTACATCCATTCAATCAGATGGGGCTTGGTTAAACATTGGATCTCAAAGTGCAGCACTCCCTCTGAACTGGTCAGTCAGCTTTAATCTTTGTGCTGAAGGCCCGATGAGAGTCTTGAACACTAAACCTTGCAACTCAGAGATGCGAGTGTGACCAACCATGATTGACAGAACAATGAATAATTCAATACTTAATTCTGAAATATATATGTTGATAGAGACCCTTTAGTATAAACGCAAATGTGCTTACCTCAATCTTTTCCTGTACAGCTCTTCATTTCCATCATCCTTGTGTGCTCTTATTCTGCGTCTCGATTCATCTTCGCCTGAGCTTGGTGAGAAAGCTTCATCCGAGTGACTCTGCTTTTGTCTTTTCTTTGGTGCTTTCTTAAATGTGCCATTGTCGGACACTTCATCATCACTGTTACCAAATTCATCTGGATAAAGTAACTCCTCATCAGGAACATAGAGTGACTCTTCACTCTCTGAGCCTCTGTCTTCTCGCCCTCCCACCAACTCTTGCAGGGAGTTCTTCTTGGTTGGAGCTCCAGCTTTAAATTTAATCTCAAGAGTCTTGCGCTGCAGTTTCTGCAATTGCTTTTTCAGTTTGCGGTCTGTTCTTGACACAGTGCTATTTTTCTTGGGGCCACCTTTTGGATTTTGAGTTTTGCCATCTGATGTCTCAGTTTCGGCCTGCACAGAAACTGCTGCTTTTCTCCTCTTGGCTCTTTTTGTGAAGGACTTCCTCCGAATTGCAGCCATCTTTGCCTGATCGGCCAGATACTTCTCAAAGTCTGATGCATCATTCAACATGATCTTGCGAGGCTCCTTTTTTGTTTCTTTCTGAGGTATTTTAGTGCCGAAGGGTGTCATCTGTCCGGTGCGGATGAGATGCTCCCATTCTGTTTCCTGTGCCGGCATTAACATACTTCCTAACGACGAAGGACCTGGTTCTGACAAGGACATTCAGAGAATACCATCAAATGTAACAAGAATTTACCTTCCTTTGAAAGAAATATTTCCTGTGTAGTGCTCACAAGAATGTTATTTTATAGCATTCAAAATAATATTGCCACTGTGGTCCCAAGTAATGTACACTAAGGATAGTTTCAACTGTTTACAGATTTGCATCTTCTTGTTGGCATTTCATCTATTAATATTCATATATGGAACACAAAATTCCTAGTCTGCACTTCCTATTGGAGGAAATTGAGCACTTCTTGTGCTTTGAATAGAATTATATCCTCAGGTGTTAATTAAAGACTCCTCGCTCTCACTCTCTCTTCAGGCACCACAGCCTAAGAGGGTATCAGCGACCGTGGACGTCCAGGTGTTGGTCTATGATTCTGTTTGTCAATGAAATGCAGAGGTTTGTAGGTGCCTTCTGCAGGTTACAGCTGATCAGTAGACACACCTACTTTTCCTTTGTTTGTCAAGATTTGCATATTGATTATTCATCTACTTGGTCAACCTTCACCTTCTGTGGCTATCAAGTCCCGGAATGAGACTCAAATCTGGAGTTTCTGGCTGAGATAGTGGCTACACACTGTGCAACAAGATACCAGCAAAGACCCCTCTACTCGATCTAATGATAACGTAAAAGTCAGCAGGCGAAATGTATCTGAGGTGTATCTAAGATGAGTAGTCTAGTACTCAATTCTGTCTAGTTTAATTCCTTCACACCAATGAAAAGCCACCTAATCCAGTTTTCATGGGGAAAAACAAACAAACACATGGACCGATCCCTGAGGGACAATGGATTGCCAAATTTTAGTCTTGTATAAAACCCAAGGTATGAAAATTAGAACCAATACACCACAGAACAAAATAATCAAGATGTGGTTTTATGCACTCAGAAAACCAGAATGGAAATGACAGGATATCACAGCGTAAAAGAAGGCAGTTTCAAGATTAGAGTTCATCTCTAGGAAAAGAGCAAGTAATGAAAAATTCAGACAGGAATTGTCTCACTTCAATGCAATGTTTAATTCAAAATTAAATTTTGGCTACTTACCCTATCTTGTAACTCTTGGGTTAAATGAAAGGCTCAATGTATGTTCAACAACTGTTGCTTTTGAAAACCAATATGATTCATTCCTCAATTTATTTTTCAGAAATGGCAACATTGAACTCTTTAAATACTACAGATAGATACAAAAGACAGCACAACATAGTTAGGCCGTCTGGTTTATTTTTCTGAAGCCACTTGGCTTCATTAAATATCTGTTGGCTATCCATTCCTGCCCAGGTTACACAAGTTTGTGGATAAGAGACCGGGAACTTATTTAGGTCATTAGGACCTGTTTAGGTCATTAGCAATGAAAATCAGAATATACTTGGCAAATACATCAGTTTATAAGCAAAGAAAGTTTGATAGCATTTTACACAAATTGAAGATCATAGAAAGGGGAGTAAGGTGGACCAAAACCTTGGGAGATGAGTGCCAGGCCAGGGCCCTCATAAAGAGAAACAGTAGGCAGGGGTCCTGAATGCTTAGCACCAGCTAGGAATAGGACCCTCGGTCATACTGCAACATTCACTCTTATACTTGTGTTATTCTACTTAAAATTATTTGCAACAAATGCAATAATGATCTGATCACTCAATCCGACTGTAAATCAAATTTTAATATGATGATAAAGAAAGAAACATGGCACTAGAGGATGAACTTAAAATGAATATTGATACAGTTGGGACAGAAAGAGAGATGTCATGTTCTTGAATTTACAAAGGCTTTTGATAAGATACCAGACGATAGGTTGATGTCAAAGATTAGGGCACCAGGAAACACGGAACAAATAGGTGAATGGATAGTAAATTGGCTAAAGACGGGAAAGCAGAGAGTGGGGGAAACGAGTGATGATTTTGACTGAAGGAAAGAAGGCAACAAGCAGCATTCTATAAGGTCAGTGCTGGCATCACTGTTATACATAATTGGCAGCCACAAATAAATAACTCAATATCAAAATTCGCCAAACAGGGATAAAGTTAATACCGAGGAAGAATAACACCGGATTTTTGAAACAATTGCTAAATTGCGCAGGTAAGTAGCAAATAAATTTAAATACCAATAAGTGGGAGGTGTACACATTGGTGGCAAAGGCAGAAATGTAACCTCCACATAATTGGAATGGAGTGGTAGAGCAAAGGGAGTTTCAGGTGAACAAATCAGTAAAAGCAGGATCACAGCTCAGTGAAGCATTACATTTAAAAATACTAGTAAAGCACAGGTTTTACCTGAAGAGGAACACACTTGAAAGGTTATGAAGTAATGTCATTCTTGTACAGTTTCCTGGTCAGGCTACTCTAGCATACAGTGTACCATTCTGGTTTCCATACTAAACAAATGACATTGAAAACCCTTATGAGGAATGGTACCAGATCACAAAGATAAGGAAAAATCAAACAGGGTTTTCTTTTCTCTTCAGAAAATAGAAGACTTGGAAAATAATGGACACTGGATAGGAAAGATGTGGACTGCTTCTATTTGTAGCAGAATCCAAAACGAGGGACTATAAATATGCAATATTGACTAATAAATCTAACAGGGGAATAAGGGGAAATTTCTTTACTCCAAGTAGTTTCAGTAAGGAACTCGTTACCATAGCAAGTGGTGAACAACTGGCTTAGACGCTTTCAAAAAAGAACCTTTAACAAATAAATAAGTGTAAAGGCAATAGGAAGATTTTCTGAAAGAGTAAGCCAATGGAATAGGAGTAGACTCAAGTGAAACATCAACACAGACTAATTAAGTCAAATGGGTAAAAACAATGACTGCAGATGCTGGAAACCAGATTCTGGATCAGTGGTGCTGGAAGAGCACAGCAGTTCAGGCAGCATCCGAGGAGCAGGAAAATCGACATTTCGGGCAAAAGCCCTTCATCAGGAATAAAGGCAGAGTGCCTGAAGCGTGGAAAGATAACCTAGACGAGGGTGGGGGTGGGGAGAAAGTAGCATAGAGTACAATAGGTGAGTGGGGGAGGGGATGAAGGTCCATAATTAGGTCAAATGGCCTATTCCTGTCCAGTGCTTTTTTGTGTATAACTGCACTGAGCTTGCTACCAGAAAGTTAAATTTGTTGTACTGCTACATTTACTAAGCGTGATAGCAAATCACTAGTGTTTCAATATCCACTTCATGCACTTTGTGGTTTTGAGATAAACTGTGGAAATTAAGACGACAAATCAAAACACCAAAATAATCGGAGTTAAAAATCACACAACACCAGGTTATAGTTCAACAGGTTTATTTGGAAGCACTAGCTTTCGGAGCGCTGCTCCTTCATCAGGTGGTTGAAGGAGCAGCGCTCCAAAAGCTAGTGCTTCCAGATAAACCTGTTGGACTATAACCTGGTGTTGTGTGATTTTTAACTTTGTACACCCGAGTCCAACACCGGCTCCTTCAAATAAAAAATAATCAAGCACTGTGAACATGATAGCTGACAAATGGGACTAAAAGACTCTGAATCTCCCCAGCATTCACATGATATTCTCACTAATGTCAAAACTGTGGGTGTTTCAAGAGTACTTGACAATTCCAATCAGCCACACAGAATACTGGTTAATGTTTTAGAATCTACCTGTTTGAAAATGTTATTACACACCCTCTGAAGCAGATGGGACTTGAACCCAAACATTCTGGCTCAGAGTTAGGGACACTATAACTGCATGATGCTCATTAACTACTCAGAGGTAAACAATCAACCTTGTTGATTAAAAGAAATCTTGATCATAATGAGGTTTTGCCATCTCTGATCCATTTAGAAAAAATATAGCAGACGTGATGAAAGACTGACAGGTGAAAATCTATATAAAGCAGATATTAAACTGTCACCTTAAACTTTTGTTTACCTTCATCGCACGATTCGTATTCAGCTTCAAGCTTCTGAATGTCAGCACCACTGAGCACTGCCTGGAGGTGTTTCTGTTTAGCCTTTATCTTTTTCAACTGTCTTTCCTTAGGAACAGGGATAAAACAAAGTCACCAAGGAGAATAATACTCACAAACTACTTGATCAGAGACAAGGATGTTCCTCTAAGAGAATATATATTGATTGCGGATGCCCTGTATAATTACACTGTTTACATAGAAAGGATCATAGAATCCCGACAGTGTAGAAGCAGCCATTTGGCCCATCGAGTCCATACCAATCCTCCAAAGAGCATCCCACCCAGACCCACCCCAGCCCTGTAATTTTGCATTTCCCATAGCTAACCCACCGAGCCTGCATATCAATGGATACTATGGGCAACTTAGCATGGCCAATCCACCCTAACCTGCACATCTCTAGACTGTGAGAGGAAACCAGAACACCCAGAGACATGGCGTGAAATGTGCAAATACCACGCAGTCACCAGAAGGTAGAATCGAATAAAGGTCCCTGGCGCTACAAGGCAGCAGTGCTAATCACTGAGACACCATGCCGCCGTGCATGCAATTAGACATTATATGTGCACGCAAGGTACATTATTTGATCTCTATTTAGGCTGTTGTCTTTAGGGACAGACACACACACACACACCCCTCCATGAATGAAAAATAAAAGTGAAGGCGCACACACACACACACACACACACACACACACACACACCCCTCCATGAATGAAAAATAAAAGTGAAGGCGCACACACACACACACACACCTCCATGAATGAAAAATAAAAGTGATTCTCGAGTGAAAAAATTGGAATAAATGACAATAATTTGCCATCTCTAAAAAAGGATGAAAGGACTCTTGAAGGGTGGCACGATAAACAAGAGACGAACTGCACCTTGTTATCCTTCTGCCTTTTCACAGACTCCAGCTTTCTCCTTACTTCCTTGTTTGTAGCAGCATGAGGAGTCAACTGCTCAATGATCTTATTTGTTTGCTTCAGACAGATGGTGGTGGACCTAAAGTTAAAGGTAAACACGTGAATAATTCTCGCCTCACAAAACAGAAAAACTTTGCGTCAGAACTGCAGTGACAAACGAATCCAGGCAGATTGGTGCACAGCTAATGAAGAGCTGATGATGGGATTGTCAGAAATCTAGGACAGATGGGTTTCAATTCATGACTGCAGTTAAACTGACTGACACAGCCTAACTCATTGCAGTCTGAAACACTGAACCAAATCTCACTCAGTTCCTTATGACTTCCTTTATTCAATATCAATCGGGAGAGAGTGAGGACTGCAGATACTGGAGATCAGAGTCAAGTGTGTGGTGCTGAAAAAGCGCAGCTGGTCAGGCAGTATTCGAGGAGCAGGAGAATCGACGTTTTGGGTCTAACATTTGAATCTCATTCCTGATGAAGGGCTTATGCCCAGAATGCCGATTCTCCCGTTCCTCGAATGCTGCCTGACCGGCTGTGCTTTTCCAGCATCACACACTCAACCACACTTTTCAATCGCCCCTCTGAAAAAATCTGCTTCTAAAACCATTGATAGGGGTGCTATATTGGACAGGAATTGTTGACTCTAAAAGCCTCAGAGGTTCCCTGTTTATATTCTAAATGGGCATGGAGAGATATCCGTGCCCACCATATGGCTCTGGTTGCTTCTTGAATCTTCGTGTTGGGGGTTTCTTACCTTGAGGAACCAGGAAGCCTCACCAATGTGGACACTTACAGTCATAGAGTCATACTGTACAGAAACAGACCCTTTGGTCCAACCAGTCCATGCCAACCACAATCCCAAACTAAACTAGTCCCACCTGCCTGCTCCAGGCCAATATCCCCCCCAAGCTCTTCTTATTCATGTACTTATCCAAATGTCTTTTAAATGTTTGCTTTGAACGCTTCCTCTGGACGGTCATACCACACACTCTGTAAAAGAGTTGCCCCTCCTGTCTTTTTTTTCCTGCCAATTGTGTGGCAGACAATTCCCAGGAAAGCCCCAAATCTCCAGTTGAAGGCTGCACCGCGCTCTCCAAAGGAAAACCCAACCTTTTGAAGCCAGGTTTCCATTGGTAACTGATCACAGAGCAGCTCCCACTGAGAAGTTAGCATTTGCAGCTTCTTCAAGGCCCAATCCATCAGAACCTGATTCCTGCCACAAGGTGCAGAACTGGCAATGTGTCAGTATTTGGGTGCTAGAAATGTAGGAAGGGGTCAGCAGCAATACTACAGCATAACGCTTTGGGAGCAGCAAATTCAATTCCAGTCCCCCTTCCAAATGATATCGCCACTGCCATTTATGTCCAATGCAGTATCAAGTACATTGATTTACAGCCTAGCCTAGTCCAGAGTATATATTTTATAAATTCAATACAGATTACCAAAATCAGAATTATGCATATCAGTGAGAGTGAACATTGTCAATCTTGATCAGAAACATTAAATTGAATTGCTTTAGCCCAGTATCATTTAAAATCTTCAGTACCTCAGATCATCTAAAACAGAACAGTACTCTTTCTCTGCATCTGCTCTTTTGGCGGCTTGACTGGCTTCACTAATCGCTCTGTCCACTTGCTGGAGAACTCCCTGCTCCAATACATCCTGGTCATAGACATCGACTCCGAGACCTTGCAGCTCCAGAGCCTGGGCACTCTGGTCCACGGCTTGGATCTGCTGCCGATCAATCTGGACGATTTTCTGAGTGCTCCTTATGTCGGCAGGCTGGAAGGCAGTGGAAGTGGATGGTCTGCTATCCGAGGTATCACAGTCAGCAGGAGCATCTAGATAACTAGCCAAGAATCCATTATCTTGAAGAGTCTGGGGAGCCGCCGAAATGAAGTGAGCTTCAGAATCAGCCACACCTGGTCTGTGGCAACCTGCTGAATCATCAGCTGCAGGATCTCCTGCGGTCGGCATTTTATACAATCTGTTCATTGGAGAGATAGAGTGAATGGATTTAGTTAAAAATTTTGAGCACACAAATAACATACAAAAACATTGTTCATGGCACCATGGTCCTCTGAGTCACAAAGTTCAAGTCCATGGGTCACATAATCTCTTAATGGGATGACTACAAATATTCTTTTATTTCTCTCTCTCTATAAATAAAACAAATATTTGGAATACTTCATGCCAAATTGTGCCCTCTGTAGAGTTTACAGGGACTCGGAGTGAAAAATATTGTCTCAAATCTATTTAATTCAGTTTGAACGGAATATCAGTAATTTGAAGTATAAACTCTGCTTCTCTCTCCATGCTGGTGACACTATTGGACCCACAATTTTTATTTACTTTATCTTAAATATGCTGTTTAGCAAACATTGTGCAAATAAATTAATGCAACAACTGTAGTCTACATCTGTTTATTGCTTATCTTCACCTCAATTAAAGTTTGTCAACAGTTATATTTATCTGTTCATTCATAAAACAATTTTAGTAAATATAATTTAATGGAAGTTCCATAGACATTATTCTCATAAACTTCAATCAAAATGAGCATAACTTCTGCATTCACTTGTGCGATACAAACAGTTTACAGACAAGCAAAAAGGAACAAAGCGACATTGAAAATACAATCCCTATAACTGTTTAAAAATATTATCAGTCCATGTCTAACCTAGTTTAAAAACAGAATCCAAATTGGTACAATTTTAAATATTTTAATACGTGATATTTAATACAGATTAATATATGTACTTTGAATATCCTATGTTTAATCCCAGTTAATATCTGAACCCAGGCAGGGTTGTGGGTAATCCAGATTAATACCTGAACCCAGGCCGGTCTATGGTTAATCTGGGTTAATAAGTGAACCCAGACCAGTCCATGGTTAATCCGGAATAATACCTGAACCCAGAACTGGTCTGGGTTCAGATATTAACCTGGATTAACCATAGTCAGGTCTGGGTTCAATTATTAATCCGGATTAACCATGGACTGGTCTGGGTTCAGATATTAACCCGGATTAACCATACACCGGTCTGGGTTCAGATATTAATCCGGATTAACCATAGACCGGTCTATGGTTAATCTGGGTCAATAATTAACCCAGACCGGTCCATGGTTAATCCGGATTAATAATTGAACCCAGACCTGACTATGGTTAATCCGGGTTAATATCTGAACCCAGACCGGTCCATGGTTAATCCGGATTAATAATTGAACCAGACCGGTCTATGGTTAATCCGGATTAATATCTGAACCCAGACCGGTGTATGGTTAATCCGGGTTAATATCCGAACCCAGACCGGTCCATGGTTAATCCTGGTTAATATCTGAACCCAGAACAGTCTACGGTTAATCCGGGTTAATACCTGAACCCAGACCGGTCCGTGGTTAATCCTGGTTAATATCTGAACCCAGAACAGTCTACGGTTAATCCGGGTTAATACCTGAAGCCAGACCGGTCCATGGTTAATCCTGGTTAATATCTGAACCCAGAACGGTCTACGGTTAATCCGGGTTAATACCTGAACCCAGACCGGTCCATGGTTAATCCGGGTTAATACCTGAACCCAGACCTGTCCATGGTTAATCCGGGTTAATATCTGAAACCAGACCGGTCAATGGTTAAGCCGGTTAATATCTGAACCCAGACCGGTCCATGGTTAATCAGGTTAATATCTGAACCCAGACCGGTCTACGGTTAATCCGGGTTAATATCTGAACCCAGACCGGTCCACGGTTAATCAGGTTAATATCTGAACCCAGACCGGTGTATGGTTAATCCGGGTTAATATCTGAACCCAGACCGGTCCATGGTTAATCAGGTTAATATCTGAACCCAGACCGGTCTACGGTTAATCCGGGTTAATATCTGAACCCAGACCGGTCCACGGTTAATCAGGTTAATATCTGAACCCAGACCGGTGTATGGTTAATCCGGGTTAATATCTGAACCCAGACCGGTCCATGGTTAATCCGGGTTAATACCTGAACCCAGACCGGTCCATGGTTAATCCGGGTTAATACCTGAACCCAGACCGGTGTATGGTTAATCCGGGTCCATTACCTCAGACCGACCCCGAATGTCTTCCATACTCACCCGGGACAGGCTCCAAATCCAGGCCCGACCCGGACCATAGATTCACACAAACCCAGGCCCCACGACACACACACACACACACACACACACACAGGAGTCCTCCTAACACAGCGGCACCCACAGGCTGGGAGGACAATGCATAGGTGGAGCCCTCCCAACACAGCGGCACCCACAGGCTGGGAGGGCAATGAACAGGTGGAGGCCTCCCCAAACAGCGGCAGCCACAGGCTGGGAGGGCAATGAACAGGTGGAGGCCTCCCAACACAGCAACACCGACAGGCTGGAAGGACAATGCGCCGGTACGATCCTCCCAAATGGAGCGGCACCAATAGGATTGGAGGACAATTCGCAGGTAGAATCCTCCCAACACAGCGTCTCCCACAGGCTGGGAGGACAATGCACAGACTAGGCCCCGAGCAACACACAAAGACAGAATGGAGACACATGGACATCGGCACCAACAGGAGAAGCCCTCCCAAAAGAACGAAATTCAGGGAAGGGAGGATAATCCACAGATACTGGAAGACCCACAAGAGGCTAGCGACATTGGCAAGAAGGCAGTTAAATCTACAAAAAAAACCACATTAAGAGCCCTACCTAAAAACAACGACGCTGACAATGTGGAGCCCTCCTCAAACAGCGCCTCCCATAGGACAGAAAGATAATGAACGAAAGGAAACTTCCCACCACTCGGGAGGGGAGTAGAATTACAGATACCGTCACCGGTGGGGACCTCCTGGTACAGCGACACCCGCAGGAGGGGAGGGGAAATCACGGGTACTGTCACCTGAGGGGACCTCCCTGTATGGCGACACCTACAGGCTGGGAAGACAGAACTACGCACAAATTATGATTTTTAACCAGGACATTTTAGTAGGCAAGGATGGGCATGGAAATGGTGCTGTTGGACACAGGAGGCAGTGAAATGAAACCTCCAGGAATGTGTCCAGCCTTGCATCAGCAACCCTAGGTTAAAGATTGTGGCCAGGATTGGAGGAGTGTGGTATCCAATTCCTCCACCCTATATCCATTTTCTTTATAAGTCGCACAACATCAAACCGCAAATGCCACCCAGACCCTTGTAATTTTCCATCCTCTGGTGGTGACTGAAAACTCCACCCCCACCCCCCCCTTATTGATTACTGCGAAGATCACCTGTTCACGAGGAAACTGGACTCATTTCATACACTCACAGCACAAAATGACACCTAGTTTAACTTAAATTGGCATGAAACTTGCAGCCTCTGACTGGTAAATATCAAACATTGTTAACTGATAAAGCATGGAGGGGATGCATTCGACCTCTCACAAAAAAAACTTTGTTTTTGCATTTATCCATTGGATATGGGCTAATATCTGTTGCCCAACTCATGAGAAAATGGAGGTGAATAGCACACTCTTATGAAGGTTACTTTGGATTTAACTTTTCCAATGCTTGATCCTGACGCTGGATATCCAAAATGTAAAGGGTTGACGTTTCATGCTCCTGACATGTTTCTTCATGATGAATGCAAGAAACAAAATCACCAAGCAAAGGAAAAGAACATGTTTATTAACAATGTGGCACAATTCCTTGTATCAGCTCTAATGATCTTGGCACAACTGAGTCATAATCATTGTGCTGCTCCTCTGTAGCTGTGCATAACAAGTCTTGATCCATTTTCTTGTTACTGAGAAAACAATGTAAGCTAAAAGCAGTGCTCACACCTCAGGAAGTCCGAGGAACACAACCGGTAATGCACCATCCATTTCCTGAGTTCTTGTCCCTCAGAGTGCTGCTCTCCTCTGGGATTGCTGAATTGCTAAATCACTGCAGTTGTCAACACTTAAGATGATTGTCCCCTTCCACAATCGTTATCCTCTTCCCTCTGTAAGTACCTTCTCGTCTTTTTCCCAGCTGTGCCTACCACTAACTTTGTCTGGTACTTTAACCTCCTGTTTGCTCTCTTAATTATTTACTGCTGGTGCCCCGAGGCTGTTTTAATATTATATTAAATATTATCTACCTGCCCACTCTTAATAGTTCTCCAAATCACTTTTTGTTCTCTCTGCTTATGTCCCCTCTAATGTTCCTTCATGTTCATGGCCTGTTCAATGCAAGGCATACCCCAATCAAATTGCTACGTGACGGCATCAGCCTTTGCTAAATATCTCCATTTAGTCTTTTATTTTTAACCTTTTCTCATGTGTGTGTCTGAAAAGGACTGCTAATTGTTAATGTTTATGGTTTCCAGTTTTCTCCAGGGTGATCTCTTCCAATCTTTTGACAGCAGGGTTGACTTTGAGGGGGAAGCTTAGGTAAGCATACGTAAGAGGCAAAGAATAGAAGGACAAAGTGGGCTGTAAAAAAATGCTACCACAAACTGGTTAGGCTGAATGCCTTTTCATATGTTTTATAAATTCAACCTCATTTTATTCCATTGCTTTGCTGTTTCTATTCAATCCTTAAGATAACGTTTCCCACGCCCAGCTCTGTGCTACTTCACTACATCAAGTACACTTAAACATTCCAAACTCACAGATATAAAAGATCTTGTGTTTTTTTCCAGCCTGTCTCACACAGTTGTGGTCTTGTACAGTTCCCACCTGTCCAGAGCATCTAGGGCCCTGTGAACAGTGAAAGAATAGATGAGTTGAGAGTGTGGTGCTGCAAAAAGACAACCAGTCAGGCAGCATCCGAGGAGCAGAAGAATCAACGTTTCGAGTATAAGCTCTTCATCAGGGATGAAAGAATAGATGATCCTATTAGGGAGTGAAATCAATTCTCTCCTCCTCCCTCCAGCCTTTTGATGTTTGATTTTATTGTCACGTGTACTCAAGTATAAAATTACAGTGAAAAGTGTCGAATGTCGCCACACAAGGCACCATCTCAGGTACAAGTACCCAGGTGCAGAATCTTAAGAACAAGGTAGAAAGGAGAAACAAAGTTAAACATTGCAGTAATTATAGTACAGCATAAAATATACAAAAAAAGTTAAAAGTTATACATTACAGACCTTCTCAATTTGAAGTAGAAAATAAAGAAATAAAGCTGAAAGTTCAAACATTTCTTAAGTGCTTAGCCCCACAGTGGGACTGCACTTCGAAGACACATCTTAAAATCACTACACTGGACTGAGAGACCACCACATACTGCCGAAAGACCACCACACCGGGCTGAGAGACCACCACATACTGCCGAAAGACCACCACACCGGCTGAGAGACCAGCACATACTGCTGAAAGACCACCACACCGGGCTGAGAGACCAGCACATACTGCCGAAAGACCACCACACCGGGCTGAGAGACCAGCACATACTGCCGAAAGACCACCACGCTGGGCTGAGAGACCACCACATACTGCCGAAAGGCCAGCACATACTGCTGAAAGACCAGCACATACTGCTGAAAGACCACCACACCGGCTGAGAGACCAGCACATACTGCCGAAAGACCACCACACCGGGCTGAGAGACCAGCACATACTGCCGAAAGACCAACACACCAGCCGAAAGACCACCACATACTGCTGAAAGACCACCACACCGGCTGAGAGACCAGCACATACTGCTGAAAGACCACCACACCGGCTGAGAGACCAGCACATACTGCCGAAAGACCACCACGCCGGGCTGAGAGACTACCACATACTGCCGAAAGACCACCACACCGGGCTGAGAGACCAGCACATACTGCCGAAAGGCCACCACACTGGGCTGAGAGACCACCAGGTACTGCTGAAAGACCACCGAGGAAGGTATCTCCCAGCATGGACAAGAACCAGCTCGAGCTTGAAGGAATGTGGTGAGGTAGCATCACCCCTATTCCCTTGTAGCATTGAACTACAAAGCCAAGTAAGAAATGTATTTTCCTTTGGTTTCACTTGTCCCAGTAACTCTAGCTCTATTCAAATAGAAAATGAACTTCATTTCTTTTTTTTAACCTGCCATAAAACTGATCTTCTGCCGACACAGTTTTGTGGCATTGTGCTCTCTCAGAAAAATATTCTCATACTGTTGGATGGTAGATTATTTTATGAAACAATCTCAGGAGACTCAGATACAGGTTAACAATTGTTTAATGCATTGAGAGAGCACTATCCAGAGAAGACTCTGAGATAGACTCTGCCCTCACCAAGGTATTGATACATTGAAAGTCAAATAGACAGTACATTGTTCAGACAAACACCTTGCTTCTCACATGTTCCAAAATGGCAGAGGCAGCTATCTGTTTGCAACCATTTGCCTGTTTCTTTCCCAGAGCCTGTGCTTCATTCCCATCTTGACTAAATCCCACTGCGATGTCTTCAACATGTTTGTTCAATGGTACAGGGTCATTCCATCTCCAAATCGGACCTCGGGCCACATTGCAAACTTTTACGAAATTCTGTCTGTCTGCTCTATCGGCATCCTGAGCCTGTTTGTGTGTTTAACTCTTCAACCTATTTTTCTTGAATAAGAATAAATGGGAAACACATTTGAAATAAATGTTTCAAATAATTGTTACTTGTTAAGCTAACTACAACTCACCGCTTCAGTCTAACACTTCCCAACTCATGCTATACCCAATGTTTCCTCCTGACATTATCAAGTAGGTTAACTGCAAGGTAACAGTCTGCCTCCCTCTAGTGGCACTTGTTGAAATCTACACCCTTTCCAATGACCATGCTTTTACTCAGGAGACCCTTCTGTTTTAGATTAGGTTCCCTACAGTGTGGAAACAGGCCCTTCGGCCCAACCAGTCCACACCGACCCTCCAAAGAGTAACCCACCCAGACCCATTTCCCTCTGATTAATGCACCTAACACTACGGGCAATTTAACACGGCCAGTTCACCTGACCTGCACATCTTTGGACTGTGGGAGGAAACCGGAACACCCGGAGGGAACCCACACAGACACGGGGAGAATGTGCAAGCTCCACACAGACAGTCACCCGAGGCTGGAATCGAATCTGGGACCCTGGCGCTGTGAGGCAGCAGTGCTAATCACTGAGCCACTCTCTATGATTCTATGACTCTGTTTGATTGCAATAAAGACATTTTGGAAAACTTGGCTGGGGTCAACCATGGGGAACATTTTATCCTTCTTGTAGATAGGGCTTGACTTCCACTGACCACTGTTTATCATAATCAATAATTGGAATGAGTAATGCTTTGACTGATAAGTTGGAAGAGTGAAATTAATATTGTGATAAAGAAACCATCTCTATATCAAAACGTACTCATAAATCTTATTAAATGAAAGTACAAAGAAATGAATATTGCACCAGATATAATTTTCACTGAGTTGGTTCCTGGAGAATTTATGGAGCTGTGCCAGCCTTTGATTTTTTTTTATATGTTCTTGCTATGATTGCAGCTAAAGTTACTACTGGACATATCAGGTCCCAGTATGAAATCTGTCTCGACAGTTCATATATCACTTTTTTAATTTAAAGTGACTGTCTATCACTGAAACAAAATGAGCTGCCAGAGGAAGTAGTGGAGGCTGGTACAATTGCAACATTTAAGAGGCATTTGGATGGGTATATGAATAGGAAGGGTTTGGAGGGATATGGGCCGGGCGCTGGCAGGTGGGACTAGATTGGGTTGGGATATCTGGTCGGCATGGACGGGTTGGACCGAAGGGTCTGTTTCCGTGCTGTACATCTCTATGACTCTGTGTAGATTTGGTTTTAATAATAATTGAGAAGTCTATTACACAAAATAAATTGAATTATGAGAAAGCAAACTAAGCTATTTAAATATAACACAGTTTGGAAGATTTCAAAATAAGCAGAACAACAAAAGTCTCAACTTTACAGTTACTCAAAAATACCATAGAAATCTATTTTCCCTGTCCAATCTGTAGATTTGATGTAAGAATTCTTTCTTCAGTTCCTGTATTGTGAGCTGTGGAGAGTTTTCCCTGTATTGGTCATACAACTTTGTTTTAAAGCCCCCCCCCCTCCTTTAGTTTTAAACTATGACTTCAAGTTCTAGATTCTTGTGCAAGAGGAAACATTCTTTCCGTATTCACCCAATCAAGTCCCCTTAAGATCTTAACTGTTTCAACTAACGCTTTTTGAACCTTAATTTGACTCTTTTAAACTCCAGAGATACAAACCCAGCCTTTCCTCATGCAGTAATCTGTTCATTTCATGATGTGACGTGATTTTATTGTGAAGGGCTGGGAGGGGATGGTCTAATATGGCCATTGAGCCCAGTGACCCAGCAGAAGTGAAGGGATGAGGAGGCTGGTTGGAATGCCTGCCTGGGGTGTCCAGCACAGTGTTCAAAGTTTAAGAAAGAAAGATTAAACATAAAACATGCCTCCTGCTGTCATTCCCTCATTTTTCCATGTACTATTCATGCCATCACATGAATGTGTGCTCTGCACCCCCACTCCCATTGCCCATCGTCCTCACAATGCCCCATACCCCCATGCTAACATACTTGATCATCCATGTCTCCTTTTAACCTATCTGTGTCAATCATCTTCATGGCTGTTAATAGTCCCCCTGCCATCTCATTGACATATCACCAACCAATTCATTATCCAGCACAGGCATAGCTCAGGAACAATCCTGACAGGAAATAAAGTTATCGGTCTTCACTATTGAAAGAGAACACAGACTCATTGATGCAACAAAACATCAAATACATTAGAATTGCTTCAATGTTCCCTTACAAAAACAAACATTTCACTTGGTTGTTCAATGCCTTGAAACCACTGAAAAAACAATCTGGTTCACTAATGTCCTTCAGGGAAGGAAACTGCTATTCTTATCCAGCCTGGCCTACATGTGACTCCAGACCCACAGCAATGTGGTTGACTCTTAATTGCCCTCTAGGCGAAAGTGAGGACTGCAGATGCTGGAGATCAGAGTCAAAAGGTGTGTTGCTGAAAAAGCACAGCCAGTCAGGCAGCATCCGAGGAGAATCAACGTTTCGGGCATAAGCCCTTCATCAGGCCCTCCTGCTGCTCAGAACCTGGGATGGCATAGTAGTTAGCACTGCTGCCTCACAGCACCAGGGACCAATTCCAGCCTTGGGTGATTGTCCCTGTGGCGTTTACACATTCTCCCCATGTCTGCATAGGTTTCCTCCCACTATCCAAAGATCTGCAGGTTAGGTGGATTGGCCATGCTAAGTTCTTTGTAGTGTGCAGGTTAGGTGGGTTAACCATGGGAAATGCAGGGTTATAGGGTCTGGGTGGAATGGTCTTCATAGAGTTGGTGTGGACTGGATGGGCCAAATGGCCTGCTTCTACACTGTAGAGGTTCTGTGAGTCTATCAGTCCTAATGCCAGCCTGGAGTAAACAGCTGTTATCCTGTCAAACCCTTTAAGGATCTGAAATGCTTCAATGTGTTTCTTGAGAACATTGAGTGATAGGCAATAAATGCTGCTCCTGTCAGTGAAGCCAACAATCCATGAATTAATAATGTGAGAAAGAAGAGTTAGTGTACCAACCTGCTTTGCCTTACGATATGTGAGTTTTAACTTTAGTAATTTTGGATTATCCAGTATTAGAATAATTCATATGAATGTGATACAGTCAGAAACCGACTGTGTGAGAAGTAATAAAATTGGGTTATGAAATATATAAATCGGACCATGGAATGTAATTAAATTAGTCATTGAAATGTTGTAAAATTATACAGTAAAATAAAGTAAAACTGAGCTGTGAGAAGTAATGAAAACTGGGTAGTGAAATCTATTAAAATGAGGCTATAAAATTAAGTCGATCTGAGAGGATTAATGCAGTCTAGTGGGAAAGAGATAGAGAAAATTGGGAAAAGATTGCCATCTTGGAAATAACAAGATTTGGAAATGGCAAAAGAATATGTAAAACCTGCCAACATAGCTCTACACTGAGAGTTGTAGAATGGTACAGTCCTAGATTATTACAGAATGGAAAGAGACCCTTCAGTCCAACTTGTCCGCTCAGACCACATATCCCAATCTGATCTAATCCCATTTGCCAGCATTTGGCCTATATCCCTCTGAACGCTTCCTATTCAGGTCACCATCTAGGTGCCTTTTACATGTTGAAATTGTACCAGCCTCCACCACGTCGTCTGGCAGCTCATTCCTTACATGCACCATCCTCTGTGTGAAAAGTTACCCCTCAGGTTCTTTTTAAATATTTCCTCTCTCACCTTAAACCTATACCGTCTAGTTTTGAACTCTTCCACTTAGGGAAAAGACCCTGGTTATTTATGCTATGCATTCCCCTCACGATTTTATAAACCTCAGCCTCTGATGCTCCAGGATAAAAAGCCTCAGCCTATTCAGCCTCTCCCGATAGCTCAAACCCTCCAATCCCAGCAACATCCTTGTAAATCTTTTCTGCACCCTGACAAGTTTAACCACGTCCTTTCGACAAAAAGGTGACCAAAAATGGACTCACCAGTGTCCTGTACAGCCATAACATGACGTCTCAACTGCTATACTCAATATCCTGACCAATGAAGGCAAACATGCCAAATGCCTTATTCACCACCCTGTCTATCTGCAACTCCATTCTTAAGAAATTATGCACCTACACCCTTAGGTCTATATTGGCAAGACTCCCCAGGACCCTACCATTAACTGCATAAGTCCCATCCTGATTTACCGTACTAAAATGCAACATCTCACATTTATTTAATTAGATCCCATCTGCCACTCCTCAGCCTACTGGCCCACCTGATCAAAGTCCCATTGTACACTCAGATAACCTTCTTCACTGTCCACGACACCACCTATTTTGGTGTCATCTGCAAACTTACTAACCATGCCTCTTCTATTTACATCCAAATCATTTGTATGAATGATGAAAAGTCTTATTGTCTTGTAGTTGAGCATTACTGATGGCTGACTAAAAGGCAGCAGTCATGTCATTTTCATCATTTTTCTCATATGAGTGTCATAGGACTGTAACTTGCATTTAAAGAATTAAACTGCTTTCTCCACTGCAGGATCACAGTTTTTAATGAATAGACTTAAAGGTGCAGGTAGCAGTTCTAATTTGCTTGAATGTTTTTGGCTTAATAAGTACCTCAAGCTTTTTGAACCCATTTGCTGTGTTGCGGGTGATTATATGTTGATTATATCACTATAAATCTCGACTGAGTGGCTCAGTGTCATTCATTTATCAGTAGTGTGGACGCCATTGTCACTCAATATTTTGGAACACTTTAACAATCAACTTCGACACTGACAGTTTACATAATCATAGAATCACAGATCTGTTACAGTGCAAAAAGAGGCCATTTGGTTCATTGTGTTTCTGCCAAGTCTCCGAGGAGCATTACAACTAAGTGCCATTTTCTTGCCTTTTCTTTATACGCTTGCATATTGGTTCTCTTCAAATCGCCTTCCATCACTGTCTTGAATGTCTCAATTAACTACTTCCACCACATGTTCAGATCTTAGGTCATAAAATTTCTTCTCACATCACATTTGCTTCAGTTGCAAGTCATCTTAAATCTGTGTCCTCTTGTCCTCAATCCTTTTGCAAGCAGGAACAGTCTCTCTCTATCTACTCTATCCTATATTCATGATTTTGAAAACTTCTATCAGATCTCCTTTTAGCTTTCTGCTTTCCATGAGAGCAAGTCCCAAACTCTGAAGTATCCACGTAATTGAAGTTTCTCTTCCCTGGAACAATTGTGTAAACCTCTTCTGTACTCTCTGTAATGCATTTACATCCTTCCGGTAGTATGGTGTCCAGAACTGTATATAGTACCCAGCTGAAGTCTAACATGTGTCTTATACATATTCAACATAAGCTCCTTGTTCTTGTACTATCTGCCTCTATTAATAAAGTCCAGGATACTTTATGTGTTATTAACTGCACTCCACCTGCCCTCCCACTTTCAACGATATACACACCCAGATCCATCTGTTCTTGCACCTTCCTAAGCATTGTACCCTATATTTTATACTGTCTCCCAATGTAATTCTTACAAAACTGCATCACTTCATGCTTCTCTGCACTGAAATTTATCTCCCACCTACCTGCCCACTTTACCAACCTATCTACATCCTTTTGAAGTTCTTCACTTTTGCCCTCAAAGTTTCCAATGTTTCATATAATCCGTCATCTTTTAAAACTGCCCTCTGCACACCAATATTGAGATCTCTATGACAAATCTGGAAAAGGAGGTGTCCTGGGGACACCCAGCCCAAAGAACATCCCTCGACTACAGCTCTTGGTTACCTATTACACAATAAACTTGGTAACCATGGTTCTGCTGTCTGTGTTATTCCATGAGCTATAACTTTTCTCACAAGTATGATAAATGACATTGTAGCGAATGACTTTTGAAAGCCAATTTCCACCTTCCTGTTGCCTCTTCAAAAGAGTTCCAGCAAACCAGTTGAACATGATCAACAAAAACAGAAATTGCTGGAAAAGCTCAGCATGTCTGGAAGCATCAGAGTTAACGTTCCAGGTTGAGTGACCCTTCTTCAGAACCTCAGTTCATTGGCTTTAATGATTTTACAGAAGATTTTCCCTTCAGAGCTTAAGTAAGTATTTAAACCTGTGAAAAGGAAATCCACAAACACTTTCGAATATCAGTCATCACACTTTCCATTTTTAACGTTATGGTTTGTTGAGCTCCACAAACAATATTCACCTTCCTGCAATGTATATCAGCCCTCACAGAAATGTTGACATGTCTGAATGTGACAATTTACATCTAAATTTGACAACTGTTTTCAACGACGTTACCATGTTTTGAACAGGGGGATCTTGATTCAACAATCATGTGCTAACATCACCATGACCAAGTATAACTCTGTTCCCACGTAAGGGACTACAATTTTAATCAAATAGGCCAGTTTCACAGGAGCTACAATCCTGTGACTCTGGATCTCAGTTAAAAAGTCAGTTCTGGGTACAGCATGTTAGGAGCTGCATTCAGGACTTGGAGAGGATGCGGAAGAGATGCTAGAATGGTATTTGAGATGACTTACAGTAGGGAAGCTGGGGAGATGCTTTCCTTTTAGCTGTGACGGCCAAAAGGAATCTTGACAGAGATTTTCCAATTTACAAGTAGTTTTTGTTTGATTAAACAATAAGATATTAATTCTGGTTGGTACCTTATTAATGGATGCACCGACTGTGGATGCTGCCATATTCTCCTCATTTAAACAGGATTGATCCCCTGGTAGAGGGAGAGATACTCCCCTGCTCATGACTCCACCCCCATTTCCCCTACTACCACACCCACTCCAGCTACAGGCTCCGCCCCCACTCCCAGCTCCACACCTACACCAGGTCCTAGTTCCTAGCTCCTAGCTCCTAGCTCCTAGCACCCAGCCCTGCCAAGTTTTCACCATCCCCCCAGACCTTCCCATCACTGAGGACAAACGATCAGCCCTTAGCAAAGGCCTTACCTTTATCCCCCTCAGTCCACGCATCAATGAACTTAATACACATCGTGATGTTGAACACTTCTTCTGCCGCCTCCGCCTCCGAGTTTACTTTTACAATCAGGACTCCCGCCCACCTTCCAAGGACCCCTGCACTCACCTCCAACACACTCCATCGACCTATTACCTGCCCTCGACCTCTTCATTTCCAACTGCCACCAAGACATTAACCGCTTCAAATTGTCTACCCCCCTCCCCCACTCCAACCTCTCACCCTCACAATGCGCAGCCCTCCAATCCCTCTGCTCCAATCCCAACCTCACCATCAAACCAGCAGATAAAGGGGGTGCAGTGGTAGTTTGGTACACTGACCTCTACACCGCTGAAGCTAGGCGCCAACTCAGACACATCCTCCTACTGCCCCCTCGACCATGACCCCACCCCCCCCATCACCAAACCATTATCTCCCAGACCATACGGAACCTCATCACCTCAGGTCACCTCTCACCCACAGCTTCCATCCTCGTAGTCCGGGAGTCCTGCAATGCCCGATACTACCTCCTTCCCAAGATCCACAAGCCTGACCACCCTGGCCGACCCATTGTCTCAGCATACTCCTGCCCCACCGAACTCATCTTCATCTACCTCGATACTGTCCTATCCCCCCAGTCCAGGAACCCCTCACATATGTTCAAGACACCACCCACGCCTTCCACCTCCTCCAAGACTCCCATTTCCTTGGCCTCATCTTCACCATGGCCATCCAATCCCTCTACACCTCCATCCATCATGACCAGGGCCTCCAAACCCTCCGTTTCTTCCTCTCCCGAAGTCCCCAACAGTACCCTTCCACAGATACTCTCATTCATTTGGCCGAACTGGTCCTTACCCTCAACAATTTCTCTTTCGAATCCTCCCACTTCCTCCAGACCAAAAGGGTAGCCATGGGCACCCTTATGGGCCCCAGTTATGCCTGTCTCTTATTCGGCTACATAGAACAGCCCATCTTCCGTAGTTACACTGGCACCACTCCCCCAACTCTTCCTCTGCTACATTAATGACTGCATCAGCACCACCTTGTGCTCCCGCAAGGAGGTTGAGCAATTCATCAACTTCAACAACACATTCCACCCCAACCTTAAATTCACCTGGACCATCTCTACACCAGCTTCCCCTTCCTGGACCTCTCTATCTCCATTAATGACGACTGACTTTACATTTTTTTTACAAACTCCCACAGCTACCTGAATTATACCTCTTTCCACCCTACCTCCTGCAAAAATGCCATCCCGTATTCCCAATTCCTCTGCCTCCGTCGTGTCTGCTCCCAGGAGGACCAGGTAAAAACAAGGACTGCAGATGCTGGAAACCAGAGTCTAGATTACAGTGGTGCTGGAAAGGCACAGCAGCATCTGAGGAGCAGGAAAATCGACGTTTCGGGCAAAAGCCCTTCATCAGGAATAGAGCTCTACACCTTTTGCCCGAACCATTGATTTTCCTGTTCCACAGCCTGACCTGCTGCGCTTTTTCAGCACCACTCTAATCTAGTCCCAGGAGGACCAGTTCCACCACAGAACACACCAGGTGGCCTCCTTCTTTAGAGATTCTAAGTTCCCTTCCCACGTGGTTGAAGATGCCCTCCAACACATCTCATCCATATCCCGCACTTCTGCCCTCAAACCCCATCCCTCCAACCGTAACAAGGATAGAACCCCCCTGGTCCTCACTTTCCACCCGACCAACCTTCGCATAAATCGCATCAACCGCCGACATTTCCGCCATCTCCAATCGGATCCCACCACCAGGGATATAATTCCCTTCCTACCCCTTTCCGCTTTCTGCAAAGACTGCTCCCTCCGTGACTAGCTGGTCAGGTCCACGCCCCCCCAACAACCCACCCTCCCATCCTGGCACCCTCCCCTGCCAACACAGGAATTGCAAAACCTGCGCCCACACTTCCTCCCTCACCTCCATCCAAGGCCCCAATGAGCCTTCCACATCCATCAAAGTTTCACCTACAAATCCACCAATGTAATTTATTGTATCAGTTGCTCCCGATGTGGTCTCCTCTACATTGGGGAGTCTGGACACCTCCTCGCAGAGCGCTTCAGGCAACATCTCCAGGACACCCACACCAGTCAACCCCACCACCCTGTGGGCCAAACTTTCAACTCCCCCTCCCATTCTGCTAAGGACATTCAGGTCCTGGGCCTCCTTCACCGCCGCTCCCTCACCACCCGACCCTGGAGGAAGAACGCCGCATCTTCCGCCTTGGAACACTTCAATCCAGGGCATCAATGTGGACTTCACCAGTTTCCTCATTCCCCCTCCCTCCACCTCACCCCAGTTCCAACCTTCCAGCTCAGTACTGTCCTCATGACCTGTCCTACCTGCCAATCCCCCTTCCCACCTATCCACTCCACCCTCCCCTCTGACCTATCACCTCCATCCCCACCCCCATTTAACTATTGAACTCTTTGCAACCTTCCCCCACCCTCCTCTCTGACCTATCATCTCCATCCTCATCCCTATTCACCTATTGTACTCTTTGCTACCTTCTCCCCGGCCCCACCCCCTATTTACCTCTCCACCCCAGAGGCTCTCTGCCTGTATTCCTGATGAAGGGCTTTTGCCGGATATGTCAATTTTCCTGCTCCTCGGATGCTGCCTGACCTGCTGTGCTTTTCCAGCACCACTCTGATCTAAACTCTGGTTTCCAGCATCTGCAGTCCTCACTTTTGCCCTAGAGAGATGTACTTGACAATCCCACTGTCAACAGATCACAACAAGCTCTGCACTTCTGCCACAGTCAGTCATGAATGCTGGTGGCCAATTATAATATTAATCAATGGAGGAGTTTCCACAAACATCCCCATCCTCATTAATGGGACACCCCAACACAATGTGAAGCAGAAATAATTGCAAAAATGTTCAGCCAGAATGAATAATTCATGGGCTTTCCCTGCAACAACAGGTTCTGATCAAACACAATTCCATCTGTTGCATTTTGTAGTATGCATGGATGTATAACATAAAGCAAACTCTTCATTAACCAATACCCTTGGGATCAGAAGGTGTGCCAGTTGATCTAATATTCCCGATGATCAAGAAGTACATCTGACCGCAGTAAGCGAAGCTTCAAAACATCAACATATCTTGAAAAATCTAAGTAAAAATGGCAATGACATGGTGGTGCTGGTGTTGGACTGGGGTGGACAAGGTCAGAAGTCACAGACACCAAGTTGTGGTCCAACAGGTTTATTTAAAATCACAAGATTTTGGAGCGCTGCTCCTTTACCAGGTGGAGTGAAGAAAAGCGCACAGGCACAGAATTTATAGGCAGAAAGATCAATAAGTAGAGAGATCAAAAGATCAGACAAATGGTGTGAGTGGAGTGTCGATAGGCTGAATAGTAAGTCTCTACAGATGATCAAAAGTGTCAGATGGTGTGAGTAAAGTGTAAACAGCTGAATGGCAAGTGAAGGGATGACCTACAATCCAATTGATTGAGGCAGAGAAATAATTACAAAAAAATTCAAAATAAGGTGGTGCTGGAGACAAACCAAATAGCTGGAATAACATGGTAGCTATAAGTGGTATAAGAATATCAACACACCTCCTAAAATCAATATAAAAACACACAGTAAGTAATAGAAATGTAATGCAGGGGTACACACTTTACTGTTATACTTTATTAATAACACAAATACCCTGACATCACAGTAGATCACAGTATTTGAGGTATATAATTTTTGAAGGTTTGTTAAGGGTGCCAGTTGATCATGTGCCAATTAAAACAAAGTTTGCTGTATATTACAATGAGAGATTGGTGTGGGAAACACAAAGCAGGATTTGTGACTCTTGTTACATCTAGCAACTCACTGTCCAACTGACTGACACTGCTGTTACTGTGTTGACTGAAAATGTGTGAAACTATACTACGTGGTGTGCATTTTTCAAACACATCCCTGATAAAATGAAAGATGAGATCTCTTTAACTCTTTTAGAATTACAATCAAGTGTGACCAACACAAGAATTTGTTCTATATGTAAACATTTAGACTCTAACTAAATAGATGTTTTCAAAAGCAAGTAAGATTTTAATGGTATTAACTAGAAGTTAATACTGATAATACAAAGAAGAATAAAGAATAAACAAAAATACAACACAGGAACAGGCCCTCCGGCCCTCCAAAGGTGCGCCAACACATTTTGCCCTTCCATACTAAAACTGTCTTCCCTTAGAGGATCCGTATCCCTCTATTCCCTTCCTAATCATGTGTTCATCCAGGTGCTTCGTGAATGCTGCTATTGTGTCTGCTTCCACCACCTCCTCTGGCAGCGCATTCCTGTCACTCAGACCCTTTCTGTGAAAAACCTGCCTCGCACATCTCTTTTAAACTTGCCCCCACCTTGCACCTTGAACCTGTGTCCCCCAGTAATTGGCCCCTCCACCCTGGAAAAAAGCCTCATACTTTTCACTCTCTCCATGCTATTCATATTCTTCTAAACCTCTATCAGGTCACCTCTCAACCTCCTGCTTTCCAGTGAAAACAAATGGACCCTCTCCAAAGCATCCACATCCTTCGGGTAGTGTGGTGACTGGAATGTACGCAATATTCCAAGTGTGACCTAATTAAAGTTCGATAAAGCTGCAGCATAACTTATCCTTATACTCAATGTCCCTTCCAATGAAGGCAAGCGTACCACAGGCCTTTTTTCTTACTTTATCTATCTGTGCTGCGGCCTTCAGTGATCTGTGAAACTGCAGACCCAAATCCCATAGTGATGAAATGCTTAGTAGTTATACAGTATTTTTATACAGTCTTACAGATCAGAAGGAGGTGAATCAGCCCATTGAGCCTTGATGGCTCTTTGGAAAAGCTATCCAATTTGTCCTGCTCTGCTATTCTTTTCCCATATCCCTGAGTGTTTTTTCCATTTTCAAAAATGTATCCAATTCCCTTTTGAAAGCTACTATCAAATCAACCTCTATCAGCCTTTCAGACAGCCTACTTCATTTCAACGAGGCAGAAGTGGGTACTAAAGATGCTGGAGATTAGAGTCAAGATAAGAGTGGTGCTGGAAAAGCACAGCAGGTCAGGCAGCATCCAAGGAGCAGGACAATCGACATTTCGGACAAAAGCCTTCATCAGGAATCCTGATGGAGAGCTTTTGCCCAAAACGTCAATCTTCCCGATCCTGGAATGTTGCCTGACCTGCTGTGCTTTTTCAGCACCACTCTAATCTTGACTATTTCATTTCAAAACAACTCTCTTAAAGTAACAGAGAAGTTTATAGGAATTTACTAGAATTGCTCTCAGAATGAGGGATTCCAGTTCATGTGGAGAGACAAGAGAAGCTGGGATTGTTCTTCTTTCAGCATAGAGGGCTGCAAAATACAATTTCTTTTCATCAACCCATTGGTTATAATCCTAAATCCATATCCTTTAGTTTTTTGCCATTTTAACAGAGAAAACAAATTTTCTTTCTCTCTTCTTTCTGATTTTGGACACCTCCAATAAATCCCCTTGAAACCTTCTCTGAGGAGAACAATTTTGATTCCTCAACTAGAGTCTGTCACAGGTAAAACTCTTCTGTGCACTATTTGAATACAGTTGAATATATTTGAATTAAAATTAATTCAATAATAGTGAGAAGAAAAAGAAACTGCATCTTGGCAAAAAAAAATCAATATTTAACAAAAATTTAAATTAACTTATTTTTTGCATGCACAATGGTGAGGTAAAGTCAGCAAATCACATCTTTGCTGATTTAACAGCAACGATTAAACTACACCCTGAATTTCTAATAACATTGTACTTTTAAAGGCCTCGTGCTCTTCAGGTATAAAATAATAGATTATAGCTACGGCCCAGTGTGCCCAAATTAATTTCACTTAAGATGTTTCACAATTGTTAGAATCAGCGGACTCTCATTCCATCTTTCTCGATGGATGAAAGGACAATACTGTCACAACCATATGCACACATTCTACAAGATGATTTATCATCCCACCTTGGTCTTCCAAATGTCTTGTGGTCAACTGTGTCACCACTCAATTGATATTACATTGTTAAAATACAAAATTATGTTTAATCCAGGATTACAATTTTAATGTTTGCAATTGAAGATTTGAAACTTAGTTTGAATTTGGGCATGTGATTTGACACAGTACTTAGCAGACTAACTTAAATTTTACATCCACTTAGAATTGAATTTTGATCAAGGTTTTCTGAATTTGGATTAGATTGTAACCTCTGCTTTTCAATTCAATTAACTTCGAGATCAGTCTGTCACTTTTGTTGATTTGGACATAGAATTACTTTTCTCTTCTTTCGTGGGATGCCTCTGACTCGGCAGATTATTATGCAAAATAGCAGGTATGATACCAATCAAGCAGGTTGCTTTGTCCTTGACAGTGCTGAGCTTCTTGAGTGTTACTGGAACTGCACTCCTCCAGACAAGTGGTTGGTATTCCATCATACTACTGTGAGTGATGGACAGATTTTGAGAATTCAGGAGGTGGGTTTCTCACCGTAGAGTTCTCAGCCTCTACCCTGCTCTTGTTATCACAGTATTTATATGAATGAAGCCTGGATATTGTCCAAGGTCGTTCTGCTTTTGGACGTGGGCTAGTTCGGTATTTGAGGTGTCATTAATGGTGCTGAACATTATGAAATTATCAGCTGGCATTCCTACCTGTAACCTTATGATGGATGGGAAGATCATTGATGAAGGAGCTGGAGAGAGTGGGACAGTAGGACTTTAGGATGTTATCCTGCAGTAATGTCCTGAGACTGGGATGATTGTCCTCCAACAACCATAACTGCTCATTCCCTCTCTATTTCCACTCCAATTGAGGTCCCGTTTTGCTAAGTCTTCTTGATTCTAAGGTCAGTCAAGTTATTGCTGCTCAGTGTGACTCTTCCCCCGCCTTTCACCTCATCAGCACATCCTTCTACAGGTGTATTCCACCTTCCCTAGATTCCTGAGCTGCCATGCCATTCCAAATGGGCGGCAGGTTGGCACAGTGGTTAGCACTGTTGCCTCACAGCGCCAGAGACCCGGGTTCAATTCCCGCCTCAGGCGACTGACTGTGTGGAGTTTGCACGTTCTCCCCGTGTCTCTCCGGTTTCCTCCCACAGTCCAAAGATGTGTAGGTAAGGTGAATTGGCTATGCTAAATTGCCCGTAGTGTTAGGTAAGGGGTAAATGTAGGGGTATGGGATGGGTGGGTTGCGCTTCGACGGGTCGGTGTGGACTTGTTGGGCCGAAGGGCCTGTTTCCACACTGTAATGTAATCTAATCTAATATAAACTTGGCTACTTTATTTGGGAGCAAGGTCCATCTTCTAACCACTCTCTGAGGAGAGAGTTTTCTTCTGAGTTCATGGTTAGATTTGCTGGGTAACCTTTTTATATATCTTGCTGTTTGGCTTCATCTGCATCCTCTTTGCATTGACTATATCAAACTCCTTCATAACGTTAAAATCCTCTATGAGGTCACTCATCAGCTTCTCATTTCTGAAGCAAAGAGACAGGATTTCTTCAATCTCTAAGGATATTCCGGGAAATACATCCAGGGAAGTTATTTGGGTGGAACTGAGAAATAAGAAAGGGATGATCACCTTATTGGGATTGTATTATAGACCCCCCAATAGTCAGAAGGAAATTGAGAAACAAACTTGTAAGGAGATCTCAGCTATCTGTAAGAATAATAGGGTAGTTATGGTAGGGGATTTTAAGTTTCCAAACATCGACTGGGACTGCCATAATGTTAAAGGTTTAGATGGAGAGGAATTTCTTAAGTGTGTACAAGACAAGTTTCTGATTCAGTTTGTGGATGTACCTACTAGAGAGGGTGCAAAACTTGACCTACTCTTGGGAAATAAGGCAGGGCAGGTGACTGAGGTGTCAGTGGGGGAGCACTTTGGGGCCAGCGACCATAATTCTATTTGTTTTAAAATAGTGACGGAAAAGGATAGACCAGATCTAAAAGTTGAAGTTCTAAATTGGAGAAAGGCCAATTTTGACGGTATTAGGGAAGAACTTTTGAAAGCTGATTGGAGGCACATGTTCACAGGTAAATAGACGGCTGGAAAATGGGAAGCCTTCAGAAGTGAGATAACAAGAATCCAGAGAAAGTATATTCCTGTCAGGGTGAAAGGGAAGGCTGGTAGGTATAGGGAATACTGGATGACTAAAGAAATTGAGGGATTGGTTAAGAAAAAGAAGGAAGCTTATGTCATATATAGACAGGATAGATCGAATGAATCCTTAGAAGAGTATTAAGAAAGTAGGAGTATACTTAAGAGGGAAATCAGGAGGGCAAAACAGAAACATGAGATAGCTTTGGCAAATACAATTAAGGAGAATCCAAAGGGGTTTTACAAATATATTAAGGACAAAGGGTAACTAGGGAGAGAATAGGCCCCCCAAAGATCAGCAAGGTCCTTTTGTGTGGAGCCACAGAAAATGGGGGAGATACTAAATGAATATTTTGCATCAGTATTTACTGTGGAAAAGGATATGGAAGATATAGACTTTAGGGAAATAAATGTGACCTCTTGCAAAATGCCCATATTACAGAGGAGGAAGTGCTGGATGTCTTGAAATGGTTAAAGGTGGATAAATCCCCAGGACCTGATCAGGTGTACCCGAGAACTCTGTGGGAAGCTAGGGAAATGATTGCTGGGCCTCTTGCTGAGATATTTGTATCATTGATAGTCACAGGTGAGGTGCCAGAAGACTGGAAGTTGGCAAACATGGTGCCACTGTTTAAGAAGGGCGATAAAGACAAGCCAGGGAACTATAGACCGGTGAGCCTGACCTTGGTGGTGGGCAAGTTGTTGGAGTGAATCCTGAGGGACAGGATGTACATGTATTTGGAAAGGCAACATGGATAGTCAACATGGCTTTGTGCGTGGGAAATCATGTCTCACAAACTCAATTGAGTTTTTTGAAGAAGTAACAAAGAAGATTGATGAGGGCAGAGCAGTAGATGTAATCTATATGGACTTCAGTAAGGCATTCGACAAGGTTCCCCATTGGAGACTGATTAGCAAGGTTAGATCTCATGGAATACAGGGAGAACTAGCCATTCGGATACAGAACTGGCTCAAAGGTAGAAGACAGAGGGTGGTGGAGGGTAGTTTTTCAGACTGGAGGCCTGTGACCAGTGGAGTGCCACAAGGATCGGTGCTGGGCCATCGACTTTTTGTCATTTACATAAATGAGTTGGATGCGAGCATAAGAGGTACAGTTAGTAAGTTTGCAGATGACATCAAAATTGGAGGTGTAGTGGACAGTGGAGAGGGTTACCTCAGATTACAACAGGATCTTGACCAGATGGGCCAATGAGCTGAGAAGTGGCAGTGGAGTTTAATTCAGATAAACGCGAGGTGCTGCATTTTGGGAAAGAAAATCTTAGCAGGACCTATACACTTAGTGTTGCTGAACAAAGAGACCTGGAGTGCAGGTTCATAGCTCCTTGAGAGTGGAGTCGCAGGTAGATAGGATAGTGAAGAAGGCGTTTGGTATGCTTTCCTTTGTTGGTCAGAGTATTGAGTACTGGAGTTGGGAGGTCATGTTGCGGCTGTACAGGACATTGATTAGATTAGATTAGATTAGATTACTTACAGTGTGGAAACAGGCCCTTCGGCCCAACAAGTCCACACCGCCCCGCCGAAGCGCAACCCACCCATACCCCTAACCTAACACTACAGGCAATTTAGAATGGCCAATTCACCTGACCTGCACATCTTTGGACTGTGGGAGGAAACCGGAACACCCGGAGGAAACCCACGCAGACACAGGGAGAACGTGCAAACTCCACACAGACAGTCGCTTGAGGTGGGAATTGAACCCAGGTCTCTGGCGCTGTGAGGCAGCAGTGCTAACCACTGTTCCACCGTGGGTACTGTTGGAATATTGTGTGCAATTCTGGACTCCTTCCTAGCGGAAGGAGTGAAACTTGTGAAACTTGAAAGGGTTCAGAAAAGATTTACAAGGATGTTGCCAGGGTTAGAGAATCTGAGCTACAGGGAGAGGCTGTTTTCCCTGGAGCGTCGGAGGCTGAGGGGTGACCTTATAGAGGTTTACAAAATTATGAGGGGCATGGATAGGATAAATAGACAAAGTCTTTTCCCTGGGGTCGGGGAGTCCAGAACTAGAGGGCATAGGTTTGGGGTGAGAGGGGAAAGATATAAAAGAGACCTAAGGAGCAACTTTTTCACGCAGAGGGTGGTACGTGTATGGAATGAGCTGCCAGAGGATGTGGTGAAGCCTGGTACAATTGCAGCATTTAAGAGGCATTTGGATGCGTATATGAATAGGAAGGGTTTGGAGGGATATGGGCCGGGTGCTGGCAGGTGGGGCTAGATTGGGTTGGGATATCTGGTCGGCATGGACGGGTTGGACTGAAGGGTCTATTTCCATGCTGTACATCTCTATGACTCTTTGACTCTGCTGGTAGAAACATTGAAAATAGGTGCCGTATAGGCCATTCATTCCTCTGGGCCTGCTCTGTTCTTGAATTTGGTCATGGTTAATCATCCAACTCAGTACTTTGTTCCCGATCCCTCTAAGCCGAGGAACTTTGTCTAACTCCTCCTTGAAAACATGCAACATTTTGCCCTCATTTGCTTTCTGTAGTAGTGGATTCCACTGCCTCACCAATCTCTGGGTGAAGATATTTCTCCTCATCTCAGTTTTAAATATGTCCTTCGACTGGGATTCCTGATTTGGGGTTCCTGGTCATTGGAAGCATTCTTCCTGTGTTCACCCTGTCTACGGTTTTATCATTTCCCAGGAATCAATCACTGGTAAGACTTTGTTGCACTCCTTTGAAAGCCAGTGCAAAGATGTGCAGGTTAGGTGAATTGGACATGCTAAATTGCCCATAGTGTTTCGGGATGTGTAGGCTAAGTGCATTCGTCAGGGGAAATTGTGGAATATCAGGATCGTGGTGTGGATCTGGATGGGATACCCTTTGCAGAGTCGGTGTGGACTTGTTAGGCTAAATGGCCTGTTTCCACACTGTAGGGACTCTATGAAATTCTGTGAAATCTGTTCTCAGATAAGGAGACCAAATTTGCACACAATACTCCAGGTGTGGTCTCGCCAAGGTCCTGAATAATTGGTCGAGAGTATAGTGCTGGAAAGACACAGCAGGTCAGACAGCATCCGACGAGCAGGAGAACTGACACTTTGGGCATTAGCCCTTCATCAGGAATGAATCTCCTGCTGTGTCTTTCCAACACCACACTCTCAACTCTGATCTCCAGCATCTGCGGTCCTTACTTTCTCCTCCCTGAATAATTACAGCAAGACATCCCTGCTCTGTACTTAAATCCTCTCACTCTGAATACCAACATATAATTTTCCTTCTTCACTGCCTGCTGCACCAGTATGCTTATCAATTGGAATAACCTCACAATTGTGGTACCATTGTAATAAATATTCTCTTGCACTTTGCCCATATTTTATTCATTTAAATTGGGACCTCGTTTCTAATTCTGTGCTCGATCTTTTTCCACGCTTGATTTTCAGATGTTTTGTGAATTGCTGCTGCTTTAAACTGCATTAGACAAAGCTGTCTTCCTGCTTTCAAACTGATCTGAACTGAACCAAGTCAGGGAAATTTGATAATTAGCATAATTCAGATTAGAAAATGTCTTCGGGGCCCTTCTAGTTTATTAAGAGCTCTTTATTGATCCTAAGTGCTTAATTACGGTGCCTTTATGTTAGACTGACACAAACCTTCTTCCCACTTATCTAACATTAAACAAATAATTTGTACTCTTGAATTTTCTGGAGATATGATCCAATATGTTGCTTCACCCTGATGTAAAAATGGATTTGCCGTGCCATAGTCCAACCATTTATATTCTCAATAATGTCACTAGGTGGAGTTAGTGACTGTGGAAAGAGTTCTCAACTGAAAATGAACCATTAACCCAGAGGCAAATGCAAATACATGTCGCTTATCAACATGCCAGTCGGCATCTTACAAGATCTCAACATATTGCCAAGGTGAAGCTTCCCTCTCAGTGGAGCCCCTGAGTTGCGCTTGACATCCTGTTAATTAGTGCATGATGGTATCAGTGTAAGAGGTTTAATTAAAACTAATCAATGAGCATGTGGAGCTTTTGTCCTCCTAACAATTAAAACATTCAGGGAAAATAACCCATACTGAGGGAAGAGATGGTTGAAATGGCTGTCACTGCATTGACAAGACTATATTCCTTGAAATGAAATTCATTGCTGCTAAGATGAATTCTCTCCAGTGCTGCTTCAGATTGTGATAGCTTGCTATCAGCTTGCTTGTGACAAAATGAAAGCTTTTCCCTTTTTCGGGACTGCTTCTAGACATAAATCACAATCTGGGTAAGGGTAAAAGGAGGATATTTAACACATTTTCTTTGGAAAACTACTTAACAGGTGAGGAATAATTACAAATAATTTGTTTACTTTCATTTAAAGAGGAGGAAAACAATTTCTCTACATCTGAAGCTTTAACGTATCGGCCCCTTGGTGTGACTTGAGAGATATTAATGCTGAGGGCGAGATGGGTTTAGCTACAGAATGCATTGCCCAAGAGGCTAAGATTGTAGCATTGTTCTCGACTTAGCAAAAATGTGTGTTCTTGGCAAATCTTAAAGGGACAATTAAGGCACATGTGAATAATCATGATTAATCAGCGATCTTCACATCCTTCTCCATATATCATTCTTGAGAAAATTGAACGCTTACAGTTCAGAGTATGGTCACAGGGAATGGGGAAAGAAGTAAATGCTCAGAGTTGTCACTTATTACGTTACAAATATTCAGTAATCACAGTGTGTGCACGGCAATTAATGTCTGGTTTACAGTGTTACAGTGGAAAATTAAATGATTTGCCTTGTGTTGTCTGGCTGTTTTATTGTCCCTGTCAGGTTGGGTCAGAAGTTGGGGAGTTATGATTTCCCCAAATAAAATGTTATCCTGACAAAAGGAAAAGCTAAACCACCAGCATCTCAAATGGATAAACTCAACACTAATGGTTCAACAGATCTTGACCAACTTTGCCTGGATTGGAGTGCTTTAGCTCGAAGGAGAATTTAGACAAACTTGGATTGTTTTCACTAGAAGGTTAGAGGCTGAGGAGCGACCTGATAGAAGTATAGAAAATTATGGGAAGCGCAGATAGGGTGAATAGTTGGAGTCTTGTTCCCAGGGCAGAAATGTCAAATACTACGGGGGCATAGGTTTAGGGTGAGAGGGGGCAAGTTTTTCACACAGAGGAATGGACTAGGAGAAACTGAGATGCTGGAGATCAGAGTCGAGAGTGTGATGCTGGAAAAGCACAGCAGGTCTGGCAGCATCCGAGGAGCAGGAGCATCGATGTTTTGGGCATAAGCCCGCCATCTTGATTCTCCTGCTCCTCGGATGCTGACTGACCTGCCTGGAATGGACTGCCAGGGGAGGTGGTAGATGCAGATACGATGGCAACATTAAAGAGGCATTTAGCCAAACACATGAACAGGCAGGGAAAAGAGGGATACAGACCATGTGCAGGCAGTTGGGATTCATTTAGAATGGCAACATGGTGGGCCAAAGGGCCTGTTCATGTGTAGTATTGTCCTATGTTCTGTGTTCTATGTCCGATCTCAACTGCTTGAGCAGCGTTGTCCTTGCAGCAACATCTTGCAACCTTTTTTTTTTCTCTCTGTGCAGCATCCTTGATTGCAATCTCTCCAGTCGGCCACTGTCTCAGTGACGTGTTGTTCTCGTCCTGAAAGGTGAGATTGCTACTCACAGGCATGATGGCTCAGTGGGTAGCACCATCTTTGCTTGCAAGCCCAGAAGATCTGGGTTCAAGGCTATCTCCAGGACTTGCTGGTTAACAAAGAAATACCCGTGACATGGTTCAGTTAGCTTGCAAATATTTTCTACTTTCTCCAAGCAAATGTGTTCTTGAAGTTGACTGTTAATTCTCAATGACAATCTGATGAAGAATTTGATGCAATGCAAGGAAAGGTATATAATGTCCTGACTACCAGTAGTTCCAAAGAAGTGTCATGTCAGACTCAAAACACTAACTTGGTTTCTTTTTCCACAGATGTTGCCAGATTTGCTGAGGTTCTCCAACGCTTCCTGTTTTACTTTCTGTTCTACTATGTTAGATTTGTGACACAAGTCCATGGCACTTGAAAATATAGCCTCAATGAATGTTAACTTTGCAATTTGGGAAATGCACCTAAAGAGTTTCCCGTCGTGATTCAGGATTCCCCAGGAACACGCTGAGAGGATTCTGCTTGCAGGGTTAATAATGATGCTCTGAAAGAGGCTTTTAGTAAAACGTGGAAGTGGTTATGGAAGAGGGGGTCTAGATTGCACTTACTTGCAGCTGAACATCCTGAAGAACCAAGGAGAAATAGGAGCAGGAGTAGGCCATTTGTCCCTTTCAGCCTGCTCCACCATCCAACAGGATTGTGATTGATCTGGCAGGAGAAGTCAACCTCATAACCAGCTTGTCCCTTTTCCAAATGTACTGGCATTGCAATTGGATAATGCATCTCGCAATCAGTAAGTGTGCCAAAAGATTAGAAATGGACATTGCAATCGTCAAAGTGGCTTTCACATTGAAAGTTGTTGAAGAAACTATGTGAAATTTGGCATAATGTGTGCTGAAGCTATGACCTGGAGGTTAGTTATGAAGATACAAATTGATATACCAAGGATCCAGTGCCTATTATGATTAACACCACAGCCAAGCAGTCAGCTGTTATTGAAGTTTTCTATCTCTAACTGAAGGAGGCGCCCTTCCATGAGATATGTTCTTGTTGAGCACATGGTCAGAGTTGTAAAGAAGCTGCTCCTTTAACAAGGTTATGTTGTCCTTGGCTTTTCGTCAGAGAGGTCATAAGACACACAGACTGAAATGTCTGGGGTTGAAGGGTTTTAGGGCCAATTTGATAATAGCTAACAGATACTGCCTCAAGCAGAAGACTTTCAGGTTTTAAAAAGGAATTCTTGTACCATGAAAGGGGAGTGGCCAGTTCTCCTGGCTCAGCTTTTCTTTGGTTTGGTTTGGTTTGGTTTCTTAGCAATAATGGGGAAAAGGAGCAGGTCCAGGCTGGTACTCTCTCTCTGACTTCTATACTGACAAAAATCTGTGTTTGATTTTACCTTTTGTGCTAAGGGATGTTTATGGGAATTGTTGCAAGTATTGGGAACAGCATCATTAAGTTGGGATGATCTGTTGGGTTTTCAGAGAGGTTAAATTATTCAGTATTCTGGTTTCTGTTGTTTGTGTTTCATTCAGTAATCTTGTAAATACATTCTGTTTTGTTAAAAACAAAGTGGTTTGACCCACAGCATTTCTCCTGGAATATCCACTTTACACCTGCTGAAAACAACTAGCAAAGTTAAGGTCTGGGCTACCTTCTTGAAATGTTTTGAGGGGTTCTGCCCCCCCTCCCCCAAGTGATGCATCACTTGGGGGAGGGGGGGCAATGGCCGAGTGGTATTATCACTAAACTGTTAATGCAAAGGCCCAGGAAATGATCTGGGGACCCAGGTTTGAATCCCACCATGACAGATGGTGGACTTTGAGCTCAGTAAAATCTGAAGAATCTAATGATGTCGAAAGTTGGAACAACCTATCTTGTTCACTAATGTCCTTGAGGGAAAGAAACTGCCATCCTTGCCTGGTCTGGCCTCAATGTGACTCCAGACCCACAGTGATGTGGTTGACTCTTAACTGCTCCCTGGATAATCAGGGATGGGCAATAAATGCTGTCCTGGCCATTGATCCCCTCATCCTGTGAATGAATAAAAAGAAGTACCATTTTCCTGATGAGGCAATCCTGGTTCCTAGTGCCCACCTGGCATGGTCTAAAGTCTGTGGTAAACAGTTGTCCTATCACCAACTACCAGAAGGATCCTGACAAGGATTCCTTGGGATCAAACTCTGCAGTCCACAGCACCAGTATATGTTGCTTCCTATCCTACATGTCAAAATAAAGAGAACACATTCCCTCCAGAGTATCTGCTCCAACCTTCATGTTTTCCCTCCAACAATTATATCACAACCATTAGGCTATCATCCAGATATATATTTGGTCACCATCGATGTCCATACCTGGATCTTTACCTGCCTACATGACAAGATTTGTTACACTTTGCATCTAAATTTGAATAAGATGAATCCTAAAGTGCATTTTATCCTTCAAACCATTCCATATGTGAGCGTTTTTCCTCCTGTGTGTCTCCCTGTCAACACCCCCTCCTTGAGTAAAATGCAAACATAGCCCATTCCTTTTTCAACTTGAGGGTCAATGAATGAGTTCCTCGTCAATCTCTTCAGTGCTGCTCTCTCTTTCTCTGGAAAATGTGGAAAAGAGAAGACTAAGAGAGGATCTGATAGAGGCTCTTAACATCTTGAAAGGATTTTGATAAAGTGGACATGGAGTCACTTAGCACTTCCATTAGGTTCAAAAAAGACCATAAGTATAAGAAAACATACATCAGATCAAACAAATACTTAGGAGGAATTACTCTACAGAGCAAACTTAAAAATCTGAGGAAGGAGCAGCACTCTGAAATACTCCCAAATAAACCTGTTGGACTATAAGCTGGTATTGTGTGATTTTTAACTCTGTCCACCCCAGTCCAACACTGGAACCTCCGCATCATGGCTACACAGCAAGTTCTTGGTGAAATATGGGCCAATTGTTCACCTCTGCCATCCTGGTATCAATTGGAGGAGTTTATTCCCAGCAGATTGGTTTCTAGTGTATAAGTAAATGTGGGTGTGTGTACATAAAACCTGTTTGTAGTTAGCTTTCCCTAAACAAGCCACACTTTGATGATCAGTTCAAAGTTACAAAGTAAAGCAATTATATGCCCAGAAAGTATGAAGTTAAATAAACCATACTATGGGCAGGTTGCTGTGTGATGCTTTTTGCAGGCTAAGAACTCCAGTCTCCATTAAAAAAAACATGACTGAAAACTCAAAATAAACAAAGACCTGCAGATGCTGGATATCTGAAACAAAAGTAGAAATTCCTGAACTTTGTTACTGAAGACACGGTGCTATCCCCGATGAAGAGACAAACCTCAGTCACTGATTTGAGACCCTCAAGAAAACTCTGAGCCAAACGATAAAGCTGACCAATTGTTGAAAGGTGAAGCAGTTTCTGTATTGCCACAAAACATCAGTGAACATATACATAAGAACGTAACAACTAGGAGCAGGAGTAAGCCATTTCCCCCCCTCCAGCCTGCTCCACCATTCAATAAGATCAGGGCGGATCGTTTCATGGACTCAGCTCCACTTACCCACCCACTCACCATATCCTTTAATTCCTTGACTGTTCAAAAATCTACTTAACTTAGCTTTGAAAAAATTCAATGAGGTAGCCTCAACTGCTTCACTGGGCAGGGAATTCCACAGATTCACAACTTTTTCAATTAAAACGTTTCTCCTCAACTCAGTCCTAAATCTGCTCCCCCTTACTTTGGGCCTATGCCCCTTAGTTCTAGTTTCACCTGCCAGTGGGAATAACCCCCCTGCTTCTATCTTATCTATTTCCTTCATAATTTTATATGTTTCTATAAGATGCCCCCTTATTCTTCTAAATTCTAGTGAGTGTAGAGTAGATTCCCCTGGAGTTTCCCAGTGTGGAAACAGGCTCTTTAGCCCAACAAGTCCACACTGACACTTTGAAGAGTAACCCACCCAGACCCATTTCCCTCTGAATAATGACCCTAACACTATGGGCAATTTAATATGGCCATTCATCTAACCTGCACATCTTTGGACTGTGGGAAGAAACTGGAGCACCCAGAGGAAACCCGCACAGACACGGGGAGAATGTACAAACTCCACACAGACAGTTGCCCGAGGCTGGAATCGAATCTGGGTCCCTAGCGCTGTGAGGCAGCAGTGCTAACCACTGAGCCACCATGTCACGCACGGTGTATAGTCCCAGTCTACTTAATGTCTCTTCATAAGGCAACCCTCGCAACTCCAGAATCAACCTGGTGAAACCTCCTCTTCATGTCCTCCCAAGCCAGGACATCCTTTCTCAAGTAAGGAGACCAAAACTGTACACAGTACTCCAGGTGTGGCCTTACCAGTACCTGTACAGCTGGAGCGTAACCTCCCTGAGGTCCTGTACTACTTCCAAACAATTGGAACTCTTTGAGTTGCATCATTATTCATTTCCTGAATCATTGCTCACTGGCCTAAAACCCGAAGAAGACACCAAGAAGAAGCAAGTAGAAAATTATTCTTTTGGAAGTTAGCCAGGGATGACAAAGATGGGAGTAGTAGAGAAATGGAAGTTTCTACTGAACAAATCCCAAAAGATAGTTCTTAGCTATCCAGTGGTTATGACATCTGATTGTTTTCTGCAAAATAGTTGAATCGATCCTGCTTGGTCCAGAGCAGATAATTTTGTTTGATCCAAAACAGTCCAACTAGAAGCTTCATAATCTATCCTGTCGCCTGCTCTCTCTTCCTCTTTCTCTTGGGCTGAGCATCATTTGGTGAGGTCATCCCTAAACTAGCCTCCTTATTTAAAATAACATGGAAATGAAAAATGATCCCCACCAACATATTTCCCTCTGTTTGGCTGCTGGATGTATGGGACACTTTTTTTAAGCCTCTGTGCTCACTATTTCAAGAGTGGTATTGGAGGTGATGTTAAGGCCTTGTTGTTAGACAGAGTGTTGTCACCAATCCTTCTTTCTCTGCTGAACTAGGAGCTTTCACTAGAGGGCATAGGTTTAGGGGAACTAGAGGGGAAAGATATAAAAGAGACCTAAGGGGCAACTTTTTCACGCAGAAGGTGGTACATATATGGAATTAGCTGCCAGAGGAAATGGTGGAGGCTGGTACAATTGCAACGTTTAAGAGGCATTTGGATGGGTATATGAATAGGAAGGGCTTGGAAGGATATTGGCCAGGTGCTGGCAGGTGGGACTAGATTGGGTTGGGATATCTGGTCAGCATGGACAGGTTGGACTGAAGGGTCTGTTTCCATGCTGTACATCTCTATGACTCTATGACTTGTGGTTCAGGGCAAACCGCAAATAAATCTCAGCAGATGATACCTTAAATAAAGTGTATCAAGTTTTGTTACATCTAAGTAACCATATCCAAGGAACTGTATGCTGATGGTTAAATGAGGAGTAAAAGACAGGACCGTCTTCAGCTACATCCACACAGAGCTTCTCCAATACTGTTTGATGCTCTATCAGAATTAGACTAGATTACTTACAGTGTGGAAACAGGCCCTTCAGCCCAACAAGTCCACACCGACCCTCCGAAGAGCAACCCACCCAGACCCATTCCCGTACACCTAACACTACGGGCAATTTAGCATGGCCAATTCACCTAACCTGCACATTTTTGGACTGTGGGAGGAAACCGGAGCACCCAGAGGAAACCCACTCAGACACTGGGAGAATGTGCAAACTCCACACGGACAGTCACCTGAGGCTCTGTAATATCACAGAATGGGAGGAGCTTCAGCTTCGCTCATGAATTAACATTTTCTTGTCCACTACCTCACCCAACAGTTCAGAAAGGGTTTGGCCTGTTGTACAAACAGGCTCTACAGCAACAGGCTGAGCCCCACAGGAGTAAAGCTCACTCCCCAACAGTTACTTGAGAAGCTTGGAGTTGCTTCCAAATATGACATAAATTGTCCCTTACATCTGGAATGATGGCCTTGCGTTTGGCAGGTAAAAATTCTCTCCATCAGTGTGCACCACATCAGAAAGCAGAGGATTCCATCCATAGCATTTTCCTCACTGACTACATTCAGATAATGATGTCTTTGTCACATAGCATGGTTAATAAATTGCTGTGTGTAATCTGGAATGATCTACCTCTTTAGGATGAAGCATTCCATAAGGTCAAACATGTAAACAGCTCCATGTAATTACAGTAATTGTCAAAGGAATTGGAGGTGAGCGGAGGAGAATGTGTTATGATCTGGAATGCTTTGCCTGAAGGGATAGCGGATTCAGATTCAATAAGAACGTTCAAAAAGAAATTGGGCAAACAGGTGAAGGGCACATTTTCCAAGTCTGTGGGGAGGGGCAAGGGGAGAAGGGACTAATTGGAGCTGGCACAGGGTCAGCTGACTTGCCTCTGTTCCATGTCATTCTAAGATTCTTTAGAATTTAATTTCCCTGTTCACTGAATATCTTCACAGCAGTGTTTACAGTCACCAAAACTAAATTGGTGAAATGTAAGACTTTTATTCCGTCCTCCCTCTGAACTTCAATAACAGCACTGTCTTTCGAGAATTTGAAAGGAAGACTTGGATTTAGTTTGTTATCTTCACCACTTCAGGACATCCAGACATCGTTAGGAAGCAGCAATGTAGGATAAAGTTGCTGCTGTTTATTTGCCTGTTCGGTTTCATCATGTAGGAAACATTACAAATACCAGCCCATTCCAAATTGTTCCTGCCCATACCCTTTCTTGCCTGACAAAGCTATGCTCAGCTCTCTGTGTGACAAGTTATCTTACTGTATGTACAGTCATAAAGTCATAGAGTTGTATAGCACGGAAACAGACCCTTCGGTCCAACTCGTCCATGCCGACCAGATATCCTAGATAAATCTAATCCCATTTGCCAACATTTGGCCCATATCCCTCTCTACCCTTCCTATTCTACCCAGCCAGATGCTTTTTAAATGGTGCAATTGTACCAGGCTCCACCACTTCCTCTGGCAGCTCATTCCATACACGCACCACCCTCTGCATGACAAGTTTGCCTTTTCGATCCTTTTTAAATCTTTCCCCTCTCACCTTAAACCTATGCCCTAGTTTTTGACTCCCCCAACCCAGGGAAAAGACCTTGTCTATTTACCCTATCTATGCTCCCTATGATTTTAATAAGGTCACTCCTCAGCCTCCGACACTCCAGAGAAAATAGCCACAGCTGATTCAGCCTCTCCCTCTAGCTTAAACCCTCCAACCCTGGCAAAATCCTTGTAAATCTTTTCTGAACCCTTCCAAGTTTCACAACATCATTCCTATAGCAGGTAGCAGACACAATATTCCAAAAGTGGTCTAACCAATGTCTCATACAGCTGCAACATGGCCTCCCAACTCCTAAACTCAATTCACAGATCAATAAAGTCAAAAATACAAATGCCTTCCTCATTGTCTGTGACTCCACTTTCATGGAACCATGAACCTGCGCGCCAAGGTTTCTTGGTTCAGCAACACTCCCCAGGACCTTACCATCAAGTGTATAAGTCCTGCCCTGATTTGCTTTTCCAAAGTGCAGCACCTTTTGCAAGACATCAAAATGTAATTTGTCAATGCAATCCATTTGAAGATTCCTTCCATAATTAAAGTGTATTGTTGTTATGCTGCTTTGGCGATGTGGTTACTTAATAGTAAAAACTAATATTGTCACTGTTTTTCAAGGTCATTGTAGTTTTAGCTTGAGAGAACCCTTTTCAGTCATTACGACTGTGACCAAGTGAACATTGTTGTGAATAGTACATTATCATTGTTGTTTTTGCTTTCTTCTTCTGTCCATCCCCCGGCCATGTTCTGATAAAAGAATCTGCAATCTATGTTATTACAAACATGCTACATATTTGCAAATATATTTCTTTCCCCAAAGTGTTGTTGAGCTGCTATCATTCAGTTAAGTTCTGCCCCTTGGGATCTCAGCTTTGTCAGTTGTCTGGAGCTCAAGTTCACTTCAGTGCTAAAATTAGCAACAAAGTTATTGTTAATATAGAAAGTACTCATTTATCCTGGGTTCTGAGTCCAACAGTGTCTAAATGAACACTGAGACTCCGAGCTTTTAAGGAGGCAAAGTACTCATGCTCTCGTGAATGAGTTACTGGGCTCAAATATTGAGTGAGAATATGCAAAGATCTGTGGTTTGAACACACAGGAACCAACAGCAAGTCTGCAGTGTTGCTTGTTGTATACTAATGATATTTCATGATGCGAAGGTGATGGTTATTATTATACGGGGAGCCACTTGTGTCACTATAGGAAAAAACAGACTAAAACTTAGGTTGTTGGACAAATGGATTCATGCTTGTAGTGTTTATCTCTGAGAAACAAAAGTGCATAAACAAACTAAGTCCCACTTAGTTTCTTTGGAATAGCATACCATTCAGCTTATGCTCCAGGAAGACAGTAGCAGGAAAACTAAGAAGAACTCAAAATGAAACAATTCATAGAATCCCTACAGTCCACACCGACCCTCCAAAGAGTAACCCACCCAGCCCCATACCCTACCCCAATACTTTACATTTCCCCTGACTAATGCCCCCAACCTACACATCCCTGAACACTGTGGGCAATTCAGCACAGACAATTCACCTAACCTGTACATCTTTGGACTGTGGGAGGAAATTGGAGTACCTGGAGGAAGACTGGAAGAATGCGCAAATTCCGTACAAATAGTTTTGCTGAGGCTGGAATCGAACCTGGGGCCTTAGTGCTGTGAGGCAGCCGTGCTAACCACTGAGCCAAATGGAGAAGGTGAGGCCATTCGCCCCAAAGCTTCTTGAGAGGAAAAATAATTGGGCCCGGATTATCAATGGAAGAGAAAGACTAATCTGGGCTTCATTCAAATATTAAACCTCCAACCTAATTTTTAATCCCGTCCAATAGCTTCCCCTATACGGGGTCTTCGACCATAAAAGTATTTAACACTATCTTGTTTGTTGGTCTTAGCAAAAGAATCCGTTGCCGTTGCTTGTGAAATCAAAAGAATGAAGTGGTCCTCGCTTTCTGATCCAGCGATCACGGTATCAGGAGCTGCTGCAAAGTTGCAACAACCCATAACAGAAGAGCTCAGTCGTAGTTTGCAAAAAAAAACTAGGGCTCACACAGCTGGTTTTTGTTGATGGAGTTCAACTTGAGGAATGAGAGGGCGTGGAGTTTTGGCATGTGAGAACGTTGTGCTGGGACTGTTCAATGTGAGAAGATCAGCATCTGGCTTGCTACAGTTCATCTCAAGTAAGCAGTCTATGAGGGAGATTTATCACAAATGTGTTAGTATTTGCGAGTCAACTGAGAATATGGTATGGGCGGTAAGCCGTTTAGCACTGTTATTAATGTCTGTGCAGGCGGAAAAACTAAAAGAAATCTTGCATTTATCACATTAACAGAGTATCCCAATGTTGCATTTATGAAGCACCTCACCACATCTTGGCAAAGTACTTCATCTGCATTAAATTATTTTCAAAATATAGTCACTTATTATTTCGACTAGTGCACCAGTTCAAGTTATAGACAGTAAATGAGGAGATAATTAATTGTCCAGGAATTCAGCTCTTTTGGGTTATAACATTAAAAGGTTAATAGCTATCAATATAGCTATATACACTGATGTTGTTGGAAAAATAAATTTTCTCCAATGTAGCCTGGCATGAAAAGACTGGATCCAAGCCCCCATTTTAATAATTGCTAACTGGAGTCTTATGCCCTCAATATGGAAGGCAGGAATTGCAGACTGGGGATGGGTCGCAACTTTTGTGAAGAACCTTTAAAATTGTAAAGGCATTAAATAAATGCAATTTTGTTCTGTTGACTTGGAGTTACACAGGCACGCTTTCAAATGTTGTGAGCACCAAAAGTATTTCTGGATGGTTATACCTACTGCAACATCTGAGCATTTTCCTTAGTCATCTCCGGGATTTAGACGGGAGTCAAACAAAGAATAGTGAGGACAAAAAGGTCGCAATTGGTTTTGAGAGTCTTCTGCCATTGTTTAAGTGATATCAATTTGCAGAGTTTCAACCTACTCACAAACATGCTAGTTCATCGCAAGTTGGGGATGTTACTCCTGAGGCCATAAAAAAAAAATTCAAAGTGCTGACATTGGGAGAGGTTGAAGGTAAGAGTTACTTTGTTGGTAATAGTACACAGTTTTGTTCTTGACTGGAGTGAATTATACACAAACTGGAATTGCCTTCTGACTGGAACTGGGCAACAAATGTAGACAAAATAGTCTATTAGCTGAAAAATCTCAGACCTTATGGAAAGCAAACAGAGGTCTATAACTTCCGTTATGTCAGAGGCTACGTGACTAAAATCCCTTCCTATAACATGCTCTTGGCACTATTTAAGTTGAGATTAATTCTTCCATTAGAGAACCATGTGTATAAAGTAAGTCATTTTCGACTCTGCACTCCCTTCAGAAGTCTGTGTCAGAATGTTAACTGTGGTTCAGCTGGTACCACCCTCGCTTCCAAGTTCAAAGGTTTTTCGTTCAAATTAGAATTCAGACCTTGGAGCCTCAAAACCAAAGCTGATGCTCTAATATATTTCTGAAAGCAATATTTAGAAAAAAACACATTCCAATGATTTGCGCATCACTGCCTTGGCCAATTTTTATTGTTGATGAAATAAGTGGCATGGAGGCCATTTCAGAGGGCAGTTAAGAACCAATCACGTTGCTGTGGGTCTGGAGTCACATGTTGGCTACACCAATTAAGTGTAACTAAACTTCCAGCAGCAGGTAGCAAGAATGAGTGAGGACGTTGAGCAAGGACATCAAGCAGTTGTGCTGAGATCTCTACCAGCAGGTGGTGATGGTGAAGGAGGACAGTTGGAACAGTCAAATAGACCCTCTTTGGCAAAAAAAAAAACAGGTCTTAGGGGAAAGATGGTTTCATTGGAAGAAATGTCATAATCTAAACCACAGACTTCATTCAATTTAATTCTGTAAATACTCTTTGTTTAATCTGGATTTCCTTTTATGTTTCTGATGACCTGATGCCAGAGGAATAAAGAAGCCTTGCTTCATACTCTTTGGGCTATTCATGTGATCAATTCTCTGTTATATTTCCGGCACAATCAGTAGGATTCCACAGCACAGGCATCAAGTCATGGTGGATGAGGGTAGAAGGGACCTGGCTGAGATTGTGTAGGCTGTGGAGGAGTTAAATCTGGCCATGTCTGTGAAGGAGGCTGAAGCTGCTCCAGGATCATTGAAAGCTCATATATTAGCAGAGGGAATTAAGTCATCAAGAGACCTCAAGATGTCCTTACAATGGATCTCAAGACTTGATCCATGTAATAAGAGCTCAAGGATCTAGGTTCACACAGGCCATTCCCACACGTGACCAAAAAGCCTCACCTATAGCCAGAGTGTTAGCACAAAATTGTTTGCTCCATTTTGGTATTCCACGTTGGATTCACAAAGAACAGAAGTACAGCTTCAAGAGCAAGTTCCTACGTGAGTTTTGGAAGAGCTATAGCATTACTTACTAGAACTGCAGCACCCTTTATCATCCAGAGTGTAATGGACAATGCAAAGGATTCAGCCATAATCTGCATAACTGTCTGACCATATAACCAGACAAAAGTGAGAACTGCAGATGCTGGAAATCAGAGTCTAGATCAGAATGGTGCTGGAAAAGCACAGCATGTCAGGCAGCATCCAAGGAGCAGGAAAATTGACGTTTCGGGCAAAAGTCCTTCATCAGGAATGAAGGCAGGGACCCTCCAGGGTGGTGACATAAATGGGAGGGGGGGTGGGGCTGGGGAGAAGGTAGCCAAGAGCTTCAGGGCAGAGGAGATGACTTGGGGGTTGCACTGAGATTCTTGTAGAGAGAGGAGGAGAACATCTTCAAGGTAGTCATCCTTGCAAGAGGATTTGCAGTAAGGTTAAAATCAACTAGGCAAAAGCGAGGACTGCAGATGCTGGAAATCAGAGTCTAGATTAGAGTGGTGCTGGAAAAGCACAGCAGGTCAGGCAACATCCGAGGAGCAGGAGAATCAACATTTCGGGCAAAAGTCTGCTCCTCGGATGCTGCCTGACATGCTGTGCTTTTCCAGCACCACTCTAATCTAGACTCTGATCACATGACCAGATGATATGCTCATAGTATATGATCATACATCTTATGAAAGTGAGCAAATGCAGCCTGAGCACCTTCTGTGTCGGTTTATGTTTGTAATCATACCCAACACTAATTACAGGGTATTCTCCACACTGTCTCTTCTGTGGATGAGACTCAGTCCTTCCTCTGGACCGTCTCTTTGCGTTCCCACATTTTCTGATGGAGATGGCTGGTTGAATGGATGGAGGGCTGACCATCTCACCAGGCATTCGAGATGGTATCCAAGATGAGTGAGGGAGAAATGAGGAGAAGACAAAATATCGAACAATTGCAAGACCGACAGAACTCATGATCCAATCAGCACAAGAGTATTCCTCTGAAATCAGAAAATCACAAGTTGGAATAAGATCCAGGAAGTGCAGGAGCCTGAACTGCTCAGAGTATTCAAGGAGCAGGACACAGGTGGACACACCCAATTTGTTGAACCACTTACAGGAGAGCAGCCTGAGGTCAGGCCACAGAGGGAGAGGGATTGCTTTAGGCCAGGAGGCTGGTGGAAGGTGTGGGGTTACCCCTTCCACTTAGTGATATCCACTCAGAGCTGAGAGTGTATTGCTGGAAAAGCACAGCATGTCAGGCAGCATCCGTGGAGCAGGAAAATCGATCTTTCGGGCCAGAGCTGTTCATCAGGAATGAGGCTGGGAGCCTCTGGGGTAGAGAGATAAATGGGAGGTTCCCCCGAGTCTCCCAGCCTCATTCCTGATGAAGGGCTCTGGCCCGAAACGTCGATTCTCCTGCTCTTCAGATGCTGCCTGACTGCTGTGCTTTTCCAGCAACACACTCTCAGCTCTGATCTCCAGCATCTGCAGACCTCACTGTCTCCCAGATATCCACTCAGAACCTGAAGTGTTGGTATGTGATGGTTTGAACGAAATGAAGTTGGAATGTCCTGTTTGCGTTGTGAATCCAGGGATTGCTTTGAGGGGGGATAGAACTCTGCCCTGGTGAATGATGCACTTGGGACCCATTGAGAGTGAAAAATTGAAACAGTAAGTCCTGTAGATCATATGACTCCTGGACACCTGACCGCACTTGGTCACAATGATCTGCCACAGATCCAAGATCCCTTAGAAAATGCCGGTACAGAGAAGAGTCTAAGAAGGTCTTCTCGAAGAAATGCTGGATGTTACTCCTACTCCTCCCATCTGCTCAGGTCAATGACTCAAGAAGGGAATGCTGCTACTGTGTGGATTGGAACATTCTAGCCATCAACTGAACCTGTTAGTCATGCAACTGTTTCGCAAACAGTCGCTGTGTGCTATGTGAACAGGTTTCAAGCAGGGAAATGTGTGACAGAGTTTCCAGCAGCAGGTGGCAACAGCGAGGGAGGGCAGTTGGAACAGTCGAACTGGCCATCCTGGGAAAAGGGGAGTCTTTGGGGGAAAAGAGCCTCAAGGGAAAAGGGAACAGACAAAGGATTCCACAACCCACTGTAAACCATGGGCTTCATTTCATGTGAATACTTCCATCTGAATTTCTCTTCATGTTTGTAATGGAGCTGATACCAGTGGAATAAAGAACCTTAATGATGGGTATTTATGACAATGGTTGCTATTAGACTGACTTCTTCAGGTTTTTCATTGCCATTGTGAGATTCAAGTCCATCTCCACAGAATATTAGTCTGGAACTCCAGATTACTTATGGTTTGATGTTACTGTGATACCACCACCTCCCTGTACAAGCCACACTGTGTTGCACTATCAGAATGCTGTCTTTTAGACAAGATGTTACACCGAGGTCCTGTCTGCTCTCTCCAAGTGGCCTTGGAAGGCGCCACTCAGTTTTTGCCAATACCAATTGTTTGATCAACACCAGCTTTACTTTTAAAACCAATGGATTTGTCCTTAACACCTCACTATTGTAGGAGGCGCAAACTGGTTGCTGTGTTTCCTACATCACACCAGTAAACACACTTCAAAATTATTTAATTGGCTTAAAGTTCCTGGCAGTGATCTGACATAGTGAAAGATACAAGTTGGGACATTATATTTTCCGAATATTAGATCCAAATTATTTAGTGATAGGGCTTATGAGTATTTACTATCAAATATTTGTGGACAAAAGGTAATCAGAAATGGTAGAAATTACAGCAGCATTGTAGTAACAAGGGTGTGAAATATTGACTGTGGAGTCTATTCCTGTCTGCACAGTGACTTGGGTGGTTTCCATTCCAGACTGAATGGCTCCCTGAATCCCTGCCAAATTGGAATAGTCAGTTTCAGATCCTTCCTTTCTGATGTCCAGGGACGTGCTGGAAGAGAAGCTCTGTGTTCCAACCTTGGCATCTCAAGGTGTTATTGTTTTTGCTGAGGCCTGTTCGTTGTTCCTCGTCTGTTTCGGGACCAAGGCCAGTTACACAGTCTGAACTAGTCTGCTGGAAATCAGCTGGGACGGAGAGAGGAGAAACTCACATGGGAATGACTAACTGCTCGGCCACAGCCTCGACTTTGTTGAGGGCCCCTTTCTACAGATTGCAACAGAATCCCCGTTTGCCCAGGGGAATTGGAAAGATTTGTGTTATGCAACATCTTCTATGACCTCAGGAACCCCAAAGTATTTTAGAACCATCAAAGTACTTGTTCTGACCAAGGTTGGAGGAATAAATCGATCACTCCTCCATCACTCATAACATATTATAAATTAACCAGACTGATGACACAGCAAGTTATGTAGGCCTTAGACTGTACCAGGCTTAGTATTGGGAATGATTCAGGCAGGTTTCCATTGTCAATGAAGAATAACAAATTTGTTACCAATAGAACTTATTTACAGAAACATGCAGAGATTGCTGACAAAATAAGGTTAGGTTATGTAAAGATAACAGGGCCTGTGTCTCAGTTTAACACCTCATCTAAAAGAATGGCAGCCTTGACTCAGTGCTCGACAGCTGTGTCAGCCTAACTTCTGTGTACAGTCTCTCCACAACTATCCTGACTCAGAGGCAAGACAGAATGAAACCATCGGAGTCAAAGCTAGCGTCTGAGATTTAAAGCCTGATCTCCAGCCACAGATTTTGTTTCTGGACAAATTCTGTCAGACACCCAGCCTTTGTATCGTCGAATACCCCCCAGTTTAATTTGACTTTTGTTGGCATTTTCCCTCCAGCTCTGCCATTGGGAGTCACTTTCCTAACTTCACCTGTGACTTTTCTGCAGAACTTTTCTGCACCTGGTGCTCATTTATGAAGTGTTTTGAGATTCTTGGCTCACGTAACATCCCAAGATATTCAAATGGAACAGTGAAAAATAGTTACGTAACCATAATAACTTCCATGGTGGAAACTGCTTGTAATAGTAATGCTTGTTTGATCCATGATTAATTATAACATAAGGGAGGGAATGTGAATACCTGGGGATACAATAAACATTTAAAACAAATCAGACCAATATGTTTTTGCCAAGTGACTTGTAGAAATGATGTCTTTTTAAATCAGTTCAGTGTGAAATGTTTGTCAACCTTTCACCAACCTGTAGAAAATATAGTCTTTACTTATAGGTAAGGGTCAATATCCAGTTTGCTGTGTATTATGTGAATAATAATTTTTAAAAAGGCATTATGGTTCCCTGGAGTGAGGCTTATGAAATAAAGAGCTTGTGTTTACTTAGTGCATTGCACGAATTCAGAGGTAGCAACATTTTTGTCAACAACTGAAGTACTGTTGAGGTTCAGAAATTGCATATTTTCCTGAAATGTTTCCACCTTACCAAAACGTAACAGTCAAGAGTTTCCTGCACAAGATAAGATCTAAAAGAGCTGGTGAACCAACACAAATTTCATCCTAGCACTTCCAAACTCAGTGCAAAATGAAGCTTTAAAACGTTTTTCTGATTAATTCTATTTAATTTAAATCAGGGCCCTTTTGTCAGTTGTTACTCTTTTAGCTATCTTCTCAAAATCTGCTTTATATAAAAACCAGCAAAACAAACTTACCCTCCAATTTTGCAATTCTGCTTCTTCAACAATCATTTACTGCAGCCAGACCCAAAAGATATAAAACATTTAATGTTTGGTAAACGAGAAATTACAGATAATTTGCCTTGAGGCTACTGACAGCAACATCAGGCACCAATAGCACATTCCAAGCAGAGGAATGACATGTATGGAAGTCAGCCATTTGGTTTAACAAATCGATGTTAGTACTTAGAGTCATAGAGATGTACAGCATGGAAATAAACCATAGGTCGAACTTGTCCATGCTGGCCAGATGTTCTAAATTAATCTAGTCCCATTTACCAGCATTTAATCTATATCCCTCTAAACCCCTCCTCTTCATATACTCATCCAGTTGCCTTTTGAATGTTGTAATTGTACCAGCCTCCACCACTTCCTCTGGCAGCTCATTCCATATATGCACCACCCTCTGCGTGAAAAAGTGGTCCCTTAGGTCTCTTTTAAATCTTTCTCCTCTCACCTTAAACCCTCCAGTTCTGAACTCCCCCACCCCAGGGAAAAGACCTTGTCTATTTACCCTATCCATGCCCCTCATGATTTTATAAACTTTGATAAAGTAACCCCTCAGTCTCCGATGCTCCAGGGAAAATAGCCCCAAGTCTACTCAGCCTCTCCCTATAGTTCAAACCCCCATTTACTCTCTATGTGAGGTGATAGCTTCAGTCATTTGCATGCCCAGTTCCCATACTGCTTTGTTCCTTTGCACAATCTATTTCAGAAAGTTGACTTGTATCATTTAAGATGTGTGATAAGATTCTTTTTGATTTTGAACTAGTGACAAATGAGTTTTCTGTGTGTGTGTGAGAAGAGATTTAATGATTAATTGTAAGTATTTTGGTAGCCACAGTGACTAAAAACAAACAGCATGAAAACGATAGTTCTTGGAGGTACTGGGAACTCGTTTACATTCACAAATATAGGGTAAATAATTCTGAGCATTGGATTTCAGTTAGAAGATTCTGGATTTTTTTTGGATTAGGGAAGACCGCTATGGCTTCAAGAAAGCCTTTTTGTACTGGATAGTTTTGCTGAACTGTTGACTGAAGGTGGATGTGTGACATAGTTTCTCTGAAAGAAGGCAGGCAGTTTAGTACTGTTAAGAAGTAGATTACCTGAATGTAAAGAGTTCAGTTTTAAGGTTTCAAACTAGATTGTTTGGTTAACGCTCTAAAGATGTTATTTGTATCAGATAAAATCATAACTTGATTGTACAAAAATTCAAGGAAGAGGCAACCAGAGTTACAAACAGGGAATTGAAGCCACAGTTAAGTGAAGATCTACTTTTCATCATTATAAAAATAATTTGGATGTGAGCATAAGAGATATAGTTAGTAAATTTTCAGATGACACCAAAATTGGAGGTGTAGTGGACAGGGAAGAAGGTTAACTCAGATTACAATGGGCCAATGGGTTGAGACGTGGCAGATGGAGTACAATTTAGATAAATGTGAGATGCTGCATTTTGGCAAAGCAAATCTTAGCAGGACTTATACACTTAATGGTAAGGTCCTAAGGAGTGTTGCTAAACAAAGAGACCTTGGAGTGCAGGTTCATAGTTCCTTGAAAGTGGAGTCATAGGTAGGTGGGATAGTGAAGAAAGCATTTGGTATGCTTTCCTTTATTGGTCAGAGTGTTGAGTACAGGAGTTGAATGGTCATGTTGCGTGCAATTCTGGTCTCCTTCTTATCAGAAAGATGTTGTGAAACTTGAAAGGGTTCAGACAAGGATGTTGCCAGGGTTGGAGGATTTGAGCTATAGGTTGAATAGGCTAGGGCTGTTTTCCCTGGAGCATCGGAGGCTGAGGGGTGACTTTATAGAGGTTTATAAAATCATGAGGGGCATGGATAGGATAAATAGACAAAGTCTTTTCCCTGGGATGGGGGGGAGCTGAAAATGTGTTGCTGGAAAAGCGCAGTAGGTCAGGCAACATCCGAGGAGCAGGAGAATCGACGTTTCGGGCATGACCCCTTCTTCCTGAAGAAGAGCTCATGCCCGAAACGTTGATTCTCCTGCTCCTTGGATGCTGCCTGACCTGCTGCGCTTTTCCAGCAACAGCAGTCCTCACTTTTTCCCTGGGATGGGGGAGTCCAGAACTAGAGGGCATAGGTTTAGGGTGAGAGGGCAAAGATATAAAACGGACCTAAGGGGCAACTTTTTCACGCAGAGGGTGGTACGTGCATGGAATGAACTGCCAGAGGAAGTGGTGGAGGCTGGTACAATTATAGCATTTAAAAGGCACCTGGATGGGTATATGAATAGGAAGGGTCTAAAGGGATATGGGCCAAGTGCTGGCAGGTTGGACTAGATTGGTTTGGGATATCTGGTCGGCGTGGACAAGTTGGACTGAAGGGTCAGTTTTCGTGTTGTACATCTCTATGACTCTATGAATCTATAACATCGGCTGGGATCATCCAATAATGTTTTGCTGTGAGGAGAGATTTCTCTGGCTCTCTGACAAATTTCTTACATTAAATTTGTTTCTATAGTTCCGTGTTGGATACTGAAAGAAAAGGCTTGACAATATGAAGATGTAATGGTGAAGATGGACACGTAATTTAGATGAAACAACTTTTCGACAAAGAGAGATTAGATGCAACAAACAAATACATCAAGTGACCCTACCAAAGGAATATCATATATATGAGTTAACTGATGGAACTATGATGGGGCCAACAGTCATTTGCAGGCTTCTTTGGAATGAATCTGTTCTGTGTAGATTTCAAAAACATCCACCTTTAAGTAAACTGAATTTTTCTTGTCAAAAATCCAAAGATAAACAGAGGTAGTTGTAAAGGATATCTCCGCTTCACTAATTTAGGAATGTGCAGGTTAGCGTTGATGTGGTATGGTGTGATATGTGGGATCCAGCAGTCATTTCTTTATAAACAGACCACTGCTGTTCACACTGATCCATTCTGTCTTCATAATTTGCTCTAGATGAGCTTTTGACCTTCAGCAAGGTATTTGTCCCTGATGAGGTAATATTTATGTTAACTCCCATGACATTAGAACTAAACAGGAGTTACCTAATACTGAAAGATTCAGTAGATGTTTACTACAGCTCTTTGTATATCACAATCACATTTACTGCCATACCTGGGCTAATACTAAGCAATTGGGTTACAGACTGTTTCTGCATCCCCTGGCATGTTTTGCCTCAAGAGGTCTCAGTAAGATGAAAAAAAAAGATCTTTATACCATGCAGTTACATGCTATGACATGGTGATGATATCATGAATATGTTTCTTAAAGGTATATTGCATGCTCACTGTGACACGCAACACAACAAGCAGAAAAGAATACTGATCTCCTTTAAAACTGCATCAAAATGGTCAAATGCATGGTTTGGGTTAATATGAAAATACAAACATAGAATTGCCACTTACATAGTGCCTTTCACAACCTTAAAATGATCCAAACCGCGCAGAGCCAAGTATTTAGTATTTCTGATTTGTACTCACTATTGTTATGCTGAATATATAGTGGTTGAATTAATTGGTTCATTAATGTCCTTTTGGGAAGTAAACCTGCTGTTGTTATCTGGACGTAAATCCAGATCCATAGCAATATGTCTGACCCTTAATTGTTCTCTGGGCAAATATGGATGGGCAATAAATGCTGGTCTAGCCAGCAACGCATCATCCTATGAACAATTAAAAACATTGAGCTCATCAAAGGTCCTGTTGTAACTATCTTAGAATAACCAGGTCATCTGTTTCTTAAAGGCATTTGTAGAAAGTTAAATATTGGCCAGGGTGCTGTAAAAACTCCCCACTGCACTCCTTTGAAATAGTGCCAAGGGATTTCTTTGCATTCAGATGAGAGATACAACTCATTCAAAATATGGCCCCTACAACAGTGCAAAGCCCCCACTGTCCTGCATTGCAGTATGGGTCTGGAGTTGTGTTTTTTGTCTAGGTCTTGAAGCAACAACATGGTAACTGAGAGCTGGGAATAATAGTTATGAGCCATCTAAAATGTTATGGACATATCTCTGTGTAAGCAGGAGATTACCTTGTACCGAAGATCTATAGAACACATTCAGAATTGATATGATTTCCTGCACTGTTTCATTACTGGACTACTTTAGATGACCTAAGATTTTTTTCTGTCAGATTGATCTGGGTTTTCATTTTCTTTCTTACCTCTCCTACAATATAACATGTCTCCAGAAAGATAGAGATATGTATAGGGAAGCATGAGCGTCTGGGTTAGATTAGATGGCCATTTTTCCCCATCAACAACTTTGGCATATTCATATGATAACATTTTCTTTTTTTTAATCTGACTTCAAAAAGATTGGGTGTTTACATTTCTGCTCAGTATCTGTGATTTCTTCTTCAAAGGTGCACACATCTGGCACAGTGGCTCAGTGGTTAACACTGCTGCCTCTACACCGCCAGGGTCCCGGGTTCAATTCCAGCCTTGGGTGATTGTCTGTGTGGAGTTTGCACAATCCCCCCCATCTCTGCGTAGGTTTCCTCCGGGTGCTCCGGTTTCCACCCACAGACCAGGTGAATTGTCCATAGTGTTAGGTGCATTAGTCAGAGGGAAATGGGTCTGGGTGGGTTCCTTTTCGGAGGGTCAGTGTGGACTTGTTGGGCTGAAGGGCCTGTTTTCACACTGTAGGAATCTAATCACATCCATCGATACCATGAGTTACAAACCAGTCAGTTGGTGTGGAGTTGGAATGACAGTAGGAGACAGGATTTCTGTTGTGTTGCATCTCCTGCTAGTTTGAGGAACAGATTTCAAACTCAGCTGCTGCTGCTAAACTGTTTGACCCAACTACCACTAGTTATGACCAGCAGAATACACTGTATGGTATTATCATTGCAGGTCCCAACTGTTCACGTTCATCAAATCTCTTGCAAGGAAAGAACACGCTCTAAACAATTGCTAATTGAGCAGACAGGTTAGTATTTCCTGTTTCTACAATCTCACCACAAAGTTGTTTGAGCTGCAAAAGACAATGCCCACTTTGACAATTAAATACCAGCCTTGTCATTCAATTATTTCTCAGGAGCTACTGGTGCCATGGGGATTGTAAAAAATCATTCAACGCGTGTCATCTATGCAAGCTGTCCAAATCAGAAGATTGCAACTGTTACTCATGAATTTGAAGGGTTGATTAGCTCATGTTGTGAATTTAATGCTCACAAATTTGCTCTCTCATTGGATATTAATTCACAATGTTAAGAAAATTAGATTCTAAATTTAATACCTCTCTTTGCTTGAACTCTAGAAATGTACTCGGGCTGATTTTCCAGTTGCACATTCTTGGTGCAGAATCTCACCAGGAAAATCAATTACAGACAGGCTTCACATCATGATAACATCGCTCAGGTTGTACGTATTGCACTGGCTAGACCCCAAGTGTGGAATTCCCTCCTAAGTCTCTGTCCTTTCCTTCTTCTTTATGACATTCTTTGAAACCCCACTGAAGGATATTGTGTAACTTGGAAGTGTTCAGAAAAGATTTACAAGGATGTTGCCAGGGTTGGAGGACTTGAGCTACAGGTCGAGGCTGAGTAGGCTGGGGCTGTTTTGCCTGGAGTGTCGGATGCTGAGAGGTTTATAAAATCACGAGGGGCGTGGAGAGGATTAATAGAGAAAGTCTTTTCCCTGGGGTGGGGGTGTCCAGAACTAGAGGGCATAGGTTTAGAGTGAGAGGGGAAAGATATAAAACGGACCTAAAGGGCAACTTTTTCACACAGAGGGTGGTACATGTATAGAATAAGCTGCCAGAGGAAGTGGTGGAGGCTGGTACAATTACAGCATTTAAAAGGCATTTGGATGAGAATATGAATAGGAAGGGTTTGGAGGGATATGAACCAAGTGCTGGCAAATGGAACTAGATTAGGTTAGGATACCTGGTTGGCATGGACAAGCTGGACTGAAGGGTCTGTGTCTGTGCTGTACATCTCTATGACTCTTTGACCAAGCCTTTGGTTATCTGCTCTAATATCCCTTTATGTGGCTTGCAGACAAACCTTGTTGCTAATGCTTCTGTAAAGGACCTCGATGTTTTGTCATATTAAGTGCATTGCATCAATGCAACTATTGATACACTATTCTCAGGTTTTTGTGAAGATGTGTACCTCAGATTGTGGTTGAAGTTGGTCGGTTCGCTGAGTTGGTTGATTTATCTGCAAATGTGTCGTCTCCCTAATATCTTCAGTGCTGTGGAGCCTTGGGATGAAGCTCTGTAGCTGTGATCTGTCCTGACTTTATACGGTTTATACGGAATTTATAAATTCAGGGCAGATCACAGCAACAGAGTTTCATCCGGAAGCTACACAACCCTGAAGGTGTCACCCAGTAAGGGGATGAAATGTTTGCTAAATGTTCAACCAGCTCAGTGAACCAAACAACAACTCCAACTGTTCGAAGATTCTGCCCAAACAGTGTATTAAAACTAAAGTGTGGGAGAAAAGCAAACCACTTTGCTTGCTCACCACTTGCTTACAGAAACCTTGTCTGTTTTTAGTCAAAGACAGTGTACCCATAATGCCACTAGTACCTCAACTTGAGCACACTCAGCTCAGGAATTAACAGTGAAATGAGACATTACCTAAGCTGTTTCCCTGATTGGAGGAGTCTGCTACCGAGATGATCTGCTAACTGATTTTCTACCTCACAATAGTGTCGCTGCTGCTGAAGCTCTGAGGACATTCCCTGTCTCCCCAGGTACTCAATCCCCACAAAGCCCACATTGACTAGGTGGCACCAAGATACCTGACAAGAATGACCACTACCCTAGGGATCTGTTGAAGCCAGGATGCTAGCCATTAGCACTTGTTCAAAGTTTGTGAGAAGATTTGTAGCTCGGGTGCTCGTTGTTGTGGTTCTGTTCGCCGAGTTGGGAATTTGTGTTGCAGACGTTTCGTCCCCTGTCTAGGTGACATCCTCAGTGCTTGGGAGCCTCCTGTGAAGCGCTTCTGTGATGTTTCCTCCTGCATTTGTAATGGTTTGAATCTGCCGCTTCCGGTTATCAGTTCCAGCTGTCCGTTGCAGTGGTCGGTATATTGGGTCCAGGTCGGTGTGCTGGACTCATCCACTGATTCAATCAACAAGCACATCGACCTGGACCCAATATACCGGCCACTGCAACGGACAGCTGGAACTGACAACCGGAAGCGGCAGATTCAAACCACTACAAATGCCGGAGGAAAGATCACAGAAGCGCTTCACAGGAGGCTCCTAAGCACTGAGGATGTCACCTAGACAGAGGACGAAATGTCTGCAACACAAATTCCCAGCTCAGCGGACAGAACCACAACAATTATCACTTATTTTTGCAGATTAGTTAAACCCCCTGTGACAAGTGTGACTGATGGATACTGCCAGACAAGCAATTGTTTTCTAAAAACTGGATTTCAAAACTGCATTGTCTTGTAATCAACATTACACAACTGTAACCCCATAAAACTGACTGTACCTAGTGCTCGGGCATGAGAATCCTCAATTTAACTGTGCAAAGTGTTCATTTTGCATCAGTCCCATCAATTTCTCTTCCTGTGATATCGCGAGAAATAAATCAGTGTTTGTCAATTTCACAAGATCCATGGTTGGTCTCTATTTGTAATTGGACAATTCTCCGACACCAATCATTTGAACCAATTACTTAGGGCACCCCTTAAAGTAGGCACTTACTGACCCCCTGCACCCAGTAGAACCCCAGCTGCACTCCTTCAGTTATTGGTACAGTTGTAAGTTGGATTGGTTTGCTGAGGAATTAGTGCATCATCGCAGTCACTTACAGTCATCGAGTCATAGAAGTGTACAGCATGGGAATACTTCGGTCCAACCCATCCATGCTGACCAGATATCCCAACCCAATCTAGTCCCACCTGCCAGCACCCAGTCCATATCCCTCCAAACCCTTCCTATTCATATACCCATCCAAATGCCTCTTAAATGTTGCAATTGTACCAACCTCCACCATTTCCTCTGGCAGCTTATTCCATACACGTACCACCCTCTGTGTGAAAAAGTTGCCCCTTAGGTCTCTTTTATATCTTTCTCCTCTCACCCTAAACCTATGCCCTCTAGTTCTGGACTCCCCGACCCCAGGGAAAAGACTTTGTCTATTTATCCTATCTATGCCCCTCATAATTTTGTAAACCTCTATAAGGTCACCCCTCAACCTCTGACGCTCCAGGGAAAACAGCCCCAGCCTGTTCAGCCTCTTCCTGTAGCTCAGATCCTCCAACCCTGACAACATCCTTGTAAATCTTTTCTGAACCCTTTCAAGTTTCACAACATCTTTCTGACAGGAAGGAGACCAGAATTGCATGCAATATTCCAACAGTGGCCTAACCAATGTCCTATACAGCCGCAACATGACCTCCCAATTCCTGTACTCAATACTCTGACAAATAAAGGAAAGCACACCAAACACCTTCTTCACTATCCTATCTACCTGTGACTCCACTTTCAAGGAGCTATGAACTTGCACTCCAAAGTCTCTTTTTTCAGCAACATTCCTTAGGACCTTAGCATTAAGTGTATAAGTCCTGCTAAGATTTGCTTTCCCAAAATGCAGCACCTCAGTTTAAATCTGATTTAAACTCCATCTGCCACTTCTCAGCCCATTGGCCCATCTGGTCCAGATCCTGTTGTAATCTGAGGTAACCCTCTTCGCTGTCCACGACACCTTCAATTTTGGTGTCATCTGCAAACTTACTAACTGTACCTCTTATGCTTGCATCCAAATCATTTATGTAGAGGGCCCAGTACCGATCCTTGTGGCACTCCACTGGTCACAGGTCTCCAGTCTGAAAAACAACCCTCCACCACCACCACCCTCTGTCTTCTACCTTTGAGCCAGTTCTGTATCCAAATAGCTAGTTCTCCCTGTATTCCATGAGATCTAACCTTGCTAATCAGTCTCCCATGGGGAACCTTGTCGAATGCCTTACTGAAGTCCATATAGATTACATCTACTGCTCTGCCCTCATCAATCTTCTTTGTTACTTCTTCAAAAAACTCAATGGAGTTTGTGAGACATGATTTCCCACACACAAAGCCATGTTCGCTATCTCGAATCAGTCCTTGTTTTTCCAAATACATGTACATCCTGTCCCTCAGGATTCCCTGCAACAACTTGCCCACCACCCAGGTCAGGCTCACTGGTCTATAGTTCCCTGGCTTGTCTTTACCGCCCTTCTTAAACAGTGGCACCACATTTGCCAACCTCCAGTCTTCCGGCACCTCACCTGTGACTATCGATGATACAAATATCTCAGCAAGAGGCCCAGCAATCACTTCTCTAGCTTCCCACAGAGTTCTCGGATACACCTGATCAGGTCCTGGGGATTAATCCACCTTTAACTGTTTCAAGACATCCAGCACTTGCTCCTCTGTAATCTGGACATTTTGCAAGATGTCACCATCTATTTCCCTGCAGTCTATATCTTTCATATCCTTTTCCACAGTAAATACTGATGCAAAATATTCATTTAGAATCTCCCTCATTTTCTGTGGCTCCACACAAAGACAGCCTTGCTGATCTTTGAGGGGCCCTATTCTCTCCCTGGTTACCCTTTTGTCCTTAATATATTTATAAAACCCCTTTGGATTCTCCTTAATTGTATTTGCCAATGCTATCTCATGTCCCCGTTTTGCCCTCCTGATTTCCCTTTTCAGTATACTCCTACTTCCTTTATACTCTTCTAAGGATTCATTCGATCTATCCTGTCTATACCTGAGATATGCTTCCTTCTTTTTCTTAACCAAACCCTCAATTTCTTTAGTCATCCAGTATTCCCTATACCTACCAGCCTTCCCTTTCACCTTAACAGGAATATACTTTCTCTGGATTCTTGTTATCTCATTTCTGAAGGCTTCCCATTTTCCAGCCGTCTCTTTACCTGTGAACATCTGCCTCCAATCAGCTTTCGAACATTCTTGCCTAAAACCATCAAAATTAACCTTTCTCCAATTTAGAACTTCAACTTTTAGATCTGGTCTATCCTTTTCCATCACTATTTTAAAACGAATAGAATTATAGTCACTGGCCCCAAAGTGCTCCCCCACTGACACCTCAGTCACCTGCCTTGCCTTATTTCCCAAGAGTAGGTCAGGTTTTGCACCTTCACTAGTAGGTACATCCACATACTGAATCAGAAAATTGTCTTGTACACACTTAAGAAATTCCTCTCCATCTAAACCTTTAACACTATGGCAGTCCCAGTCGATGTTTGGAAAGTTAAAATCCCCTACCATAACTACCCTATTATTCTTACAGATATCTGAAATCTCCTTACAAGTTTGTTTCTCAATTTCCTTCTGACTATTGGGGGGTCTATAATACAATCCCAATAAGGTGATCATCCCTTTCTTATTTCTCAGTTCCACCCAAATAACTTCCCTGGATGTATTTCCAGGAATATCCTCCCTCAGCACAGCTGTAATGCTATCCCTTATCAAAAAATGCCACTCCCCCTCCTCTCTTGCCTCCCTTTCTATCCATCCTGTAGCATTTGTATCCTGGAACATTAAGCTGCCGGTCCTGCCCATCCCTGAGCTATGTTTCTGTAATTGCTATGATATCCCAGTCCCATGTTCCGAACCATGCCCTGAGTTCATCTTCCTTCCCTGTTAGGCCCCTTGCATTGAAAATAAATGCAGCTCAATTTATTAGTCCCACCTTGTCCCTGCCTGTCCTGACTGTTTGACTCACTTCTGTTCTCAGCTGTACCCATCTCAGATCGATCTCTTTCCTCACTATCTCCCTGCGTCCCACCAACCCGCTCAACTCACTAGTTTAAATCCTCCCAAGCAGTTCTAGCAAATTTCCCTGCCAGTATATTCGTCCCCTTCCAATTTAGGTGCAATCCATTCTTCTTGAACAGGTCACTTCTACCCCAAAAGAGATTCCAATTATCCAAAAGTGTGAATCCTTTTCCCGTATACCAGCTCCTCAGCCACGCATTCATCTGCTTCTTGGATAGAGTTTGTTTGACAAAAGAGTGTGATGTCTTTTGTTTCCAGGCATTCTAGAGAAGGAGACCAGAGAAAATAATAGCAACAGAGAATGTTCCTATCAAGGTGGTCCCATTATTCAGCTGTCACCACCAAAAACAAAAAATTCCAAAACAAATCTGAGACACACAGACCAGGGGGTTTCAGTCAGTTTTTAATCCGTTTATTAATATCCCAAAGTAAAATCTCCCTAAAGATGTGAAATATAACAACCATGTCTTCAGGAGATGGCATCGTGCTGAGAGGCTGGGTGGTGGGTGGGTTGACAAATTCTCATTATCCCTTTTTCTTTGGTCTTAACTTTCTTTTGCTTATCTTTCCATTTAGTACCTGACAACTATCTTTTCTCATTTCTTTATTATTTTTGTTTTCTGCTCATCCAATACTTATCATGATGTTGGATCAAAGCCCAAGATACTCATGGGCTTGAAATGAGACAATTGATTAAGATTGTTGTTGAGAGTTTTAGAGTCATACACTCATATAACATAGAAACTGGTCCTTCGGTCCAACCAGTCCATGCCAAACATAATCCTTATCACTCTCGAACAGACAAATGTAGCTATGAGTACTTTCACCAAGCATGATGTAGCCAATACTACAGGGGTTGGTTTAACTTAGTTGGCTGGATGGTTGATTTGCGAAGCAGCATGATGCCAACAATGTGGGTTCAATTCTCATCACTAGCTGAGGTTACCATGTAAGACCCTCCTTCTCAAACTTTCTCCACGCCTGAGGTATGCTAGCCCTCAGGCTAAATCACCAACAGTTGTCTGTCTCTCTCTCTCTAATGAGAGAGCAGCCCTATGGGCTGATAAGACGATGGCGACATCATGCATACTACTGGCACAATCTGATATGAAGCTAAATCAAAGGGAATCTAGCTAAGAATGTAAGTTGTAAAATTGAATGGCCTTCACGTCTTGAATCGACAGTTTCAGGGTAATAATAAGAACGTGAGGAATATCTACAGATTCAGGTTATTGATGAAGAGATGTAATGTAAATGCTAAGTCAATCAATGATAAGTGAATTTGAAAAACTTTATCATGAAATGTGAGCATTAAGACTATAAGTTATTGTCCTGGTTAGGTTTCACAGACAGCGCCAGGTGACCTTTTTTACTGAGTTTGTCTCTAACATAGAGTCTTAGTTTCAGCAAGCAGAGATTCAAAGTAACTGTTCTAAATCACCACAGCTGACATTCTGTACTTGTAACTCCAGCAGGTTTGTTTTCAATAATAGGACAATTCCAGTCAAAGCATGGCCGTGGATGTAATTCAATGATGATCTGGCAGAGTCCTATGTTGAATATCATGTTTCTCCAGGGAGAGGGAAACTTCAACAGAAGGACCAAAGAGAAAGGGATAATGAGAATTTGTCAACCCACCCACCACCCAGCCTCTCAGCACGATGCCATCTCCTGAAGACATGGTTGTTATATTTCACATCTTTAGGGAGATTTTACTTTGGGATATTAATAAAAGGATTAAAAACTGACTGAAACCCCCTGGTCTGTGTGTCTCAGATTTGAAAAGTATGGCGCTGGAGAAGCACAGCATCCAAAGAGCAGGAGGGTCAACGTTTCGGGCATAAGCCCTTCATCAGGAATGCGGAGGCAGGGGTGGGGGGGTGGGTAGGAGGGATAAGAGCTACATAAGGAAGTGGGGATGGGGCTTGGGGTGGGGGTGGGAAAGGTAGCTTGGAAGGCGATAGTGGACGCAGGTGGGGAGTAATTCTGACAGGTCAGAGGGGAGGTTGGAGTGGATAGGTGGGAAGGAAAATGGACAGGTAGGACAGGTCAAGAGGGTAGTGGTGAGTTGGAGCGTTGGATCTGGGATGAGGTGGGGGGACGGAAGATTTGGAAACTAGTGAAGTCGATGTTGATGCTGTGTGGCTGAAGGGTCCCAAGGCAGAAGAGGTGGCTTTCTTCCTCCAGTTGGCTTTAATTTGGCGGTGGAGTAGGCCCAGAATTTTTTTTATCTCCTTAGGGAATTAGAAGGGGGAGTGTCTCAGTGGTCTGATGTACTAATGTGTGGCTTTAGTGTGCTGTGAAGGTCACAGTTTAAACCAACCTAGCTGTGACCAACCAAGGGCATAGGTGAATAAAGAAGAGGAACCAGTTCATTCCTTCTCATCCAGGAGCTTAATTATTTGTGGTATCATATCTTGAACAATTACAAATTAGAGAACTTGGTCTTAACAAACTGCAAGTTAGTTTAAATGTGATGATTTCAGTCTAGTGTCTTATTCAACCTATTTTTCTAATCAACCTGTTCAGCAGCATTATTACACACCTCATACAGTCAGGGAGTTGTAAAGATGTACTCAGAAACAGACCCTTTAGCTAAATTCATCCATGCCAACCAGATATCTTAAATTAATCTAGTCCCACTTGCCAGTATTTGACCCCTATCCTTCTAAACCCTTCCTATTCATGTACTCAGGCCCACACACCCAACCCCATCCACACACCCAACCCTGTCCCCACTTCCAGCTCCAGCCCCACACCAGGTCCTAGCTCCTAGCCCTGCCGGATTTTCACCATCCCTCCAGACCTCCCCCTCTCTGTGGATGAAAGATCCGTCCTCAGCAGAGGCCTCACCTTCATTCCCCTACGCTCCCGGATTAACGAGTTCAACATGCAGCGAGACAACGAACAATTCTTCCGCCGCCTTCACCTCCGTGCCTACTTCTTCAACCAGGATTCTCGCCCACCCTCTGACAACCCCTTCTCCCGCCTCCAACACACCCCATCCATCTGGACACCCCATGCTGGCCTCTTACCCGCCCTCAATCTCTTCATAGCCAACTGCCGCCGTGACATTGACCGCCTCAACCTATCCACCCCTCTCACCCACTCCAAACTCTCACCCTCGCAACGTGCAGTCCTCCACTCCAATCCCAACCTCACTATCAAACCGGCAGACAAGGGAGGCGCGATGGTAGTTTGGTGCACCGATCTTTACATTGCTGAGGCTAAACGCCAGCTCGCAGACACCTCCTCCTACTGCCCCCTTGACCATGACACCACCAAACCATCATCTCCCAGACCATCCATAACCTCATCACCTCAGGGGATCTCCCATCCACTGCCTCCAACTTCATAGTCCCACAACCCTGCACCGCCCGTTTCTACCTCCTACCCAAAATCCACAAACCTGACTGCCCCGGCTAACCCATTGTCTCAGCCTGCTCCTGTCCCACCGAACTCATTTCTGCATACCTCGACATGGTCCTGTCCCCCTTAGTCCAAGAGCTCCCCACCTATGTTCGGGGCACCACCCATGCCCTCCACCTCCTCCATGATTTTCGCTTCCCCGGCTCCCAATGCCTTATCTTCACCATGGACATCCAGTCCCTATACACCTCCATCCCTCATCACAAAGGCCTCAAAGCCCTCCACTTCTTCCTTTCCCGCCGACCCAACCAGTACCCTTCCACTGACACCCTCCTTCAACTGACTGAACTGGTCCTCACTCTGAACAACTTCTCTTTCCAATCCTCCCACTTCCTCCAAAACAAAGGAATAGCCATGGGCACCCGCATGGGCCCCAGCTATGCCTGCCTCTTCATTGGATATGTGGGACAGTCCATCTTCCGCAGTTACACTGGCACCACCCCCCACCTTTTCCTCCGCTACATCGATCACTGTATCGGTGCTGCCTCGTGCTCCCATGAGGAGGTTGAACAGTTCATCCACTTTACGAACACCTTCCACCCTGACCTCAAATTTACCTGGACCGTCTCAGACTCCTCCCTCCCCTTCCTAGACCACTCCATTTCTATCTCGGGCGACCGACTCAACACAGACATTTACTATAAACCGACTGACTCCCACAGCTACCTAGATTACACCTCCTCCCACCCTGCCCCCTGTAAAAACGCCATCCCATATTCCCAATTCCTTCGCCTCCACAGCATCTGCTCCTAGGAGGACCAATTCCAATACTGAACAACCCAGATGGCCTCCTTCTTCAAAGACCGCAATTTCCCCTCAGATGTGGTTGACGATGCTCTCCACTGCATCTCCTCCAATTCCTGCTCCTCCGCCCTTGAACCCTGCCCCTCCAATCACCACCAGGACAGAACCCCACTGGTCCTCACCTACCACTCCACCAAGCTCCAGATACATCGTATCATCCTTCGTCATTTCCGCCACCTCCAAACAGACCCCACCACCAAGGATATATTTCCCTCCCCACCCCTATCAGCGTTCCGGAAAGACCACACCCTCTGCGACTCCCTCGTTAGGTCCACACCCCCCACCAACCCAACCTCCACTCCCGGCACCTTCCCCTGCAACCGCAAGAAATGCAAAACTTGCGCCCACACCTCCCCCCTCACATCCCTCCAAGGCCCCAAGGGATCCTTCCATATCCGTCACAAATTCACCTGCACCTCCACACACATCATTTACTGCATCCACTGCACCCGGTGTGGCGGCCTCTGCATTGGGGAGACAGGCCGCCTAATTGCGGAACGTTTTAGAGAACACCTCTGGGACACCCGCACCAACCAACCCAACCGCCCCGTGGCTGAACACTTTAACTCCCCCTCCCACTCCACCAAGGACATGCAGGTCCTTGGCCTCCTCCATCGCCAGACCATGGCAACACTATGCCTGGAGGAAGAGCGCCTCATCTTCCGCCTAGGAACCCTCCAACCACAAGGGATGAATGCAGATTTCTCCAGCTTCCTCATTTCCCCTCCCCCCACCTTATCTCAGTCCCAAACCTCAGACTCAGCACCGCCTTCTTGACCTGCAATTATCTTCCTGACCTCTCTGACTCCATCCCCTCTCCGGCCTATCACCCTCACCTTAACCTCCTTCCACCTATCGCATTCCCAACGCCCCTCCCCCAAGTCCCTCCTCCCTACCTTTTATCTTAGCCTGCTTGGCACACCCTCCTCATTCCTGAAGAAGGGCTTATGCCTGAAACGTCAATTCTCCTGCTCCTTGGATGCTGCCTGACCTGCTGCGCTTTTCCAGCAACACATTTTTCAGCTATGGTCTCCAGCATCTGCAGTCCTCATTTTCTCCTCTGCAGGGAAAATAGTGACTTCCTTTGTGTTGCTGCAATCCTGGCTAAAGGTCTGAGCCAATTGTTATCTCTCATACACCCCAACAGCGTACTTGGTTATTGATTTCACTGCTGTTTGTGAGAACCTGCTGAGCAAATGTCACTGCCAAGTTTCCAACCTGACAAGAGCAGCAAAAGCACTTCACTGTCTATCGACTGAGTTGGGATGTTCCACGCACTCAGAAGGTGCTATGCAAATGAAAACTTGGTTATTTCTGTCTAGAATAAAGAGGTCTTCATAAGCTGAGGTATCTAGTGCCTGCTTTATTCTAAATTTAAAAGCGTCACAAGAAAAATGAAAGAAAATTTATGACTGTAGAAGATAGAACAATGCAAAAAATGTATTGTTTTTACCTCAGCTATAGCTGGTGTAATTGTAGATTATTCAAGCCACTTTCAAGCATGTAACCTCATGACATCTACAGAAATATGCTTGAGTAAGTAGGATTGTTGCATTTCATAATTCAGATTGGGTCTAAGAGACAATGAGATCCTCAACCTGATTTTTCCAGTATCCACTATATTCTGTTTTTCGATTTGTATTTGCTGTGTAATTACCCGAGGTTAGCGTGTTCAGTCATAGCCGTGAATCATTGCTTCAGCTTTGACACATGTTCATTTAATCACACTGCAGGGGGTGGGCCTCAGAGCTCTGGAGCTAGGTGGTCCCACACTCTTAACAAATATGTCAGCTCAGAATCTGGCAATTGAGATTGATTAACAAGGACTTGAGTCAGGAAATATCCACTGACTAAGGAAGTGGGAAATGTCGTATCTTCATAAAATGGCAACATAGCCAGTAGCTAGTGAGTGGAGTAATGGGAAAAGGTGTCATCGTGTAAACAGTTAGACATATTATAAAGGATTTGCTGCTTCCGTGCTCCTGCCATACTTTGGGAGCATGTACTAAGAAGTTGAAAACCACAAGCCAGCAATTTTCCTTTCTTCAAGATGATCAAATCATGGAATGCAGATCCTTATTCCTCCTTAAAAAAAATCCTTCTGGGATCACTGACAGGAAGTTTCTCCATTTAATTCAGAAGGATCCATTAATAATCCTGTCATCAACCAGAGCTCAAAGGGCAACTTGCCACATGGGCAACCTCCCCAGCTCCATGAATCAACAAACTGGCGAGCCAGTCGAGCACCCAGCATGTATCATCTACCAATGAGTCCAATTAACAGTACTGGCATCTACTATCATATGAAGGGTAAAACAGGCTTACTGTGTTTCTATTGGGTCTCTAACCCGGAGGAAAGACATTTGTAAGCAGGTGGGAATCAAGTGAGCTATTATTGATGAAACCAGGATCTTCATTCCTGCTATGTATTTATGTGGTCGCAGTCTTGCTGGAGGGGACTACATCACAGCATAAGTTGTTAATCTAATTTTCTCCTCGTACTTTGAGCTCAAAAACTTTTGAGTCATAACTTGAGGTGCAAAGGCAGAGGGACATAGGCCAAATTCATGAATAAAAGCATCAAGAGTTTATCTCCCTAACCAGTGAGATGAAAGGATTGAGAAAGAAAACGATCAATATTAGAGAAGGGAATAGTGTGATACACAATCGATAAATCAGATCCATAAGGGAAAGGAAATGAAAAGGTCGGATTAAGAGAGAGAGAGAGAGTGTAAAATCTCTAACAGCAATTTACCTAGTAAGTGTAGGAATAATATTGAATGCTAATTTGTTTCCTCTTTAGGCAGGAAGATTAATTAGCATTTCTATGCTGAGCTGAATAAGCAATTCATGGGTAAATTAAGACATTTCTTAACAATAACCAGAGACTAAATTGCAGGTTATCCATGACAAATGGCAGAACAATGTATTTCAACCAAGGGATTCGTAACGCTGGTGTATCTCCGAAACCTTTGAAATGTGCAAGGTGATTCATAAATTAAGAATAGCAAGTGTTGTTGACATGCTGTGATTTAGACAGAAAAAATTATTCCATTATTCTAAATGGTAGCGAACCAAAAAGTGTAGAGGAACAGTATTCATAGAAGAGAGGAAGTTAGTACATAAAATCAAGGACAGTCAAATTAATATCAGCAGATGGAGACAGAGACATTGGAAAGATCAATGGAAAATGTAGGTAAGGGAAGCAGAGAAAAATGGTTGATGGAGATAGTTGCCTGAATGCAGTTGTCATAGACAGAATATAAGGGGAGGCAGTGTCATTGATAGTTTAGTAATCCAGAAGCCCAGGCTAATGTTCTGGAGATATTCAGCAGATAATGATATTTGAATTCAATAAAATCTTGGATTAAAAGCTTGTCACATGGCAACCATTTCATTAAAAAAAGCATTTGGTTTACTAATGTTCATGAGAGAAGGATATTGGCCACCTTGAGCTGGTCTGGTCTATGTTTGACTCCAGACACACAGTAATGTGGCTGACTCTAAACTGAAATGGACTAGAGATCCAATTAGTTCAAGGACAACTAGGATTAGGCAACAAACACCAGCCTTATCAGTGATCCTTATGGCCCACATGCCGAATCCAGAACAAGCAGAGTTGGAAGACTATGAAAGTCAACCTTCTAGAATAATTCACACCAATGAATAATGGAAGAGAAATAGATGTCTTGAACTACAAGCCCATAGATCTTTGTGTAATAGAACAGATAGTAATGAGGCATACAGGAAATTTTCACTTATTAGTCAAAACATAGGCTGAGGGAGAGCAGGGAAGTTATGCTAGATCTATATAATGTACAAATTAGACCAAAGCTAGAGTATGCCTTGTACTAAAGTCATCATTAGATTGAACAGGGTAAAGAAGAGAAACATAGATCTTGCCAAACCAGAGATGTTTAGCTATCAGGAAAGGTTCAGCAGTTTAGGATTAAGGGAAGGCTTACAAAACTGAAAGGCTTAAACCGAGGGGATAGGAAAAGCCACCTTGCCTTCGCACAGAAGTTGATAACCAGGGGACATAGCTATTAGGCAATGGTTTGAAAATTTAAAAGGAATTGAGGAGAAATATTGTCATCTAGATGACGAATGGTGGGGTCTGGAATTCATGGCCTCAGAGAGTAATGGAGGCAGGAACACTTATTGTAATTAAAAAGTACGAGGACAGCTATTCGAAGGGACGTAGCCAGGAAAGCTATTAAAGTGAGATTAGTCCAGATGGATTGTTTTAAGATAGTTTTAATACAGTGGTCCTTTTGCGCTGAAACTGTCCATGATTCCATAATTAACATTTTGCAATTTAGTAAAACACTCCTTAACAGCTGCTAGGAAGCTGTTTGTATGACAACTCTACATGAAGGGGTTTTAAAGATTATTATGAGATGGGTGGCACATTCCTCCTCCCTGTTGAAAATCTAGGGGCTTTATTCAGGTGGGTGGCTTGCAATATGCCTTCATCCAATAACTTTATACTCACTTGGGGATTGTTTTTGGATCAACAATCCGTTGCTGACAGCAGACGAAGAACAGTTAGCATACATCTGCATTCATCATTAAAAAAACATTACAAGCCAAAGAATCAGAAATTCACATACTCATTGACAGGGGAACAAATGGAGGAACAGGGAACTGCAGGAGGTAACCTCAGAACTGTATATACAGCAGAGAGTACAGGTGCTGCAAATGAATCAGAAATAGGCAATCATTTGATCTGAAGTTTTCATATTTGTAGTTATTTGTAAGTCAATCGTGAAGGTCAAGTTGAACATGCTTCCAGTCCCTAATAGGAGGAGATTGAAGTAACTATGTTATGAAGATTGTTGTTTTTGGCAACCACGCGCAGAATTACTTGGAAAGATTTGGCGACCTAGAGAGTAAGGAAAGGATAAATATACTTAAGTGAGACAAATCTTTGTTTTTGTGCTCGCAGTTAGAACTTCCAACAGGAGTAAATTAAGAAGTTGTGAGTCGTAAAACAAACAAAAGGAAAAATTTGTCAAAATGAGCACAAATCAATTTAACTTTTGCTCTTGACTGTATTCCATTAAAAAGGTTTGATGCAACGCCTTCAATTCCTGCATGAATTGCTGCACTAATCAGGATGCTGTTGAGATTGATTTCTGGTCTGAGTTGTGTTGGCTGCTGTCAACTGGGAAAAGCAACAGGCATGCTATAATTGGCTTCAATATCCCTGGCCAAGGACTGGAGTAATAAATGTCCATGTAGTGACTGGAATGAAGTTGGCTCGGTGAATCTCGTTGAGTATGAGATCCTTGAATGGAGCTGTTAACCTGGGCCAATCAAGGAGCCCTGGCTGACAGAGGGCAGGTGCGAGGACCTCCTCATGGGTCTGCTCCTGGGCCTGGTCAAATTGGCCATCAACAGGTCCAGGCAGCGGGCCGTGGAGGGGGTCATTAGGGCCGACTGCCTGCCCCCCTTCCGCGGTTACGTTAGAGCCCGGGTGTCCTTGGAGAAGGAGCACGCAGTGTCCACCAACACCCTGGAGTTGTTCAGAGAGAGGTGGGCACCGCAGGGAGTGGAGTGCATTATTTCTCCCTCCAACTCTATTTTGATTTAGTCCCTCCCCTCCCCTCCCCTTCACTGTTTTGATCACACAGCATTGCCCCTGAGAAGGGCACTGCTTGTTACTGGCCACTCGGGTATTTTCCCCTGTTGGAGATTGGATCAGTGTGTGACTGTGTGTGCACACATGCAAGGACTCTCCCTGTTGCTGCTTAGGGCCTGCCTCACTGCTGCTGCCTGGGACTTGCCTTGGGGCCCCTCCCCAGGACCTCTACCACTGCTGCTGTTGCCTGAGGCCCACCTCCACTGCTGCTGCCTTGGACTCAATTTTGGGGCTGCCTGGGACTTGCCTTGGGGACCCTCCCCAACAGGCCTGCCCCCACCACTGCTGCAACCAAGGAACTGCCCAGGACTTACCAGAGGCCTGCCTCCACCACCACTGTCTGGGACTTGCTGGTGTTGGTTTCTACTTCTCTCTTTTTTTGGAGGCTATTCCTGATTCCTGAACTGGCTGAATTATTTAGCCAGTTTGTTAACTGGCATTCCTTTTAGTGAGGACTGATTGTTAAACGCCTGATGCACATAATGTGTTTCAGGTGTAACTTAGTTCTCATTAGGGGATTGTTATTTCACTGGCTGGTTACAGCTGGTATGTTTCTCTTTTTAAGAAAAGGATAATGTTAATTTTGTGGTAGGATTGAGGCCTTGGACTCTAGTTTCCTTTGTTTTTTTTGTATGTGTCCTCACTTTTTAATTGATGTTTGGACTGAGCCCTTGTGGAAGACATACATTTCATCAGAGGAGCAGTTTCTGTGGGGAGGTCTAGCCCTGAGACTGGGCCTCTGAAGATTGAACACCTCTGTGTGTGTGTGCGCGCTGGGAGGTGAGCACTTGCTGTATCCTGGAGTTTGGGTGAAGACCTTTCCTTTAGGAGTGGAGCAAACCCCTGTGAGTTAACTGCACCTGTACAATGTACTGTTCCTGTGAGTGAGCCTGGTTTTCCAAGGCTGGGCCAGGACTCCATGGAGACTGAACACCTGTGTGCTGTGGGGTGTGCATTTGCTGCCTTCAGGAGTGGACTCTGCCCTTGGTTTCAAACTCTGTTTTTAGTAATGGACTCTGCAGTTTGGAGTGGACTCTATTTCTGACAATGCACATTATATACTGGAGTGGAATCTTCCTGGAAATGGATTCTATATCTTGAAGACTGTACAGATTTGGACTGTGTACCAGAAAGGCCTCTGTTTTTTGGTAGCTAACTGTATTGTTGGGTTTCCTGGGTCTATCACCTGCACTGTCTTGTGTTCCTGGGTCTGGCAGGCCTTGCTGTGAGGCTCGTGGGTCATCCTGAAAGCTGTCACCCCGAGAGCCGGAGGGTGGGTAGGCAATCCTGTGAACCTGAAGGTTGGTAGGCTGTCCTGAAAGCAAGAGGGTGGGCAGGCCACCCTGATACCAGTTGCCCTGAGAGCCAGGTAGTGGGTAGGCCGTTCTGAGCACTGTCGTCCTGAGAAGGGGGAATTGGGACGGGCTGCCCTAGAGGTGGTTGAAAGATGTGTCAAGGCAGCCGAGCACCAGAATGTGCGTAGGGGTGGGTGGGCTGAGATCTGGAAGGCTTGTGGGGTACCCAGTGAAGGAGATGGGCTGCCCTAGAGATGGCTGGAAGGTATGCCAGGATAGCCCACTGGCAGGATGGTGCATCGGTGTGGGTGAGAGCCCAATGGTACATAGGGGCAGACAGAGAGCCAGAAGGCCGGTAGCCATCTTCAGTGCTGTCACCCCTGGCAGGTACTGAGGTGGGCTGTCCTAGAGGTGGTTGAAAGGTGTCAGGGTGGACCGAGAACTGGAAGTTGGGTAGGGGTGGGCTGCCTTAGAGTGGTCAGAAGGTGGGAGGGACGGGGGCTTGCTGGGTCTGTATTGTCGGCACTTTTGTATGTAACAGTATTGTCTAATGTACAAATGTCATTGTCACTGTTTTGTCATATGTGGAACTGGGGTTTGAGGTTTGTCCTCATCTCCCTGGAAAATGGTTGAACGGTAGGGTTTGGGGCCTAGCTTTGCTGCTCCTCTCCCTTGTAAAATTGCTGTCTCTTGTGTACAGCTGTAAATGGTTTTTGTAAACTGTTTTGTAATTTGTTTAATAAAATAATAAAAAAATAAATAGGAGATTTCATACAGCATTGCCCTTTGATGTGAAGGGCGGTGCTTGTCACTGGCCACTCGGGTGTTTTCCTTTCTTCCTGGTGGTAGAAATCGAATAAAGATTCGTACACACCTGCGTGCGCACACATCGGTGCTGGGGGAAATAGGCGGTAGTGTGGGGGTAAAGAAAGAGGAAAGAAAAACAGGAGATTCAGAGTCTCTGTGGTTTAGGGGACAGACTCTGTGTTGGCTGGTGTTACAGTCAGTGTGTTACTGTTGGTTTCTACTTTTTTTTTGGAGGGTAAAACCTGATTCCTGAACTGGCTGAATTATTTAGCCAGTTTATTAACTGGCATTCCTTTTAGTGAGGACTGATTGTTAAACTCCCGATGCACATGTGTTTCAGGTGTGACTCCATTCTCATCAGGCGAGTGTTGTTTCACTGACTGATTACAGCCTGTGTGTTACTCTTACTCTTTTTGAGAAAAGGATAAAAAAGAGAAATGTTAATTCTGTGGTAGGGCTTAGCCCTTGGACTCTAGTTTCCTTTGTTTTTTGTATGTGTCTTCACTTTTTATTGGTGTTTGGACTGAGCCCTTGTGGAAGGCATATATTTCACCATGTTCCTGTGGGGAGGACTGGGCCTCTGAAGATTGAACATTGTGTGTGTGTGTACTGGGAGGTGAGCACTTGCTGTATCCTGGAGTCTGGGCGAAGACCTTGTCTTCAGGAGTGGATCAAACCCCTGTGAGTTAACTGCACCTGTACTATGTTCCTGTGAGTGGGCCTGGTTTTCCAAGGCTGGGCCAGGACTCTATGGAGACTGAACACCTGTAGGGTGTGTATTTGCTGCCTTTGGGAGTGGACTTTGCCCTTGGTTGTGGACCCTGTTTTTTTTTATTTAGCGGTGGACTCTGCAGTTTGGAGTGGACTCATTTTGGACAATGCACCTCGTAAACTGGAGTGGGCTCCATTCCTGGGAATGGACTCTATATTTTGAAGACTCTATATATTTGGACGGTGGACCAGAAAGGACTCTCTTTTTATGTAATTAACTGTATTGTGGTGTTTGGGTCTATCACTTGCACTGTCTTGTGTGTCCCTGGGTCTGGCAAGTTTTACGGTGAGCTGGGAGGCTCATGGGTCATCCTGAAAGCTGTCACCCCCGAGGGTGGGTAGGCCATCCTGTGAACCTGAATGTTGGTAGGCTGTTCCAAAAGCCAGAGGGTGGGTAGGCCACCCTCATGCCAATCACCCTGAGAAGGGGTAATCGGGATGGGCATCCTAGAGGTGGTTGAAAGGTGTCGGAGCAGCCGAGAGCCAGAAGGTGCATAGGGGCGGGCTGAGATCCGGAAGGCTTGTGGGCTACCCTGCACGCCGTTGTCCCAGGGAAGGGGACAGGCTGTCCGAGAGGTGGCTGGAAGGTGTGCCAGGATAGCCCACTGGCCAGATGGCCCATCTGGGTGGGTGAACCTAATTGTACTGGAAGGGGCATAGGGTGGACCGAGAGCAAGAAGGCACGTAGGGGTGGGCTGCCTTAGAGTGGCTGGAAGGTGGGAGGGATGGGGACTTGCTGGGTCTGTATTGTATGCACTGTTTATGTAACTGGATTAGCTTTTTATGTACAAATGTCATTGTCGCTGTCTTTTATATGTGGAACTGGGATTTGAGATTTGTCCTCATCTCTGTGTAAACTGGTTGAACAATAGGGTATAGGGCCTAGCTTTGCTGCTCCTCTCCCTCATAAAATTGCTGATGTATACAGCTGTAAATAACTTTTTGTAAATTTATTTTATTAAACAAATTACAAAAACATTAAATACAGGAGTCTCTTGGAGAGGTGGGCACCACAGGGAGTGCAGTGCATTATTTCCCCCTCTGAGCGGTGGAGGGGAGGAAGGTGTTATCCTCACTCCCTCCAAGACTGTTTTGCCGGAGTCCTTGGCCCTGGGAGAGGGCCTCTTCCCTGAGGAGCCAGGTGTCCCGGTGTCAGCAGAGGAGCGGGGCTCTGATCCTCTGCCGCCTGATGACTGAACCCGGGGCATTTCGGGAAGGGGTGCGCCGAGGAAGGTACTGCCGGTGACCCTGGAGGTGGGGTCGCCGGAGATTTGAGGCCTGTTGGCGGTGCCGGACCAGCTCCCGTTCTCTTGGTGGGGGAGGGGCGGTGACCGAGGGCGACCTCCCGGAGGAGGGTTCGGAATTGGTGGTGGACACTGCGGCCACACTCCGGGAGCTGCAGCTCGTCGGGGCTTGGGGCGTGTACGTGAGGTCGCGAATCCAACTCCTCCGGGACCTGGACCGCGGCTCCCCCTTCTACTCGCTGGAAAAAAGGCGTGGCTGCTGGCAGAGGACGGGTCCCTCGTCTCGCATCCAGAGGGTATCAGGGCCCACATCTGGAGCTATTACACGGCTCTGTTCTCTCCGGATCTGTCCAGCGAGGATGCTCGCAGAGTTCTGTGGGAGGACCTGCCGCAGCTCGGCCCAGAGGACACCGGAAGGCTTGGCGCTCCCGTCACCTTAGAGGAGCTGACCGGCGTCCTCGACCGGCTCTCAAGGGGCAAATCCCCGGGGCTGACTGACTGTGGAATTCTTCAGGGCATTCTGGGACATCCTGGGAAGCGACTACGCACAGGTCCTGGAGGAGTGTCTAAATACCGGAGAGCTGCCCCTTTCCTGGCGCAGGGCGGTCATTGTCCTGCTGCCAAAGAAGGGGGGGACCTTCGTTCTTTGAAGAACTGGCGAACATGTTCCAGACTACTGGTCGGTCCGTGGCGGGTGGACTCTCTGCCGGTGGAGTTACGGGGGTTCAGCTGGAGTACCACCCATCTCCTCTACCTGGGGGTCTACCTCAGCCCCGCTGAGGAATCCTGGCCGGCCAACTGGCAGGAGCTGGAGGCCAAAGTCTCGGCTCGCCTCGGCCGCTGGACAGGACTGCTCCGAGTGCTATCTTACAGGAGTCGAGTGCTGGTCATAAACCAGCTGGTGGCCGCCATGCTGTGGTACCGGCTAGTCACTTTGGTCCCTCCTCCTGGCTTTGTCGCTGACATCCAGAGAACGTTGGTCGACTTCTTCTTCTGGGACAAAAAGATGCACTGGGTCGCCGCGCAGGTTCTGAGTCTCCCTATTGAGGAGGGCGGTCAGTCGCTGGTGTGCATCCGCACCCAGGTCGCGACGTTCCGCCTTCAGACCTTGCGGCGATACCTTTACGTCGAGCCTCCTCCTAGGTGGTGCGCCCTGGCCACGTATTTTTTCTGCCAGGTGCGTAACCTCCACTACGACACGCAGTTCTTGTTTGTCGACCGTGACGGTTTGGAGGTCGCCCTCAAGACGCTGCCTGTCTTTTACCAGGACCTGATCACTGTCTGGAACATGGTCAAATCGCATCGCGCCTACCCTCCGCCTGTCGTCAGGGAGCAGTTGCTCAGGAATCCGCACCTCCGTACTCGCGGGTTCGAGTGGCTGTCGGAGGGGAGGGCAGTGGCGACGAGGGTAACCAGGGTCGGGGATGTGCTGGGTGCAGGGGGCCTGGGCTGGACGCTGCCGCAGGACATAGCTAGCAGGGCAGCGGTAGATGTCCGGTACGTGGCCACCGCCATCCGACGCCTTAAAACGGCGGTGCTCGGACCCGACGTAGTGCACCGGTTAGAGGACGCTCAGGTGTGCGGTGGGATCCCGTCCGCGCTCACCCCGGCCCGGACGAAATTTCACATTGGCCCCAAGGTCCCGTACTTCCCGCGGGAGCCTGTGCCCCACAACCTGAGCCGCCTCCGGAATTTTAATTTTGTCCTTTTTTTATTTAAGGACGTAAAAAGGCGGGACCTGTATAGACTGCTGCTGCACACAGTCCACCTCTTCTCCCTCATCCACCGTCCGGACACGCCTTGGCGTGCCCATTTGCCACCGGGTGGTGGGGATCCCCAGTGGAGGGCTCTCTACGCGGGAGTCCTCCCCCTTTCTCTCGGGGATCTGGGGTGGAGGGTGCTGCACGCAGTGGTCCCCTGCAACTGCAGGTTGTGGTGGTTCACGGACTCCCAGCCCAACTGCTTGTTCTGTGGCGCTGTGGAGTCTGTGGACCATGTATATATTGGGTGTGGGCATTTGCACTCCCTTTCTTGATTTTCTTAAGAACCTTCTCCTCTGTTTCTGGCTGCACTTCAGTCCCACGCTCCTGGTCTTCGGGCACCCGGTACGGAGGAGGAAGGGCAGGTCTGAAGACGACCTCGTGGGTCTGCTCCTGGGCCTGGCCAAACTGGCCATCAACAGGTCCAGGCAGCGGGCTGTGGAGGGGGTCGTTAGGGCCGACTGCCTGCCCCTCTTCCGGGGTTATGTTCGAGCCCAGGTGTCCTTGGAGAAGGAGCACGCAGTCTCCACCAACACCCTGGAGTTGTTCAGGGAGAGGTGGGCACCGCAGGGAGTGGAGTGCATTATTTCTCCCTCCAACTCTATTTTGATTTAATCCCTGCCCTCCCCTTCACTGTTTTGATCACACAGCACTGCCCTTTGATGAGAAGGGCACTGCTTGTCACTGGCCACTCAGGTGTTTCCTTTATTCACTTTCCACCAGCAGGAAGAAAGATTTGTACACCTTGTGTCTCTCACCCACGAGTGCTGGGGAAAAAATAAGCACTACCGCAGTTAGGTGGTAGTGTGGAGGTAATTTTTTAAAAAAGTGAAAAACAAATAAACCTCAAAGTCTCCTCACTCTTGGGACTGGCTCTGAGCTGGCTCGTTAGGGTCTATGTATTGTGCACATGTAAATACAGTGTGACTTGATAGGGTACTGGCCTCTGTACAATTATTTCAGTCTTGTTTCCTGATTCTGACTACTACAGGTGGATCGTGTGTAACAGGCAATGTTGGAATTAGCCAACAGTACATCGACACTGGTTTCCCTTTGCATTGAAGTCCTTTGGATTGAAAATCACTTTTGAGACACTTGACCGCTGTCTAACTTAATGACCTCTCTTTCATATCAAAACAGCATGTAACCAGCACCAATGTCTAGAGTCACTCAGTGGAAAATTATAACAAAGAATTGATAGTGGGAAATACAGGCATTGTGACAATAAAGATATAGCAGTCTAAGACCTTGATGGAGATTTACATCATGTAATTCAACAGAGACGGACTGCTTGCATTACATAACATAAGATTGACGTTCAACAATTTACAAAATAAGTAGTAACCTACATTGGATAGCAGCATAAAGAAAGTACACCTAAGTATTTGTTATCCCACATGATACTGTATAATAACACCTACATGTTAAGTAGGTTACTAACTTACCTGTCTCTCATTATTTAGTGGAAGGACTGAGGGGATATGATGTAGATGAAAGTATAAGTAAGATGATTATGATCTTTGACCAGCATGTTTATCACACAATATGATGGGGGATTTCGAGGAGCACAGGGTTACTAACTAATCAATTATTCAATATATGTTATTCCAAGAATGTGTTACAAGAACATTGTTGTTTGATGCATGACCCTGGTTAATGGGTTTCACATTTTGATGCTGTTGTCCACCAATACCTTTCTGATCTTTTGTTAGCAAGACCTAAATGTCAGAGAAAGGAAGACACTGGTTTCTTGGCAACAGATATTTTGCAAATAAGAACTGGAATACGTCCATGCCAAAAGAGAGATAATTGGATCCAAGATTCCAGACTGGTGAAAGTTCAGTGTGTGTCACACAAATTAACAGAGTGTTCATCAAACGTCAAAGAAAATGCAGAGCTACGAATATCCTTTTACATAAGATTGCTTTTTAGGAATGGGATGAGTTGTAAAATGAAGTTGAAATAAAATAATAGCTATGTCACTCAAAGGGTCAAGATGAAATTTAAAAAAACAATGTTGGCCTCACACATAAACCTTTACAATAATTATTGTTGATACTTCCCTTCTAAAACATACAGACTATGTAATACATAACTACCTTTGGGAAAGGCAGGCTCAAAGTGGCCAATTATCAAATTTCAATGGGTTACATTCCTGACGCACCAGCCCAATATGAGAAAAGTTTACATCTCGTGAGGTTTGTTACTACTTTTTGTGGCACATGAAGCATGATTTCAATAACAGTTTGTGTGCTAAAGATTTCCAGGTGGCCCTGGCTCCCAGCACAACAGAACTGACCTTACAGTGTGACAACAGCTTAAGTAAGTGTAGTGACAAATTCACAATGCCAACAATTTTATGGCATAAAAATGCCCAAGTGTCAGTTTTGGCATCCCTAGAGGTTGTTCATCTGACTCTGGCTACAAGTTATTCAGATGGATATAACTTGAGAGATTGACATAGTATCAAATGTTGCAATTTCATCAGAAATCCAACTCGCTTTGCATTGGCAAGTTTCCAATGGCGCCCCAAATCATTGAGATTTGGGAGCAGAGTTCGATTCTAACCTGGGGCAACTGTCTATATGGAGCTTGCACATTCTCCCCATGACTGTGTGGGTTTCCTCCCATAGTCCAAAGATTAGATTAGATTACTTACAGTGTGGAAACAGGCCCTTCGGCCCAACAAGTCCACACCGACCCTCCGAAGCGTAACCCACCCATACCCCTACCCCTACATCTACCTCTACCCCTTACCTAACACTACGGGCAATTTAGCATCGCCAATTCACCTGGCCTGCACATTTTTGGACTGTGGGAGGAAACCGGAGCACCTGGAGGAAACCCACGCAGACACTGGGAGAACGTGCAAACTCCACACAGTCAGTCGCCTGAGGCGGGAATTGAACCCGGGTCTCCGGCGCTGTGAGGCAGCAGTGCTAACCACTGTGCCACCGTGCCGCCCATAGGTCACAGGTGAATTGTGCAGGTCAGGTGAATTGCCCATAGTGTTCAGGGATGTATAGGTGCATTAGTCACGGGAAATGTAGAGTAATAGGGTACAGGAATGGGTCTGGGTGGGATACCTTTCGAAGGGTTGGTGTGGACTTGTTGGGCCAAATGGCCTGTTTCCATACTGTAGAGATTCTACGATTAATTAACAATCGGAGAATCACAGAATTCTTACAGAGCAGAAGACCATTCACAGCTCACCATGGCTTTCCAGATCAGCATCTGACTTAGTGCAATTGTCCTGCCTTTGGCCCATAACCCTGCACATTATTTCAGCTTAATAATCATAGGAGAGAATAGAATCCCTACAGTGTGGAAACAGACTATCCAGTACCCAGAGGAAGCCTACGCAAGCATGGGGAGACTATGCAAACTAAGGGTGGCATGGTGGCTCAGCGGCTAGCACTGCTACCTCACAGCGCCAGGGACTTGGGTTCAACTCCAGCCTCGGGCAATTGGCTGTGTCAAGGTTGCACATTCTCCCCGTGTCTGTGTGGGTTTCCTTCCGCCAAACATGTGCAAGTTAGGTGGATTGACCATGCTAAATTGCCCATCGTGTCCAGGGATGTGTGGGTTAGTTAGATTAGCCATGGAACATGTAGGGACAGGGTAGAGAGAGTAAGTCTAGGAAGAATGCTCTTTGGAGCCTCAGTGAGGACTTGTTGGGCCGAATGGCCTGTTTCCACACCGTAAGAATTCTATGATTCCACACAGTCCCTGAGGCTGGAATCAACCCCGAATCCCAGGTGCTGTGAGGTAGCAGTGTGAGCCACTGTGAGGTAGCAGTGTGAGCCGCTGTGAGGTAGCAGTGTGAGCCGCTGTGAGGTAGCAGTGTGAGCCGCTGTGAGGTAGCAGCGTGAGCCGCTGTGAGGTAGCAGCGTGAGCCGCTGTGAGGTAGCAGCGTGAGCCGCTGTGAGGTAGCAGCGTGAGCCGCTGTGAGGTAGCAGCGTGAGCCGCTGTGAGGTAGCAGCGTGAGCCGCTGTGAGGTAGCAGTGTGAGCCGCTGTGCCACTCTCACCTGATGCAGTCTGTCAAGCCACCTCCACCACTCTTCAAGGTAGTGCATTCCAAAAACAGAACACTCAAGTGAAAGTTTTATTTCACATGTCATATTTACATCTTTTGTAAAACATTTGAAATCTATTCCATGATCCTTTCACAAATGGGAATAGTTAATCCTTGTCTTTTCTGTCTAGACCTTCTGTAGTTAAAAATCACACAACACCAGGTTATAGTCCAACAGGTTTATTTGGAAGCACTAGCGTTTGGAGCGCTGCTCCTTCATCTGGTGGTTGTGGAGTATAAGATCATAAGACACAGAATTTATAGCAAACGTGATGAAACTGAAATTCTAGATTGAAAATGACTTGGATTGTTTGTTAAGTCACTCATCTTTTAGAATGAACATATTGGGTTTCAGTTCTTTCACATATAAATTGCAGAACTTTTTAAAAGTTACATTCTTAAGTGAAGTTTAACAATTGGTAGTCATGGTTTGGAGATGCCGGTGTTGGACTGGGGTGTACAAAGTTAAAGATCACACAACACCAGATTATAGTCCAACAGGTTTATTTGGAAGCACTAGCTTTTGGAGCGACGCTCTTTCATCAGGTGGTTGCATCAGATAATGCATTGAAGGTGTGAGGTGCCCTTTGTGAGACTGTCTGTGCCACAACGTTCAAACTTATTCTAATCTAAAAAACAGATTTACAGAATCTTATATGGATTCATGCAGTTTTTGAGAAAAATAAAATGTAATTCTGCAAGACCAAATTCACCCCAAAAACTTATGTGAGTGTGTGTATGTGCGTGTGGGTGTGTGGTATGAGTATCTGTGAGAGAGTGTGTGTGAGTGTGAGTGTAAAGGGGTATAAGTCTGTGAGAGGGTGTGTGTGTGAGTGTGAGTGTCGGAGTGTATGTGTGAACGTATGAGAGAGCTTGTGTATGAGAGATGGCCTACGTGAGTATATGGGTCTGTAGGTGTGTGTGTGTGTGTGTGTGTGTAGTGCAGTTTTGAAAATTCCAAACAAATCTCCTCTAAGACAACAGCCAACAGTACTGTCACAGATGATAACATGCCACTTAACCAGATTCCAGATCCAAGTATTGATGGCATTGGGCACCTACGTTTATGTGAGATACCACTGATCTTACATTCACGTATCGCTAAGGATCACTCTTGCAGGACTGCACTTCATTGCACTAAACCTTTGTGCAGAGTAGACCACTCATGCTGGCCACTCTAGTTTCACATCTATCAGGAAGGACGAGGTGGGAGCTGGTCTGTCTTTCAAATGGATTTATTCACCGCACCCAGTATAGCATATATACTTGCTATAGCACTGGCTGCTATTCCCTTCCAGAGACCAGTCCTGCATCTCAAGAGGAAAGTGCTTCTTATATATGTACACTAATCTTTTCCCAATTGGTACCAGCTATAGTTTTACAGCATGCACATATACACTCAAAAAGGAGTCTTGTGGCACCATGATATTGTCCTTACCTGTGGACCAGGTATTCTGCATTAAAGACAGAAATTGCTGGAAAAACTCAGCAGGTCAGGCAGCATCTGTGGAGAGAAATCAGAGTTAACGTTTCAGGTCGAGTGACCCTTCCTCAAAACTTCCTCAGTTCTGAGGAAGGGTCACGCAACCGGAAATATTAACTCTAATTTCTCTCCACAGGTGCTGCCAAACCCGCTGAGCTTTTCCAGCAATTTCTGTTTTGTTTTTGATTTCCAGCATCCACAGCTCTTTCAGTTTTTACTCTGCATTAAAGTCTCATCTTTCATAGAAATGCGTCATAACCTGCCTAAATGGGTTAATTAAGGGAAATGATTTTTATGCAAATACTCAATTGAAAAAAACATTTGCCACAGTGGCAATCATAACAGCCCACAATAATCACACACAAATAAAATTAACCAATATCAGAACAAGTTCACTCCCTGCTGACGTAAGTGAGAAGATGATCATAGAATCTTTACTGTGTGGAATCAGGCCATTCAACACTTCAAGTCCACACTGCCCCTCCGAAGAGACTCCCATACAAACCCATCCCCCTACCCTACCCCTATGACCCTGCACTTCTCATGGCTGATGCACCTAGCCTGCACATCCCTGGAATACTACAGACAATTTCCAATGGCCAATCCACTAACTTGCATATCTTTGGATTGTGGGAGGAAACCCATGCAGACACAAGGAGAATGTGAAACTCCTCACAGACAGTCACCCGGGGGTGGAATCGAATCCAGGTCCCTGGTGCTGTGAGACAGCAGTGCTAACCACTGAGGCATTGTGTGCCAACTTTGATGTTTAATGCATCTCATTTGTGCCTCATGTACAGTAATGTCCATTAATGTCAATGCTAAATCAGTTTGAGTTCTTGACCTAGGTCCATGATAGCTGTCACTGTGACTTGTTATGGAAGAGTCACATTTCACAGCAAGGTGCCCCATGCTCATGTAAGCTGACAGTCTGCAAGATCATCTGTTCATCATCAGTTTAAGAACAAATGAATTTTATGGGAGCATTTACAATGTTTGCAGAACTGACATGTACATGGGGAGTTTTAAAAAAAAATATGGAAAATGTACTATGGCATTTTGAATCGTAATTATTTTGAGATATTATCACGCAATGGATTATACCTAAATAGAATCTTTTTTTCATAAATCCACATGGGAATCAGCTGTAAAAGGATTTTAAAAACAAAATGAGATTTTAATTCCTCTTGGCAACTGATTGGCAATTGTAGGAAATATATTATTAATTTTTCTTTTAATAAATGACTAGGACATTGCGTGTGTTTTTTTTGTCCCAATGAGTTTTGTATTTGTTTTGTTGCCAAATACTTGTCCAAAAAACATAAAAGAGTTTGAACAGTAAGCATTTCAGACTCAAACAATACACTCTGCCAATGTTATCAGTCCTAAAAAGTCACAGATTTTCACTCGGGATTTCTTTCTTCTAGTTTGCTGAATGTCAGAACTACCGATAGGAGAGACAGATTCCCCCCACCCCCGAACTGAAATTATGTACCGTGAAACCGGTTTGGGGAATTCCAAGAATGTAGAATAGAAAACAGATTTTCATACAGAATGGCTAAAAATGTTCATTACTGGGAATTTGATTATCAAAGCTGAATGTTTGACCACACTCCCTAACAATTAAAACCCCTCTTGAGATAGGACCTCAGCCAGGGATGAGGCTTTGGATGCTTCGTTAGATTGACCATTGTTTACATATGAGTAACAGGAGAACCTATGAGGACCTCTGGGCTAATATTACCACGCATGGACTCTCCAGCATGGATTGCCAATTTTGCTGGTCAATAGCCCAGGGATATTGACACGCATCTTAGATCAGCAAACTCAGCACAGGCTGAAATTAAACTTTCACATCTGTATTGCTCAGTGATGTACTGTGCACCATTTTTGGCCACTGAAGAAACCTGCACAACCATTTATTAATTACTTTATAATAAGGATTTATTAAAGTCTGTTTTCTGAGCACTGTTATGGTCCCAGCTGATGTTATTACTGGGCAAGTCAGATTCCAGTCTAAACGTTGGCTTAACAGAAGATATTTTGTTACTTTTATTTATTGAGTTGGTCTTTCACTGAAGCACAAACATGCAGTGCTACTGGTCTGGTTTTAACAATAAAATAGATAATTATTATGCAAAAGAAATTAACCATAACATGGAATAAACCAAACTATTTACATATAACACAATTTGAAAAGCATACAGTGAAAGTACAATCCCATCTATCCCAACACCATCACTTCACAGCAGTTAAAAACCAGGGTGGGTTCCCTCCTCTATTATTTCTTTCAATTCCTGGTCTTGAGAGTTTCTTGATTATTCGCATAATTGAGCTGATACTTTCTCAGCTTCAAATATCCCCATCAGGGCTCTAACTAAACACTTTTTATCTGGAACTTTCAAACAAAAATCCTTTACACTGAGATAACTAATTTCCTAACTGTTTTGAACTAACTCCTTTCTGCAGACGAAGCTGTTCTTATATCTAACTTTACTCATCAAAAAATTAAATTCAAATCCTGATTCTGCTAAACCCAAAATAGGCTGATACCTAATCATAAAAACTCACAGCACAAACAAATTGCCATGATCATTCTAGGACCCCTCTCTGCCTCCCACTGGTTTAAAAAAGAAACGTGGCTCCAGAAAGAGTGACAAATTATTATTATGCACAAACCAAACCCACATGCCATTAAGTTCAAAATCCAAACTGTAAAATAAATGATAAGAATACATATAAAAATCAAATACCCTACACAGCACTACACACAGCACATACAAGTTCTGAGTCAATTTATATACTCCTGGGAAAAAAATTCAATTGTTTAATAATTCAGTGTCATTGATGCACCCATTTTTAGGAGATCTTGTTACCAAAATTATTAGGAGAAGGCTTTAAAAGAGACCTGAGGGGCAAAGTTTTCACAGATAGGGTGGCTTGTTTGTGGAATTAACTGCTAGACGAAGTGATAGATGCAGGTACAGTTAAAATATTTAAAAGACATTTAGACAAGTACATGAATATGAAAGGTTGAGAGGGATATGGGCATAATAGGACTAATGTAGTCAGCAAAATTTGGTTGGCATGGTTGAGTGGGATTGAAGGGTCTGTTTCAATGCTATACGACTCTAACACTCTTTATTGAACATGATCCTGTGTACTCTGCTGTTCCTTTACTCAAATCAACTTTGAGTTGAAATTCAGTCAATTAATTCCAATTGATATACCCGGATAATGTTTTTACAAACAAAATAAAATTTTGGATTACATTCACACAGTAAAGTTTCAAGAGGTGCAATGAAATAAGCTGTTAGCCCTGTCTCCCTGGAAGGAATGGTCAGGTCAAATGATCAAAATGGTGGTTGGGCACTTGGAGCTGCATTGCAAATGCTTTTAACCTCCCCTACCCCCACCCCACTCCTCCCCCCCCCCCCCCCCAACAGCCCCCCTACCACTACTGTCAGTTTAACCTTAGAATTAGTCATAGAGAAGATTCCCACTACTGGCTACGATGGGCCTCACCAATATTTAAATGACAAAGTCTGATGATATTATTTGGATCTCAATGAAATTTTTTTTGCTGACTTGCAAGTTCCACACAATGAAACCAGGTAAGAGACGGGTTAGAGGTCAGAAGAAGATCATATGTTTACTTCAGAAGTATTTTATTAAGATTTCCATTTTGCTCCAGGCTTGTTCACCAAGCCCAGAGTTTCCCTACATCTTCAATATTGCCTCTGAGCCTTTCCCTTCACCCCTTACCTCATGTCACTCCCTCAGGTCCTGGCTCACAAAATCATGTTAGCCAACTACTCGGGATTATGTTCGGCATGGACTGTTGGACTGAACGGTCCTTTTCCGTGCAGTATGAACTCTATGACTCTGCCCGTTCTCATCAGAAATCCAAAACGTAATAAGGACAGAGAATTAAAGTGGTCAGTGTCTTTCTTCACTCCTGTCGTCCACATGCTCCAGTTGTGACCCTCTATTCCCTCCCCTACAACACACTGGCCTCCTGAGTTTAAGTTCAACGTGAGATAAAAACATACATATATCAGTCTTGATGAGTCCTTGTGAGGTTGAAAAGAATTCAAACTATGGGGAAAATGGAAATTCTGTCAATCTTCATCATATGACCTCAGTAATATTTTAACTAGAATCATAGAATCTACAGTGTGGATACAGGCCCTTCAGCCCAACAATGACCCTCCAAAGAGTAACCCACCCAGACCCATTCCCCTACCTTATTATTCTATATTTACCCCTGAGCAATGCACCTAACCTACACGTTCCTGAACACTACGGGCAATTTCGCATGGCCAATTCACCTAACCTGCACATCTTTGGACTGTGGGAGGAAACAGGACCACCCAGAAGAAACCCACGCAGACAGGGAGGAGAATGTGCAAACTCCACACAGACAGTCACCTGAGGCTGGAATCAAACCCAGGTCCCTGGCGCTGTGAGGCAGCAGTGCTGACCACGGAGCCACTGTGCCGTCCCGAATCTCCATCTCCTGCCTATGGCAGATATTCTTTTTAATTCTTTCTCAAGGTGTTGGCATCATTGGCCAGTAGTATTTATTACTCATCCCTAATTAGCCTTTAGAAGGTGTTGGTAAGTTGGTTATTAGATAAGTTGGAACACAGAATTAGAGCCTCTCTGGTTGAAGTAATTTTTACTTCTCCATGTTGGGAAACCCGGATGCACAATATCTGCTGCCCTGCAAATGGCAGCTGGCATGTGGATGACATGGAGGTGGTGTCACATTTTAATTTTTAACATCCATCCCTGTCTTTCACCATCGCTGGACAGGGTTGATATTGAGGCTATTGCTTCTCATGAACACCAAAAACCATCTAAGCACCATTCGACATGTTATTTTTGGTGCGTCTAAACTATGTTTCAAACACATACTCCATTCTAAAACATTTCCAAACCAATTCACAAAACCTTCAGATAAATATCTTAACAGGAGTGACAGGAAACAATTCCTGTACTGAAATATATACACACTGTGCTACTTATTATCCTGTGCTGTAAAACTGCAACGCAAGACGTTTGGTTTTTGGTCAATTACACAGAACTTTGTTTGAACGAGCATGTTTGACAGAAGCAAATCTGCCCAAAGAAGAGGACTTTTTTGAAGAAAGTGTCCAGACTTCTAATAGTTTATATTTAACAGGAAAAGCGAATACATCAAGTTGGAAATGAAAGATTTGCAGGGCCATTAGGAAAACGCCAAGGGGTGAGATTGACCTCTTCCAAAGAGTCAGCATGCAGATGATGGGCGAAATGGTGTCTTTCTTTAAGAGGCCATTGTGACTGATATGAGGATAGCCATTGCCGATATGCTGTTCTATTTCTGACATTCCCTACAGATTACCTGATCAATATCCAGATGGTAAAAGCTTGTTCAGGCCAGGAACGAGTTCATGCTGGTGTTTACAGAAGCCCAGCATGTAAAAGATCACTCAATAGGTGCGTCACAGAATTCTCCATGTCCCCACATGTGTTCAAGCTCCTCTCCAGCCTGCTTGAGAATTCTCTCCTCGTATGTGGTGAGGAGCCCAGTGTCTGTCACCCTGCCCTCTTGCCCTAGTTGTGAAACAAAGGGAAAGATTGAATGTGAAGGGAGCGTTGATGCAGGTGATGGAGGGACTAGAGAGCTAATAGTTGTCCCGAATGAAGCATGGAGAGCTTGAAAGTGTCAGTACTTTGAGAGGACAATGAGGGTCAGAGCGATTGAGTGGGCATACTGCACACAACGCAGTCCAGATTAATTTAGGATATCTGGACGGCATGGTATAGTTGGACTGAAGAGTCTGTTTCTGCGGTGTACATGACTCTATAACTTTGACACTTGGTGAGAGGCATGTGCAGTGATTAATGGTGTCCCTGTGTGCATGAGAAATAGCAGTAAGAATATGATGGGGCTTATTCTTGTGGAGTGCAGAAAGTCATTCACTCTGTTTTGGCATTGCTGCAGTTTGGGTTAGAAACTGGATTAATTGGGACAGGCAGGGTCTGGTGGCTTCCTTCGTGATCTGAATAAAGTAGCATTGACCTTTTTTCAATCATCTGTCCACTACCATCTTCGGGATCCCTCATCCCAGTTTCTCCTTCTGCATCATTTGCTGGGTTTCAGTGGTGCAAGAGCTCAGAGTGTAAGGCTCAGTTCTGACTTGTGCCTTGAAAAGGGAATTGTTCTCTCATGGTTCTCTTGTAAATCTAGTGCTGAGGTGTCTGCTTCATGGATAGCAGAATAAATAGTTTTGGGTTCTTAAAAAGTAGACAAAAGAAGCATGAGTGAGTTGATTCAGGTTGACACAGAACCAGGGGTCTCACTTTTGCTTTCAGTTATTGAAGCTGAGGTTTGGGAATTGAAGCTGCTCGATACAGCTCTCTTTGAGTTCTGTCTCTGCTGCTGGATTCATTCTGTCATTTATTTTTCCTTTCTCCTGGACTGGAGGAGATAGCAAGTGAAGGAAATCTGATTTCCTGAATTTGCCTTTGCCAAGGGTGTATTTATGGGATGCTGTTATATTGGAACAGTTGATTTGTAGTAGTTAAATAATATATTAATTTGTTTAGTATTTTGATAGAGTTGAAGTTATGCCAATTCTTCTATTTTTTGTAATTTAACTGTGATGTAAGGAAGAATAAACTGTGTTTTGCTCAAAACCTAGTAGTTTGAACAATCAAATCACATCTGGAACAGAATGCTTTCCACTTGTCTTTAAAGAAGGTAAAAGTTAGGGTCTCCCTGTGATGATGTTGTCACTTTAAGAAGGTTATTTTGTCCTTGTTTTTTTTTGAAGAGAGGTTGTAAAGGAAGAGGTGTTAAAGAGTCTAGTTTAACAATGGAAGAGGAGTAGCCATTTCTCCCATTTCAGGTATTTTCTAGTCTTTTTTAAATTTAGTTGTAGCCGTCACAAGATCTCGGAGTCCAGAAGAGTTGCAAGTTTCAGTAAAGGATTCCCCAGACTCTCTCTGAGATCTCTGAGCGGAGGATTTTCCCTCCTGCATGTAAGAATCTGTGTTTTAATTTATCGTTTTTGTCAAGTGGTGTGTTTATGGGATGTTAGTGTACTGGAACAGTTACTTAGTAATAGTTACTGTACTGAGTCAGCTAAGTTTTCTATAAGGTCACCCCTCAGCCTCTGAATCTCCAGGGAAAACAGCCCCAGCTGTTCAGCCTCTCCCTATAGCTCAGATCCTCCAACCTTGGCAACATCCTTGTAAATCTTTCCTGAACCCTTTCAAGTTTCACAACATCTTTCCAATAGGAAGGAGACCAGAATTGCATGCAATATTCCAAAAGTGGCCTAACCAATGTCCTGTACAGCTGTAACATGACCTCCCAACTCCTGTACTCAATACTCTGACCAATAAAGGAAAGCATACCAAACGCCTTCTTCACGATCCTATCTACCTGCAACTCCACTTTCAAGGAGCTATGAACCTGCAATACTCCCTAGGACCTTACCATTTAAATAAATTCTGTTTTCCTTAAAGCTGAGCAGTTTGACCAGCTGCATCACACCTGGAATATCCACCTCACATTTGCCTTTAAAATAAGAAAATGTTAGGGTCTAACCTACCATCTTAAATTATTTTGAGGGGGTCCAGCTTGATCACAAACATAACCCTATCTCCTTGATAAGTTTTAAAGGTGTTTGATCTGGTCTGTCAGACCTGTAGCACTGAGAATGCTGAGGTGTTGGGTTCTAAATATGAAACTAGCACCAGGAGCGTCACAAGGTCCCAGCAGCAGTGTGTGTTTCCATCTCTCCTGCCACACTGTCCCCATGAACCAAGCGGCCAGTTCACATAGTTAATGAATTGAAGACCAGACATTTGCATGACAAAAGCTGACGTGGGCTATGATGGACCACAGACTATGAATCTTCCAGGAAATACACCTCGCCAAGAAGTGGGAACATTTGGACAATGAATTTCTCGTTAGAATTTTAGATTACGGTTCCAATTTAACCAAGTAATCCAACTAAAATAACGGCCCCTGGGCACTTAGCTAAATTTAAACAACTTTCAAACTCAGTTTCTGACTTTGTCATATTCAAATAAATATTTATACATCTCAAGGAACCTGGGAGTTTCTGTCCGTTCTGGTCCTTGAATGTCCTGATTCAAATTGAGTTTAAAACCTTAGTTTACATTTGATTTTCTTTCTTTTTAATGCTGTCATTCTGAATCCAAATTCATGAATCATTTAAAATTAAAAAATAATTTAACATGCCAAACCGTTATATTTATGTCATATGTCTGCACCTATGATTAAGATTACTAGCCTCTTATGAATAATGTAAACATTAAGTAATCACATCAGAATCTTGTTAGAATATCAAAATCTCATGGGTTTTTGAGGCTATTGGCTGAAAACGGATCTGCAAATAGAAAATGCAAACATCTAAACAAGGTACTCGACATAATAAAGCATAGAAACAAAGAATTTTGTTAAAAAATACTTTATTCATAAAATGTATAAAAATGCACATTAGAATAACGATTATAGTATTTGCAATAAAGTTCAACTTTTCACCGTATCGCATGTTCCACAATGATATTCTTCATCACAATTGCAAGGCTCTTGATATTCGCAATAAACATCCCATATTAGGCATACAGCCCAAAAGCAAAACATTTCAGATTGAAAGTTCCTCTGCCAATCCAAAAGCAAAACATTTCAGATTGAAAGTTCCTCTGCCAATCCAAAAGCAAAACATTTCAGATTGAAAGTTCCTCTGCCCATTAAAAGCACTTCTGTGTGACTTGTTGTAAATGTTGCACTGCAGGTGTTCAATCTGATGATATAAAAGGATACCTTTTAAGATCACTTCAGGAGACCATCAGCTGTTGCCAAAAGCAATTCAACCCCTTGTTATGCAACCTCCAAAATTCCCTTTCCAAAGTGTTTAGAATGTTGAACTCGTTATTATGAGGGGTGGTCATGGTGACGAGCACAGATTTATGTAAGGGTAAACTAACGAAACAAATGAAGGAGAAGGGGATTGATAAGGAGTGGTGTTGATAAAATGTGTTAACTGTGGTTCAGTTTGTTAAATCATTAACTCTGAGTCAGAGGTTGCTGGTTTAAATTGCATCCTGAGATGCCTGCACAAAAAAGTTAAACCGGACATACCAGCACAGTACCTCAGTAGTTCAGCACTGTCAGAGGTACTAGACAGAAGTGGGTATTGCCGATGCTGGAAATTAGAGTCAAGCTTAGAGTGGTATTGCAAAAGCACAGCAGGTCAGGCAGCATTACAAAAAAAAGACATTTTCTGCTCTTGGTCAAATCTTTTCTTCAAATAGGTTTAGAACAAAAGAGATGGTAGGAAGAGGGTTCAGAAAAGACTTACCAGGCTGTTGCTGAGAATGGAGGGTTTGAGTTATAAGGAGAGGCTGAATAGACTGGGACCTTTTTCACTGGAGTGTAGTGGATTGAAGAGTGACCTTACAGAAGTTTATAAAATCATGAGGATTCTAAACAAGGAGAATGGCAGGTGTCTTTTCCCAAGGGTTAGGGTTTCAAGACAAAAGGGCATATTTTTGAGGTGAGAGGAGAAAGATTTAAAAAAGATATGAGAGGCAACCTTTTTTCACAGTTCATGTACAGAATAAACTTCCAGAGGCAGTGGTGGATGCGGGTACAATTATAACATTTCGATAAGTAGATGAATAAGAAATGTGTGGAGTGATATGGGCCAAGTGAAGGCAGCTGGGAGAAATTTAGTTTGGCATTATGGTCAGCAAGGATGGTTGGACAAAGGGTCTGTTTCAGTGCCATGTGACTATTACACTACATGCAGAAATATAGCATGAAAAAATTGGACTGAATGGCTAGTCCTGTGGTGCAGTTCTACTCTGTTCCAGTTGTGTGATTTGTGCACAATATTTCAGATTGCCCGCTTATATCCCAAATCTGTTTCATATCAGCAAGTTCATAAGCTAGCTGATATTTAGATTATCATTTTGTGATATACTTGGCAGCCAGATTGTGTTCTATGGAATGCATTGTAGAAACCACCAAACTATTGAGTGTAAGTCATTGACCCAGAGCCGCTACACATGTAGGTGAAGATAGTAAAACATGAATGTGTCTTTGCAATTATATCTGACATTTTACTCCCAGTAGGAAACAGAGGGGATGTTTCCATGCGATGCATGTGTCAGTTTTATGAGGGACCTTTACAACTTTGAAAATTTTGTGTTCTCTGGTCTGCACCAGCTCCCAAATAAACAATGCCTCAATTTTAAAATTCTCAACTGCGTGTCCAAATTCCTACATGGGGCCTCACCTATTCTTAGCTCTGTAAAACCTCCAATAGTACCCACCCCAAACCGAACGAAATATCTATGTTTTGACCGCTTATAGCATCCCTGGTTTTAACTGCTCTACCATTGGTGACGTGCCTTCAACTGCCTGGGCCCTATTTCTTGAAATTGCTTGTCTGGATAACCCTATTCCCTCCCTCCATCTCCATCTCTCTAGAATTCTCTCTTCTTTTAAAATATTCCTTGTATCTCTTTCTTTGATTACACTTTTCATCACAGGCCTAATATTCCCTTTTGTGACATGGTAGCATTGCATTTTGTTTTAGTTTGCCTGTGAAGTGATTTTGAATATTTTATTACATTGATAAAAATCACACAATGCCAGGTTATGGTCCAACAGGTTTATTTGGAAGTACGAGCTTTCGGAGCGCTGCTCCTTCTTCAGTTGGTTGTAGAGCAGTGCTCCGAAAGCTAGTGCGTCCAAATAAACCTGTTGGCCTATAACCTGGCATTGTGTGATTTTTACCTTTGTCCACCCCAGTCCAACACTGGCTCGTCCAAATTGTTCGAGTCATTGAGTCGTAGAGATATTGTCAGCTAACTTCACAACATTGTAAACCAATTAACACTGGCATTATCATATGCCAATGTTACAACTCATGCTAGTGCCAGAAGAATCTTAGTCGGAAAGCCTGGGCTTATAGATTTGCAATCAATTTACTTCCTGTACTAGTAAAAATCTTAATTAGTTATTGACAGGTATTAGATTTGGAAAAAGTGTGATGTAAACTATAAGATCTATTAAAGGTAAAGCTACCATAGTTCTGCTGAACCATAGGGCTGCTCTGTTATCACAGAGAAAGAGAGAGAGAGACAGCTGCTGGTGGTTTAAGCATGGTCATTGTGCCTCAGATGAGGAGAAGAGGTGAAGCAGGAGAGTCCTTCATGAGACTCTTAGCTGGTGCAGGAAACGAACCTGTGCTTTTGGTGTTACTCCATGTTGCAGACCAGCCACCAGCCAACTGAGCTAACCAATCCCCAGATCTATCTGTTTAACTATCATTTGTAGTAAATCTGATTTCAGAGTTGGAGGTCTGTGGATTTGCTGTGCATCTGAAGCCGATGATTGATTTGGGTTAATTACTGTAGCCGTGGTGATTTCTTGTACAACAGTTTTTTGAGGCCTGACTTCAGAGTTCGTGTGATCCACAAATGGATTTTTATTTTGTGCATGTTGTATAGTTTGGCGACCCAGCAAGGTAAGTAATGGTCCTCAAGATTTGTTAGAGATTTATTTCCTTAAAAAATGTTAGAGCTTGGGGAAAACATCTGTAAGATATAGAGGGGGGGACTTTTGATTTCAGTTTTACTTAGAGTTTTGAGCAGTCCTGTGAAGTCCTTAAATTAAGATGGTTATGTAGACTCGCGCCCTAGAGAGAAGAGGGTGGTATAGTGAACTACCTTACCTTAGAGTGAACTGTTGGTGCTAGTATCATACCAGACATGTTGGGATAAAACCCTGTAGATGTTACTGAAAGCTGCGTACATTGAAGCTAAGGCTTATGATAGCTCCAGAAAAAAGCTATCTACAGTTCCAGCCTAAAATATAAAGTGGCTTATACATACTGAGGTGTTAGATACAGGAACTATGGTGTGAGTATTATAACAAGTAGTGTTATGAGGTACAGTACTACACCAAAAGCTGTTTTGCTGTCTTTTTCATTTATGAAGGAATGTTATATGACTAATAGGATTATATATTTACTTCATGTTTAAAAAATTCTACTTGTATAAGATGGTTTGGTTATTCTATTCTACATTCATATCTTTTGTTAATAAGTTTCTGTTTAATTTTCAAAGCAAAATCTGCAACATTACATGCTTATGTGAGAAATCATTTTGTTAAAACCCAAACAAAAATAAAATCAAGCTAGATCTCTGGGCACTTACTTTCACTGTTAATAACATCAGCTGGCATTATAACAAAAGGGAGAATGAGAAACAAAAACAGAAATTGCTGGAAAAGCTCAGCAGGTCTGGCAGCATCTGTGAAGAGAAATCAGAGTTAACATTTCAGGTCGAGTGACCCTTCCTCAGAACGTCCTGTTTTTGTTTCTGATTTTCAGCATCCATAGTTCTTTCGGTTTTAATTTGGGACGATGAGAAGTTGAGCAGAGGATGAAAGCACAGCTCACAAACCCAGGAATAATAGATTGTAAGATGTTGTAAAATGTATCAATTCTTTGAGCTGGAAGTTTTAATTAAAAAATTAGGGCTTTATTTTTGTAATGATAAGCAACTCTGCAGCCAACATTAATAATTTGTCATGAGATACAGACTGTTACCCCCATGAACAAGTGCAATGTCAGGTTTGTGGAAGATCACTTTATCATAGAAACATTGAAGCTTATGCATTTCAACAGGATAATTACTTTTCTAGCCAAAACAATCACTTCAGTTCCTATAAAACTGCCAAGTGACTACCATTGACTAGGATACTCCAATTGTCCTCAGTATCCTGGCCAAGTAGCAGTGAATGAAGCAACACAGATATATTTTATAACTTATAAATTAAAAATAGATGACTATGGAAATATGCTAAGGATTACCTACTTTAGAAAGCTCCACATCGATAATACTTCCAAAATATTTTCACTGGCTTCATTGTCAGATAAAGTTGCATTTGCTTTTAATTTCACGCATCCTGCATTATTCTTCAGTCTATTTTATTCTGTTCACTTTTTCTATTCTATTTTATTCTGTGCTTTATTCTACAGTGTTGCATTCCATTCTTCATTCTGTTCCCAACAATAGTAGCACATGTTCTGTTTCCACATCTACAGGCTAAATCTGGGTTGAAGTGATTTACACAAGTCAATCCATTACGTATGGAATAGAATCTCCACAGTATGGAAGCAGGCCATTCAGCCTATCAAATCTACACTGAACCTCCAAATAGCACCCCACCCAGACTTACCCGAAGGAAGTGATATGCTGGAGATCAGAGTAGCAAGTGTGGTGCTGGAAAAACACAGTCTGTCAGGCAGCATTTGAGGAACAGGAGTATCGACATTTCGGCTCTGAACCCTTCATCTGGAATTCACCAGACCCAAACCCCAAACCCTCCACCTTATCCTTATCGCCCTGTATTTCCCATGACTAATCCACCTAGCCTGCATGTCCCTGGACATTATGAGCAATTTAGCATGGCCAATTCACCCAACATGCACATCTTTGGATTGTGGGAGGAAACTGGAGCACCTGGAGGAACCAAACCAATGCAGACACAGGGAGAAGGTGCAAACTCCACACAGATAGTTGCCTGAGGCTGGAATCAAACCCGGGTCCATTGTGTTGTGAGGTAGCAGTGCTAACCACTGAGCCATCATGCTGCCCTCTCAGCTCCCACGCTACCCAGAAAGCTCCTTTGAACATAATTATTTAATCATTGCCAAGGAATCAGTAAGCAAAACGCAATGTAATCTGTAAATGCAACAAAATCAGGTTATTGTTGTAGTTTAGAGGGAAACAGAATTATGGTAATGCATCTGGACCAATAAATCTGAGGGTCAGGAATTAGGGACCAAATCCCACTACAGCAGCTTTTAGAACTTAAATTTGTTTCGTAACTGTGGAATGAAAAGCTACTCCTATCACTAAATTTTAAAAAAATCAAAAGAACTGCAGATGATGGAAATTAGAAACAAAAATAGAAATTACTGCAAAGTCTCAGTTGGTCTGGCAGCATCTGTGAAGAGAAATCAGAGTTAATGTTTTGAGTCCAGTGGCCCTCCCTTAGAACCATTCTGAAGATGAATCACTGGATCCAAAACATTAATATTGAATTCTCTCCACAGATACTGCCAGACCTATGGAGCTTTTCCAGGAATTTCTGTTTTTGTGCACTCCTATCGCCAGTTTTAAAAACCCATGTTGTTCACTAATGCGCTTTTGAGTAGGAAAACTGCTGACCTTATTGGATCTGGCATGCACATCATGTGCCCTTTCAAATGGCCTCAGTTCAAAGCAAGTTAGGGATTAGCAACAAATGCTCACATTCAGTTAAAATATAAAGATATATTGAAAAATCCCTAATGGAATCCATCTCAGTTCAAGTTTAGTTAATTGAACAGAGAATTGTTTTAAATGCAATGAAGAGTGTGGAACTAAATTTTGAATTTAACTTTGCTCAATTTTGTTTAATGCACAAGCATTTATAGTGCAGCTGCCCATTTGATATCCATGGGACCTTTCTTTGTTTGTTTTGTATCTTCATGCATACTTGTTGCACGATGGGGAATATTGGGGAAGTGTTAACAGCCTGTTGAACTGGAAGAAGCATGCTCCTTTTGTCTCCAACAAGTCCCACTCTATCAGCAGTGTAGAATTGTCTGTCTGAACCACATTGCTCCTTTACTTGGTTAAAGCAGAGCTCTGTACCGATGTATTCACAGAGTATGTAAAGAACTTACTACCCTCTGACTTCTGGCAATTGTCATGTTAGGAAAGAGAAGCATTAGGATGACAGTCCTTCAATAACATTAAAAATATTTACTTATTCAGGACTCAAGATTGTGATCAGGCCCGTGCACACTTGACCTGATCCATCCGCTGATGTTATCTATTGAACCATCCGATCTTTCCCACAGCCTCCCTGGTAGAGCCAACCCAAAATCAGGATTTACAATTAACTCCAGACCCCTCTGTTAAAAATTCCTCACCAATCAGGCAGCTCCTGGAACTAAATCTGAAGGTAAGTCAGCACATCACTGCTGAACCAACAAAAAAAATCCCCATTCATTATGGTTTTCCAAAAGCAATATCCTTTCTCTTTTCTGTAGTTATATTATACAATAGCACAACATAGAAACCACCTTAAATGAAGTGGCATAGAGTATTGGATTAAATAGCATGTCACTTGGAGAAAATTGTCTGATATCGAAGCATAACAACAAACTAATTACATGTACTCTTCATTGATCATCAAACCATTTTGTCCAATTTATGGCACTACATAGTGAGTTGCAAAGCTTGTTTTTTTGGTGAGTGACTGAAGTGTGTTAAAACATGTTAAAACATGGAATTATTTTCACTCCTTTTTTACAGCATCAAATGTTTTCTGTTCTCCGGAAAGCTCGGCATCTGATTCATTCAGTTTTTGTTGCTCTACTATAGAGTGTCCTGCTGATTTATATGTCGGCCTAGGGAATTCCTGCATTGATTCATCTAATCTTTTCGATAGTCCAGGGGTCTCAGCTGTCAAATCTTATGATTTAGGGATTCATCCATTTTCTCCCTATGAGCCCTTATATTGTTCTTGGCGAAATAAGTCATTGTGCTGTAGCTCCCTGTTGGAGCTAATGAACATGTTGATTACCCCCTGTTCTTGGGTATTCCCACTGCATATTCCATTTTGTTTTCTGAGCTCTTTGATGGCTTTGACAGTTAAAGCAATAATTTGTAAAGCAGTAAAAATTAATGTGTTATCATACAGAAACTTAATGATCTGAATTATGACCTGTACCTTGCTCCATTAATATCACGTATGATCCCAGTTCATTGACAGAAAAAACAGACGTTCAGATCCAAGGACATATTGACAGACTGAAATACTTAGAAAAGATTGTCTTCTGGATCTAAAAGCTACTTCCTAAACAGATACCATGAGCTGATTTCTAAAAAGAAATCACAAACACTTGATTGTACAGCAATTGTTAAACTTACAATCAGAAAATACTCTTGGGGTAAAGTCCATTAAACAACAATTTGTTTTGGTATGGATTGACTAGTCTATTGAATATATTTACAGATGTTAGGTCAATTTGGATTTCATCCCAAAACTGCCCCTGTGTTTACACAATGGTATTAAATATTTCAACTTGTCCAGAAAAAGCAGATGAGAATATTTATTAAGAATTATTATATTTCACTTGTACATTACACAATGGGACTTGCTTGTTATTCTTTGTTATGAATATTAAGACTTGTTTGGTGAATGAAAGAAGCTGCATTCTATCATAATTGTAAGTGTAAATAATATTACACTGCAGTTAGTATGAGTCATTTTTGAGTCTTTTTGATCTTAAATAAAACTCTTGAAATTACACAATTAACCATGCAAAATGAGCAAATTGTCATTAAACATATGAATGCTAAAATATAATTTAATTTTAATGAACTGATTGTTCTTCCACTAATACAGAACAGAATTAGTGTTCAAAGCTTTAAAATTAGATGTTAATGTTACATCTTACTGTGATGTGTTTTTTGACTTTGGTAATATTAAATTTTAATCAGTATTGGAAGTTAAAAAAACAATTTGGAAATCCGTGAAAATATTTTTAAGAGTGATCTTGTTACAGGTTAGAGTCCCTTCTTTTTAAGATATTGTCTCACGGTCACCCTTTTCTGATCCTCCAAATATTATTTCCTTTCACCCAATATAGTCCAATTTCATTGCCAATGGTACTGTATAATTATTGACGAGAAGGTAGGGACATAATCAATCACAAAAATCTTTATTTGTCCTTAAATATTTCCATGACCTCATCATGACCTCATTATTTCTGTATGTTGCACAAATTCACCCAAAACTCTGTTCTGGGCTCAGAATTTTCATCATTCCACCACTAGGGGCTATCTTCAGCTACCAAGGCCCAAAACACCCGAGGTTCCTCCTGAAACATCTATAGCTCTCTCCCTTTCATTCCTGCTTTAACTCATTTTTGACTAAGTCTTTGGACACCCCTTCATCTCTTCATGTGACTTGATGTTAGGTTTTGCCACTCTCATGGAGCTTCATAAGATGCTTTGTTATGTCATCAGGGGTGGCATGGTGGCTCAGTGGCTAACAATGCTGCCTCAGAGTGCTAGGGATCCAGGTTCAATTCCAACCTTGGGTGACTGTCTGTGTGGAGTTTGCACATTCTCCCTGTGTCTGCATGGGTTTCCTCTGGGTGCTCCAGTTTCCTCCCACAGTCACAAAGATGTGCAAGTTAGGTGAATTGGCCAAACTAAATTGCCCTATAGTGTTCAAGGATATGTAAGTTAGGTGTATTAGTCAGAGGCAAATATAGGGTGGGGGAATGGGGCTGGGTTGGTTGTTCTTCAGAGGGTTAGTGTTAACTTGTTGGGGGCCTGTTTTCACACTGGAGGGATTCTATGATTGGCAGGATATAAAATAAGCTACTGGAGACAATGCCATAATAATCCAGAGGCCCAAAAGGCTGATAATCCATTTCAACAGCTCTCCATTTTAAGTCACATTTCAGGTTCCATTAGAGCAGCTTGTAAAATTTAAATTGAATTCATTAATAAATCTGGAATTCAAAACTAATCTCAATAATGCCATCCCTGAAACTATAATTCATTATTGTGAAAATCTATCTGGTTCTCTAACATGTTTCCAGAGAAGGAAATCTGCCATCTTTACATCGTCTGGCAACACGGTGGCTCGGTGGTTAGCACTGCTGTCTCCCAGCACCAGGGTCCTGGGTGTGATTCCTGCCTGACTGTGTGGAGTTTGCAAATTCTCCCTGTGTCTGCGTGGGTTTCCTCCGGGTGCTCCGGTTTCCTCCCACAATCCAAAGATGTGAAGGTCAGGTGAATTGGCCATTCTAAATTGCCCACAGTGTTAGGTGTGTTAATCAGGGGTAAATGTAGGGTAGGGTTTGGGTGGGTTTCTCTTCGGAGGGGCGGTGTGGACTTGTTGGGCTGTAGGGCCTGTTTCCACACTGTAGAGAATCTAATCTAATCTAACCTGTGACTCCAGACTCAAAGAAACAAGGCTGTCATTTAACAGCCCTCTCTAAAGGCATAGCTAGTCACTCAATTGTACCAAATGGAGAGGCTGGATAGACTGGGATGCTTTTCCCTTGGAACGTAGATGGTTGAGAGATGACCTTTTAAAGGCTTATAAAATCGTGAGGGGCATAGATAAGGTGAATAGTCAAGGTCTTTCACCCAAGCATCCAAAACGAGAGGGCACAGGTCTAAGATGAGAGGAGAGTGATTTAAAATGGGTCCCAAAGGGCAACTTTTTCACACAGAGGGTGGTATATATATGGAACGAACTGCTAGAGGAAGTGGTAGACACAGGTACAGTTACAACATTTAGAAAGATGTTTGGACAGGTATATTGATAGGAAAGGCTTACAGGAATATGGGCAAAAAGCAAACAAATGAGTCTCATTCAGTATAGGAAGCCTGACTGACATGGACAAGTTGGGCTGAAGGGTCAGTTTCCGTGCAGGATGACTCAAATTGTTCAGGAGGTGACTCCACAGCCCTACTTTCTCAAGGGGAATGAAGGATGGACGATGTTGTGGTAACTTCTAATAACTGATCACTAGAGACTGAGTCCAGGTTTATGATCGTTTATTCAGGTTAAGTGCAGGGAGAGCTGGTAACCCCCAATTTTCTTAAAAAGAATAAACCAAAGCATACTGAAGTTGGAATTATGTTAAGCTTCAGTTTACCGACAGTTGAACCCATTTCTTCTTATTAAGGAAAGCTACTTTTGGATCTGTCTTTGCATCATTGGATTAACCCTTTCAAGGCTAAGTCGCATACTTTGAATTAAGACTGAGGAAATTTTAATTCTAACCAGCGTTCCATTCTATCGTATCAACATGCTGATAGGTCAAGTCAATTTATGCCCTGCCAAAGTGCTCTGTGAGTTTGTTTTGTTTAGTATTGTCTATTTCAATGTACTTTTACACTTCATAGATGCACTTGCGAATGGAACAAATTTTAAGCAGGCTGCATGGTACCCTTTGAGTTTATTACCTGGCCAAGAATGCACACAGCTTAGCAGGGAGCAGGACCCCGACTCCTGTTTATTACCATCAAGAAGAATGGACACTAATTAAAATCATAAGCCACAACAACATTAGGAGAAACATTAAGTGTTAGAAAAGTTTATTAAGCACAATTACAAAAAGAAGGATTTAGCAGGGGAACAGGTGGAACATATCACTGCGATTAATTTCCAGCAGTCAATAAATGGAGTGCATTCACAGGAGTATGAAAAAAAATGTGTTTGGCTCGCTTTCTTTCAGTTGTTTCCAAAACAATGCACAATGATGTAAATTGTGCTGGAATTTAACATTCATCATTCAAATGGAGGTGACCTGTGACATTCTCTTTTCTGCCTCTCATTCTTCCCCGGCAAAGGGAACTAATCTGCCTCTTTGAGAAAAATGGGACATTTCACTTTATTTCTAGTTTGATAATCTCGAAAACAATTGAATGTCAAGCGAAACACCCTACTCAGAAGGGAATTGGCTTCCTACTTGATAGGCGAAAGTTGCAGGGTTATGGGGATCTGGAAGGACAATGGGACTAATTGGGAATGATGGTGGCTCAATGGTTGGTGCTGCTGTCACACAGCCCCAGGAACTGGGTTCATTTCCACCCCCAGGTGACTGTCTGTGTGGAGTTTGCACATTCTCCCTGTGTCTGCATGTGTCCCCTCTGGATGCTCCAGTTTTTTCCCCTCAGTCCAAGGATGTAGGTTAGGTGGATTGGCGATGGGAAATGTAAGGTTGTAGGGGAGTGGGGTGCCCTTCAGAGGGTTGGTGTGGACTCGATGGGTTGAGTGGCCTGTTTCCACACTGTAAGGTTTCTTTGAATTGGATGGTAGTTTTAAAGAGCCTGAAAATGCACGATGGACCAAATGTCCTCCTCTGTACTGTGATTCAGTAGCGATAATTTTGATTAATCCAAAAGAATACAGGAACAAGCACTGAGATTGATTTTAATTGGGTCACAGAGCACTTTGTGCTACAAAGCTCAATACCCTGTTAACAAGAAGCATTATTATTTGTGCTCAGTTTGGAAAATCAATACTTGTGGTGTTCAGGAGATCTCTGATGTGAACTACCCAGTATCAGAAATAGTTACCCCTTACCAAATCAAGAGCAATCAAACTCAGCATTTGATTAAATTCAGCACAAAATGGTGCTGATGTAGTCCTGTTCCTGACAGACTTGAGTCCTCAATGTTGTTTTTAAATGACTATCTGTAAGTAGTGCCTATATGTGGGAATTGTGTATCGGTTTGTAATATTAATACAATTTTAGTATTCTGTGGGTGATATAGTCACTGCACCAGGATTCTGTTCGAGGGTTCAATCTCCACCAGGAAAGTTGGAGAAAAATGAAATCAATTTATTTGAGAAAATATGGAATTGAAAGCTCATTTCAGCTATAGTTGCCATGAAGTGAATGTAGCAAAAGAGCCTATCTGGTTCATCAATGTGTGCTGCAAGGAAAAAAAAGATCTGCCATAAGAATAGAAAGTGCTGTAGAACCTCAGCAAGTCAGGCAGCATCTGTGCAAGAGAAACAGAGTTAATGTATTGAGTTTGGTATGACTGTTCTTCAGAACTGATGATTTGGAGGTGCTGCTGTTGGACTGGGGTGTACAAAGTTAAAAATCACACAACTGCAGTACTGTGAGCCTGGTATCTCTGGCTGAGCGGAGTAAAACACAAAAAGGAAGAGCAAGACAGGCAAGGCAGGGATTCTGTGAGCATCCAGGTAGACTCAGAGTGAGTGAAGAGCTGGAGATGCAGCCTGGTGCAGTCCCTGAGCTTGGAGTGTGTCCCTGAGCACACAGCATTGGAATGATAGCTACTGGCGCTGCCTGACAAGCGTTAAAATGTTGAACTGTCTTGTAAGTGCATCAGAGTTGTGCCATGAAGGTTCACAGAGCCTGGGTGTCTGTGAACGAGGGGTGCATGTGTCCAGTGTCCGTGGAGCCTGCCCTGTGACATTAGTGCCCGCTTACCAATATGGAGATCCTTCAGAGCAAGTGGTGAGCTGAAGTAGCCACATTGAGGATTCTCAATATCCAGCTTGTTTGGCCAATTTGGGACGAAGTTGAATATTAATGAGGCAAGTTGTGATGTTCATAAGCTATTTACCAAGCTACAATTAATTTGTAATCTCACCACCGCCTAGTGAGAAACTCAAAGACCATAAAAACTGGGAGCAGGAGTAGGCCATCTGGCCCTTAGAGTCTGCTCTGCCATTCAATAACATTAGGGCTGATTTCTTTTGTAGACTCAGCTCCACGTACCCGCACTCTCACTGTATCCCTTAATTCCTTTAATGTCCTGCATGAGAAGAAATCCAGTGAGGCCTATCTCAACTCTCTCATCCCTTGGTGAATGTGTACAAGATGCAGCGAGTTGAGATGGGTGAATTCTCATACAGTGCTGACACAAACCTCAGTGTTCATGCTGCTCAGAACCTTCTAAGGTTCTCTCCTCCATCGCTCTCTCTCTCTCTGTGTCTCCACAGAAGTTGCCAGACTTACTCCAGAACTTCTCGTTTTTATTTCAGATTGTGAACATCTACAGTAACATGCTTTAAACTTTAAAGCATCTGCTGTTATGTGATCTGCACATGATTCCCGACTCTCAGCCAGGTGAACTCTTTACTCTCTGTAGTTCAAGAGCAACTTGGGATGGGCAATGAACACTGGCCTTGTCTCCAAGGTCCAAGTGCCATGGAGGAATAACGATTTTTAAAAAAATTTCATGTTTGTCTGTTTTTCTCCTCGATTGTTTTGTCCATTTTTTTTAGTGTAGCCTACAATTTGTTTTTCAGTCAAATACCACTTACGCGTTTATGTGCAAACCCTGGTCGGTGGTCACTTAAAATTGTTGCAGGAGAACATGGAGAAAGCAATTGGGAAATCTTTAATTATAGATTATCGTTGATAAGTGTAGAAAATATACACAGTCCCTTGAATGACTGCAGCACTGAACTTGTGATTTCATTAACTGCAAATGTTAAGAGTTTCAGAAATCCTGTCATTGTTCACATTGAATAATGTTCATGCATAGCTATTGTACACTTTCATAGTCAGAAATCCATCAGGAACTGCCAACGGGCTACTGGCTGACGGCTTGGCTGGTTAGCAGAGGGTCATTAATCATCTTAAGGCAGAATTGAGTAGGTTCTTGACTACGAGGGAAGTCAAAAGCTATCAGGCGGATGATACCACAATCATATCGATTGACAGAACAGGATCCAAAAGACTTATTCTAGCTCCCAAATCATATGTTCACACACATGTGCAATCAGACAGACTGCAAATCTTGTATTAACTCATCTCAGTTGAGCAACAACAGGACTCGAGGAATGGGAATAGGCTACCTGGCCCATTGAGACCAGACTGAGCCAGTAACTTTGCTGAATTAACCTCAGTGCCTGTTCTGAGGTTGAAAGCGCATACTGTATCTTTAAGAGAGAGTGAATGCTGTTCTGAATTGAGAAGCTACCAACATTCATGTATATAACTAGAATGCAGTCCCAGAATGCACTGGAAAATTGAAAATATGTAACATTTAACGTTGTGAAAAGGATACCTCAGTTTTGGTTGTTGGCTTGATGACAATTCAAGTTCAGATTAAATTATGCCCCAGGATACCAAAACCCAATGGAGTTTGATTAGATTACTTACAGTGTGGAAACAGGCCTTTCGGCCCAACAAGTCCACACTGCCCCGCCGAAGCGCAACCCACCCATACCCCTACATTTACCCCTTACCTAACACTACGGGCAATTTAGCATGGCCAATTTACCTGACCTGCACATCTTTGGACTGTGGGAGGAAACCGGAGCACCCAGAGGAAACCCACGCCGACACGGGGAGAACGTGCAAACTCCACACAGTCAGTCGCCTAAGGCGGGAAATGAACCCAGATCTCTGGCACTGTGAGGCAGCAATGCTAACCACTGTGCCACCATGTCGTCCACAAATTTATTTTGAATTTATTCTTTTGCCAACATCGAACTAAAGAGATGACCTAATGCTGGGGGTATAAAAATGTGGATATTTTGAAAATTGGAGAGAGAGCAATTGCCATTGAGACAGAGGTGGATGGAGATCTAACATCTTGCTCTTCAAGAAATTAGGAAGATGAAATACACAGAAGATGACAATGACTATGTGGTTTTGAAATTAATTAGATTGATGTAATTTTAGTAAGTGTCTTTTTGATACAGCGTATTGTTATCGATTTGGAGACAGATAATAAGCAATTAGGAGAAAGGGGGTCTTAGAGTTGTGAATAGTTGATTTATGTTCACTTTTAGAGTTAAAACATAAATTGATGTTACAATCTTTAAATGATGGAATTTGGGAGTTCTCGGTCCCTCATATTTTTAACAGACTATGAAGCAAGGTGAACTTTTTGGGTGTTTGGTTCAACGAGCAGAGGGGTTTACATCTGTGTCATAACAGTGCCCATAATCAAAAAGGGACAAAAGACTCCACTTCTGATTTTTCAATGTGTGCATATGTGTGTTAGTGAAAGACTGGTTAGTATCTGTGGAACTCTAGTGCAGTAAGGAGTGAAAGAAGAAAATGTGAAAATTTCAAAGAAAACTGAAATAAATAAAGTTTTCAAAAGTTTATTCTGAATGTGTCATTGGAATTCCGTGACATTATTCTCCAGTTGGTGATGTTTGACTGCCTACCTGATCTTTTCCTTTTAGGACACTGCTCAGGTACACCTCAGAGGTGAGTCAAGGCGTGAGGTCTTCAATGTGACCTGATGGGAAATATGGGGCCATAGTTTAATGTCTCAGTTGAGCTACGATGGGAAGAATCATGTCCTTCCAGAGGTAGAAAGCTAAGAGACAGGAAAGGTATTCACTGAGTGGGGTTGATGTTGTAGCAGTCAGGTCACCTTCCAACCTCCATGAGAATTAGGCTTGGAGTGGGAATTCCCAGGGTCACACCTTCCCGACTAATGGAGGGAATCACCCACTGGTATTAACACAGTTGCAAGTTAGGCTGACATAATATGGCCGTTCTGGAAGCAAAAAGAGTGTAAGACGCTTCTTGACTGGGGTTCTTGATCAAAGGAAATTATAGACTGCAAGGACATTGGGCAGGATTTGCCTACTAAAAGTCAATTACTGTCTTACTTCCAACTCCTCTGTCCCTATCTCCTCATGACCTTACATGAAATACCAACAACACACACACACTCCACTTACCTTTCTCATGGGACTCCAGGGTTGATCTTCCAGCTTTTGTTTAGCAAGCAGCTTTTTTGTTGTGATGGGAGTTGGACGCCATTCCCCCAATGTCCGACTTCCAGAGAAAGGCCCTCTGGTGTCCTTGGAACTGCCTGATGAGCAGAAAATCCTTTGCCAGCTGTTGGGCAAGACCCATGCACTCCGACAATGGAAATCTCCAACTGACATCACCAATTCTGCATCACTCCCTCAGCGCGGTATTGGAGGAGAGCTTCAGGAGTGGATCTGGCATCCATGAACATTTCTGACTCTGAGGTAAAAATGTTGTCCCTTGATTTGAGAATGGCATTCAATCATTTTGGCTGCTTAACGCTCTTCCTGTACTTGCCATAACAGTGATATGTGAATGTGTCTGGCTGCAGTTGCAGAACTCCTTTAGCTGGTGGGAGACAGATTATGCACTATTAATAATACTTAGAGACTGGGGTTAGAGGCAGAGCAGCAGATGTTTGTGTAGTAAAGTGCACTTTGTTTGTCAGATAGCTTCAATGAAGTGCTTCAACAAATAGTTTCAACAGGATGGCTCAGTGGTTAGCTCTACTGCCTCACAGCACCAAGGGCCCAAGTTCAATTCCTCTCCTTGGTGACTGTCTATGTGGAGTTTATATGTTCTTCCTGTGTCTGTGTGGGTTTCATCTGGGTGCTCTAGTTTTCTCCCACTGTGCAAAGATGTGCAGGTTAGATGATAAATTGCCCATGGTGTCCAGAGATGTAGGGTTGTGGGGAAGAGGGATGGAGCTAGGTGGAATCCCCTGGGAACAAATGGCCCGCTTCTACACTGTAGGGATTTTATGTAATTCTAAGTCTCTTAGGAGGAGGGTCACCTTGCTCACCAAATTTATCACAATCGCATCATGCAAAAGGCATTGGCCTTCACCTCACGGGACTGGAAACAAAGGAGAGGAAATTATACTTAATTTATACAGAACATTGCACAGATCCCATCTGGATGACTGTGTTCAGTTTCAGGCACCACACGTCTGGGAGGTTACATTGGCTCAAAGGAGTTTCAGCTCTTTTTCACACAGTTCTATTGGAATAATGAAATGCTCTCTCTCTCTCTCTCTCTCCAAAGAACTGTGAAAACTGCCACAGTTGATTAAGATTTTCCAGATTAAGATAGATTTGTTGTAAGTAAGGGTGTCAAAGGTGAAGCAAAGGGGCGGCATGGTGGCACAGTGGTTAGCACTGCTGTCTCACAGCACCAGGGAGCCGGGTTCAATTCCAGCCTCGGGTGACTGTCTGTGTGGAGTTTGCACATTCTCCCTGTGTCTGCATGGGTTTCCTCCAGGTGTTCGGGTTTCCTTGCACAGCCCAAAGATGTGCAGGTTAGGTGAATTGGCCGTACCAAATTGCCCATAGTGTTCAGGGATGTGTAGGGGGCAGTAGTCAGGAGTAAATGTACAGTGATAGGGTAGGGGAATAGGTTCGGGTGGGTTACTCTTCGGAGGGTTGATATGGACTTGTTAGCCCAAAGGGCCTGTTTTGACACTGTAGGGATTCTATAAAATGGGGTTAACAATCTGAACTGCTAGGATGTATTTGATTGAGAGAGTTCACTTGAGGGACTGAATGGCCTCCTCCTCTTCCTAATGTTTATTGTAAGATTCTGTGCCTAGGTCATTGTACCTAAGATGGTAATTGTGTGGCGACTTTATACACTTTATAGTGTACTCCTGTATTTTTGTACTTGACTACATGTGACAACATAATCAATAAAACCAAATGATATCGTTGATGCACAATGATTTTATTCATGAAGTGTGTCTTGGATTACTCAACAAAGAAGAGAACAGCAGATTTATAACTTTCTCCAGGAAAATGGCACCATTTTAACTGGTCTTGATATTTGATTGAGATCTAAATGAGAAAAGTTGCTGGAGAGCTGATGATTTGACAGTGCCTCATCTTCTGACAGCGCAAGATCCAACTAAGTTTGGTGATAATGAGCTGCTGGGAATTTGGCAGCTTAATTCAAGACACAAGTGAAAGAAGATTATACTCTCTCAATTGACTGTAAAGGGAGACATACCTATTCCAAAGCACTTTGTTTGCAATGAATATGTCTGAAGTGGAGTGGCCATTGTTAAACAAGCATGGCAGCCATTTTGTGAAGGGTAAGATCCAAGAAACAACATTGAGATGAATGAGCAATCAATATGTTTTTAATTTGAGAGAGATGACCAATCCCTTTGCTTTGAATCATAGAATCCCTACAATGTGGAAATAGCCCATTTGGCCCATCAAGTTCACACCAACCATCTGAAGAGCATCCCACCCAGACCCACCCCATCCCTGTAACCCTGCATTTTTCATGCTAATCTACCTAACACCCCTGGGCATAATAGGCAATTTAGGATGGCCAATCCACCTAACCTGCACCTCTTCAGACTGTAGGAGCAAACCAGAGTGCCCGGAGGGAACCCATGCAGACACAGGGAGAATGCACATGGACAGTCACCTGAGGGTGAAATCAAACCTTTGGCAGCAGTGCTAACCAGTGAGCCATCCTTTTTTGCATTTTTACATTGGTTCTTGGGATATGGGTATAGCCAATAGAGCTAAGATTGATTCCCACTCCTTAATTGCCTTTGGGGAGGATGTCATGACTCTTCTTGAAGAGCAGTTAGGGAACAGGGATAGAGTTCCAAGTCCACATGGCATATAACTTGGAAGGATGTTTTCAGGTGGTGGTGTTGTCCTTGTCCCTTTCTGTTTCAATCATGGGATTATCACCTTAGCTTAGGATCTCACGAACGATTAGAACCAAGAATCATAAAACACAGAGGAAGCCATTCAGTCTGTCATGCCTCTGGCAATGCAGTCGTGCCTCACCACACATTGCAGCACTGGTCTCAACTGCATTGTGAGACTTGAATTTAAATAAGAGATAATGTTATGAAGACGTGGGTGTACTGTACCTTTAAGAGAGTTAAAAGCTAGTAGAAAAACCTGACAGCACCAAGTGTTCTGAATAAGGTAACAATGGAACACTTGGTCGAAAGCTAGATTAGCTGGTTGCCTGGAAATGATAAAACAGATTCGAATTAAGCCAATCAGTTTACATTCTACCCCAAAAAATACCAAATGCCAATCAAGTTTGAATTTAGTATATTGACAATCTTAAAAGCCAATGACGCAATCTGTACATGGGCGGGTGTGGGGGGTGGCGGAGGAATAACACCAGGGAAAATTGAACAGTTGGGAGGAGAACTGCCAAGCCACCAGCCTGTAGATACTACCTGAAAAATAGCTCTCTTAAAGGTACCTTGATCGACCAGTGACCTGTGAAATAGAAATCCCTAAGAAAAAGAAAAGATGACAGAGGAAGAGAAGATTTGACATCTGGTTGGTTTTTGAAAACTTGAATTTTTGGTAAACCTTCATTGGGGGTTGGAGGGGGGGAGGTGTTTCAAACTAGTATTGTAAAGTGGAAGGTAAAAGATAGGTTAGAGAAAGGAGTTGTAAATAATTGTTCGTTAATTATTCTCTGTTATACTTTAAGAAATATCGCTGTTAATTTTTACTTTAAATAGTTCTCAAATTTTCACAGATTACTGCTTGGGATAAATCTTTTCTGTGTTGTTGGTTTAAATTAAGCAAGAGGGTTTACCCTGCGTCAGAACAATAATTAAGAATGAATCAAGGTAAGGCCAAGAAGAAAATTAACCTTAATTGCTTGAAAAGCTCAGCAGGTCTGGCAGTATTTATGGAGAGAAATCAGAATTAATGTTTCGGATCAAGTCACCCTTCCTCAGAACAGTTCAAAAGAAGGGTCACTAGACCGAAACATTAACTCTGATTTCTCTCCACAGATGCTGCCAGACCTGTTGAGCTTTTCCAGCAATTTCTGATTTTGTTTCTGACTTACAGCATCCACAGTTCTTTGGGTTTCTTAGAAAATACATCTTGACTTGTACTGTCTATAATTTAATGACATCTTATGGCTTCCATGATGGAATTAGAAAGACTTCTATTGGGCTGGTCACGTTATAAATTGAAGAACAGTGTGTCCTAACAGGAGTGACCCTGTAAAATGAACACAAGGAAAGAATTTTAGTTGAAAACAGAGTAATTAACTACCAAGTAAATGTAAGGAAGTAAATATTTTTAAACATTTGATAAAACAAATTAAAGCATTTTTAAAAGATGCCAAAAGGTAAAATAAAAGTAGAGTGAGTTCTCAAGGGACGTGTCCTTTTGAGTGTAGGAGGACGGTTGTCTAGGCTGTAAGACTAGGCTTGCTTCTTATTGTCCTAACACCATCTGCAGGAGTCAGCCTTGGCTGGATACCTTCCTGTAATAAAACAAAGCCAGAAGTATGAACAGGAAAGTGCTCAAATTATAATCAGATACACATAGCAACCAAAATGCAGGGTGGTGGTCGGGAAATGTTGAATCTGACAAAATATCGAAATAAATAGTTCACCCACACATAAACCATGGGAAATTTCTGACTTTGAAACAAACCCAATATAAAATATTCACTTCCACAGGTAGGAACAAAAACAGAAGTTTCACACAGCCAACTGAAAAGCATTATGTCCTCTGTCATTGTCTATACTTTCACACAGTTAAAGACTGAAGTCCTGAATTATTAAATTGGTATAATGTTAAAATTAAGTGGGGAGCTATCTGAGCAAACTTCAAGCCATATTTTCTTTGACACAACATTCACCTTGATCCAAAACAATCATTTCAGCTTTACTTACACCTGATTGCAAGAATATATTATCTGTATTAGTTTACCCAGTACCTGGAGACTGTTCCCTCCTCCAATTTAATGAAGGTTGATCCATGCCCCAATCCATTGCATTTGATTCAAAGTCCTCGCTATTGCCACTAATCAAAATCTGTTGATCACAGTCTCTCGATGTTGTCAATTGACTCAACCTTTTGAAGGAGGAAATTTCGCATTTCAACTACGCCTTGCTCTCATTTCACTGGAGTAGGTCAGAAGTCACATGACACCAGGCTATAGTTCAACAGGTTTATCTGAAAGCACAAGCTGCCTTTTCATCAGGTAATGTGAAGAAAAGCACACAGGACAGCATTCATAAGCAGAAGGATTAAAAGATCATAACAATGGTGTGAGTGGAGAGTTAAGAGACCGAATTGGACTATAACCTGGTGTCGTGTGACCTCTTACCTTGTCCACCCCAATCCAACATCGGCACTTCCACATCATTCCACTGGAGTGACCTTGCTGCAAAATTAACACTATGCCACCTCATTACGTATCACCCACTGGAGAAAATATCACCTCTACCCTATTAAAACACCTCTACTAAATTACCTGACAACCTTTTAAACTTAGGAAGAACAAGCTAAGTGTCCTTCAACTTAACATTTTAAGCTGTGCAATCATCCAAATCTTTGACCTTGCATGTTGGATTCTGTCAGAACTCCCAACTAGAGAGGACAAAACAATGTGTCTTGCCCCTCTTCGAACAAGCTCTCTGGATTTTGCTGCATCGATGTATTTCTGAGTTGTCATTGATTTGCATATAAGCCTTTGTGTCAGTGTGACATGACTCAGGTGTGAATTTGCTGCAGTGAATTTATTGCAGAGTAATTGCAACCAAACTGTGATGAAGAATTCCTCAGTAATTCCATCAATTTGCCAGCAGCAGTAACATTTAACCAGCATTTGGACATGACCAAACACTGTGCTACTGTTCTCAACCTCCAGCAGCAAGGAACCTGGTCCACTAAATACTAGTGAGACCAATTCTCTTTGGACTCCACGCTGCTACTTAGCCGTAGAGTCTGTCCATCTTCCTGACGATTCCCTTAGGCTGAGCCAGAATGTTCATAACCTGTTTGAACCTAAAATAAACGTCTGACCAAATATCTACTTGAACACCAAGAACGGCTATCTTCAAATCAGTAATGCTGATGACTATCTCTCTGCCTCAGCTCATAAGCTACTGAAACCCTCATAAGTCATTCATTCATGGGATGTGGACATTGCAGACTGGGACAGCATTTATTGCCCATCCCTACTTTCCCACTCTAGCCTTCACGATGACTTTGTTATCTCTATTTCGATATCTGACTGTTTGTCTGGAGTTTGCACATTCTCCCCATGTCTGCGTGGGTTTCTCCGGGTGCTCCGGTTTCCTCCCACAATCCAAAGATATGCAGGTTCGGTGAATTGGCCATGCTAAATTACCCAGTGTTCAGGGATGTGTAAGTTAGGTGCATTAGTCAGGGGTATATGTAGAGTAAATAGGGTAAGGGAATGGGTCTGGGTGGGTTACTCTTCAGAGGGTCGGTGTGGACTTGTTGGACCTAATGGCCTGTATCCACACTGTAGGGATTCTCTGACTCTATGACTAATATTCTCCTCTCTGCCCTCTTATTTCCTCTCCTCCATAAGCCTACCATGAACCACAAGTCTGTTCCTATATCCTAACTTTTGTTCATCCATTGCTCCCTTTCTCTTTGATCTACATTGGTTCCCATGCAAGCAACCTATCAATTTTAATATTCTTGCCTTTGTTTTCAGTTCCTTAGCTGTTCTCTCCTCCCAGCATGTCCACCTAATTTTATCCAGCCTTACAAATCTTTCTTTGAAGATGTTCCGAAAAAGTGTCTTGTGTCTTACCATATTAAAGAACTATATGAATGATGGTTGCCACTATTATACACTCTTGTTGAGTCATTAGCCCTCATAATTATTTGAGTGGGCAGAAGGAGGTGGGGGGGGGGGGTGGATCAGACAATCCAGGTTGTTTTACCATTTTGAAACATCAGGGGGTTTATGCAGGTAACATGTTTCATCACATCTTGCCCCTAACCTGAGATGGGTCTCTTACCCAAATATGGGCCAAGTGCAGGCAGGTGGGACTGGTTTAGATTGGGATTATGGTTGGAAGGGTCTGCTTCTGTGCTGTATGACTCTATGACCCTAAGTGCTAGGAGAAACTGAGGAATGCAGATGCGGGAGATCAGAGTCAAAAAGTGTGGTGCTGGAAAAGCACATTGAATCAGGCAGCATCCAAGGAGCAGGGGAGTCAACGTTTTGAGCATAAGCTCTTCATCAGGAAAGACTCTTAAGTGCTTGCTGCTTTTTGCCCTTGTTTAACAACTGTTTAACGCATTCTCAGGTTTTATTCTGAATTTGCACAGCTTTAAGTGTGAATTACCTTTTATGTGGAACCTTATCATATGCTTATTTTAAGCCAAAGGGTGTATTGGTAATGTCACTGGGCTATCCATCCAGAACTCCTGACACTGTTCTGAGGAAATGAATCAAATCCCACTGTAGTAAATGGTGACATCTGAAAAAAAGAGTGACTCATGTGGTGCAGTGGTATTGTCACTACTTCTGAGCCTGAAGGACCCATTTTCAAATCTCACCTGCTTCAGGGCTGTGCATAATATCGCTGGATTGTTTGATTAAACATATCTGTGGGGTATAGTCATTTTTTTTTTCACTTGACATTAATAGAGAAACATCAGCTGAGGGAACAACACAGTCCTAATACAATGTAATCAACTTCTAATGATAAAAAAAAATCAGAAAGAATGGATAAGATGTCTCTTGCTCTTCTGAATGTGTGTTACTGCTTTTTGTTAGAATATTACCATGCTAGTGATGGACAATTCAATTACTGCACAGCCACTAGCACTGATATTGACGTAAAGTTCCTGATCAGATGATCTTTGCATAAGTGTATACGATTCACTCAATACCATGTCTGTCCTAGTGCTTGATCCTGGAAAACACCGTAGACTGGAACTGAGCGTGGAAGGGACATCACTGGCAGTTCTCAGGTTATGAATGGACCCCATTCCTGAGTTTGTTGGTAAGTCGATGTGTATGCAATTCAGAACACAATACACTACAATATAAAATAACTGTAAGTATGAACATTTGTAAGTAGGGTGTTCATAACGGGGGATTGCCAAAGGAAACAAGCTCCTACTCATAACCACTTTGCAAATGATGTGCAAATCCATCAGCCAAAAGCCAGTAACTTACTAGGGCTAGAACTCTACCAGAAGAAAGTGGTAGAATTGAACTGCATAACTGAGTGCAAAGGTGGACAATGCAACTTGCAATGGTTAAATCAGGATGCTCTAAATAAAGGAAATGTCCACTTCATGCATGTCTACTTTATGTCATTAGCATTGTCATTTTGAACAATCATAATTACCAGGAATAATGATGACAGAAATAAAGATACACTACAGAGAACTGGAAAGGAAATGATATATATTGAAACACTTCAGAGACAATTCTACTGCCTTCAGTGTTTGCTGTGATCCGTTTTCACTTTTACATTCATCGGCAGAGTCTCATTTGGAAGAGACTTAGGAAGCAGCTGCCCCAACATCCTGACAGCTCACATTTTGCTACCTCTCCACAGTTTCCTTTGTAAGAGCCAGCCAGAAGCTAGTTTGGATCCAGTGGGATGGCCATCCGTTTTATTTATGACAATGTTTGCAAATCAATTTCCCTTTTAACGCGAAATGTTTGCAATGCGATCCCCGGTGACCAAGTTGGTAAATGATACATTCAAATTGGAATTGAGCCATGGAAAGCCTGGAATCCCCCCCAGCTTCAGATTCCCAACACATCCTGAACAACTTACTCCAGGAGGTCCAGAATCGTATTGAGAGACGAGTCAATTCAACCAAACTTTGTATTTCTGTTTGCGGTCTTGAGCACCGATCCTGCATTGTTTTTGAACGCTTCTTCTCAGTATTTTTTTCTGCTCACTTTCACGATGTGGACACTACTCATAGCATTTATTACCCCTCTTTAATTTCCTTGAAAACATAACAATGGGTCATCTTCTTGAAGTTGCAGAGTTTATCCCCCAGTTGAAATTTTCTAAGCACAATTTAAATTTGGCAACGGAGGAGGAGGGGTTGCAGACACCCCCAACTTCAATGTTGTCAGACTCCAGCTAATTAACTATTTTTAGTTAGAAGTGCTGAGTCAGCAACCTGTCTCTGCTTTCACCCTATATTCCTACTGAAGAAGACTTTAACTAACCTATTTCAGCACTATAAAATTACAGAATCATAGAGTAATTATAGTGCAGAAAGAGGCCATTCAGCCCATTGAGTCTGCACTGACCCTTGGAAGGTAATCCTCCGTGACTAACAACAAGGGCTTAGCACCAAGCCCTGCAGAACCCCACAGACTTCTAGTCACACAACTATTCCTCTATCATCATCTTCTGCTTTCTGCCTCAGCCAATTTTGGATCCAAAGGGGTCTTACTTTCTGGACCTGTATGCCATGAAGAACCTAACCAAAACCCTTGCAAAAGTCCATGTAAATCACATCAAATGCATTACACTCATCAATACGCCTGGCTACCTCAGAAAATTCAATCAAATTTGTCAACCATGACCCTTCCTTAATAAATCCATGGTTGAATATCCCTGATTAATCAAAGTCTCTTCATGTGCAGATGTATGCTGTCTCTCAGAATTCTTTTGATAAATTTCCCCAACACTGAGGTTAGACTGAATGGTCTGTAATTTCCTGGTCTATCCTTTCCTCCCTTTTTGAATAAGGGGATGATGATTGCAGTCTTCAAATCTTCTGGCATCTCATTTGTAACTAGGGAGGATTTGAAAATTCTACTAGATCCTTGATATCTCCTCCCTTTCCTCCCTCAGCAGTCTGGGATACAACTAATCCAGGCCTGATGATTTCTTCACTTTTAACAATGCTAAACATGCTGGTAAATCCTCTCTATCTGTAAATTTCTTCAAACAATTCACCATCCTCTACTCTGACAATCTATCCTAGTGTCATTCTTAAAGAATTAAGAGGCTGATGCAGAATATTCCTTAAGGACTGTGCCTGTATCTTCTGGGTCCACACACAATTTATCCTGATCATCCCTAGCGGGGAGTACATTTTCCTTAGTAATTCCCTTGCGTCCTCTCTCTCCCCCTCCCTATCTCCTTCTCTCTTTCTCCCTCTTCTCTCTTCCTCGCTCTCTCTCTCCTCTCTCTCTCTCTCTCTCCCTCCATCTCTTTCTCTCTCTCCCCGTACCCCCTTTCTCTCTGTTTCTCTCTCCCCCCTCTCCCTCCCTCTCTTTCTCTCCCCCCCATTCCCCACTCTATCTCTCCTTCTCTCTTTCTCCCTCTCTCTCTTCCTCCATCTCTCTCTCTCTCTCCCCTCCTCTCTCTCTCCCCTTCTCTCTCTCCCTCCCTCTCTTTATCTCTCCCCGTACCCCCTCTCTCTCTCCCCCTCTCTCCCTCTCTCTTTCTCCCTCCCTCTCTTTCTCTCTCTCCCCCCTACCCCCCTCTCTCTCCCCCCTCCCTCTCTCTCTCTCTCTCCCTCTCTCTCTCTCTACTCCCTTCCCCTGTCTCTCCCCCTCTTCCCCCCACCTCTCTTTCTCTCCCTCTGTATCTCTCTACCCCCTCCTCTCTCCCTCTCTCCCTCTCCCTCTCTCTATACGCACACAAAATCTTTTGGGTTTTTCTATGGTCTACCAACCGATGCTTTATTTGCTTTCTAATATCCTATTTAAGGTACCCCCCCCCCCCCCCACCCACCTTGCACATTTTGCCACTTGATAGCCAGGCTTCTCTAGTCTTTGTACCACTCTTCACCTTTACAGGAATATGTTTGATCTGTACTCTCACTATTTCCTCCTTGAGTGCTGCCCAATGGTCTCAAACACTTTAATCAGCTAGCAGCTGCTCTAGTCCATTTATAGAGTCAAACAGCTCAGAAACAGACCCTTTGGTCCAAGTCATCCATGCCAACCATGTTTCCCAAGCTAAACTACTCCCGCTTGCTCGTGTTCGGCCCATATCGCTCTCAAGTATTCCTATCCATGCACTTGGCCAAATGTCTTTCAAGTGCTGTAACTGTACCCTCGTCTACCACTTTCTCTGAAAGTTCATTTCACATGTGCACCACCCTCTGTGTGAAAAAGCTGCCCCTCAGGTCCCTTTTAAATATTTCCCCTCTCACCTTAAAATTATGCCCTCGAGTTTTGAACTCCCCTACTCTAAAGAAAATGTCTTTGCTGTTCAGTGTCTCTACACCCCTCATGATTTTATAAACCTCTGCAAGGTCACCCCTCAACCTCTTATACTGCAGGGTAAGAACCTCCTTATAACTCTCCAGTCCCAGTAACATCCTTATAAATCTTTTCTGTGGCACGGTGGCACAGTGGTTAGCACTGCTGCCTCACAGTGTCAGAGACCCGGGTTCAATTCCCGCCTCAGGCAACTGCCTGTGTGGAGTTTGCACATTCTCCCCGTGTCTGCATGGGTTTCCTCCGGGTGCTCCAGTTTCCTCCCACAGTCCAAAAATGCACAGGTTAGGTGAATTGGCCATGCTAAATTGCCTGTAGTCTTAGGTGAAGCGTTAATGTCGGGGAATGGGTCTGGGTGGGTTGTGCTTCAGCAGGTCGGTGTGGACTTGTTGGGCTGAAGGGCCTGTTTCCACACTTTAAGTAATCTAATCTTTCCAATTTAATAATATCCTTCCACTTGGGTGAAATAATTTCTTGTCTTAGTTAAAATTAACTTATCCCCAGTTTATTCCCAGTCCCTTTCTTACACTTTTCAATACCTGTCCCAAATCTAACTGAGTTATGGTTATATCTCCAACACACTCCCCCTATTGCTTTCCTCTTGCCCTGAATGGAAAGAATGGTGTGTAACAATTGCACTTATCATTAAAATTGTGAAATTTTTCTCCCTTTTAAAGTATTTTCCATGATAAACAGATCTCATAAAAAATTCAAACATTTTAATAACTAATTTTTACAAAACTGCATCAGAAGTTTTGTTATAAATTTTAAACCAATTGAAACTTCATTTCATACCAACACCATTTTTCCCACCAAAAACAGATTATTTCTCTTATCGTCTAATTGTTGTTTGTACAGATGTTAACACTATATACACTGGTGCAACTGGACACCACTACTCATTAAAATATCTGAACTTTGACTTCTACCAAGGGGAAAAAGGTTCTAAAAATACCAGCCTGGAAAAGATTGCAATTGATTTATCATTAATGCTGACCTGTACACACTATATTCACCAGGTTCAAAAACAGGACTTTGTTCTTGGTTACATTCGACTTGCTGTCTCTCAATATTAGTGACGTGAAAAGTAATTCACAAACTAGCAATGAATGAAAGGTCACACAGCTCATCCTGTACAAACTGGCGTTCAATGTCACATTCAGACTGTTTCCATTGCCCTGCTATCCTTGGTGTTAACCTCACACCTCATAAAACCCACTGAATCAAGGTTCTGTCTACTGGGTGTTGAAATCCTTTAGTCTGTTCACCTTTAATGTGCTGAATGGACGATTAATCCATCATCTTCTTGATTTTGAAAGTCAAAAATGTAAAACATTGCGGATGCCAGAGTCTGAATTAGAAACAGAAAGTGCTAGAAACACTCAGTAGGTCACACAACATCAGAACAAAGAGAAGCAAGAGTTAATGATTCCAGTTGATGAATGTTCAACAGCATTGAAAGCCATTCATTTTGACTGATTTTTTTTTAGGAAGGGTAGAGTCAGGGAAAAAGAGGGCAGAGAAAGAACAATATGAAAGATTACAGTCATTAAAATACTTGCTGTCGATTGTTTTGAAATTGTCTAGCCTCCGCCCATATATTCTCAGTTCATTTCAGTTAGTAGGTGAACAATTTGTGGGAAAGTGAGGCAAATTAGTAAACATGTGCCAAATTCTGCAGCCTGGGTCCAGATCCAAGCCGAATGAAAACCTCTCTGCTAAGTGTGCTGTGTGGTTTGTTTCAATCCAGTTCAGACTGAATAAATGCTCACAGTGCAAAAACTTCACACTATCTACAAGGAGATGGTGCCCAAATTAGAAATATCACATTAGTGTCAAAGCATAGCCAGTTTCCAGGATTGGAAAGTCATTCCCATGCAGAATGATTGTATTGTAATCATTGTACTGGCAACTACAACTCAAACTATCTTAATGAACTTAAGCTTTGCAATACAGGCAAGGTGCATTCCAAGGCAAACATGTTTATTTGACACAGAAACAGAAATTGCTAGAAAAGCTCTGCAGTTCTGGCAGCATCTGTGGAGAGAAATCAGAGTTAACATTTCCTCAGAACTGATTCCAGTATCCACAATTCTTTCAGTTTTATGATGTTTATTTGGCAGCTAGTCATCAGAAGTGCTTTTCTGTTCACAAACAACAGATCACCAGGAAAATGGCACTGGTGATCACTCTGGGCTTCAAATTCACACTTAAAAGTCTTTTAATGATTTCTTTTGGAAATAAGGGGACAGTTTATAAAACAGGTTTGCTTGATTCAATCAGAAATTCTACTCTGTATTAGGTAGATTTAGCCAGATAATTACCATAAAAACAGCCAGAGTTCCTGTTATTGATTATGATCTTTGCTAAGAAATGCATTGGTCTTAGCGAACCTTCCAACTTAGTGAGCAAAACTACATCCAAATGCCTTGGTATTGATCTTTAGTGCTGACAGACCTGGGTTCATGCGCAATGCCCAAAATGTGACACAGTTTGAATATTTCTAGTGCTTTCCTTTGGTGCAATGCACAAACACAATTTTCTATTGCTATTATTAAGGTCTTGAGTAAAGCACCAGAGTGAACTCAGTAAATGGGAAACTCTAGAAATCCAAGGTTGTGGTGCTTTTAACTAATGACAAAGTTAAAACCAAATGCAGGCTTCTTCGGTTGATCACTTCTTCAGTGTAAGGCAAGGAGCATGCTATCAATAACAGTTTTAGTTTCTGAGTAATTACTTCTCTGGGTTTTGCTTTTAAATTAGGAAGTAAACAGCAGAAGAATTTAAGATTTCCTTGGTGAGTTGTTGGATAATGAATAATCCTTGCCTTTGCAACATAATTAGGGATTTTGGCTCAATCTTCTGGATATTACACACTTCCTTATGGCTTTGGCATGCCCAAGAATCTGTTCCACTGTCACTGTGAATGCCAATACCATGGAACTGTTGACATTTGGAAAATCTAATCAGTGAAGTTTGAAGGTTAACCGGGATGAAGGATATTATGTAACATTCACTCATTAAGTTTGGTCATAAATGCTATGAAGTGACATTTAAGTTAAGAAAGATTCACATTCTTCTCAGAAGCGATATATGTGGATTAACTGTAACTAGTATGCATGTACACCCTGATGCATGTTCCTTCCAAATTCCAATTATTAAAACTGAACAGGTTATGTTACAATGTAAGTTTATTTCTATACAATAGTGTGGAGCTAATTTTGTGAACATATACATTGGCTATACTTATGCTGCACCACAAAGCCAAAAAGTCAGAACTAGACCAGGATATGCTTCTAAGGTTATTGGAGTTTAGGATATGAAGCTCCCATGAATTCAGTACTTAATATCCTTCTGGTGCTTTTTTAAGAGAAAAAGTGCAGAAATTGGAACACTATGATTAGAATGACAATATTGCGAAAGTGACTGGGTCTGGATAGCCCAAGCTAGGGGAGTTGGGATAATGAGGTTCAAGGCAGAAATGTCTGTTGTGGAATATGGTTCAAACATGGACAAAAGAGCAGAATTCCAGAGGTGAGGTGTGAGTGAAAGCCTTGACTTCAAAGCTGCAACCGAAGAGCCCAGGCAAAACTGGAATCAATGGGTATCAGAGGGCAAATTCTCCACTGATTGAAGTCAGTCCAGGCACATAGGCAGATGCTTGTGGTTGTTGGAATTCAGTCATCTCAGCTCCAGAACATCTCTCCAGGAGTTCCACAGGGTAGTTACTAGGCCCAACTATCTTTAGCTGCTTCATTAATAACCTTCCCTCTATAAGATCAGCAGTGGGGGTGTTTGCCGAGAATTGCACAATGTTTAGCACCATTTGCAACTCCTCAGATACTGAAGCAGTCCATGTTCAAATGCAACAAGATCTGGACAATATCCAGGCTTGGGTTTACAAGTAGCAAACATTCACCTCATATAAATGCCAGACAATGACCATCTCCAATAAGAGACAATTTAATCAATGCCCCATGACATTCATTGGTGTAGCCACCACCAAATATCCTGACATCAACATCCTAGGGGAGTTACCATTGACCAGAAACTCAGCAAAACTTACCACATAAACACAGTGGCTACAAGAACAGGTCAGAAGCTCCCCACTGTGCAACTCCTTCCCCCTCCCCCAGCACCTGTACACCACCAGAAAATGTTCCCCCCTCCTCACTGAGGGTCAAGCTGATGTTTCAAATCTCAGAAGGGAATCACAGTAACTGGTCTCCTCTCACTGCTATCAAAATTTTACAATGTGGGCTTTGATCAGTGATTCACTGCCCCCAATCCTTCTTAGGTTACTGATAACATAAGGGGAAGGATGCTCACATAATGTCTTACAGGCAAAAAACCCCGCAGATGCTGAAATTCAAAGTAGACAGGCAGGAGGCTGGAAGAACACAGCAGGCCAGGCAGCCTCAGGAGATGGAGAAGTCAACGTTTCTGGTATAACCCTTCTTCACGACTCTGAAGATACATAATGTCTTAGGCAGACATTTGGCTCACATTTGATGAACAGTAATGGGTTTATTACATATTACTTAGTAGCTACTTCCAGAACCAACCAGCTATAGCAGAGGAAAACGTCATTCAGCCTATCATGTCTACAAAAACTAGCCACTCAATCCAAAGCAAAAACTATTTTCTTATCAATTTGTTCAGAGATGGTATTACACATCTCTGGAATGGGTTGGATATTCCAATCTTCACTTCCAGTACCTCATCTGGTGTCATACAGGTTACAGCAACTCTGCAACAGATCCAGGTTCCTTTTAAATAGTGTTCAGAAATGTGTAGGTTAGGTGCATTAGCTATGGAAAATGTAGGGTTATAGGTTAAGGGGATGGGTTACTCGTTGGAGGGTTGGTGTGGACTTGTTGGGCCAAATGGCCTGTTTCTATGGATTTTATGTTCTAAATGAACTGTGAGTCTCTGCCTCAACCAACAAGCCAGACAGTGAACTCCAGACACCTTCACTTCTGAGTGAAAAAGTTGTTCTGATGTCTTCTGCAATCTTTCTATCAACTGCCTTAAATCTGTGCCCCTGATCACTGACTTCTGTGATATCGAAGATTTTTTTAAATGAGGGAATGGGCTCAATTTAAGAGTAAGGACATTACTGAAAGGGCTAAAACATTTTCTCACAATATTAGTGACAAGCATAGCAGCAGACCTGGCAAGATACAAACACATAAACAAAAGTTAACTCCTCCTCGGAATAGTCCTTTATATTCTGATGGGTGGAGCGTATCCTGTGGGTCAGTTAGCTTTTCAGGTCCTACCTTTCTGATACAAAGGAAGAAGTTTGGGCCGATGGAAGATGAGCTTAGAGCATATTTCCGAAAAAAAGAGACTTATTTTTTCCAAAGCTTTTCATCTTGCACTCATCAGGACAATTTGCAAGGATAACAACAAAGGAAAGCGCCAATATTTATACTATACAGAGAGAAAAGTGCTGATTGGTTGGAAAACTCTGATTGGCAGAGATATTGCAATAGAGACAGACACAGGATGTGACCAATAGGGTACCCTTCGTTGTCCAGTACTTCCTGGGAGCAGAGAAATTACGCCATGTTCTTCACATCCTGCAACACGTTATCAGTGAGGTTAAGCACCTCAACAAGACCTTCCCTACGCCCCCACTTCTCACCTTTACACAACTGCCAAACTTTAAATAGACCATTGTTCACAGCAAACTGTCCAATCTTCAGGACAACATCGACCACAACACCACACAACCCTGTTAGGGCAACCACTGCAAGACACGTCAGATTGTCGACATGGACAACACCATTACACTTGGGACACCACCCATCATGTATGCGACAGGTACTCAGGTGACTCGACCTACTTTGTCTATCTCATACACTGCAGGCAAGGATGCCCCAAGGCATGGTACATTGGTGAGACCAAGCAGATGCTATGACAACGGATGAATGGACAACGTGCAACCTCCCAGTCAGGGAATACTTCAGCAGTCAGGGACATTTGATCTCGGATCTTTGGGTGACCATCCTCCAAGGCAGACTTCAGGACACGTGCCAAAGCAGAGTGGCCAAGCAGAGGCTGATAGTCAAGTTCAGTATCCATGAGGATGGCCTCAACCAGAACCTTGAGTTTATGTCACACTACAGGTGACCCCACTGCACTATACACACACACAATAAGTCTATGAGGTGAATTTGCATTTGCAGAATTGTAATTGCACTTAAATTCTATTTTGTTCAAAAAGTACACAATCTGCAGGCAGTCAATGCAATCAGTCAATCCATGTAATATTTTACAAATTCCTACTTAGGAAATAGAACCAGTCTGGCTTCTGACTGGGATGCAGTCAGAATCTAACCTCACACCTTTAATGTATTGCCTGAGCTGAAATGTCACCTCTTTTTATAAAACCTTAAGTTATTTCAAGAATGTGACTTGAAGGAAGTTCTGGGATTTACATATTAATGAACTGAAACCTGCAACCCATTCTAAAAGATAAAATACTTAACAGCAACCGAGGTTCGTTCAATATATTACATCATTCGCACGACACTGTAATCTTTTGCTTTAAATTCTGTGTCTTATGATGCTACTTCATAGCTACCTGATGAAGGAGCAGCACTCTGAAAGCTAGTACTTCCAAATAAACCTGTTGGACTATAACCTGGTGTCATGTGATTTTTTTTACATAGAGAATGCAACAGTTAATAACAATTGACTGTTAACTGCTGGGCATCATTTCAATTTCAAATCAGGCAGATTGACTCTGGATAGTCAGGGCATTGCCCTGGAAATGAACCAGCAAATGGCTGTCACCTATTCTGTTGAATTGAAATAAGTGCAGTGTGTACACGTGTTCTTCCTATCTGTGAAGAGCAGGGTCTGTGTTTTAATGTATGTAACCTCCAGTACAGGCAAACACCTCCAAAGCCCAACTGATCATTCTAAATTGACCATCAGTACAATCCTTTACACACTCAGGATTATCCAGCAAACGTTGATCCCTTCCTTGTTGATACATTTCTCCAGACCCAAACGCACTTATGTTTTCTGAGGAGCTAATTTCACAGGCTTTCTTGAGTTCACAATGAGTGAGTTTACTAATTACTAAGTGCAAGAAGAATTAGTATCATAACACAGATTTGAAATAAAAGGTGAGTACAAAACGATAGTACCTACAAAATAAATGGAATCAGTCTTTGATTTTTTTTGTGAAGGGCAGATTGTCAAACCTTGCTGACGTTGATTTGGAGGCTAGCATTGACATTGGTCATTTAACAGTCGATTTCAAGACTCTCACTTTTGCAGCTTGACTGAGAATCTGTTGTTTGATTCTTTTTGAAACTCTCTCTGAATTTAAGCATTCAAGTTCAAAGAAAGAGAGAGAGAGACTGTTTTTTGTCCTTCCTTTTGGCTAGCTTGTAGCACTCAGAGTGGAGAGCCACATTTACCTACAATTTGCCTTGGGCTAATTCTTTGTCTGCGTCCTTTATAGCATGCCAATGGTTGAACCCAGGCTGGTACGTCCATGTGTTTTAGCTGATTAACACACAAGAGAACCTCAGTCCCATGAGACCCCACCAGTAGATCTTGAAAGAGTTTTTTTTGAATAGGTCTCCTTGTATATTTTTGAAAATGAAATGTGTCTGCAGTTTGAGACATCATTCACAAGGTGTGACTTACCTTTGGGCAAGAGATCATTAGCCCCTCATTAGCAAGAAATCTCACAGTACAGTCTGTACTTGTCACTTTCCACTTTGAAGTGTTCATGTTTGAATTTGCTTTTACATCTGTATGTAAAGCATTATGTGGTTCTCTTTCTCAGGAGAGATGCTCGATTCACATCTGCCCTCTCTTAAAAAAAACACATATTGGAATTACAAGTTAAAAATGTCCTTAGTATTTCAGGGCTCTGACCCATAGTCACCATACTTCCCCCGCATGTTGGACCATGTCAGCAAGTTTAATGGACTCACTTGTCCTTTCCTGCCCTTTTCATATGTTTTTAGGTATACCATTCATATCAAGTCAATTCTCTGTGAGATTCCTGAAGCTTCCTGACTTCAGGATGAAGAGGAAATCTTCACAGATGTGAGTCATGTGAAATGTTGAAGGCTTCCAGAATAATAATGTGGGGGTCCCTTTGCACAAGCCACTCAAGCAGACAACAAAATAATGCACTCTGAGCAACATGTGCTGCTTAATGATGAACATTAAAGTGCTCACAAAAGTCTACAATAAAAGTTGTCTTATGCGAGTGATGAGCTGGCACTGCGATATATTACTGTCTGTTTTTTTCCTACAATATGTTTTTGAATGAAGCCTAGGTCATTGAGATGAGAGTGTTTTAAATACTAGCTCAAAGAGTCCAAACTAAAATTAATTGTTGCAAGTTCAGTCTAAATCCTTGGGGGTATTGGTTCACAGTGCAAGACATCCATAATTCAGGCCTAATTGGTTCTCTCATTCGCAGTATTTTCTGTCAGCCACATTATACAATGAGGCCACACATACTCAGACCTATTTACTGATGCAAATAAACAGACTCAAGGGCAGTTGAACTTGGCTAATAGCAATTTCATGAAATATCCCTCATGAATATTGCAATCTTTAATATGCATTTCATTCTCTACAGTGTGACGTTAGTGTTCTGCTACCTGCTTCGATAGGTCTTACTGGCAGATCACATTAGCATTTGATGCAGAACTGATACTCAATAGTGGACTTGCAATCTGGGCAGAGCGTGGTTAAGATGGCTGTGATTAAAATTCCTTCAAGCTCTTCCCTACTACCATGCTTTCTTCCAGTTGTATCTTTTTATTCTTTTCATTCTTACCCTCGTCAAAATGGAGCTGGATTGTGGTGACACTGTATTTTACTGTATTATTCACTGTAAAATGCAAGTGGCAATAAATCATTCAAATTCACATTCAAATTCAACCCTAGACCAGGCTGGTGATGACCAACTGTGAAAGTGACAGTCACAATTCACAGCTTGATGATGCTATTGGTGCCACTGCACCAGTTTTATTTAGGAAACCCAAATAGATAATTATCCATTAATAGTAATCAGGCGGGAGACAGAGGTTTAGTGAAAAGCAGCATGAGGTAGTGGTTTATTTTTCTGTGGAATTCTATGGAAGAGTGGGAGTGCTTTCTCTTGGCCTCTTAAGGAATCTTTGAGCTTCTTCATACTAGGTCTTCCTTTGTTGTCCATGTACCAATGTCTGCTGCCGAATTCTCTCCTCAGTATTAATTTCACACACTGATGACCCTTCCCTTGAGCCTCACTCACCCTCAGGCTTCCGGTCAAATTACTATTCCAATCTGACAGACCTGCTGCCATTTGCAAAGTCAATCGGAAAAAGAGCTGTCTTATCTCAATGAGACTCAGATGTAAAAATAGCTTTAACCTGACATTAAATGTGCAATTTTCCTTCCTGCCCATATCCTGTCCTGAGCATGGTCCACACTAAAATTGACTCATAGTTACACGGCATGGAAACAACTCTTTGGTCCAACCCGTCCATGCCGACCAGATATCCTAAACTGATCTGGTCCCATTTACAAGCAGAAATAGCCAGGACGGCTGAGATTCGACTCTTGTGTGTTTAGAATTGGGTTCTGTTGATGCAGAAAGGCTAAAAATAAAGTCCTTGTCATATATCTAATTTGTGCTTTTCTTAAATTGTGAGCATTTTATACAGATGTTTCGTACATGAAATGGAAAATATCTCCACTACAAATATATTCCTCCTTATCAAAATTTATGCCCCATTGAAAAACTAGCATTGAAATCAATCAAAATGAGCCATAAATCAGTTTGAAGGGCACTTAAACACACAATAAGCAGAATAACGAACAATAGCTTGTCAGGTTAATTTGTACTTTTCCTCACAAGTCATACCTCTTGAGAGTGAAAATAATTTTCACATCACACAGTAAATCTTTCCCTACTGTATTTATTTAGACTTATTCCAACATTTTAAAACAGGAGAGAGAGAGAGAGAAAGAGGATAAGTTTATAATTCTGTCTGTGTAAGAATAAAACGAGAAAGGCTTTTTCAAAATGAAATATATTTAATATTGCATAACAGAAGTGAGGATTTGTTTAGAATTATAGGAACAATAGTTTATTTATTTGACAATCTTTTTTATATTTATTGGATGCTAACAGAAGTCTATTATGACAAATTTTTGGCAGATTTTAGAACAAACCGAGGGGAAATAGAGCTGGTTGATGTTCTTGCTATGCTGACTTCACCAGTGAAGTGGACTTTTTGTCTCACTGTATTGTGACAAGAGTTACTCTGTTTGAATGACACATTGATATATAAGAATTGTAGGCTGCCAGCCAAATTGCAGTCTATGGAGTGCAGCCTACAGTTCTTAGCTGTGACTGAGGAAACTGGCTATGTGTCATAGATTCATAGAGATGTACAGCATGGAAACAGACCCTTCAGTCCAACCTGTCCACGCCGACCAGATATCCCAACCCAATCTAGTCCCACCTGCCAGCACCCGGCCCATATGCCTTCAAACCCTTCTTATTCATATACCCATCCAGGTACCTTTTGTGCAGTGTTGGTACAGTGAGGTTAGCGACATAGGTATCTTGTACTTTATGTCCAAAGTCACATAACACCACATTATAATTGAACAGACTTAATTGAAATCACAAGCATTCAGATCATGGCTGCTTTGTCATTTCAAATAAACCTGATTTATGATTTCAAATAAACCTGTTGGACTATAACCTGGTGTCATATGACTTCTGACCTTGTCCACCCCAGTCTAACACTGGCACCTCCACAACCTGTACTTTATGGCAAATGGGCTGACCCTTACTCAAACAGACCCTGTGCATGGGAACTCCAATTCTCTCCCAGTCTAAAGAATAAAGTCAGACCTTTCAGCAGAAGTTAGGAAACAAACTTAATTATAAATTTGGAACTCTCTTTCACAAAGGTCAATTGTTTTTTGATCAATTATAAATTGCTGCAAACTCCTTAGAGACTGATAGCACTTCAGACCAAACTCAAACTTTCAGCGCATAGCTAAAAGGATGTCAAGGCAAGATTCCATGGGTTCAGACATTTACCGAGTTACAACAAGGCAGTTAATGTACATCAGAAGTGACCTTCACAGCATACACTATCCCACTGGCATGAGAACACCAGACTAGCACACACACAGCAGAGGGGGCCATTGGTTTTTTTTAAACTTTCTCTCATGTATTCCTGGCAGGGCGGAGCACAGACATGTCTTTCGCTCAATCTGCTTTCATACATTACAATCACACCATAATACAATAAGTTTCAATCTGCAATTTGAGAGGGAGAGGGTACAATCGGAAGTGACAATATTTCTGTTGAATAAAGGGAACTATGGAGCTATGAGGGAGGAGCTGGCCAAAGTTAAATGGTGCAATACCTTAGCAGGGATGACAGTGGAGGAACAATGGCAGATATTTCTGTGTGTCATGCAGAAGATGCAGGATCAGTTCATTCCAAAAAGGAAGAAAGATCCTAGGAGGAGGCATGGGTGGCCGTGGCTGACGAGGGAAGTTAAGAAACATATAAAGTTAAAAGAGAAAAAGTATAACATAGCAAAGATAAGTGGGAATACGGAGGACTGGGAAGCTTTTAAAGAACAACAGAGGATTACTAAGAAGGAAATATGAAGAGAAAAAATGAGGTACGAAGGTAAACTGGCCAAAAACATAAAGGAGGATAGTAAGAGCTTTTTTAGGTATGTGAAAGGCAAAAAAATGGTTAAGACTAAAATTGGGCCCTTGAAGACAGAAACAGGGGAATATATTACGGGGAACAAAGAAATGGCAGAAGAATTGAATTGGTACTTCAGATCTGTGTTCACTGGGGAAGACACAAGCAATCTCCCTGAGGTAACAGTGGCTGAAGGACCTGAACTGAAGGGAATTTATATTTGCCAGGAATTGGTGTTGGAGAGACTGTTAGGTCTGAAGGTTGATAAGTCCCCGGGACCTGATAGTCTACATCCCAGAGTACTGAAGGAGGTGGCTCGAGAAATCGTGAATGCGTTGGTGATTATTTTCCAGAGTTCAATAGATTCAGGATCAGTTCCTGCGGATTGGAGGGTGGCTAATGTTGTACCACTTTTTAAGAAAGGTGGGAGAGAGAAAGCAGGAAATTATAGACCAGTTAGTCTGACTTCAGTTGTGGGAAAGATGCTGGAGTCTATTATAAAGGATGAAATTACGACACATCTGGATAGTAATAACAGGATTTAGAATAGATTAGATTAGATTACAGTGTGGAAACAGACCCTTCGGCCCAACAAGTCCACACTGACCCGCCGAAGCGCAACCCACCCATACCCCTTACCTAACACTACGGGCAATTTAGCATGGCCAATTCACCTGACCTGCACATTTTTGGACAGTGGGAGGAAACCAGAGCACCCGGAGGAAACCTATGCAGACACGGGGAGAACGTGCAAACGCACACACAGTCAGGCGCCTGAGACGGGAATTGAACCCGGGTCTCTGGCGCTGTGAGGCAGCAGTGCTAACCACAGTGCCACCGTGCCAGCCACAATGCCACTGTGCCACCCATGGATAGGTAAGAGTCAGCATGGATTTATGAAGGGGAAATCATGCTTAACTAATCTTCTGGAATTTTTTGAGGATGTAACTCTGAAGATGGACGAGGGAGATCCAGTAGATGTAGTGTACCTGGACTTTCAGAAAGCTTTTGATAAAGTCCCACATAGGAGGTTAGTGAGCAAAATTAGGGCGCATGGTATTGGGGGCAAAGTACTAACTTGGATTGAAAGTTGGTTGGCTGACAGGAAACAAAGAGTAGTGATAAACAGCTCCATTTCGGAATGGCAGGCAGTGACCAGTGGGGTACTGCAGGGATTAGTGCAGGGACCGCAGCTTTTTACAATATATATTAATGATATAGAAGATGGTATTAGTAATAACATTCGCAAATTTGCTGATGATACTAAGCTGGGTGGCAGGGTGAAATGTGAGGAGGATGTTAGGAGATTACAGGGTGACCTGGGCAGGTTAGGTAAGTGGTCAGATGCATGGCAGATGGAGTTTAATGTGGATAAATGTATGGTTATCCACTTTGGTGGCAAGAACAGGAAGGCAGATTACTATCTAAATAGAATCAATTTAGGTAAAGGGGCAGTACAGAGAGATCTGGGTGTTCTTGTACACCAGTCAATGAAGGTAAGCATGCAGGTACAGTGGGTAGTGAAGAAGGCTAATAGCATGCTGGCCTTCATAATAAGAGGGATTGAGTAAAGAAGCAAAGAGGTTCTTCTGCAGCTGTACAGGGCCCTGGTGAGACCACACCTGGAGTATTATGTGCAGTTCTGGTCTCCAAATTTGAGGAAAGACATTCTGGCTATTGAGGGAGTGCAGCATAGGTTCATGAGGTCAATTCCTGGAATGGCGGGACTACCTTACGCTGAAAGACTGGAGCGACTGGGCTTGTATACCCTTGAGTTTAGAAGACTGAGAGGGGATCTGATTGAGACATATAAGATTATTAAAGGATTGAACACTCTGGAGGCAGGAAACATGTTTCTGCTGATGGGTGAGTGCCGAACCAGAGGACACAGCTTAAAAATACGGGATAGACCATTTAGGACAGAGATGAGGAGAAACTTCTTCACCCAGAGAGTGGTGGCTGTGTGGAATGCTCTGCCCCAGAGGGCAGTGGAGGCCCAGTCTCTGGATTCATTTAAGAAAGAGTTGGATAGAGCTCTCAAGGATTGTGGAATCAAGGGTTATGGAGATAAGGCAGGAACAGGATACTGATTAAGGATGATCAGCCGTGATCATATTGAATGGTGGTGCAGACTCGAAGGACAGAATGGCCTACTCCTGCACCTATTGTCTATTATCTATTATCTATTATCTATCATCTATTATCATATCCACAGTTTGGGGATGGAACTTGCAGGAAATAATTCAGGTTTTTGCATCTTATCTCTTCCATAAATGTGCCTCTTTGAAATTCTTTGTCACTCTTCCAGGTGTGATAAACTTCAAGACTGGAAGTAATCCAAACTGGAATTTTCCAGACAGTCACTCGATTGCATTCTCTTCCATCTCTTGCTTGTATTGTCTTCTCAAGTCAACAGAACAACTGTATATTCACTCAAGGGATGCAGGTGTTAATGGCAGGACCAAGTTGCCCTTGAGAAGATGGTGATGCGCTGCCTTCTTGAATTGCTGCAGTCAATTTGGGGTATGTACACCACAATACCACTGGGGAAGGAGTTCCTAAACTCAGCAACACTGAAGGAATGATGATATATTTTCATGTCAGGATGGTGTGTGGCTTGGAGGGAACTTGCAGCTGATAATGTTGTTCCCATGTAGCGACTGCCCTTGTCCTTCTGGATAGAATTGGTCATGAATTTGGAAGGTGCTGTCCAAGGAGACTTGGTGAAATCCTGCACTGCATCTTGTGGTGAATGTGGTGTCAAACAAGCAGGCTGTTTGGTCTTGATGGCAACAAACTTCTTGAGTGTTGCTTAAAAGATGAAAGCTATGATCAGTTATCATGACAACTGTAAGAATAGGCTAAAAACACTCTTTCCCAAACAGTATTCTTGTAAGTAGCTTTTAATGTACTTTAAACAATAGAACAAAGCATTTTCTTAACTGATAAATGAAAAATACATTTCATAGGTATATTTCACATTGTCCTTTAAGCAGACATCCAAACTCCCAGAATCTGTCCAAAATAATTCTTAGCTTTCAAGGATTTACTTCTGTTCCTTTCTTTTCTCATCTTGGTCTTTTCAAATCATGAATCCAGGTTCTAGTTTCACCCGATGAAGGAGCAGCACTCAAAAAGCTTGTGATTTCAAATGAACCTGTTGAACTATGACTTGGTGTCATGTGACTTCTGACTTTGTCCACCGTAGACATACATCAGCATCTCCACATCATTTCAAATATCAGAACTGAAATTGATTAATTCCTGTTATCCAAATATGTTAAAAGAAATATGTGCAAAGACGGGTAAATGATGTGTGTCCCAGAACAGCCATCATCTCATGAAAAACTCAGATGCTAAATGGCCTACATCTTTTCCTATGCTCCGAATATTGAAAAGCAAGTGAATATCTTTAAAATATAGTCGCACAATGGGCTAGTGTTATACTGCATTGAGTACTCAGTCGGTTGGACACTGTATTAACACATGGGTCAGTTTTGGACAAGGAGATGCACTGCAACTGACACATGCCTTCTCACTCAGAACCTTTATATCTTGGATGCATAAGTCATATAGATTCAGCCTAGGCAAGTGAATACTTGCATTTAGATATTGCCTGACCTTATACTTGGAAAGTTGAAAAGTACTTCACAGCCAATTACTCATTGTTAGTTTTTCACAGACTGAGTACTTTTCACAAGCCTAGATCCTGCAATGAAACAATGAATTGAATGACGTTGGTACTTGCAAACTAATATGTTGAAACTTTTTTAAAAATCTTCAAAATGTTTTGCCCTTCCTATTATCTCCAATTTTGTTCTATTTGTTTAACCATCACACCAGCCTGACCACAAGACCAAGGATCCAAAATGATCTAGGCAACATCTGGAAGAATAGAAAATCAAATTCAGTATGGAGTCATTCCAACTATTAAACTGAAAGATCCAATCATTTGAACACTTTTCCACATAATGTTCTGTTGCAGTATGTAGCTTATTCCTATGAAATGCTGATCATATTATCATCCTGGCCAATAATCAATATCCTCATTACCTCTTCACTGAAGGTGTTAATGCTTTTGTCCCTACTTTTCAGTAAACAATTTCAATGAAACAAGTATACACTCCAGGGAAGGGCTGATCCATTTTTGACAAGATGTTGATATAGAATTATTTTAAATGGATCTGCTAACACTGGGAGATAGCTCCCACTAGGGGGCGGCATGGTGGCACTGTGGTTAGCACTGCTGCCGCACAGCGCCAGAGACCTGGGTTCAATTCCCGCCTCAGGCGACTGACTGTGTGGAGTTTGCACATTCTCCCCGTGTCTGGATGCTCCGGTTTCCTCCCACAGTCCAAAGATGTGCAGGTTAGGTGAATTGGCCATGCTAAATTGCCCGTTAGGTGAAGGAGTGGAATGTAGGGGGGTGGGTTGTGCTTCGGCAGGTCGGTGTGAATTTGTTGGGCCGAAGAGCCTGTTTCCACACTGTAAGTAATCTAAACTGAGGGGTTTTTTTTCAGAATGTCAGTGAGTTATTTTGTTTGGATTGCAAACAATCAACAACATTCAAAAATAAAATGTTGTGGCTTGACTGAACTGCTCTGACGGTTTTTGTCAGAACTTTCAGAGGAGGTTGTTGATGTGGATTGGCTTGAACCTTCATGGGTAAGATTGAAATGCTTTAAGTGAAAATAAAATGTTTTTCTCAGCTTTGTAGTTGCAAACTATCAATTGCACAATCGCAATCGTGTTGAGCTAACACAGCATGGTGGAGTAGTATGCTCTTGACTTGGCTCACTATGCATCCCTAAAAATATTCCATCTTTGCCTCTCACCATAATCAGTGTTTCAAATCATATAGAAGGACTGATGACGTTGATGTGCTGACTGTATGTCAGTTATAAGGGGCTTACATTGAACATAATAAATTATACATAAGCTTTAGCTCTACAGTTTAACAACTGTTTCCAACAGCTTTTTTTTCTACTTCTCCTTTATGTTGAAACTAAATAAATTGAATGCATCAGCCCAACAAGAAAGTGGTTCTATAATGAAACTCATAAAATATAAATCGTGTGGCCAGAGGATTATAACGAAATAACAGGCAAGAAATATGAAGAACTTCAATGAAGAAACATCACGTTTAGAAATAAAATAACACATTAAAAGTCTTGAGGCAACATGCAAACCCAATAGGATTCAATTTGACCAACAAGGGCTGTGTAAGTGGAATGTGAGGCATCTTGGACACAGAGACAGGAGAGATCAGTTGAAATAACAGTTCATCCTAGAGATCAAGAGGGAGATGAGATACTGCTGAATGGTGTTTCCAGTCATATCATCTCCCACTTCCTCTGAAAGGTCACTTGTTACACATTTGTCTCCGGAAAGCAGGCCAAGTCTACTGCAAGGACACATCTGCTTGAGCTGCACTCTCCTCACCCCACTTCTTCTGTTTTATTTTAAGATGTAATTTAACGACCGTGTATTCAAATTTCTGAGCTGATATTCTTTAGAATGTTGCCTCTAAACTCACCCAGAGCTTTATGAAGAAATATATCATATAGGGATTGTGCAAGACTAATCTGGAAGGGTCATGGTTGCATCGTTTGAGATTGTTCAGTCTGTCAGTGTCTCTGGACTGAGGAAGAGAAACATCAGCAAGTCTTCTTTTTATTTCCGAAATCTAGCTGATTATCTAAGATACCGGGTATAGGCCAGAGTTAATTGGTCCACAACAATTAGGAAAACTCCCTACAACTTCCAGCCTCGGACGACTGTCTGTGTGGAGTTTGCACATTCTCCCCGTGTCTGTGTGGGTTGCCTCTGGGTGCTCCGGGTCCAAAGATGTACAAGTTAGGTTGGTTGGCCAGGCTAAAATGCCCATAGTGTTCAGGGATGTGCAGGTTAAATGGGTTAGCCATGGGAAATGTGGGTTTATGGGGACAGGGCAGGGCCTAGGTCTGGGTGGGATGCTCTTCAGAGGGTCAGTGCAGACTTAATGGGCCAAATGGCCCCTTTCCACATTGTAGAGATGCTGTAATTCTAACTTGCCAACAGTTACAGAATAAAATTAACACCATTGTAACAAACAAAAGGAAAACCTTAATTCTTGGTCTCTGATACCGAAATGAAACTGAGCTTGGCTAAGTCCGAATTTCAAACTTGCTTGAACCATCCTGCACCTTGGCTTCTTGTTCTGTGCCCATTACCATGTAAACTGCACGCATTGCCAACTAGAAAGCTCAGCTGTCTCAGGAATGGGGCCTTAATAGATCCCTTAGTGAGGCTGAAAGACCCCAAAGTAGCTGCCTGATGATTGCCAACTGACAATGAAACTGATTCTAAGTCACAAACCACACCTCCCCACCCCACCAAATTCAGAACAGTCCAGAGATGGGAATGTGGCAAGGAACTGACACAGAGGGAGCAGTGTAGCTCTGATTTCAATATCTATATCCTTTAAAGATCAAGTTCTTACAAAGTGAACAGTTCAGTCTCCACATTGCATAGAAAAGGAGAATGTGGAGACGCTGACGAAGGTGTAACAAAAAAGGCTTCACTAGAATGATACCAGACTGTGGAAGGTACGTCCATCACAAACTGGCTGTGACTCTTCTCTTTCAAAAAGAAAAGAGCAAAGTTTGACCTGAGAGGAATCTTGAGTATCATGAAAGGATTTGACAGGACAGTTGAAGGGAAATGTTTTCATAAGATCATAAAATACAGACACAGAATTAGACCATATGGCCCATCAAGCCTGCTCCACCAGACTTGGTCACAACTGATGCATCTCTCAATCCGCTCTCTGACCTTCTCCCTGTAACTCTTGCTCTCCTTACTAAACAAGAAACTATCTATCTCTGTCTTAAAGATACTCAATGACTTGCCCTCCACAGCCTTTATGCAACAATGAGTTCAACAGATTCACCACCCTCTGGCTGAAGAAAATCCTCATCATCGCAATTTCCATTTGTGAATGAGACTGGAAGTGGGGACATTGAGAAATTTTGGAGGTTCTCCTTACCGGACAATGGTCAGAATGTGGAACCCACTGCTGTAAGGAGTAGTTCAGGAAAAAAACATGTTCAAAGGGAGACTTGTTAAGAAATGATGGAGAAAGGATTTTTAAAAAGGATAATTTAATATGCTGAGATGTATTGGAGTGGGAGGAGGCTCATATGAAGCATGAACCAGTATAGACCAGATGGGCTGAATATGGAGAGGTCCAGGAAGGGGAGGCAGGTGTCTGAGGGGGTCCAGGTGAACTTAAGATTGGGATGGAATGTGTTGGTGAAGTTGATGAACTGTTCAACCTCCTCATGGGAGCACGAGGTGGTCCCAATACAGTCATCACTGTAGCAGAGGAAGAGGTGGGGAATGGGGTACGGAAAATGGATGGTTCCACATAATCGACAAAGAGTCAGGCATAAGCTGGGGCCCACGCTGATGCCCTTGGCACTCCCTTTTGTCTGGAGGAAGTGGGAGGATTCAAGGGAGAAATTATTGAGGGTAAGGACAAAACGAATGAGAGTGTCAGTGGAAGGGTACTGGTGGGGACATTGGGAGAGGAAGAAATGAAGGGCTTGGAGGCCCTCGTATGGTAGATGGAGGTGTATAGGGACAGGATGTCCATGATATAGGTGAAGCATTTGGGGGTCAGGAAAATGAAAGTCTTGGATGAGGTGGAAGGTGTGGGTGGTGTCCCGAATGTATGTGGGGAGTTCCTGGACCGGGCCGGAGGGGGGGAGGGGGGAATACCACAGTTTCAAGGTAGGTGGAGATGAGTTGGTGGGGCAGGAGCAGGCCAAGACAATGGGTCAGCCGGGGTAGTCAGGATTGTGGATCTTGGGTAGGAGGTAGAATCGGGTGGTGTGGAGTTCCTGAACTATGAGCTTGGAAGGTGTGGGTGGGAAATGCCCTGAGGTGATGAGGATGTGTACGGTCTGGGAGATGATGGTTTAGTGATGGGGGGGGTTGAGGTCGTGGTCGAGTGGGCAGTAGGAGGAGGTGCATTCGAGTTGGCATCTGGTTTCAGCGATGTAGATATCAGTGTGCCAAATTACCACTGTTCACTTGCTGTTCACAGTTTGATGATGAGGTCGGGGTTGGAGCAGAGGGAGTGGAGGGCTGCGCTTTGTGAGAGTGAGAGGTTGGAGTTGGTGAGGGGGATGGACAGGTTGAGGCAGTCAATGTCCCGGCACCAGTTGGAAATAAAGAGATCGAGGGCGGGTAACGGATCAGCATGGGGTGTCCAGGTGGATGGGTGTGTTGGAGGCGGGCAAAGGGGTCCTCAGAAAATAGGCGGGAGTCTTGGTGGAAAAAGTAAGCCCGGAGCTGAGGCAGTGGAAGAAGTGTTCAATGTCACAGCGCGCATTGAATGCGTTGATCTGGGAGCGGAGGAGGGTGAAGTTATATTTTCAGTCACTATTGATGGAGATGGAGATGTCCAGGAAGGGGAGGGAGGTGTCTGAGATGGTCCGGGTGAACTTAAGGTCGGGGTGGAATGTGTTGGTGAAGTTGATGAACTGTTCAGCCTTTCCTGATGAAGGGCTTTTGCCTCAAATGTCGATTCTCCTACACCTCGGATGCTGCCTGACCTGCTGTGCTTTTCCAGCACCACACTCTTGACTCTGATCACCAGCATCTGCAGTCCTCATTGTCTCCCAGAGGGGCTGATTAGTCTGTTCCTGTGCTGTGAATTCTAGGTAATTAATGGTGTGCTATTGTGAAGGCAATTGTAATAAAGCAGATGGATTACATGGGTCAGTTTATTTAAACAGAAAAGCTCTTAGGAACAGTGAAGCATTGTAAACTTCTAGCTTCTGAACATTAAATGAGCTGTAAATTTCCTTGTTTAATTGAAACTTAAGGTCTTCTACTGACTGTGGATGAGATGCAGTTGCTATTCCTGCTCTGGGAACAGGGTGGGGGGAGTATTGAGGTTTGCCATATTCAAACATGAAGTAATATGGAAACCCAAACCACCACAAAAAAAGATTCCATGGCACTATACTCTGAGAGGTCCTGGTGAGTTCCTCTGCTGTCCTGGACAACAGTCAGTCCTCAGCTCCACTAGAAACAGACTAACCGGCCATTCACATCACTGTTTGTGGCATTTCCTTGATTCCAAATTGGCTGTCACATTGAGTTGGCTTTAATCAATGGTCAAATTACTATCTCACAGTCTTAGACTAATGGGTAAGACATTCAGGACAGAGATGAGAAAGAACTTCTTCCCTCAAAGGGTTGAGAAGCTGTGGAATTCTCTCCCACAGGAAGCTGTTGGGCCCAGTTCATTAATTGGATTCAAGTGGGAGCTGGACATGGCCCTTGCAGCTGAAGGGATCAAGGGGTATGGGGAGAGAGTGGGAGTGGGACTCTGAGACTGCATGATCAGCCATGATCATATTGAATGGTGGTGCAGGCTCGAAGGGTTGAAGGGCTGAATGGCCTACTCCTGCAACTATTTTCAATGTTCCAATGTCTTAAGGTACAGTGGTAATGCTCCTACCTCTGAGCAAGGAGATCTGTATTCAAGTCCCACCTACTCCAGAGGTGTATAATAACAACTCTGATACATTTAATTAGGAAAATATCTACAAAAAAATAAAATTAATTGGCCATAAATAGTTCTGGGAGCATGGAAGCCTGAAAGATCTCAGAGAAGGTTATAGAATATTTGCACAGTATTTGATAATGTTTTATGTGTTTAGTGATTGTTTGCTAATGTTTCTATTATTCTAAACTTGTAGTTCATATTACACATATATAAAATACCAAAACTGTATTGATTAACAGAGAAACAAACATCAATAAAGTAAATTGGACTCCACGGTGTACCTCATGAGCCAAACAGTACGACAGAACAAATATTTGTCTTCATTCTCTTTTTTTCCCCCGTATGACCCCAGTTCAAAGATGCCTGTGGGAATGAATTAGTTCCATTCAGCTTCTTGGCAGGAGAATTACTGGAAGCTGGTAGGTATTTCTTACGGCAGCAGATACATGACTACCTATTAAATCATGACTTTAAATATATAGAACAGTCTAAACATTCACTCTACAGTATCTTTTGAACAGATACATATTGCACCATAGTGTACACACAGGCACCAATTTACCATCAAATTTTATTTATAACAGGAACCTTTGATCTGTCCCCTCTTCATTCAAAACTGACTAGGACCATATTGTATGAAATAATTTTCATTTCACACAGCCTCATCCTTGAGAAATGGGAGGCTTTGTTTCAATCTTGGAGTTGTTTACTTGACCTACTCCAGCTGCCAACTGTCCGAGTTCTGGTAATCGTCTCAATCTTTATCAAAATCAGTCTGGATGTTGATTTTTGCCTCGCCAGAACATCTATCCAAGTTGCTTTGCCAACGCTTGTGTTTTCCTGATTGTTTCAATTACTTTGCAAAACGTGGTAATTCATTCCAAGTTTCACTACTCTGCACCCAGCTTTACTCCAGACAGGAAATATCAACTTAATTGTCAAAATCAAATGAAGATTTCACAATTTGCAGAGCCAAGTTACTCAGCCACTGCCAATGGCCCCACTTTGTCGAATGAATGACCAATGCTGTGTTGTCTGTGCAACTAGAGCCCACACTGGCTTTAGAATGGAAAAGGTACATGAAGAAACTAGGAGCTGAGAAGTTTATGACCTTAACTGTAGATTAGATTCCAGGCATCTGAGTCTACATTTGCAGGTCAAAACTAGAATAGCTTTGAATTCAATTACATTGAGATGTGCCCTAGCCTTAACTGCAATTGCTTTCACTATTGACTTCTGGAAGGGATAATATTTGGAAAGTTGGGAAAGCTGGCCAGTGAATATAACATCAGCCAGTAACAATCCACCAGCTCTTTTTAAAGTCCGATAAATTTTATTGACAGCGAAGGGCGGCTCAGTGGTTAGCACTGCTGCCTCACAGTGCCAGGGACCCGTGTTCGATTCTAGCCTCGGGTGACTGTCCGTGTGGAGTTTGCACATTCTCCTTGTGCAAGTTTCTTCTGGATGCTCTGGTTTCCTCCTACAATCCAAAGATGTGCAGTTTAGGTGAATTGGCCACACTAAGTTGCCCATGGTGATTAGGGATGTGTAAGTTAGGGGTAAAACGTGGAGTAACAGGGTAGGGTGAGTTGTTCTTCAGAGGGTCGGTGTGGACTTGTTGGGCCAGATGGCCTGTTTTCAGTCTGTAGGGATTCTATGATTCATATCTCATTTGCTGTAGGATTGAACCCACAGGTAGCGCAAGAGTGGTGAAGTGGTAAATCAGGAAACGAGGGACAGCACCATAGGGGAGTCTCATATGTAATTGCCAAGGAGTGCTCAGTGGCTCCCCTTTGTCCTGATGGCTGTATCTTCCAATCCAGTTTAGCCCCAAACAGCACAATGCAAATGTACAAGCTCCACCAGTTCTTCAGTATAAATGGGAGAAATGGTGGCCCCAGTTTTCAGCCCTGTCCTGCACTGAGCATTCAAAATCCAAGTGCAGATCTTATCGCACCATTTTGCCCTCCAACATTTTAATTGGGCATTCAAATAATTCAAAGGTCACGCTGGAAACAGGAGTCACATTGAACGATGCAAATCTCAGTCATCTGACATAAACGGGACCCCACTGTGTCAGCCATGCTCCGACTGTGGTTCAATCTTATGTCCAAGACATAAGGGTTCAGGTAATTGATCAAAAAATTTCGAGGGCTGTCACTCCAGATGTGTGCTACAAGATTCGAGGTTCATGGTATCTTTCTGGATGAGAGGTTAAACTGAGGTCGCACATGCCTGGTTGGAGATATGAAAGGATTCTATTTGGAAGAAGAACAGAGAGTTATCCTTTATACCCTGGCCAATATTTATCCCCTAACTAGCAACACTAACTAAATTATCTTGTCATTACCACATTGCTTTTTATCACATCATGCTGTTTGCAAATTGACTCCCCAATTTGCACATTATAACAGTGACTAGAATTCAAAAGTACAATCCACATAAATCTTTTTTGCATCTTCTCCTGCGTCTATACATTCCATTTATAAAGGAGAGATAAAACTGTTCACAATAGGTACTCAAAGTGTGATCTAGCCAAGATTATGTATCAAATTGTTGTAATTTCTCTACTTTTTAATTTTGTTGCTCTAGGCAATGGACCATTGTAGTCTGTTTGATCCTTTACAAGGCCCTTTGAGAAATTAAGTGATCATGTGGATTGTTTTATAAATGAAAGAGCATCTTTCCCCTTCTTTTCTGTTCAATTTTCTAAATACAGTACTTAATAATTCTCCACCATGGTTGACTTGCTCATGTGACCCAATGCTACCAGTTCTCCTCCAGAATTACCTGCTGTCACTTTGAACAGATGGACTTAGCTCTTTAGAGAAGCAGCCAGAGTTCCTGATTCTTCCCTCAACCACCCCCACCAAGTGGTGGGAGACTTAGGCCCGCCTTGACAATGAGCTCTGACCATCAAAAAAGATTCATGATCATCAGACAGACAGTGGGGCTCACTTCACCTGCTGCCTGCCCCTTTGAATGAGCAGAGAAATAAAAAATTGGTATCTTTAGTTTTGTTAAGACAAGAACTCAGGACTACCGGTTTCAGATTTGTGTTCACAAAAGCAATAATGCTTTAAATTTTCCGGAATCTGCAGCAAAGAATCTGAAATTTTGGGCCAACAGTATTGACCATCGATTGTATTTAATTGTATGCAGGTGATGGGTATGAACTAGGGATTCACTTGAACCCCTATAAAAAGGAACAGACTGAAATATTGCTTGCTGTGTCGGTAGATACATGTCTGTATTGTTTATCTTAGTAAAAGAAATGTTTGTGGAAGTGTGCAAAGATTGGCTCCAGTTCCATCCTTCACCACCTGCTTATCTTCAACTGAACAAACAGATATTTATGCTCCATGAGCTCCATTCACCAGATTCCATGTCCTGTAGGTCAGCATATCCTTCAATTCCTTTCTTCCTTATGAATTTACCTCGCAAATGCCTCTGCCCTATTTTTCACACCCAATCCACATGGTAACAAATATCACCGTCAAACCACTCTCTGTGTAAATACGTTTCTCCTGAATGATCTATTGGAGTCGTTAATGACTATCTTATATTTGTGGCCCTTGATTTTGAAATCCCTCATGAGCAGAAATATTTTTTCTATGGTCTACACTAACTCATAATTTCATTGATTTTCATTCAGCTACATCTCAGTCATCATTTTCTCGAGAAACAAAATTCCACTCATTCAGTATTCCATGTTATTTTTATCCATTTACCATCCTCATAATTCCTTTTGCATTGTCTCCAGTGCCTGCACATTCCATTTATAAAATAGAGATAACATTGTTTACAATCAGTACTCCAAGTGTGACCTAGCCAAGATTATGTATCAATTTGTTGTAGCTTCTCCTACTTTTCAAGTTTATTGCTTTAGGCAATGGACCTTTGTTATTTGTTTGATCCTTTACACCTTATTAAATCAATCTAACTTATTGTGTAGAGAATGAGTGATGAATATGTCAAACAGAATGTGTAGGGAAAAATGGAAGTGAATGATGTGGTCAGACTAAAGGAATATTGGAATGTTGTTTGAGGGAACGAACAATGTAGATTAGATTGCGGGATGAGTCAGTTGGACTGGAGAACAGTTACTAGTCCAACATTTTTCTCCTTTGCCACAATATTGTTTTAGCTGCAATTGCTCATGATTTGTCGAGTAAAATTGTTGCTGATCACATCATGTGTAGGCAGTCATATAATGCTAATGTCACTGGACTTGCACTCCAGAACCCCAGAACAATGTTCTGCAGACTTAGCTCTGAATTCCAGTGTGGCAGATGGCGAAAGCTGTAATAAAAAGCTAGATGATGGTAACTGTGTTGATTGTCATTTTAAAAAATCTGGTTCACTAATGACTCTTTACGTAAGGCAATCTGCCCTCCTTATCCTGTCTGGTCTATATCTGACTCCAGAACCACAACAATGTAATTGACTCTTAACTACACTCTGGGCAATTAGGGATGGGCAATAAAGGCTACCTAGACAGAGACACACACGTCCCATGATCAATAAAGAGTTGCATGAGGTAATGGTTCTGAAAGAGTTAATGCCAGTGATGACAGTAAGCTCCACCAATCTGGTGATGTCATACAGTCTTGCAATGACAGAGGGGTTAGAACTCAGGAGAATAGCTCTGCAACTTAAAGGGAACAGATGTGTCATCTAAGTCTCCTGGTAGTCTTCCTAACCATGTCTAAATAACTAATGTAACTTGTACCGAGTAACTACCATGCAATACACTAAATGCTTCATCTTGTTAAGAGTCACAAGTAGCTGTTCCTCTACACTGTACATCAGTCAACAGAAGAGAATTAGCAGCAGTATCCTTCTATCTCCAAATGCACAAAGCCTTTGGGGTGGCATGGTGGCTCAGTGGTTAGCACTACTGCCTCATAGTGCCAGAGATATGGGTTCATCTCCAGCCTTGGGTGACTGTCTATGTGGAGCTTGCACATTCTCTCCATGTGTTTGTGGGTTTCCTCCAGGTGCTCTGATTTCTTTCCACAGTCCAGAGATGTGCAGGTTAGGGTGGATTGGCCATGGGAAATCAAACATAGTGTCCAGGGATGTGTAAGCTGGATGGGAAATGTGGGGTTATAGGAATTGGGTGGATGCTCTTCAGGGGGTTGGTATGGACTCAATGGGCCAAATGGCCTCTTTCTGTGCTGTAGGGATGCTAAGATTCTAATGCCTTCTATATGTTACCCATTGATTGTATGTCACAGACAAACAAGCCAATCAGTTTTCCGTGCTGTTTTGTTAGTTTTTAGATTTAAATGTAGAATTGCTATTTATTTAAAGGGGCCATTTGACTGAATCAAGTTCCTGATTACCTGCAGATCATAACTGCTCATTCTCGGTGTTGGTATTGTGTTTCACTAGACCCATAAACAGAACACAAGGCAAGTTTGAATAGGGAATATTTTATTGTGACTCCTCTCAGCTGCACACTGCCTCTCCTTGCTCCCACACTGGGTCACCTGATCCATTCTCTTAAACGGGCACACACACTCCACAACAAGAACAGCATTAATCGTTCTCATATCTGACAGGTTGTGAGTTAAAATGGTGGATGCTTGCATCCCATTCAGTGTGCTCCTGATGTCCTCATATCTGTTGTTCTTTAACCGTTGAGCTGGAGCCGATTGGGAAGTCCCTTCGATATTCAATAGTCCAGGTCCAGTGGTCATCTTTCAGCAGTTAGTGATTTATGTTGAGGAATCCATTAGTCACACACTAGATCCAGGCAGTAAAAACTAGCAACTGGTGGGATTGTAACAGTTCTGAGTTTTACAACAGTGTTGTAAAATCTGACACATTTGAGAGGAAGGATTTCCCCTTCACTAAAATTCCCTCCTCCTCTGTCAATCACAATTCCATCCAAGTAATATGGTAACAGCCTCTTCCCATGTAAATCCTGCTCCTGCCTATCTCTATTAACCCCATCAGACCTGGACTGAACTTCTGTCTCCTTCATGGTAACACAGCCTCAGAGTTAAAATGACTCAGGATTGCTGGCCCAGCCCTTCATATCATACTCTTATTCTCACCCTGACATGCCCAGAAGTAAAATCAAGATTTTAAAGCCCAAGCTACCCATTAAAAATAAATAATTTGGTGGGATTTCCTCGCTGGCGATAATATTATCAAGTTTCTTTGCTTTTTGTGGTTTCATTAACAAGTTCTTCTCCCAAGTTGTTCATAATGATAACACAAGGTTGGCTGCGTGAAGTAACTTAAAACTGCAAAGTTTAACATTAAAGTTTAACTGATGGGACCAGTCCCAGTCCCCATTCCATATGCAGCATTACTGGGTGGCACACACAGGACTTACCAATGCCTGGCTCCAATCAATCTCAGCATGACAATGAAAGATTGGCTGGAGCTCCCAATCTCACACACCCTTTGGGAATGGAACAGCTGCAGCGTGGATTACTTCATTGTTTGTGGGAGATAAGGGATCAAAATGGAGGCGGCCTTCTCTTCCTCTCTACTTCCAACAGCTCGGCAAGTCTTTAGGGAATAGGAAAGCCAGCTATTGTGGTGGGACTTAGAAGTGGGAGGACTTGGAAGTCAGTAATCATCAGAATCTTACAACAAACAGATCTGGAAAATTACTGCTATCACCCACAGGTCCTGCCAGAGTTTTATTTTTATTTTTAAAGGTTTGAGCACTTAACCACTAATTTCCTAGAGAAGAGAATCTTATCACCGCCTGTACACCATCTTTTCAAGATGGCGGCAGAGGATGACTCCTGAGCCAGAGAATATCCCCTCTGATGGTTTTTCTTTGTGCTTTTTTCACTTGTCTTTCTTTGTTTCTTGGTTTTTAGTCTTCTTTTCTCGACTTACCTGCTGGAGGGAGCTCGGTTGTAGAGGCAGTAGTGGCAACATCAGTGGCTGGGGGCTATGGCAATTGGCTATGAGGTGGCTGGTATGACCAGGCAGATATCTGACAGTCAGCGGCATTGCAGCTTCTTCAAGGTCAGGAGATGGAAGCAGCTGGGGCCCGGAGGGTTACCAGAACAGTACTCAAACAGTCTGCAGAGGGGAGGCTGGTGAGCCCGCATGGCAATTGGTACGGGGACCTCCCAGTATGGGGGAGCCCAGTGTGGAGGGAGAGAGATCGAGGCCAGTGTGGAGAGAGAGAGAGAGACCAAACCCAGTGTGGAGGGAGAGATCGAGCCCAGTACAGAGGGAGAGATCGGGCCCAGTGCAGGGGGAGAGATCAAGTTCAGTGCGGGGTGGGAGATTGAGCTCAGTGCAGGGGGAGAGATGGAGTTCACTGCTGGCAGAGAGATCGAGCCAAATGCAGGGGGAGAGATTGAGTTCAGTGAGAGGGAGAGATCAAGCCCAGTGCAGGGGGAGAGATCAAGCCCAGTGAGGGGGGAGAGATTGAGTCAAAGGCAGGGAGCGAGATCGAGTTCAGTGCAAGGTGAGAGGTCAAGCCCAGTGCAGGGGGAGAGATAGAGCCCAGTGTGGGAGGAGAGATCAGGTCTAGTGCAGGGGGAGAGATCGAGCTCAGTGCAGGGGGAGAGATCAAGTTCAGTGCAAGGTGGTAGATTGAGCTCAGTGCGGGGTGAAAGATCAAGTTCAAAGCAGGGGGAGAGTTCAAGCCCTGTGTGGGAGAGATCAGTGCAGAGGGAGAGATCAAGCCCAGTGCAGGGGGAGAGATCAAGCCCAGTGCAGGGGGGAGAGCTCAGCTCAGTGCAAGGGGAGATATCGAGCTGAGTGCAGGGGGAGAGATTGAGCCCAGTGCCTGGGGAGAGATCGAGCCCTCATGGGCAGTGTGCGCCATTACAGGGAAAGCTCAGCATGGAACTACTGCAGACCCCTGCCTAAAGGGCTGTCATGTTGAACTTAACTTTATTTCTTGTTTACTACTTTATTCTGAGAAGAACTGCAATCTTGTACTTTTAATCCATTTCTTTGTTTCTCAACCTGTGCCTAAGATTTTGCACCGAGGTACTTGTACCTAAGATTGCACTGGGAATGGAACTTGGTACATTTTTCACTGTACTCCTGTGTACACGTGACAATAAAACCTAATTCCTAATTCCACGAGGAAGTCAAAAGTATATAGTTTGACCGCACTCTGGCCACAATCAGTCACTTCAATTCTCTCCCAATTATCTACATATTGGAGCTAAGTACTGTCCAGCAATTTGCAATTGGTCAACATGGGTGAGCTATGAAAAGAGGGACACAAGGGACCGTGAAGTACAATGAATCAGAATGTTATCCTTTCACTCAGAACAGGGGCTTAACATTAACCCAGACAGATGGAGCTAAGATTTCCTCTCCTTAATGGCTGATAAATATCACTGTTTGTTTATTCTCTGACCACTCCCCAGAGAACCACATCCCAGTGAACAAAAAATGCTTTCACGTTTAGCCCTTGTTGACCTTATTTTGTCTGCAGTTGCATTCAGTAAGGCCATAAAGACACAGTGTGTGAGGAAGAAAAGGTTTGTTTTGTTAGTGAGGTGCTGTGGTGCAGGCTGCAGCATGAAGTCTATTGTCCATCTCATAAATAGCTGTACTGTACTGACACACGAAGCTATGCTAGTAGGATAAAATGTACATTTCTCCACCCATGCCTTAACTTAACAAGGCAAAGGAAAAGTGACATATTTATTTTAACACCTCATAAAATCTTCAGGGCATTCCAAATGTTTCACAACCAATGAATTACTTGTGAACTAAAGCTATTGTTGCTGGTGTGAGGCACCAACTAACCATCTGATTTCACCCCACACTTCCAATATTCCCTCACATCACACAAATGCCAGGCTGAAAGCACTAATTTATAAAATTCACCCTTGGTTATTTTTAATGAACCTATCATCTACACGTTATCTAAACAGATGTAGAATTAAAATTTCATTTCTAAGGCCTTCCAAAGTTAGAATTGAAAGGTCAAGGACAGAGCTGAAACATTGACTATTCAGTTCTCAGTCTGCAGATAGTGACAGGCTGGCTAAGAATTTCTACCAACTTCTGCCTTTATTTCAGATTTCCAACATCCGCAGTGTTTGGGTTTTAAATCGCTGCTCTATTTAACATATTAGTTAAGAGTCCATCATTAACTTCTGAACTCCTCTTCATCAGATGATGAGACATGCCAGAAGCAACAATGAAGGGAAGTAGATCAAATGGAATTTTAAAAAGATAAAGAATATCTCTCCCTTCTTCAGCTTAAGTGCACAGTTGAATAATATCCATTGTAAAAAGTGACCACCCAGAAGAGCTACTTACACATAAATCTTGCCACTAGATCAGTCCAAAGCCATGATGTGGTATTTCAACCTGAGCTTCCTCTGAGTTCTTGACCTCACCAGGAACAAGAAAATTAAAACTATCTGAGTGAATTTCCTGATTTCTATGGAGTAGTTATGTAAACACTGAACACTCGACACCCAGTCATAGAACTGGCACCATTTTATAAAGCAACAGTTTACATTCAGCTCATGTCTTTAAGTACCTTAAGTGTTTGAGCAGAGAAAGTAGTTTTTTTGATGGGCCACCTTTTCCACATCAAGCAAGCAAACATTTTAGGACAATGGTTAGCATTGCTGCCTCACAGCGCCAGGGACCCGGGTACAATTCCAGCCTTAGGCAACTGTATGGAGTTTGCACATTCCCCCTGTGTCTGTGTGGGTTTCCTCTGGGTGCTCCGGTTTCCTCTCACAGCCCAAAGATGTTCAGGTTAGGTGGATTGGCCATGCTAAATTGTTCATAGTGTCCAGGGATGTAAAGGCTAGGTGGGTTAGCCATGGGAAATGCAAGGTTACAGGGATAGGGTAGGGGGCTGGGTCTGGGTGGGATGCCATTCAGAAGGTTAGTGTGGACTTGATGGGCCGAATGGCGTGCTTCTACAATATAGGGATACTATAATTCTATAAAAGGTACGATTACATTTGGCCAATAGACCTGACTGTGTAAGTACGTGGAAGATCACCAACACCCACTCCATCTGTGAGACCCGCAGCCTGAGATTCCACCTAGAACTTTGCATTCCTCTTTTGAGAAACCCTGAATCCCTTCGCCACAGTATGTCTTCATGAAGGTTGTGCCTTCAATTGCTTATTGTTTGTAAGCTTAAAAATCGTTTCCAAAACCTCCTCACGTCTCTCTCCTATTTTCAGATGCTCCTGAAAACCTACTTCTTTGACCAAACATTTCGTGACCTGACCTAACGTCTCCTTGAGGGACGCAATGTTAATTCTGTTTGGTAGCTCCCCTGTGAAGCAATGGGATGTATCAGTAAATAAAAGGCACTGTATAAGTATTCATTAACACTGAGAAACATAAATAGGTGTTTTCCTGCTCCTCGGATGCTGCCTGAACTGCTGTGCTTTTCCAGCACCACTCTAATCTAGAATCTGGTTACCCACATCTGCAGTCATTGTTTTTACCTAGCTTTCTGCAGTGTGTTTTGACATCACTCGTATCGCTAGAGGCAGGTTTCAATGCCTTTCAGACTGATGAGATGAAGGATTTCTGCTGCTCTCAGCTGGGAAAGATCGATCTTATTTTCTGCTATATCAAACAGGCTAATTTTACACAGGATTAGATGTACAGCACTGAAATAGGCCAATTGGTCTGACTAGTGGTGCCAATCATTATGACACACTTGAGCTTCCTTCCATCTTTCCTTATCTAACTCTACCACTATAACCCTAAATCTCTGCTTCATGTATTTGTCTTGTTTCCATGAATTAACTCTATGCCATACTTTTCAGCTACTCCCTGTGGTAGCATGTTCCACATTTTACTCTGAGTAAAGAGGTTTCTTCTGAATTTCCTATTGGATTTCCTGATGACTTTCTTATGTTTGTGGCCTCTATTTAATGTTCTTTCTCATAAGAGGAACCATTCTCTCCATCAAATCATTTCATAGTTTTAATTACCTATCACAGGCTATCCTACAGCTTTCCTTTTGCAAGAGGAGAGAGACAGACAGACAGACACAGCCTGCCAATCTTTTCCTCATATGTTTAACTGCACATACAAGGATGGCTCAGTGGTTAGCACTGCTGCCTCACAGCACCAGGGACCTGGGCTCAATTCTGCCCTTGGGTGACTGTCTGCATGGTGCTTGTATTTTATCCCTCTGTCGGCGTGGGTTTCCTCCCACACTCCAAAGATATGCAGGTTAGGTGGAGTTGCCATGGGAAATGCAGGGATAGGTTAGTGGGTAGGATGCTCTTTGGAGAGTCAATGAGCAGTATGGCCTGCTTCCATATTGTAGGGATTCTATGATATTTCTTTACTTCCTTTCCAGTGCCCAGCTCTGCCCTAACAGGCAACTGGAACTATATGCAGCCCTCTTACAAGGTTCAACACACATTTAGTAAAACTTCACTAGTTTTCAATTTTATCCCTACAGCAATAAAGCTTCACATCTGGATTTTTAAAAAATGGTCGTATTTAATGATTGCTGTAATTGCACTCTGAGCTCTCTGTAAGATGTTATGTACCAGCCTGCAACAAGGAACACTGCTTGAGGTCAAAACCATTTGGTAGCTACACCTGGCTAGTTGTTATCCTGGATAGAGACCCTCTTACAGTTGATGGAGGTTGTTCAGAGTTTAGCAGAAATTACTGTCCATCCTGGGAGTCCTTGCTACTTTTTCCAGAGCTGAAACAGAATCCATTCTTCATTCTTAACATCCCCCACTGAAACCAAATGCAGACCGCAATGCCATAATTAAAACAATACTAGAAAAAAAACACAATTAAACACTAGTAAAAACAAAAATTCAACCCACAGGCATCATCTCATACTTGAATTCTGCCAAAAACTGACTTGCTGTGCAACATTTGGTTAAGTTTGAGCTTCCATCGGACTATGTGAGGTTAGGCAAGTAATTATATTGAGGTTTGAAATCATGTGGAATTCCATGTATTTTTCCAGTCAATATTGCTAGGTTCAGATAAAAAGCATGAAATTAAGATAATTTGATGGATTACTTTGTAAATCCTAAATAATAAAAAAGCATGCATGTAATCAGTGTCACAAGCAGCATCCAAACTTCCACATCAGAATTGGACTTAAATTGATGTTGAATATATATTTTTGAAGCTTTGTGGCATTGTGTAGTATCAAGTATTACAAACAAGGGCTCATTATGTCAAAATATCTAAAATGTTTGAATTTGATCTGTTTCTGTTTTGAAGTGCTTTGTATTTTGTCATTTTAATGTATTTGTTGTTTATTTGTTCGAAACCAACGGCTAACTCTGATTTTGTTGTCGGATCATTAAATGAAACAGCATGGGAAATCTCCATCTCTTTGACAGAGCTGTCCAATTAGTCCTGTTACTTTTCCCATAGTGCTTTTCTATAGTTTGCATCTCCATCTCTTACCCAAACCCCGCATAGTCTTTATTCCCGATTCTTTTAGCCTCTCACTGAACCTTCTAGAATCTCCTAAATCAAATCATTCAAGTTGTGGTCTCCTTTACAAATGGTCCTTTGCTGTGATTCTTCTGTAAACAGGCATCTTGTTGACAGTTATTGCCACCTACTTTGCTAGCTTAACCAGTTAATTCCTGATCCCATGATGATTGACAGCAGATGTCTGTATACAATAATTGTTTACTACCACCAAATAGTTTCACTCCAATTATTTCCACAGCTGGATTATAAGAAACTGTATTTCTTGGCAGAGTTAAACTACAATTCATTAAATTAAAAATTATGAGGCAGTCCAGTTTGAGGGATAATTGCTGTCTTTGAGTTAATTTATGTTGTCATATTACATCCTGCATGTTCTGATGTGCAAAATTTGCATTGAAAGACATTATCTTTAAAAAAAAAGGGAAATAGTCATGGTTGTGCTGACCATACTTGTGTTATTAAGTTGTTTCAATCTTTCATTTGAACATTTTACAATGTTAAGGTGTCTAGTCACTCTTGTTTCTGCATCTGGTGTCACTGAAGATCTATTTCTAACAATGTTTGTCCACAGATCTGCCTCAAATTCCTCTATTCATTCTTTTATTCCTGATATACCCATAGAAAGACTTTATCTCATTCTCAGTTTTCTGATGGTTTCCAGAATTTTGAAACTGCACTTTGCAACAATGGCACATTGGACATATGGTTGCAGGGATCCATCACAGAGTGAAATAAAATTACACAAGGCTGACTTACTATGAAATTACCTTGGTGCTATGGGACTATGGAAATGGTAGACATAGAGTTTGTGTTGAATTGTTGTCAGAAAGGCAAAGATTGGTCCCAGTGCAGTGAAGTTGGCCTGGTGATTGACATCATATAGTGCCAGGTCCTGAACTTAGCTGAGGCCAATGCACCTGAGAGTATCTCAGTGCACCGGTGAGACAATAAAGAACATGAGTTAATACTCCTGATCTTTATCCAATGACTGTTTTTGGAAATGCACAGTATTCCATCAAGAAGTTTGATTGGAGCAGGGCGATTAATTGAGACATCCCACTATTGGTTCGGGGACCCCAACTGATTCTCATTCACATAAATATCCCAATTCATAAATTCAATGCCAAGTGGTCACATTTAAGATTTTTAAAAACTTGAATAAATTTATAAAGTAAAAAAAGTAGTCTTACCAAACAATACAACTGTTCTCTCATTAGACAGAGACAATTTAACATGAGAGTCACTACAGCCCAGGCAAGGGAAGAGGTTGAGAAGGAAAAACATTCATGGTAACCACAGACACTGAACTCACACTGTCACCATCACTCTGCATTGCAAACTAGCTGTCTAATCAACTGAGCTAACTGATCCCCAGATGTGTATAGTATGTACATCTTCAGAGCAGGAAATCTGGCCCAATTTATCCATGCTGTGTTTGTGCTCCATATGTCACCATAGTAGATTAGAACCTCACGTTCTTACTGATGTACTAAACCTTCAGATAACTTGTCTGTTTTTCAATAAAAACTGCAAGCCAAGTCTGGCTGATAATGTACCTTCTAAGCTTGGATTTGACTGACTATCAAAAGATTCCCTATTTGACCCCTTGGATTGTTGCAACATGCGGGATGCCAAGGAAGGTTCAAAGGGGGGGAGAGAGAGAGAGAGAGAGAGAGAGCACTTTCAAAATGCAGAGTTGCAAGCCAATTTAATTACCCACGCTTAGCAAGACATGTTTCTATTATACCCTGCCAGGATCATCCAAAACAGAGTTAAAAACCATTGAAAGCCCTGGTCTATGTGTGTTAGTGGGTTGATGAGCTAATATGAGCCTTGTGTACTGTGAAGGTCAAAGTTTGAGGACTGTGAATAAACATACTTGCACTGCAGGTTAAAATGAAATAAAGCCTTTCACTCTTTGTGCTGCATTTCAGTCACCATTAAAAGAAAAGAGCTCAACAGAAGTTCAGCCAATCTACAATGCCAAAAGTCTCAGAATCGACTGCTGAATTCCTGACATCAATATTAATGGTTTCATCTAATACAATGAATAAAATTCAAGAACTATCCACTGTTCACAAAAAACTGTACTGTGGACAGTTTTAGTCTCCTTAGTTGAGAAAGGATGTACTGGCACTGGTGGGGGTGCAGAGAAGGTTCACTAGGTTGATTCTGGAGTTGAGAGGGGGGTGGCTTATGAGGTGAGATTGCATAGCCTGGGACTATACTCATTGGAATTTAGAAAAATGAGGGGGAATCGTATTCAATCATATAAAATGATGAAGGGAATAGATAAGATCACAGCAGGGAGGTTGATTTCACTGGCGGGTGAAACTAGAACTAGGATATCTAGCCTGAAAATAAGGGGGATTGAGGGTGATTTAGCTGTTTGGATCAGAAATTGGCTAGCTGAAAGAAGACAGAGGGTGGTGGTTGACGGGAAATGTTCATCCTGGAGTTCAGTTGCTAGTGAGGTACTACAAGGATCTGTTTTGGAGCCACTGCTGGAGCCACTATCAATGACCTGGATGAGGGCATAGAAGGGTGGGTTAGTAAATTTGCAGATTACGCTAAGATTGGTGGAGCTGTGAATAGTGACAAAGGATGTTGTAGGTTACAAAGGGATATAAGTTGCAAAGTTTCAGTGCCATGAGGTCATGTTGCAGCTATACAAAACTCTGGTGCGGCCACATTTGGAGTGTTGAATACAGTTCTGGTCACTGTATCATAGGAAGGATGTGGAAGCCTTGGAAAGGGTTCAGAGGAGATTTACTGGGATGTTGCCCAGTACGGAGGGAAGGTCTTACGAGGAAAGGCTGAGGGACTTAAGAATGTTTTCATTAGAGAAAAGGTTGAAAGGTCACTTAATTGAGACACAAAAGATAATCAGAGGGTTAGACAGGGTGGACACTGAGACCCTTTTTCCTCAGATGGTGATGACTAGCACAAGGGGATGTAGCTTTAAATTGAGGGTGATAGATGTTGGGCAGATTTCAGAGATAGTTTCTTCACCCAGAGAGAAGTAGGGGTATGGAATGCACTGCTGCAACAGTAGTAGACTCACCAACTTTAAGGACATATAAATGGTCGTTGCGTAGACATACAAAAATGGAATAGTGTAAGTTAGATGGGCTTCAGATTGGTTTCACAGGTCTGTACAATGTTGAGGGCCAAAGGGCTTGTATTGCACTGCAATGTTCTATGTTCTATTTCTTACATTCTTATGTTAACCCAGAGACTGATTGAAATATTCCCTAATACCTATCTTTTTTTTGGACTCACTTCCCATTTCTAAACTGTTTGTACGTTCGATGTATTATCACATCTTTGCATGTTTAGTAACAGATAACTCAAGAAAGCTTGGTTAAATTTAAAATATAAATTAATTTGAGAAAGATATCCATATGCGGAGAGAGGGGGAATGACATTTTAAATTAAACTTGTTGTGACAAACCAAAGAGTTGTGTGAAGGAAAAAGGCTGTAGATCCTCAGAAAGCTACCCAGAAATTACAGAATTATTTGGACAAGAAAAGCATGTTGACAAAGAAGCTATCTTAAGGAACAGCAAACAGCATTCACACGTCATGCAGATAATGTAGTTTGTAAAGATTTGGAGTCTTAGTACACTTAATACTCAACATTTCCAACATATGTCAAGCTTTAATCAACAAGTCTAATGGTACTTTTAAATACAAAAACAGAAATTGCTGGAGAAACTCAGCAGAGCTGACAGCATCAACTCCCTACAGTGTGGAAGCAGGCTACTTGGTCCATCGAGACCACACTGACCCTCTGAAGAACACCTTATCCCTGTAACCCTGCATTTTCCATGGCCAACTCAACTAGTCTGCACATCCCTGGACACAATGGGGAATCCACCGCACCTGCACATTTTTGGACTGTGGGAGGAAACCCATGCAGACACGGGGAGAACTGAGAAGATTTGTAGCTCAGGTTGAGGTTCTGGTTGAGGAGAACTCCCGAGGTTGGAATCAAACATGGGTTTCTGGCATTATGATGCAGCTGTGCTAATCACTGAGTCACCATGCCACCCCATCTCTGGGAACAAAGCAGAGTTAACATTTCAACTCCAGTGATTCTTCATCAGAACTGTTAGCTATTTGAAAAAAAATGGCACTCATACTGAAGCTGAAGGTAGGGGAGTGGGGGGAAATGGCGAGGTGAGAGGATAGGTGGAGGTGAAGTTCAGAGAGAGAGACATATGAAAGGGGTTGATAAACTAGGAGATTATGGAGAGCAGGCGAAGACAGAAAAAATGCTGAATAAGTTATAATAAGAGTAAGGAATAGGAGAAAATGGTTTAACTGTGCTGAACACAACCCAAATAATGAGCTGAGGATAACATGGAAAAAGCTAACTGTGCTAAAAGTGAGCCCTGTCTGGGTGTACGATGTGTGAAAAACATGGAAGGATGGAATGAGATTCTAAACTTATTAAACTGGTGGCTGCAAGGTCCTTAACTGGATATTGCAACGCTGTTCTTTGAGCTTGCAATGAGGCTCTTTGGATCACTGGAGCAGACCAGTGACAGAGATGTTGGCTGGGGAGCACGGTGGGGTGTTGAAGTGGCAGGTGACTGGAAGCTGAGTATTTTTACAGACAGAAAGTTGACATTCTGCAAAGTGGTCACCCAGTCTGTGTTTCATTTTCCCCAGTGTAGAGACCACACAGAGAACACAGTAGCCTAGTTTCAGTGAAGAGCAGGAAAATCACTGCTTCACCCAGAAGGTGTGCCTGGGACCTTGGAGAGTGAGGAGGAAAGAGGTAAACAGGCAGGAGTTACACCTTTTGTGTTTGCAAGGGAAGGTGTCGTGGGGTATGGGGAGGTGTTGGGCATGAGCAGGAGTGGACCAGAGTGTCCTGGACGCAATTGTCCCTGCTCAAGTCTGACAAGGGAAGGGAGTGGAAGTTGTGCCTTGTCATGGCATCCCATTGGAGCTGGCAGAAATAGTGGTTTACAGTCCTTTGGATGCAGATGGTAATGGCAAAGTAAGTGAGATCTGGGTGTTCCTATGGGTGTTGTGCGAGGGAGGAGAAGGGGTGAGGGCAGAAGTATGGGAGATGGGTCAAACACAGATAAGGGCCCTGTCAACTATGATATAAAAATAGACTGGAAAGGCTGGGACCTTTTTTTCCATACAGCGTAGGAGGTTGAGAGGTAACCTTATTGAAGTTTATAAAATTATGAGGAGCATCGATAAGGTAAATGATAAGGGTCTGTTCCCCAGGGTGGGGGAGTTCAAAACTTGGGGACATATTTTTAAGGTGAGGGGAGAAAGATTTAAAAAGGGCATGAGGGGCAACTTTTTTACACAGAGAGTGGTTTGTGTGTGGAATGAACTGCCAGAGGATGTGGTGGATGCAGGACACTTACAACATTTAAGAGATATTTGGATAAGTTCATAAATAGAAAACATTTGCAGGGATATGGGCCAAGCACAGGCAGATGGGACTAGTCTAGATTGGGAATATGGTTGGCGTGGACTGGTTGGATCGAAGGGTCTGTTTTCATGCTATTTGACTCTATGACTCTATAACATTGACTTCCCTCACTGATGTCAGTACAAAGCCTTGTAAACAAACAAATTGAGATTTGGCAGAAATTAACAGGCCAATGGAAAATTCCCATCAAGATTGTCCAATTTTCAGAAATGGGAAAACATGGAAGCTCAGAATTAAACAAAACCAAATTCACTACTAACAGAGGGAAACTTGTGAGGCACGGATTAATAAATATAACCACACGAGGAACAATGTGGGCAGGATTTCCTGTAATCCATGTGCAGAGAGTCATAGATGGACTGAAGTCAACTTCTTCAACTCTGATGTGACCCCTGCTGCAACACAAGGAGAGAGAGAGGACTAAAGGACTTGAGGAAAAGAAGTTGAATTTGCCTCTAGCAGAGTAATGGTCTCTCTGAAATGAGCTATGTGCTTCTTCAGGAAAAATAGCAAAAGGAACCATGTATCAGATCTTTTCTTTCCAATTTCAGATTTCCACTTGTGCCCCAGTAGCCTATAGTTGACCCATTGCCCACTCCTCCCCCAACCCAATGGCCTGTTAGGTTGGAGGTGGCATGTCAGATTGGATTGGATTCCCTACAGAGATTAAGATGTTAGGACTCCACCTTCTCCCTATTCTTTATGTATGGAGTTGGATGGGTGAAAATATACCTATATGGAAGCAATGTGGTGGTTGTACAGTTAGCCCTAAGATATTATTTTGGAAGAACATCCCATGATTTGCAATTATTCGATGTTCAAATTGTTACTCTCCATTGCATTTTTCCCTGCTCATCCTTGTGAACAGGGCCTTAGGAAAAATGCCATGTTTAAAGTCTAAACTTTAAAATAAAGCCTTATTATTGAGTCCTGACATGGATTCTTTGAGACTGTTCCTTTGGATGTCTCAGCAATAGGCGAATAGGAATTGCACATCAAATATTCATTTAAGCTTTGCATGGACATGTTGTAAATTGTTGTGAGCTTATCATTAATTTCTGGGCAGCAGCAATATGGTTTGCAAATAACTTGTAATGATGAATGGTTTCTCGTAAATAATTATTGCTGTTGGCCTTTATTTGTGTTCTGTTTACTTTCTCCAAACTGAAGGCAGATAAAGTTGGAGCCTCCCCATTTACTGCTCATATTGTGGCAATTACTTGAAGAGTTTTCCCTGTTGACATGGGGAAGAGAAAGTATATGAAAATTGGAACTCATTGTAACTACAGAATTAGAGCTCAAAGTTCAGCAAAGTTTGGCACGAGCATTAAAATGTTTGGGATACACTAAAACCGATACCAGTGAAAGTCACTTGCTCTATCAAGGCTGTTACCATAAAGCATTTGTACCGTGTCACAACATGGACTCTACCCATTAACCTCTGATGAATCATTTTGCAATTTCTGTCCTGATTCCCAAAGTCAATTAGAGGAAAATGTCAAAACATCAAGGCAGCATTGACTCCAATGGTCCTAATGGTCCTTCAGATAAGACAATAAATTGGATTTGCCTACTCTGTTGATGCAAGAGGTTCCAGGTATGACTTGATGAAAAGGAGGATTCAATGCCTTGCATAAAGAGACCAGCAGCAGGAGAATGAAATAACTCCATGGAGACCAGTATCCTGTCACTAAGACACCCTTTATGTGCATATACTTGACACTGGTCCAGCTTTCTCACAGCCAGCTCTCAGATTGAACAGAACCTCTGACACTCCTCTTTATATCTGTCAGGTTCTGGATTAGAGGTGCTGGAAAAGCACAGCAATTCAGGCAGCATCCGAGGAGCAGTAAAATCGACGTTTCGGGCAAAAGCCCTTCATCAGGAATACAGGCAGAGTGCCTGAAGGGTGGAGCCAAGACACCCTGATTGGACTAGGTTAACATCCTCAATCAGGGAACTCATATTCCATGAGGTCCACCTGGCTGAACTCATTACAATCACTACAGAGAGCATGGAATGTTCTACCAGCAAGTGTGAAGGGTTTATGAAGTGCTGTTGAGTTGGGGGAAGGTGGTTTTGAGAGCAGAAGGAGTGGGGAGACATTGGGAAGACAGGACTGTGAGTGCTATGCTGCAATGACTCACAGATTTCAGGTGGAACAGGGTGGAACATTTCAGGCAACTATCTCTTGTTTGGCTACCAAGCGCCTAGGAGTTCTCATCACTAAACACACATCATGCCCCATATATGCAAACGCAAATTGGCCTCGATACCAATTACAGCCATCAAAACTTGATACCAATATGAGAGGCTTCACTCAGAGAGTAGAAGGTGCTCTTCCAGTGCAGACAACTGCCATATTGGCTACTTAAACTCCCATCATACTCCTGTAAAAACATGAAATACCAACCTTTTTTGGGACCAAATTTGGCCAATATTTGGTGCCCAAACTGAAAGTGGAAAAGGTTAAAAATTTGTTCTGTTGCACATATGGTGGGCACTAGAGTGCACCAGAGACACAGTAAGTTGAATTTGTTATATTAACATGAAGCTAGCTGGACTGATCAGCAGATTTTAAGCTTTGAAACCTTATGTGGATAAGTGGTATCTGACCAAATCTGCACTGTTGGATTTATTAGTATTCCTATTACTTATCATGATTCACTCCTGTCTGTGAATCTGATTGAGAATTGGAGAAAATCCAGCAGCACAGATAACACTTCCATGTCCTCCTGAGAGCAAATTCACTTAAACCGACATGGTAACAAAGACTGAACAGGAAGAATATCCCTTTTTATCTGTTAACCACATTTATCACAGTGATGTCCAGGGAATGACTCTATAATGTTACACTCTCAGCATCACATTAATAAGTTACATGGCACAGATGCAGGTTCAATTCCTTGACCAATGTTTTACTAAGTCAGCTGGACGTCTGTCTGATACTTGACTCTAATTTTCTGAATACTCCTGGGATGAGAGACACACACACACACACACACACACACGGGCACACACGGGCACACGCACACACACATTCACGCATGCACACATGTGCATATATACACACACACACAGACTTACACACACACACACACACACACACACACATGCACGCACATACACACACAGACACAGACACACACACACACACACACACACACACACGCGCGCGCACGCATACACCATGCATACATACACACAGACACACACACACACACGGATTGGAATTCCCTCTCGAAATCTCGAATTTTTGAAACACTTATTAAAGCCAACACAACAAAAGAAAACAGAAATAGGTGGAGGAACTCAGCAGGTCTGGCAGCATCTGGAGAGAGAAAGCAGAATTAATATTTCCGGTCTAGTGGCCTTTCTTCAGAGCTGACAGGAGCTATGAAATGGTGGCATTTATGCTGATGATGAGGCTTGGGGTGGAGGAGTAATGAGCAGATAGGTGGATAGTCCAGAGAGACAGGAAGAAGTAAAATGTTTAAGCAGACAAAAGGATTGAAGTTATAAAGCTAGGGAAGAAGAGAAGTTAACTAATTGATGATAGTGAATATGAGAGGGTGATTTTGGGTTGGCTGTGCTGGAAGTAAACCATGTTGTGATAGGACCTGGGGTATGTGGGTGGGTATTAGACCTGTAAAGGGGTACTCATGCTCTACAATGATTAAACTCAGTGTTCAGTCCTGAAGACTGTAATGTCTCCGAGCGGAAGATGAGATGTTGTTCTTCCAGTTTGTTCTTCGCTAGAGCACTGCAACAAGCCTGAGACACAGATGTTGGCCAGGAAACAGGGTTGTGTGTTGAAGTGACAGGCAACTGGAAGCTCGGGGTCATCTTTTGCAGACAGAATGCAGGTATTCTGCACTGCTGTGAGTAGTGAATATGGTAGACCAGGTTGAGGGAAGTGCAAGAAGATTGCTACTTTACCTGGAAAGTGTGTCTAGGGCCTTGGATGGTAAGGAGGGAGAAGAGAGGGCAGGGGTTACACTTTCTCTGATTGCTGGGGAAGGTGCAGTGGGAATGGAGGAGGAATGAACCAGGGTGTCCAAGATGGAATGGTCGCTGTACAAGGCTGACAAGGGAGTGGGCAGGTGTCTGGTGTCTGGTGGTGGCAGAAATGATGGTTTATAATCCTTTGGGATGCGAATGCTAGTGGGCTGGGAAGTGAGGACCGGGGGACCATATTGTCTTTGAGGAGGGGGTGGAAGGGGTGAGATCAGACATGACTGAGGGCCCTGTCACCCATGGTAACAGAGAATCCTCGGTTGAGGAAAATGGTGGGGATTTCTGAATCAGCCCCGCCCCCCCCCCCTCCCCCACCACCCCGTGAAGGCTGTCATAATCAGAACAGATGAGACAAAGGCAGAGAATTTGGGAGGAAAGAATGGATTCATTACAGGAAGCAGGGTGTGAGGGTGTGTTGTCAAGGTAACTGGAAATCAATTGATCTTTCAATAAATATAGTGTTAGAATTTCTAAAGTCTCCTCAGGTAGCTCAATTCCAATGTTTGCATGATAAATGCTTCTATGAAGTACTTTGGGGCCTTCTACCTTGATCCAGGTGCTATATCAATGAACGTTATTATGTTTAAACCTATAGAAGGAGCAAAGGGTTGAAGAGCTGTGGTTGTGGCATGTCCATGTGGATGGGAGGGGGGTTTATGGATCTGGGTGGGATGCTATTGGGAGGGTCAGTACAGGCTCGATGGGCCAAATAGCCTTTTACGGCACTGTAGGGATTCTATGACCTTGGTTTGAGAGAAAATGAGCTAGCTACTTTTAAATGGCAATCAAAGTGTCTTGACACGAAAGGGGTCGTGTGAACAGTAATTTACAACAGAAAATCTGGATAACTTGGCTAAAATTGTCTACTACACCTGATAAAGGCTTTCCAAGGATAATTACCTGGACGTTATAATCCATCATCTGAATGTATACCTCGCAACAAGGCCTTCCAATATTTCTCAATTATAAATGTTGCTGAAATAAAGGCCATCTTTAGAAACTCAGTAAGCAGGGATCTATTCTATTCGATCTGTTATAGCAAGGTGTGGGGCTCATTTTGTGAAGTGGTAGTGTCCCCGTCTCTTAGTCAGGAGGCCCTGGTTCAGGTCTCCTCCACTCCAAGGTGCATCATAACCTTTTTCTGAATGTGTTGATTGTGGAAAACAAAATCAATGGATGACCTGGGGAATGCTGACAAGGGACCAATGAAACTCCTTATGATAAAACTGGATTGTCCACATTGTCAGTGTTCGCACATTGAAACTTAACTCTCTTGAGAAACCATAATTATAATAAGCTCATAGTACAGCGACTGGTAACAGTAACTAACATTAACCCTACCCAGTAACATCAAGAAAAAGCAATCATTGCAGAATGTAACGTCACCACCTTCCCTGTCTCTGTTATAAGCCTAGGATACTTCACGGGGGATAGAAAATTTAAAATTAACATAAATTGTCAGTGCCATTCTTGAAAAAGGACAAATTGGGGTTTTGGAAGTCTGTCCCCGGAGAACAATCAGCTCAGCCGCAGCATCCTCTGCTCCCCCTCCCCCCCAACAAAACCCCAAACCAGGAACGTCAAGATCAAAATCCAAATGTATAATTCCACTCCTAAGCATTAATCTGATTTTTTTTAACCATCTTCATTCACCCTGTACCTTCTTCTGTTCGCTTATTAACTCATGTGAATGTGTGTCACAGAATTCTGGCAGAATTTTAACCTTCACAATAAGGCTTAGGCTTTACTTTGGGAAGTTTGCAAAATAATAACTCTTTAAAGTTTGATTAAGTCAGGGAGGTCTGTTTGCCTTGACTCTTCATAGTTTTACATATGGTCAGGTGCGTATCGAATTGGAAAACACATCTTTTAAAAAGTTCTTTTAAAAAAGCCTCAGAGATGAAAAGAGGAATTTATCCACCCCCTCTGGACTTGGTTGCAACAGAAAATTTCAGTGATGGGACTTGGATATAGACAGCAAAGTTAGAATGAGAATTACATTTTATTGTCGCATGTACTCAAACATAAGCTGACAGGAATACACTGAAAAGTTTACATTGTCGTTGTTCCCAGTGCCATCTTAGGTATAAAATAGAAAAATAAGGAAATATAGTGAAAAGTTCAACATGAAAGTCCTTCTTAGTATAAAGTAGAAAAATGAAGAGAGAAATTTAAAAGTTCAACAATTGCAGTCCTTCGAATGTGCTTAGTTATACTGAGCTTCTTGTCCATCTCGTCCATGCTGGGTTGGAAATCCCTCCATACTGGGCTCAATCTCCTCCATACTGGGTTCAATCCCCTCCATGCTGGGCTCAATCTCCATACTGGGTTCAATCCCCTCCATGCTGGGCTCAATCTCCATGCTGGGTTCAATCTCCTCCATACTGGGCTCAATCTCCTCCATACTGGGCTCAATCTCCTCCATACTGGGCTCAATCTCCATGCTGGGTTCAATCTCCTCCATACTGGGCTCAATCTCCATACTGGGCTCAATCTCCTCCATACTGGGCTCAATCTCCTCCATACTGGGCTCAATCTCCTCCATGCTGGGCTCAATCTCCTCCATACTGGGCTCAATCTCCTCCATGCTGGGCTCAATCTCCTCCATACTGGGCTCAATCTCCTCCATACTGGGCTCAATCTCCTCCATGCTGGGTTCAATCCCCTCCATGCTGGGCTCAATCTCCATGCTGGGTTCAATCTCCTCCATACTGGGCTCAATCTCCTCCATACTGGGCTCAATCTCCATGCTGGGTTCAATCTCCTCCATACTGGGCTCAATCTCCTCCATGCTGGGCTCAATCTCCATACTGGGCTCAATCTCCTCCATACTGGGCTCAATCTCCTCAATGCTGGGCTCAATCTCCATGCTGGGTTCAATCTCCTCCATACTGGGCTCAATCTCCATACTGGGCTCAATCTCCTCCATACTGGGCTCAATCTCCTCCATACTGGGCTCAATCTCCTCCATACTGGGCTCAATCTCCTCCATGCTGGGTTCAATCTCCTCCATGCTGGGCTCAATCTCCTCCATACTGGGCTCAATCTCCTCCATACTGGGCTCAATCTCCATACTGGGCTCAATCTCCATGCTGGGTTCAATCTCCTCCATACTGGGCTCAATCTCCATACTGGGCTCAATCTCCTCCATACTGGGCTCAATCTCCTCCATACTGGGCTCAATCTCCTCCATGCTGGGCTCAATCTCCTCCATACTGGGCTCAATCTCCTCCATGCTGGGCTCAATCTCCTCCATGCTGGGCTCAATCTCCTCCATGCTGGGCTCAATCTCCTCCATACTGGGCTCAATCTCCTCCATACTGGGCTCAATCTCCATGCTGGGTTCAATCTCCTCCATACTGGGCTCAATCTCCTCCATGCTGGGCTCAATCTCCTCCATGCTGGGCTCAATCTCCTCCATACTGGGCTCAATCTCCATACTGGGCTCAATCTCCTCCATACTGGGCTCAATCCCCTCCATGCTGGGCTCAATCTCCTCCATGCTGGGCTCAATCTCCTCCATACTGGGCTCAATCTCCTCCATGCTGGGCTCAATCTCCTCCATACTGGGCTCAATCTCCTCCATACTGGGCTCAATCTCCTCCATGCTGGGCTCAATCTCCTCCATACTGGGCTCAATCTCCTCCATACTGGGCTCAATCTCCTCCATGCTGGGCTCAATCTCCTCCATGCTGGGCTCAATCTCCTCCATGCTGGGCTCAATCTCCATGCTGGGTTCAATCTCCTCCATACTGGGCTCAATCTCCATACTGGGCTCAATCTCCTCCATACTGGGCTCAATCTCCTCCATACTGGGCTCAATCTCCATGCTGGGTTCAATCCCCTTCTTGCTGGGCTTGATCTTCTCCGTGCTTGGTTCGATCTCCTCCGTGCTTGGTTCGACCTCCTCCGTGCTTGGTTCGATCTCCTCCGTGCTTGGTTCGATCTCCTCCGTGCTGGGCTCAATCTCCATGCTGGGCACAATCTCCTTGCTGGGTTCAATCTTCCTCATGCTGGGCTCGATCCCTTCCATTCTGGGTTCGATCTCCTCCGTGCTGGGCTCAATCTCCTCCGTGCTAGATTTGATCCCTTCTGTGTTGGTCTCGATCCCTTCTGTGCTGAGCTCGATCTCCTCTGCGCTGAGCTCGATCTCCTCTGTGCTGGGCTCGATCTCCTCTGTGCTAGGTTCGATCTCCTCCGTGCTGGGCTCGATCTCCTCCGTGCTAGATTTGATCCCTTCTGTGCTGGGCTCGATCCCTTTTGTGCTGGGCTCGATCTCCTCTGTGCTGGGCTTGATCTCCTCTGTGCTGGGCTCGATCTCCTCTGTGCTGGGCTCGATCTCCTCTGTGCTGGGCTCAATCTCCTCCATGCTGGGCTCAATCTCCTCCATACTGGGCTCAATCTCCTCCATACTGGGCTCAATCTCCTCCATACTGGGCTCAATCTCCTCTGTGCTGGGCTCGATCTCCTCTGTGCTGGGCTCAATCTCCTCCATGCTGGGCTCAATCTCCATGCTGGGTTCAATCTCCTCCATACTGGGCTCAATCTCCATACTGGGCTCAATCTCCTCCATACTGGGCTCAATCTCCTCCATACTGGGCTCAATCTCCATGCTGGGTTCAATCCCCTTCTTGCTGGGCTTGATCTTCTCCGTGCTTGGTTCGATCTCCTCCGTGCTTGGTTCGACCTCCTCCGTGCTTGGTTCGATCTCCTCCGTGCTTGGTTCGATCTCCTCCGTGCTGGGCTCAATCTCCATGCTGGGCACAATCTCCTTGCTGGGTTCAATCTTCCTCATGCTGGGCTCGATCCCTTCCATTCTGGGTTCGATCTCCTCCGTGCTGGGCTCAATCTCCTCCGTGCTAGATTTGATCCCTTCTGTGTTGGTCTCGATCCCTTCTGTGCTGAGCTCGATCTCCTCTGCGCTGAGCTCGATCTCCTCTGTGCTGGGCTCGATCTCCTCTGTGCTAGGTTCGATCTCCTCCGTGCTGGGCTCGATCTCCTCCGTGCTAGATTTGATCCCTTCTGTGCTGGGCTCGATCCCTTTTGTGCTGGGCTCGATCTCCTCTGTGCTGGGCTTGATCTCCTCTGTGCTGGGCTCGATCTCCTCTGTGCTGGGCTCGATCTCCTCTGTGCTGGGCTCGATCCCTTCTGTGCTGGGCTCGATCCCTTCTGTGCTGGCTTGATCTCCTCTGTGCTGGGCTTGATCCCTTCTGTGCTGGGCTCGATCTCCTCTGTGCTGGGCTCGATCCCCTCTGTGCTGGCTTGATCTCCTCTGTGCTGGGCTCGATCCCCTCTGTGCTGGGCTTGATCTCCTCTGTGCTGGGCTCGATCCCTTCTGTGCTGGGCTTGATCTCCTCTGTGCTGGGCTCGATCTCCTCTGTGCTGGGCTCGATCCCTTCTGCGCTGTGCTCGATCTCCTCTGTGCTGGGCTCGATCTCCTCTGTGCTGGGCTTGATCTCCTCTGTGCTGGGCTCGATCCCTTCTGTGCTGGGCTCGATCTCCTCTGTGCTGGGCTCGATCCCTTCTGCGCTGGGCTCGATCTCCTCTGTGCTGGCTTGATCTCCTCTGTGCTGGGCTCGATCCCTTCTGTGCTGGGCTCGATCTCCTCTGTGCTGGGCTCGATCCCTTCTGTGTTGGGCTCGATCTCCTCCGTGCTGGGCTCGATCTCCTCTGTGCTGGGCTCGATCTCCTCCCTGCAGGGCTTGATCCCTTTCCTGCTGGGCTCGAACCCTTCCGTGCTGAGCTTGATCTCCTCCATGCTATACTCGATCTCCTCCATGCTGGGCTCGGTCCCAACCATGCTGGGCTCGATCTCCCTGCTCTCGCTGCCACTGTCACTGCTGGGAGACATTAGGATGCCTGTTCTTGCCAGAGCAGATGCCAGGGGGCCTCAGTCACGGTTGCACTGGGCTCTATCTCCCCTACCCTGGGCTTGCTCTCCTCCACGCTGATTCAGTCTCTCACTGTGCCCCATGCTGGCTCGATCTCTCCACGGAGGGTAAGTAGATTAAAGTAAGAAAAAAAAGACTGCAATGGAAGAAAGAAAGTTAAAGCGGACTGAGCAGATGAGCTTCGGGCAGGAGCCTGCACACTGTGTTGCTACTCTACCACCATCTTGGATAAGGTAAGGTTTAAGATGGGAGGCGATCCAGGAAAACACTGGAATTGTCAAGGATGGAAGGAACAAAGATGTCATGGATGGCTGTTTTAGCAACAGATAAATTTTCATGATTCTTTCATTCTTTGCTGCATCAAGAGGATCTGCAGGAGTCAGTTGCCGGGTCCTGTGGAGCTGCACTCAGTTGAGACTTGATATTTTTTTCAGATTTTAAGAAGTACATTTAGTTCGTCAGTTGGTTATAAGTAAATACATGCAGAAAGCAGAATTTGCAGAAAATGCAGTGGAATTTTGACATTCCTCATTACAGCTTCAATCCAGTTGCAACAACAAAAGGCCTTTTCTAAACCTGAAACTCTACACACACTCCCATTTTAAGGCTATAAGGGTAACTGAAATTGTAATAGACTCGCATTATATTTTGGTTGAAAGACGTTAGGTGGTGGTTTTTCCTCACTGCATCTTGACCACAGCTGCCCCAAACTTTAGTGCATCCCTCAGCACGTACTCCTGGATCTTGGAATGTGCCAGGCTGCAACACTCAAATCTGATACATTGGTTTTTATTTCAAAAATATAACTTATTCACTAAATATCTTCATATACATCCATAGTTACAAATGCAGCCCGGTTCTGGACAGTAGTATATGAAGACACAAACGTTGGAACTTGACTCTATCCAGCAATCATTTCTTACTCGTACATTCTATATTGACATATATTTGAGGCATTGGGAGAGTTCAATAACTGAACGGACCTCATTTAGCAGAAAGACTTTCGACGCTGGTCTTTCCCCACTATGCCTTGGCAGCAATTGCCCCAATATTTAGTGTGTCCCTCAACATGTAGTCCTGGACCTTAGAATGCTCCAGTCTACAGCACCTGGTCAGGGTCAACTCCTTGCTCTGGAAGACTAAGACGTTTCGGGCAGACCAAAGAGCATGTTGAATCGAGTTGATGGTCCTCCAGGCGCAGACGATGCTCATTTCAATGTGTGTCCCAGGCAACAGACTGTAGAGCACAGCGTCCCTATGTCATGGAATTGCTCGGGGCGAAACTCAACAAAAAACACTGCATCTGATGCATGTGCCCAGCAGAGAGAGGTGCAGTGTGTTCAGAGAGAACAGCAATAGCAAGGACAACCACAATGAGATTCCCCAGAGTGTATGGGTGACTGTCAGCTCCCTAATCCTGGGGCAAAATTTCAAGGCATGACATCGCATTAGACTTCAGATTTTGTAAGTCATAAATTGACAAGCTGTCCTTATGAGACATTCATAAATGATGGACATTGTTTGCGTGTCTCCTAAAATAAGCTCAGTTGCCTTTCCAAAAAGAAAAGACAACTTAAAAAATGTGTTGATTGGTTGAATCCTCGATAGTTTCAGCACAGACATCATTACATACACGATGATAGCCAATTCTTGCAGACAAACACCAATTATCTTTCTACAATTGTGTTAAGTATAACTGTGTGCTTCCTCTCAAGTATATCAGATTAAAATTGAACAGCATGCAAGGAGGTAATTTGGTCCATTGTGCCCTTGAAAGAATTTTCAGTTAATTGTACATCACATGCCCCTTCCCTTTGAAGTTTCCCCTTTTGAAGAACTTACCCAATTCATTTTTGGAGGTTGTTGTTGTATCTGCTTCCATTACCTTTTCAGACACTGCACTCCATGCCTTACTGTTGGGCAGGTGAAAGATCACATTGGGCCCAATATTTGTGTCGCCACTAACTCCCATTTTGTCAGAATGTGGAACAGTTCCTCCAAGGTGGCCAGGAGATTGATGGGGAAACTGTATGTCCATTTGAATTGCCAAGATCAGCAGAGGATAGAGAGAAAACTGGGCAAAGAAGAATTAAATCCTTGCACTTACTGCAATCACACATCAAAATTCTGCACCTTGCATACCAACATACCTCTGAATGATATATCACATCAGATCATCAAGAGAAAATTACCCTGCCAGACAATTTCATCAGGCAAATTACGACCAGGGACTCTCTGTACTGAGGCCAATGTTTGCAATGAACAAGTGATATGCATTGTCCACATTGGTCATATCAACTTTACTAGCTTATTGGAACCGATCCTACAACTATTCCAGTTTGAAAATGTTGAAAGGACACAGATGTTTACTGCATAAGCATTGAGGAGTGTTCGTTTCTCATATCCTGAGTCTGGAATTGACTAAACTAGCCAGTCGAACGTGCTTCTTGAAAACAGCAGCTTGTGTACAAACTCGAAAATGGCTGCATCTCCATTATCAGGAAATCAAGTGTAGAAAAATGCACAGCAATATTAGAAAAAATGAATTGTTAGAAGAAGCTAAGTTGCCGTGAGAGCAATTTGACATCGCCACCATAATTCAAATTGAAAAGATTCATTCTTTACCAACAGTAATACTTCCCTTTGAATAGTTTGTCACTCCGATCTACTGCCAGCGTATTCCTGAAACAAAAGTGCATGGTTGCCCTAGGATAAAGCGATCAGCTGATAGTTGAGCAAAGTTGGGCTGAAATGAAAATGTATGATTAATTTAGTGGGTTTACTTCATTCATGGAGTGTACAATATCAGCAGACTAGAGGGACTGACCCTGGATATATGCTACAAATAGAATGAAGCCTTCTTATAATAACAATTTTAGCATAGGAAAACACTGCATGAAGTGGGGTCTGATCTTATCAGAGTTTTAAGTACGTTGAAGTCACGATTAACGAGTCAGTTTGCCTCTGCTGGTTAGATGTATGCCATTACTTCCACTTCCATTAACTTATCTGGGGATATAAAGTCTCAATCCCAAGGCAGAAAACTTGCAAAGCTACGAGCATTGTTTCTGGGTGAAAATATGCAGTCTTGTTGTATTCCTGCAGTGGCTTTTGTCATCATTATGAATGTGAACTGGATGATTCGCAGGCTTACTGACAGAAATATGCATAAGAACAGAAAAAAGGCAAGAAAGGGACACAGGGAGAAGAGGCACAAAGAGAAAGGGAGGAGAGAATGAGAGAGCAAAAGCAGATGAAAATGAAAGCTGATAATGGCAAGGATAAAATATGATTTGGAGATACCGGTGTTGGACTGGGGTGGATAAAGTTAAAAATCACACAATACCAGGTTATAGTCCAACAGGTTTAATTAGAAGCACTAGCTTTTGGGGCGCTGCTCCTTCATCAAGTGGTTGTGGAGTATAAGATTGTAAGACACAGAATTCATAGCAAAAGTTTACAGTGTGATGTAACTGAAATTATACATTGAAAAATACCTTGATTGTTTATTAAGTCTCTCATCTGTTAGAATGACCATGTTAGTTTCACTTCTTTCATATGGAAATCACAACTTTTTTTTTAAAAGTTACATTCTCAGGTTAACTTTAACAATTGGTTTGAGCCTAGATAACATGTTGAAGGTGTCAGCCACCTGTGTGCTGTTGTCTGTGCCATAATGTTTAGACTCGATTCTAATCTAAAAAATGAGTTAACAGATTTACATGGATTCATGCAGTTTTTGAGGAAAGTACAAAGCAACTCTGCAAGTCCAAATTCACCTCACAAATGTATATGTGTATGTGCGTGTGTGTGTGTGTGTCTGGGGTGGGGGTTCTGAGTATCTGTGAGAGAGACTGTATATGTATGTGTGTGTGAGTGTCTGTGTGCGTGCCTGTGTGTGTGTGTGTGTGTGTGTGTTCGGAGTGCCTCTGTGTGTATGTGTTTGTGTGTGTATATATAGGAGTGCCTGTGTTGTGTGTATGTGTATGTATGTGTAGGAGTGCCTCTGTGTGTATGTGTGTGCGTATGTGTAGGAGTGCATGTATTGTGTGTGTGTGTGTGTAGGAGTGCCTCTGTTTGTGTGTGTGTGTGTGTGTGTGTGTGTGTGTAGGAATGCCTTTGTGTGTGTGTGTGTGTGTGTATATAGGAGTGCCAATGTGTGTGTGTGTATGTATATATAGGAGTGCCTGTGTTTTGTGTGCATGTGTGTGTGTATATAGGAGTGCTTGTGTTATTTTGTGTGTGTGTATAGGAGTGCCTGTGTTTTGTATGTGTGTGTGTGTGTGTGTATAAGAGTGCCTGTGTTTTGTGTGTGTGTGTGTATAAGAGTGCCTGTGTTTTGTGTGTATGTGTGTGTGTATGTATATATAGGAGTGCTTGTGTTTTGTGTGTGTATGTATATATAGGAGTGCCTGTGTTTTGTGTGTGTGTATAAGAGTGCCTGTGTTTTGTGTGTGTGGGTGTGTGTATGTGTGTGTGTGTGTGTGTATGAGTGCCTGTGTTTTGTGTGTGTGTGTGTGTGTATAAGAGTGCCTGTGTTTTGTGTGTGTGGGTGTGTGTGTGTGTATAAGAGTGCCTGTGTTTTGTGTGTGTGGGTGTGTGTATGTGTGTGTGTGTATGAGTGCCTGTGTTTTGTGTGTGTGGGTGTGTATAAGAGTGCCTGTGTTTTGTGTGTGTGTGTATATATAGGAGTGCTTGTGTTTTGTGTGTGTGTGTGTGTATAAGAGTGCCTGTGTTTTGTGTGTGTGTGTGTGTGTGTGTATAAGAGTGCCTGTGTGTATGTGTGTGTATAAATAGGAGTACCTGTATTGTGTGGATGTGTAGGAGTGCCTCTGTATGTATGTGTGTGTGTATATATAGGAGTGCCTATGTTGTGTAGTCATACAGATGTACAGCACAACTCGGTCCAACTCATCCATGCCAACCAGATATCCGAACTTAATCTAGTCCCATTTGGCAGCACTTGTCCCAAATCCCTCTAAACGCTTCCTATTCATATACCCATCCACGTGTCTTTTAAATGTTGTAATTGTACCAGCCTCCACCACTTTCTTTAGCAGCTCATTCCACCCACTGCATGAAAAGGTTGCCAAGGTCTCTTTTAAATTTTTCCCCACTCACCTAAACCTCTAGTTCTGAACTCCTCCAACCCCTGTAAAAAGACATTTTTCTATTTAGCCTATACATGCACCTCATGATTTTATAAATACCTCCAAGGTCGTGTATGTGTAGGAGTGCCTCTGTGTGTATGTGTGTGTGTTTATGTGTAGGAGTGCCTGTGTTTTGTGTGTGTGTGTGTAGGAGTGCCTCTGTGTGTATGTGTGTGTGTTTATGTGTAGGAGTGCCTGTGTTTTGTGTGTGTGTGTGTAGGAGTGCCTCTGTGTGTATGTGTGTGTGTTTATGTGTAGGAGTGCCTGTGTTTTGTGTGTGTGTGTGTAGGAGTGCCTCTGTGTGTGTGTGTGTGTGTATATATATATATGAGTGCCTGTGTTTTGTGTGTGTGTGTGTGTGTGTGCGCATAGGAGTGCCTATGTCTTTTGTGTGTGTGTGTATATAGGAGTGCCTGTGTCTTTTGTGTGTGTGTGTGTATATAGGAGTGCCTGTGTCTTGTGTGTGTGTGTGTGTGTGTGTGTAGGAGTGCCTCTGTGTGTGTGTGTGTGTGTGTGTGTGTGTGTGTGTGTAGGAATGCCTTTGTGTGTGTGTGTGTATATATATAGGAGTGCCTCTGTGAGTGTGTGTGTATGTATATATAGGAGTGCCTGTGCTTTTTGTTGTGTGTGTGTGTGTATAGGAGTGCCTGTGTCTTGTGTGTGTGTGTGTGTAGGATAAAATAGTGGGCAAGAGAAAAGAAGACTGTGGGAAAGGGGAGAGATAAACATAAGTAAAATTATGTAAAAAATAGGAGAAAAAAACTAAACAAGAACTGACAAGCATGCTGGAATGAAAGGGAGTATTAAAAACAAAGAGAAGTAGCAAAACACCATTGTATAGAAAACAGCAATGGGGAGGGAAAAATAATAGTGACCAAATGTCACGGAGAGAGGTCTAGCAGCCAGGCTGGAGGGGAATGAGCCGCTCAGTCCTATTTCATTAATAGAAACATACACCAGGAAAAATAGGAACATTGTGTAGTTGATGTGTAGGAAAGTATGTGTGGAAGGAGATCCAGAGGGAAACACAACCAGAAATCACAGGGGGCAGGACAAAAAGTGGTCAGGGAAAATGTTTTGTTGTCAAACAGCCTTGTTTCATACTCATCCCAAGAATCAATAATTACAGAAGAATAACAAAACAGCTGAGAAAAATTATTGCAGAACTATAGGTCAGGGAACCACAGTCAGGAGTTGGAGAAGGAAAAACAAATCTGTTTGTAAAATTAGACTGAGACATTTGCAGCTGCAGTTTAATAATGTAATTCAATCTAGGATTGCTTAAAGGAACCAGCACGAGTACAAAGACTCAATTAGCTATAATATTTATAATTGAAGTACTTTGATGTGATTTGTTGAAGGCATATTGGCAATATCAGTGACACAGATTTGAGGAGAAAGGTGAGGAAATGGATGGAATATGATAGCGATATAGCCAGTGACCAATGTACCATTTAACTAGGTTTTCTATGATATAATAGATTTGTTCAAGTGCAGGATTATTAATAATATTTCAATGCTTTACCTATTACAGTAGTGTATAGAATAACTGCAAAAGCCCAAACATCCCAACGGGTGTACGTTGCTCTTCATGAACTGCTTCCAATCCAAATTCACCACACCATCTCAGCACAGCCTTCTCATCTTTTGTCCCTAATATACTTACAACACGCCTCATGTGACTTGCATCCCACAACTGCCTATGACCCTCAACTAATATGCTGTTCCAATCTTATTACTTGGCCTCCAATAATATGAGACGTTGATATATTTACCACGCTCTCTTTGCCAGGCAGAAGCTTGTTTCATGTATCCTGTATCCCCCTGGGGTTGTGCCTCAGCACATACCCAACGGCTGCCCACGGTCTGAGGGCTTATTCCTGAAACATCGATTCTCCTGCTCCTTGGATGCTGCCTGACCTGCTATGCTTTTCCAGCACCACACTCTCGACTCTGATCTCCAGCATCTGCAGTCCTCACTTTCTTTCATCTACAATTGCGGACCTACATCAATTACTCTCCCCTGGCTCTTCTTGGATTCTGTTGGATTGTCGTCCTTTACAAACAGTTAGCAAGCAACGCTGTCCTTTAATGCAGATTTGAAGAAGGTCTGGGTTACTGTGAGATGATCATCTTTGGAATCTCCAACTCAGTGAGAGAGTTGAAGAGAGAAATTAATCTTCAGCATTCACAGGAAGAAGGGAGCATTTCACCTACTACACATTACATGTCCCACTCAATGACTTCAATGACTTGCAATGCTCTGTTCTTTATACAACTATTGAAGATGAATGTTTATCCTGATTGTATTTGTTTCAGGAACACAATACCACATGTTGCAAACCAATGCTCTGAGTGAAAAATAACTAAAACTTCTCAAAATGAAAAAAAGGAAATCATACATTTATAAAGCAACTTTCACTTCCTTAATAGTTCTCAAAGCAATTTAAGAGCTGACAAGTACATCTGAGTATTTCTGGCACTGGTGCAATATAGGAAAATATATTTAATAAAAGTCTTGAAATGATTTAGTGTTTTTTCCAACCATCGGACATCTTAAACCACTTTACAGTCATTTGAAATGAAAGCATGTTTGTACCAAAGGAAATACAGCAGCCATTTTTGTGCACAGCAAACTCCCATAACTGGCATTACGGTAATATTCGGATAGTCTACTTTTGTGCTGAAGGTTGAGGGATAAATATTGGCCAAGCCACCAGGGTGAACTCCCTTGGCTCTTCTTCGGAACAATGCAATAGGATCTTTTATATTCAACAGTATCGGCTGGAGTTTTCTTCATGTGACCTCATTTCAACACTTGAAAACTGTCACACCACTTTATTGAGCAGTAGGGGTGGGGGGAGTAGGAGCTAACCTACTAGGGCAAAGAAACTGAAGTGAAAGTCGCCTATGGCTCTTCACTCATTGGAGTGACTGACAGCTGACTGCTGGTGAATTTAACCTGAAGGGTTACCAAAAAGCGAATCAGCCATTGCTGCCTTGGAGCTTGAGACCTCTGAATGCTCCTGACTCCAACTTTGGGAAACCCCTGTGCAGGAAGCTAGGCTTAAAGTTTCAAGGCTGACACTCCGGTGCAGCTCTGAGTGTGAGCTGTATTATTGGAGGTACAATCCTACAGATGAAATGCTCAACTGAGGTCTCTTCTCCCTACACTGGTAAATGTGAATGATCCCAGCAGGATTTTGAAAAGCAGCAGGAGTCTCACCCCTAGTGTCCAGGCCATGATTTATCCATCAAACAGCGTCACTAGAAGATTTAATTTAGATTGCAGTATATATAATGAAAATGAAACTAAAATGCATAATGACTTAAATGATATAATATTGTGGATAAAGCAACAAGTTGCTAAAATTCCCTCATGTCCTGGAAGCAAAACAATCCTTTTATCAAAGAAGATCGTATGGGATTGTTGTAGGATCGAAGTTCACATTCACAGCCTGTTGCTCATGACAAGATTCCAGTCTACAAAGTTAAGAAATATTAAATTAGCGTCCAAGATATATTGGAATGGGATAAAAAAAAAGTGCAGCTGTACTTCACAAATCAGTCCAAGGGACTGACAAACTTACTCACTGGTCTCAGTCAGTTGGAATAATTCAAGACAACTTTACAAGGTCATGCACCAAAAGTAGAAAGAGAAAGCTGGCTTTTTGTTTTGTGCAGCCGAGATGATGTGTTTTTGAAAAAAAACAACAGTCCACCAGACACTCAGAATAAAAACTTGTCCTCATCAAGAGTTGAACATTCAACCAAATAAAGTACAGCTATCATAATGCAACAAGTGTTAAATATTTTGTTCCATCCAGCTGCATGTTCATGGACTGTTCAACACTCCTTGCCACCATGTTGAAGCCCCTGTGGAATTAATTTAACATATTTTCTTAGCTGCTTCGCATAGCCATACGGTTAAGAGAAGCAAAAGTTTCAGACAGATTGTACAAGCCATAATCAGATTAGCCCCAGGTTCTGGCCTGATTTTGTATTTATTCTTAGGTATTTATTCCTTTATAGCACATTTTTTTAAAAAAATGACTGATGGAAATGTAATCTCAAGAAAAGCTGTTACCTTTGATTTATTGGAGCACAAAAAGTGAAGCAATAAGTCAATATCCTGAATGTGTGACCCCTAAGTAACATTGGCTTTAGGGTCCTGATGAAACAATGAAAAGTGTTGTTCTCACAGCCACTGACTGAACTCCCTGAGATCTATTGAGGTGCTGACACGCACTTCTGGTATGTCACAATATCCTGGCACCAATGGTCCTGGTCACAGAAATATTAAAATCAAAACAGTTCTTCTTTAATAAAGTTAAAAATCACACAACACCAGGTTATAGTCCAACAGGTTTATTTGGACTATATAGTTGGACTATAACCTGGTGTTGTGTGATTTTTAATTTTGTCCACCCCAGTCCAATACCGGCTCCTCCACAACACGGCTACCTTCTTTAATAAAATTCTGGTTGCCGCTAGCTGTGAATTTTCACTGAAATTAGGCTTTGGTTTGGGTACCTAGTATCTATAGTAGTTAGAAAAACCTCATAGAGTTTAATTCCCTCATCCTAAAAAAATTCAACTTTGTCATTAATTATTGCATTTTGTAATTGTTTGCAACTTGCAGCATTTGTACATTTGATTCTTAGTTCTCTTGGTCCCAATGGCACCACCAGGTGGTTTAATGAACCACCTAACCAAATTCTTATCCATTTATTCATGGAATTTAAGTGACGTTGGCAAGGTCATCTTTAATTACCCATCGCCAATCGCCTTTGAGCAGCTTTTGGTGAGTCACCTACAACCAGGTTGGCTTGCTTGGGCCATCTAAAGATTGGTTATGAGTCAACCATGATGGCATGAATTTGTTCTAGAGTCACATTAGCCTGATCAGGCAAAGATTTCCCCTTCTTAAGGACATGCTAGACAAGTTCTTATTTACAACAATCCAGTGGTTATTGACAGGACTAGAATTTTCATCCAGATTTACTGAACTTATTGCCTTCTTCATCTTTGGCAGACCCTGCTTCCACTGTTAGGGTGAGTTCTGAGGTGGCTGAACAGTCCAACCCTGGAGTTGCAGACTCTGACTCATGAGGGGGTGAGTGATGTTTGAGGAGGTGGTTGGGTGGTCTGGACCCTGAGCTACATTCACCATTTCGTGAGATTCCCTCGTACCCGCATACATGCAAATTTAGGAGCAACAGAACATCCTTCAGCCCCTTGAGCCTACTCTGGTGTTCAATATGATTAGGACTAACCTGTTGACATCTCAATTATTACTGCTATTTCACTCTCCAAAAGGCTCCTGCGACTGTCAGGAAGACCCCCAGAAGAGGTGGAAGTGGAGGGATTCAAACTTGCATTCCAAACAGACTAGAACCTTAACCCAGCAGAATGCAGTGTGCTTCCCTCTGGACTACCATAAACCAGTCACTATTGAGTTCTGCTTCCTGTTATTGAAATAACTGTTCAGTGGCCAGTGTCCTGTCACTAAGTCACCTTTATTTACATGTGCACTGTACGTGGGCTCTGACTAGTCAGCTCAAAGTCAGTACCTAGACTGAGGAGACCTTCTGAATCTCCTGTTTGCTTTCTGTTTCTTTCACTTCCCTAAAGGCTACTTCTTGGCTACGTGACCATCTAAGGCTGACCTTTTTTAAATATCAGGTGGAAGCGTGCCAAGATGGAGGCACCTTTATTCGCCCTCGCTTTATCTTCCAATGGGTGTGTCCCATTCTTGTCGCTTCTGAAACAACCGCAGAGAGGGCGGTATCTGGTCATCAAGACACCCTTTATTTACATGTGCACTGCACGCTGGCTGTGATCAGCCAGTTCAAAGCCAGTCCCTAGACTGAGGAGACTCTGAATCTCCTGTTTATATCTGTCAGCCAGGACTCCCTGGATGGCTAAGATTAACAACTCCAATCAAGGATCTCATAGTCAACGGTTCCAATCACTACAGTTGTCATAGTCAGTGTGGCATTCAAGCTCCCACTGCCCCTTTAATTCAGTGAGTTTAAATAACCATTGCATCCTATATTGTCACTGTAAGGGCAGGAAACCAAAAAGAAGGACAGTTTATGTCACATGATGGACAGTCAACTTGCAAACAATTGAACAGGAAAATAGTAAGCTCAGGCAATAAAAGAGAGCTACATCAGTTAATAATTATAATTACTTTGCAAACATAAGAACACTCTTAAAACTCTAGCATCTATATTTGTCCTCCATTTTCAATTATGTTCCATGTCTCATCACAATTTTACCATCAATCACCAAAAAAGAAATGGGGAGAAATTAATCAAAGCAATAACATTGCTGATTTAGTTTTTACGATAAGTTTGAGGATGCCTGGATACAGAGCCAATCTTCCCCAGCCATAATTTGCGATGAAAACAGATATGAAAAACAAATCATTGCTTTCCAAATATGAACTTACACCAGAGAAAACCAAAAGGTTCTACTTCCCTTGCAAGGAACAATGACATCAGAATATTGTTCAAACTTTTAATAATTAAGATATCTGAAATCACAGTCAATAATCAGGTTGAAATTAATCCTGAATATCTCAACAGAAAAAGTGCCACAGAAATTATTTAATAGAGTGTGACTCACATATTCAGATAGAAACTCATCAAAAGCGCACATTTCTACTTAGGTTGGAGAATTTACTAATTTATTCCAGATTAGGGCAACACTTATACTACAACCATTACTCTGGGGCTCAGCAGTTGTGCTTTATACTGTTAAAGTTCAAGCCATAGGAATATAGGACAGAATTTTATCATTGTCCCCCAGCATATGTGTGGTCTTCCTGTGTCCCAACCTGTCTAGTAGTTTATTGGAGTCAGGGTTGGTCAGATGGGGAGGACCCAAGGTCTATGGCAGCCATCCTGCCTTCACTGCAGTTGAGACCCTCATTACTGATTTGTGACCAATCAGAGGGTCAATTCTTATGCAGCCTGACAGACCCCCTTTCCGAACATGAACACCCTTTCCCAAGGTGTACTACCATCTCCCATGAACGCCCACCATATTAGTGCCAAATTCTCCCTCTCTTCCTGATCTTTTCAACTCAACAAATTCAACCATTCCTAGTTCCTTCCAACCCAGCCACAAGACCTGGTACACCATGATCTCTCAGAACTAGGAATGAGGAAGTGTGAGGGGTGGGGGGAAGGGGTAGGTGGGTTCCACTTGTAGTCCCAGTAGTGGCCACTGATCCTGGTAGTGCTGTTGGGTAGTATAAGTGGCAGCTAATCTCTGAGACAAAACATTCTCCATAATGAGGGGCAGATGTTCCACTCCCTCCTCCCAGGGCAATTAATGCTGCAATGAGTGTTAAATGTTTATGGGATTGCCAACATCAGTAGATATGCATTCCCCACTGATTCTTACCTTGCCACCCCAAAACACTGCCCCTAGGGATGGAAAAGGTCACTTCAGCCCATCAATCCTAACCCACCTCTCATTAAACTCGTGGGTGATTTCTCACCTAACGATATATACCTGTCTTTTCTCATATCCTTTACATCTTTTTCTGGCAAAGGTTTTGCAATCACAGATTTAAGATTAACAGTTGATCTAGCAACCAACATAACCAAAGACCCTCCCACCCCAGTTCTTCCGCCCACTTCCTTCAGGCAGAAGATATATAAGTTTGAATAAAAAGTACAAATAGATTCAAGAACAGTTTCCTCACATCTGAATGGATCCCTCAAATTTTAAATTTAATGTTGATCTCACTCTCTGTGCACCTTCTATGCAGTTGTAACATTGTATTCTTCTCTATGTTCTATTAACCTTTGTATTTTGTATGGTATGATCTGCCTGAACTGCTCAAAAAAACAAACATTTGCACTGTACCTAGGTACATGTAACAATAATAAATCAAATAAAATAAAATCAAGTTTGTTGCCCAACACTAATTACGCCTGAAAAGATGGTGTGTGATGCCTTCATGAAGTACTGCAGGGAGGAGAAAGAGAGGACTGCAGATTCTGAAGATCAGAGTCAAGAGTTTGGTGCTGGAAAAGCACAGCAGGTCAGGCAGCATCTGAGGAGCAGGAGAATCGATGTTTCGGGCATAAGCCCTTCTTCAGGAATCATGAAGTCCTGCAGTGTTAATGCAGGTAAACCCTCACAGATGTTTGGACAGGAATTCCATATTTGATCTAATCAAGGTTTTATATAATTTTGCTGCAGATTATAAAATATCTGGTTATTATTCAAATCTGAACTCAGTGTGATTTGAGAGAGAAGATCTCAACTTTGGCTCCTGAACTAGTGCAAGATTTCCAACATAGTACAGATGCAAATAAAATGCAAAACTACAAGATCTAGCTTCTATTGTCTCATTCTAAAATAATGAAACACACATCTGGAAATGCCACACTGTGACAACTCACTCAAACAAGAATCAACTTTTAATATAATTAGCACTGTTTAAAATTTATAGCTTTTTCACCATAGATCCTGCCAGACCTGTTGAGTTTCTCTAGCAATTTCTGTTTTTGCCTCAAATTGACTATTTCAAGCTGAAGAGGTTTCAGAAGAGATTTACCAGGATGTTGCTGGGTATGGAAGGTTGGAGTTATAAGGAGAGGCTGGATAGGCTGGGACTTTTTTCACTGGAGCATAGGAGATTCAGAGGTAACCTTATAGAAGTTTATAAAATCATGAGGGGTATAGATAGGGTCAATGGTACTTGTCTTTTCCCTAGAATGGCAGATTTCAAGATTTGGGGTACATTTTTAAGGTGAGAGGAGAAAGATTTAACAAAGACATGGGGACAAATGTTTTTACACAAAGGATGGTTCATGTGTGGAAAGATGTTCCTGAGGAAGTAGTGGATGTGGGCACAATTACAATGTTTCGAAGACGTTTGGATAAATACGTGAATAGGAAAGGTTTGGAGGGACATGAGCCAGGAGCAGACAGGTGGGACTAGTTTAGTTTGGGATTATGTTCAGCAGGGACCTGTTGAACCGAAGGATCTGTTTCCATGCTTTTTGACTCTATGATTATGATCCTATGTTTCACATCTGGAACTTATGTAAGCTCCAAATTCCCAAACATTGCAATATTCGTGTATAACAGGAAAAACTGTGTTTATTCCTGCTGCAATAGCCTTATATGACTACTTTAAGAAATCAACATATAATTTGAAATATACTTTAAAATAAATCTCAAAACCAAAGCACAGTGCAACTTATGCTCACACCAAGAGTTGCCAAGTTAACTTGGAAAGAATGTCCTGACCTGTGACCTTGTTATTTATTCTTTGTGGAAGTTGCTGATTTATTTAGAAACTTTATAATTCTGATGTGTATTGTTTCAGTCAGTTGTTAGTCAATGTTAACTGGTTAGGGAATATTAGCTGCTGTAGATTTTTTAAAAATTGATGGGAAAGTCATGGTCTTACTCTAGCTAAAAAAAAATCATTTTCTCTGATAGAGCGTTCACAGAATTAAATAGAGAGAACTATCAGTTCTGTATTCTTGTCTGACTAGATGATGATGTCCACATTTTTGTTTCTCTTGCCAAGCCAACCAATGAGATTAATTGCCATCCTCATGGCATTCAGCAGCTACCCTGAGAGTGAGAAAGCTGTTGTTTTTCAATGTCACCGAGATGATTTTTGGATTTCCCACACCAAGTTTAGATGGAAAGGTCCACATCCTGTGTCTTAGGCTTTTCCTGGTCAAGCATCAATCTCTTCTCATCATAACACTGCTACAATTTCGGGATATGTGATCTTAACTCTTGTAGCTACTTAATCTGCAAAAGATTCTTCAGTCCATCATACCTATGTCAGCACGTTAAAAGACTATCTAATTAATCCTAACTACACATGTTTATCTATGACCCTGCAGATTTTCCTTTACAGTATATATGCAATTTCTTTTCAAAAGCTATTAATGAGTCTACCTTTGCCATTCTCTCTCGTAGTGAGTTCCACAGTGTGACAATAATGTTGCGAATATGTGACTCCAGGTAATGTTTTTCTCAGTGCATTTCATTGCACCCACTTTGGGATTCCAACAGGGAGGGGTCAGTTCCGAGATCCCAGGGCCATGGAGTGGACTAAGTGAGCTTTGTCTTAAACTCTCTTTTTTAAAATTTGCTCTTTTTTTCTTTGTTATATAATGGTGAAAGCGCTGTTATTCTGAACTTTTTATTCCTTTATTTTTCTGACTTATGACTATAATTTTGAGTTTCTGTAATGCTGGACTTTTTAGTTCTTTATTTTTTTCTAATTCTTTTTTTCTAAGAATCTTACTCAAGAATCTGTACCAAGGGACCTTTGTATCTGAGGTGGCAACTTGTGAACTTCCCACTGTACTCGTGTGAGTACATGTGACAAGAAAGCAAATTCAGTTCAATTCAATATGTGAACTTAATTTCTAATTAAGTAATGTAGACCATTATGGACCATAATTAGTTGCTCATCGCTTGGACAATAGTCTATAAGATATAGGAGCAGAGGACACCACACAACCTTCTAAACTTCATCAGTACAGACCAAGAGTCCTCAACCACTTCTCATATGACAAGTCCTTCAACTCCAGGATTATTCTTGTAAATCTCCTTTGGATGCACTTCAGTGCCAGCACATCTTCATTAGACATGGGTCCAATGTGGTCTGACTAAACCTTCATGGATCCTCAACAGTATATTTCTTTATATATGTTTTATATCCCAGCCTCTCAAAATGAATGCTAACACTGCATTTGCCATTTTAACTGCCAACTGAACCTGCGTTCAGTTAAGATTGCCTGCGTAATCTTAAGAGAATCTTGAACAAGGATTCCCAGATCCCTAATGCTTCAGATTTCAGTCATGCTGACTCAGCTCTCTTTTACCACATACTTCCAACTTCTCTGCAATCTCATCTTTCATAATGGACTCTCAAATCTTACCAATGACCGAGGTAAGGCTCACCGACCCACAGTATTCCAATCTTCAGCCTTCCTCCCTTCGTAAACAATGATGTTGAATTAGACAAAACCCGAAAGAACTGCCACTGCTGTAAATCACAAACAAAAGCAGAAATTGCTGAAAAAGCTCAGCAGGTCTGTGAAGAGAAATCAGAGTTAATGTTTTGGGTCCAGCAACCCTTCCTCAGACATTTTCCTGTCCTTTGGAAGTTTCCTTGACTCCAGAGATTCCTGAATGATCACCCTCAATACCTTTACAACCTCTTCAGCTATCTTCTTCAGAACTCTGAGGTGTAGATCATCTGGTCCAGGTGATATATGCACTTTAAGGTCCTTTAGCTTCCCCAGCACCTTCTCCTTGGTGATGGCCACTGCACTCACCTCTGCCCCCGACTCTCTTGAAGTTCTGATATGATGCTGGTGTCTTCCATCGTGAGAATTGATGGAAAGTGCCTGTTTAGTTCCTCTGTCATTTCTTCGTTACCCATTATTACTTCTTCAATATCACTTTCCAACAGTCCAATGCCCACTCTTACCTCCCTCTCAAATTTTAGATAGCTAAAATAAATTGATATCTTCTGTTATGTTATTATCTAGCTTACTCTTATATTTTGTCTCCCCACTTATTGTTTTTTTAGTTATCCTCTGCTGGTTTTTAAAGGCTTACCAATCCTCTGGCATCCCATAATTTTATCACATTGAGTGCTTTTTATTTTGCTTTTGTACTGTCCCTGACTTCCCTTGTCAGCCATCTCATCTTAATACCTTCTTAGTTCTAACATTAGAAGGGAGACAATTTCTTTTGATTTAAATGCCTTCATTCTTTTAATCTTTCACTGATAGCACGGTGGCTCAGTGGTTAGCACTGCTGCCTCACAGCACCAGGGACCTGGGTTCAATTCCTGCCTTGGGCAACTGTCGGCGTGGAGTTCACACATTCTCCCCGTGTCTGTGTGGGTTTGCTCTGGGTGCTCTAGTTTCCTCCCACAGTCCAAAAAACGTGCTGGTCAAATGATTAGATTAGATTCCCTACAGTGTGGAAACAGGCCCTCCAGTCCACACTGACCCTCCAAAGAGTAACCCACTCAGACTCATGCACTCATGACTAATGCACCTGGACAATTTAGCATGGCCAATTCACCTAACCTGCACATCTCTGGACTGTGGGAGGAAACCGGAGCAAACCCATGCAGACACAGGGGGAATGTGCAAACTCCACACAGACAGTCGCCCAAGGCTGGAATCGAACCTGGTGCTGTAAGGCAGCAGTGCTAGCCACTATGCCACTGCGGTCAGGTGAATTGGCCATGTTAAATTGCCCATAGAGTTAGGGGTATTAGTCAGGGTAAATATAGGGTAGGGAATGGGTCTGAGTGGGTTACTCTTCAGAGGGTTGGTGTGGACTTGTTGGGCTGAAGGGCCTGTTTCCATACTGAAGGGAATCTAATACTATTGAATATGTTTCCTCTCAATTCAAACTTAAATTGTGCGTGCAGAACTTAATCTCAATAACTCAGTGGAATTATATGGGGCATATCATCATTAAATGAATGTGTGAGAGGAAAAATACACTTACTGTATCTATGAAACACCTCCATTCACTTTTAAAATTTTTGTCTTCTGATTTATAATTTACATGTTATACCTGCACGGTTGTGTTTTTGGATATTTTAACTTCTTTAAACATCAAATCCGACTTAAATTGTTCATGTACAAAATTCTCAACGACATTTTCACTTGATAAACCAATATAATATAATGCAAGAAACATTCGGACAGGTATGTAGATGGGATAGGTACAGAGGGATATGGACCAAATGTAGGCAATGGGTCTAGAAAACTGGGCCATCTGGACAAGTTGGGCCAAAGGGCTTGATTCCATGCTGTAAACCTCTAGGACTCTATGATCCTGGCTGATCTCTATCTCAGTATAATATTCCTGAATTCTCCCAGTACTCCTTGCTCTCTTTCAAATCAAAAAATGTATCTATTTCTGTTTTTGAACATACTCAGTGACTTGACATCCACAGCTTTCTGTGGTAGAGAATTCCATGGGTTCACTACCTGTTGAGCGAAGGCTTTCTCTTATGTCTGCTGTCATTTATTTAGAAATTCTGCTTTTGTAATCAAGATGGTGCCAGACAATGGTGACTTTGCACTCTTTTCACGGGACTCATGTATTTCTGTACTTGAGTACATATGACAATAAAATCTAATGCTAATTCCTAAAATGTACAATGGAATACAGATCATGGATTCACATTTTAGCTCTTTTTAGTGTTTTACATGAAAGACTTTAGATTATCCATATTTTTTGCTGATGTTAAAAAAAAATCATTTTGTTTCTCTTTTTTCACATCCTTTTGTGACAACACATGTGTAAGTAATGTGGTCCCAGTTGATGTTAAGAATGGACAGGACAGTTCCCAGAGTGAAGCTTGTCTTGATGGGCCCTCACTTTTTTAACTGTGGAGGTGAATTGCTGAGCACTTTCACAAGAGTCTGCCAATCTTCTTTTAACACAAAGAACCAACGACCAAACAAACTGTATTACCTAAAACAAATAAAGTGGCAAGATTTTGTTTCAAATCCTAGAAAAGAAATCAAACTCACACTATTCTTTTTATTTCAACAGCATCCTTCTAAACAACAAAACTCCAGTGAAAATTTACTACTATCATTACAACAAGATGTCTTGTTCAGGCTGAAATCACTGTAATTGGTTTCCTTCTGGGAAATTTCTGAGTTTTCTTTACAGCTGTCATCCTTCTCTGATACACTGACAACAAATTGCAACTTCACTAATACTTTACCTTCAAAATGAATTCCCTGAACTCAGCTTGAGCAACCTTACAGGATTTCATCGTGGAGAGTTTAACACTCCTGTTTCTATCTTCTGGCACACACATGCTGAATGACTCTCTTATGGATTTTTCTGTGTCTCTGCGAGTCCCTGGATGCCTGTCATGAAGCAACAGCATAGTTTTGTTTTTAATGCCTTTCTTTTTAATGCACTGAACTACTAACATCCATCTCTTCATTTCAACGTTGTAAAGTTTTATTAAAAATGCGTGAGAACCATCAGAGTTCCAGACATCTCAATGCCAGGTTCACAAGAACAACTCTAAAAATAAAAATGCAACTTTGTTTCCGAACACGTTTAGCTTCTCGACACACAAAATGTACAACATAAATTAAATTAAAAGTTATACATTACTCTTAACACTTCATTATCTGCTCACTCATTGCTTTAACATTTCACTGAAAGTGAAACTTTTGCAAATAGCTTCAGCAGAAAGGGCAGTAAAATGATCCCTACTCTTTTTATTAAGGTAAAATAGTGTTTCATGTGTGTGACAGGTATCTAAGTGAATAATTATACAACAATCAATGTATTACACTAAACATAAGGACAAACTTCATTGCAGCATTTGGAATATATTTGCTATTGAGGTGGTATCAGGTTCAAAACTGCCAAAGAGAGAGATCAGCAGGCCCCAGCTGGTTTATACTGCCATCATGTCACCATCTGTATCTATCAGACATGAAGCTGGGAATTAGCTCCATAAATCTTGAATCAATATTGAGCCAATTAAAGATGTGTGCCATCAACAACAAGGATGCCTGCAGGCACGTTTCACGTGATCGGCACTGCCTGTCATCATCAAGGTGCCCTTTTCACTTGAACAGGCACAATATTGGGCAACTTCAAGTTTATTGACATAGATTGTTGAGGTCCAGCCAGGAGGGCCAGTTAAACCATACAGATTGGCCTTCCTCCAACATATTTTGTCCGTATATCATCCAGATAGGCTGAAATAGAAACATAAAAGCATAGAAACTAGGAGCAGCATGGGGTTTCTATAACTGGTCTTCAAATCTGCTCTACCATTCAATATGATCATGGCTGATCCTCTATCTCAATGTCAAATTCCCAGTTTCTCTCCAGAACCCGAAATGGTTTTATTAAGTAAATAAATGAAATTATTTTGCATGTAAAGCTTTCTTTTCAAGAAGACTATGCCAACAGAATGTATACCTAACTAGAGTATAAGAGTAAGCAGGTAAACAGTGGGGAAATACAATGCTCTAAGACAGAAAAGCTTCTTCATCATCACCTCCAACACCCGTGACCTCCGCCATCTCGAATGGTAAGGGATTGGTGACATAACTTAATGGGAGGGCTACCCCAATGCTAGGTTGGGATCCCAATTAAATACCAACAACTGATCAGCGGGTAGAAATAATTCAGTATTGGACCAGCCAGCTTCAACAGGCCTGAGCTACTTGCAAAGGGAAAATCTTCTCACAGAAATAATTGATCAGGGCGAGAGTGAAACTCCCACTATGGACTTGTTAGTTTCCCGTTCTTTCAGCTCCCACCTGGGAATCATCAGATGAGCAGAAACTTGAACCCGTATTTTAGTGAGGGCAAAGCAGCTGGATTGACGGAAGTCTCCTGCAGCTGGATGACCCTGACTGGGATTTACACCACTTTGTTGGACAAAGTAGCATCTGGGTTCAAAATATCAGTTACTCTGTTGAGAGGAAACACTCTTCAAGCAAAATATTGACAAAACAAAATTCTCACAGGTAATTTGCATAAAAGAGCACTCATGGGATGTTGGATTTGTATAATAACCAGGAAGACACACACAATGAATCGATGGGTAAATCTATTTGAACGAAAGGTTTTACTGTAAAATTATTACAGAAGCTATAAATCACCACAATAACAAAAATCTTAAAAGGTGTGTCAGGTACACCTAAAATCCAATAATTTGTTTTGTCTCTTTTCCTTAGAGTTTACTGCCACCAATCATCGTGTCCCCTCCAGTTGAGCGAAGATAATCAACACTGATTCCATCCCAACCAGATTTTCCATAACTGTTTCCAAACTGATGTTCTTCATCTGTATCGCATTTAGAAGGAATACATCATTTTTTTTCTCTTCAGTAACCATAGGATAGGGCACTGTAAATGTGCAGCACTTTCAAATGTATATTCACAGTTGCCAATGTAATAAAAGCTATTTAAACCCCAAGTGTTAGAAATACCTGGCAGATTGTTCAACAACGTTCCGCATGGTAGACTGGTTAGCAAGTTCAGATCACATGGAATCCAGGGAGAGCTAGCCATTTGGATACAAAATTGTCATGAATGTAGGAGACAGAGGACGGAGGAGGAGGGTTGTTTTTCACTCTGGAGGCCTGTGACCCAAGGATCGGTGCTGAATCTACTGTTTTATGTCATTTATATAAATGACTTGGACGTGAATATAGGAGGAGTGGTTAGTAAGTTTGCAGATGACACCAAATTTGGAGGTGTAGTGGGCAGTGAAGAGGTTTATCTCAGAGTTGAATGGGACCTTGATCAGATAGGCCAATGGGCCGAGGAGTGGCAGATGGAGTTTAATTTAGATAAATGTGAGGTGCTGCATTTTGGGAAAGCAAACAGGGCAGGACTTATACACTTAATGGTAAAGTCCTGGGGTGTGTTGCTGAACAAAGAGCCTTGGGGTGCATGTTCATAGTTCCTTGAAGGTGGAGTCACGGGTAGGAGAAAGTGGAGACTGCAGATGCGGGAGATCAAAGTCGAAGAGTGTGGTGCTGGAAAAGCACAGCCAGTCAGGCAGCATCCGAGCAGCAGGAGAATCAAAGTTTCGAGCATAAAAAGTTCTTCATCAGGAATCCCTTCCTGATGAAGGGCTTATGCCGGATTTGTCGATTCTCCTGTTCCTTGGATGCTTTCTAACTGGATATGCTTTTCCAGCACCACACTCTTCAAGTCACAGGTAGACAGGATAGTGAAGAAGTCGTTGGGTGCACTTTCCTTTTTTGGTCAGCGCATTGAGTATAGGAGTTGGAAGGTCATGCTGCAGCTGTACAGGACATTGGTTTGACACCTTTCAGAATACTGCGCACAATTCTGGTGGCTTTGCTATAGGAACAATGTTGTGAAACTTGAGAGGGTACAGAAAAGATTTACAATGATGTTGCCAGGTTTTGAGAGTTTGAGCTATAGGGAGAGGCTAAATAAGCTGTGGCTATTTTTCCTGGAGCATTCAAGGTTGACGATTGACCTTATGGAGTTCATAAAATTATGAGAGGCATGGATAAGGTGAATAGCCAAGGTATTTTTCCTCAGGTAGGGGAGTCCAAAAGTAGAGGGCACAGGTTTAAGGTGAGAGGGATCTAAGCGGCAACTTTTTCATGCAGAGCATGGTGGGTGTGTGGAAAAAGATGCCAGAGGACGTGGTGGAGTCTGGCACAATTCTAACTTTTAAAAGGTTTGGATGGGTATATGAATAGGAAGGTTTTAGAGGGAGATGGGCCAAATGGTGAGAAATGGGAGTAAATTAATTTAAGATATCTGATCGGCATGGATGAATTGGGCTGAAGGGACTCTTTCCATGCTGTACATCTGTTTGTCCCTGATTCTAGGTTGGTAGAGAGAACACAGTTTTTGTATTGGGTCAAATATGATTCTTTTTGAACATTTGTGAGCCCGGATTATCTTGGAGATAATCCCAGCTGGATTTGAAATGTGAAGAATCCATGTGCAATAAATCAGAGCTGGGGACATTTGCTGAGGAAGGAGGTGTGGCTTTCAAACCAAACGTGGCAGTCCCCCCTATCAAGCAACCAGAGGGAATTGAAAAGCAAAGGATCTGAATAAGGCAAAATATAAATTCTGTCAGACAGAAGAGATGAACATCAAGGTGGGAATTCTTTGAGGAGTAGTGGAAGTGAATGATAGGTTGTAATAATAGTAAAATTCTGCAGCTGCTGAAAATCTGAAACAAACACACAAACTGATGGCACATGTAGAGAAAGAATGTTACCATTTCAGAATAGCAAAGATCATATTTGACTCAGAACATCAACTCTGCCTATTTCTTCACAGCTGATGGTAGATTGGTTGAACTTTTCCAGCGGTCTTTGTTTTTATTTCAGATTTCCAGCATCCACAGTGTTTTATTTTTATGATAAGTGTTACTCTCATTGAAGTTCACACCTAAGTTAAGTGAGTCAGTGCCTAACTGCTCTGACTCTTACATCATTGGATAGTTTATTTCAAACATTATCAGCCTTTGATTTTTTCTTATAATCTGTTATAAATTTTCTTTTGCCATTGCTTAGCTTTAATCACCAGCTGCTCTGACTTCATTAAAGCTGAAGTCTAGATTCATATTTTCCATGTCATGTCATACTTCATGTACCTGTTATGATCCCTTCTAATAGCAATACTGAACAAGTTATATTCTAGAGTGTAAACTTGCATGGTAGATCATAAACTTTATTTTTGCAATTTGATTATGGTATTGATCCATTACTGAACACATTCACAAGAGGCTGCCAATGTCCTTTCATCAAAAAAGCAACAAAGTTTATCCATCCAAAAGAAAACAAAAGACACAAAATTCTTCACACTATATGTGAACTATTTAAAATGATCTCACTACAAATATATTATGATTCAACCTTTTTACCCTCATCCTTTCAGATATTCACAGGTAAGCAAAAGGTTTCCACTTGAAAATTCCTTGTCCAATGAGCACAACTGTATTTCCATCAACCATCTGTATTCACTCATTATTATTTTCTTTAGTAAATGTCACTAAACACATTACAAACACAGCTCAACTATATGTAACATATGTTTCTTAAACTCACATACTTGAGTTTTAGTCTTCTAGAATGCCTTCCTCTCAAATACCTTAAAATCTTCTTTCAATTTTATCTTAGTTATCTCTAGTTACCTATGGCCTTCTTTTCATCTTCCCTGACTGTATTGGAAATTGGTAAACAGCCCCATTAATGTTATAGGTCTTTTCTCTTCAGGATTCTGGGTAATCCAAGATGGAGGACGGGAAAAATTTCTGGCTGTAAGAGCCGCTCCTTTTTTGAGGTATTTTAGGTGTTGGAGGTGATTTCCTCAAATTCCAAGAGCAGCAATTACTGTTTTATATGCTGTTGCATTTTTTTGGAACTTTGGAAAAAAAGTCAAAACAATAGCAGTTTTAAAAGGGACAAGAGCAGACAAAGGAAGCCCATGGTGAGGACAGTGCAGGAGAGAGAGAGAGAGAGAGAAAACGATTGATCGAACGAACGAACGAACGATTGAATGATCGAACGAACCTGTACAGTTACTGCCTTTGCTGTTTGAATTCGTGTATCGCTGGACATCGGAGTGTATCTGGGAAAATTAACAAACAGTGAAATTCGTAACTAATCTTGGAGGAACTGTTGGGCGAAGTTCACAGCACAGAATCAGATAAGTTAATTGTTGTTTTAAGTCTGTCCAAGAGAAAGGCTGCAGTGGTGAGTGTACTGGATTCTCTCCTGATTATATGTTTTTGGAGATAAGTCTCTTGATTAAACTTAAAATATAAGCCATAGCTATTAATTTAACCTGGGGCAGTGTTTGTAGAGGAATAAGACGGTGTTATTTTCTGGGTCTGTAGATTGTGAAGGACCAAAAATGGCCTTTGCAATGATATGTATTTCTTGTCAGATGTGGGCGTTTAAAGAAAGTTTAAGGGTTACTGTGGATTATATCTGCCATAAATGCTGTTGGATGAGAATCTTATCAGATCGAGTGGATCGGTTGGAGAGACAGATAGAAGTGATGAAGAAGTTGCAACAGCAACAGTGCGTGATGGATGGCAGTTATAGGAAGGAGGGAAAGTCTCAGATACAGTCACATAGATGGGTTAACTCTAGGAAGGGTAAGAGAGGTAGGAAGGTAGTGCAGGAGTCTTTTGTGGAGATACCCATTTCAAACAGGTATGCTGTTTTGGAAAATGTAGGGGGTGATGGCAGTTATAGGAAGGGGGGAAAGTCTCAGATACAGTCACATAGATGGGTTAACTCTAGGAAGGGTAAGAGAGGTAGGAAGGTAGTGCAGGAGTCTTTTGTGGAGATACCCATTTCAAACAGGTATGCTGTTTTGGAAAATGTAGGGGGTGATGGATTGTCAGGGGAACGTAGCACGAGCAGCCAAGTTTCTAGTATTGAGACTGGCTCTAATGCAACGAGGGGTACGTCGGCTTCCAAGAGGTCAATTGTGTTAAGGGAATTCTGTAGTCAGAGGTACAGACAGACGTTTCTGTGGCCAGCAGAGAAAAAGCAGAATGGTGTGTTGTTTCCTTGGTGCCAGGATCAAGGATGTTTCAGAGAGGGTGCAGAATGTTCTCATGGGAGAGAGGGGCCAGCAGGAGGTCATTGTTCACATTGGAACCAATGACATTGGAAGGGAAAAGGTTGAGATTCCGAAGGGAGATTACAGAGAGTTAGGCAGAAATTTAAAAAGGAGCTCCTCAAGGGTAGTAATATCCAGAATACTCCCAGTGCTATGAGCTAGTGAGGGCAGGAATAGGAGGATAGAGCAGGTGAATGCATGGCTGAGGAGCTGGTGTATGGGACCCAGGGAGATAGTGAGGAAAGAGATCAGTCTGAGACGGGTACAGCTGAGAACAGAAGTAAGTCAAACAGTCAGTGCAGGCAGGGACAAGGTAGGACTAATAAATTAGACTGCATTTATTTCAATGCAAGGGGCCTAACAGGGAAGGCAAATGAACTCAGGGCATGGTTAGGAACATGGGACTGGGATATCATAGCAATAATGGAAACATGGCTCAGGGATGGGCAGGACTGGCAGCTGAATGTTCCAGGAAACAAATGCTACAGGAAGGATTGAAATGGAGGCAAGAGAGGATGGGGAATGGCATTTTGATAAGGGATAGCATTACAGTTGTGCTGAGGGAGGATATTTCCAGAAATACATCCAGGGAAGTTATTTGGGTGGAACTGAGAAATAAGAAAGGGATGATCACCTTATTGGGATTGTATTATAGACCCCTCAATAGTCAGAAGGAAATTGAGAAACAAACTTGTAAGGAGATCTCAGCTATCTGTAAGAATAATAGGGTAGTTATGGTAGGGGATTTTAACTTTCCAAACATCGACTGGGACTGCCTTAGTGTTATAGGTTTAGATGGAGAGGAATTTTTTAAGTGTGTACAAGACAATTTTCTGATTCAGTATGTGGATGTACCTACTAGAGAAGGTGTAAAACTTGACCTACTCTTGCGAAATAAGGCTAGGCAGGTGACTGAGGTGTCAGTGGGGGAGCACTTTGGAGTCAGTGACCATAATTCTATTCATTTTAAAATAGTGGTGGAAAAGGATAGACCAGATCTAAAAGTTGAAGTTCTAAATTGGAGAAAGGCCAATTTTGATGGTATTAGGCAAGAACTTTTGAAAGCTGATTGGAGGCAGATGTTCGCAGGTAAAGGGATGGCTGGAAAATGGGAAGCCTTCAGAAATGAGATAACAAGAATCCACAGAAAGTATATTCCTGTCAGGGTGAAAGGGAAGGCTGGTAGGTATAGGGACTGCTGGATGACTAAAGAAATTGAGGGTTTGGTTAAGAAAAAGAAGGAAGCATATGTCAGATGTAGACAGGATAGATTGAGGGAATACTTAGAAGAGTATAAAGGAAGTAGGCGTATACTTAAGAGGGAAATCAGGAGGGCAAAATGGGGACATGAGATTGCTTTGGCAAATACAATTAAGGAGAATCCAAAGGGTTTTTACAAATATATTAAGGACAAAAGGGTTACTAGGGAGAGAATAGGGCCCCTCAAAGATCAGCAAGGCGGCCTTTGTGTGGAGCCACAGAAAATGGGGGAGATTCTAAATGAATATTTTGCATCAGTATTTTCTGTGGAAAAGGATATGGAAGATATAGACTGTAGGGAAATAGATGGTGACATCTTGAAAAATGTCCAGATTACAGAGGAGGAAATACTGGATGTCTTGAAACAGTTAAAGGTGGATAAATCCCCAGGACCTGATCAGGTGTACCGAGGACTCTGTGGAAAGCTAGAGGAGTGATTGCTGGGCCTCTTGCTGAGATATTTGTATCATCGATAGTCACAGGTGAGGTGCCGGAAGACTGGAGGTTGGCAAACATGTTGCTACTGTTTAAGAAGGGCGGTAAAGACAAACCAGGGAACTATAGACCAGTGAGCCTGACCTGGGGTGGTGGGCAAGTTGTTGGAGGGAATCCTGAGGGACAGGATGTACATGTATTTGGAAGGCAAGGACTGATTCGGGATAGTTCAACATGGCTTTGTGCGTGGGAAATCATGTCTCACAAACTTGATTGAGTTTTTTGAAGAAGTAACAAAGAAGATTGATGAGAACAGAGCAGTAGATGTGATCTATATGGACTTCAGTAAGGCGTTCAACAAGGTTCCCCATGGGAGAGTGATTAGCAAGGTTAGATCTCATGTAATACAGGGAGAACTAGCTATGTGGATACAGAACTGACTCAAAGGTAGGAGACAGAGGATGGTGGTGGAGGGTTGTATTTCAGACTGGAGGCCTGTGACCAATGGAGTGCCACAAGGAGCGGTGCTGGGTTCTCTACATTTTGTCATTTACATAAATGATTTAGATGCAAGCATAAGAGGTACAGTTAGTAAGTTTGCAGATGACACCAAAATTGGAGGTGTAGTGGACAGCGAAGAGGGTTACCTCAGATTACAACGGGATCTTGACCAGATGGGCCAATGGGCTGAGAAGTGGCAGATGGAGTTTAAGTTAGATAAATGCGAAGTGCTGCATTTTGGGAAAGCAAATCTTAGCAGGACTTATACACTTAATGGTAAGGTCCTAGGAAGTGTTGCTGAACAAAGATACCTTGGAGTGCAGGTTCATAGCTCCTTGAAAGTGGTGTCGCAGGTAGATAGGATAATGAAGAAGGCGTTTGGTATGCTTTCCTTTATTGGTCAGAGTATTGAGTACAGGAGTTGGGTGGTCATGTTGCGGCTGTACAGGACATTGGTTAGGCCACTGTTGGAATATTGCGTGCAATTCTGGTCTCCTTCCTATTGGAAAGATGTTGTAAAACTTGAAAGGGTTCAGAAAAGATTTACAAGGATGTTGCCAGGGTTGGAGGATCTGAGCTACAGGGAGAGGCTGAACAGGCTGGGGCTGTTTTCCCTGGATCGTCGGAGGCTGAGGGGTGACCTTACAGAGGTTTACAAAATTATGAGGGGCATGGATAGGATAAATAGACAAAGTCTTTTCCCTGGGGTTGGGGAGTTCAGAACTAGAGGGTATAGGTTTAGAGTGAGAGGGGAAAGATATAAAAGAGACCTAAGGGGCAACCTTTTCATGCAGTGGGTGGTACGTGTATGGAATGAGCTGCCAGAGGATGTGGTGGAGACTGGTACAATTGCAACATTTAAGAGGCGTTTGGATGGGTATATGAATAGGAAGAGTTTGGTGGGATATGGGCTGGGTGCTGGCAGGTGAGACTAGGTTGGATTGGGATATCTGGTTGGCATGGACGGGTTGGACCGAAGGGTCTGTTTCCATGCTGTACATCTCTATGACTCTAAGATCTCCATCTCTCTGAAATATGCCTGTATACTAATTGTCCTTCTGAAAGGCTCTCATTCCAAAATGAAATTTTTTCTGTCTCTGTCTCCTTGTGTCATAGGACACCTTGTGTAAGAGTCCAATATTATTCTCTTTTCTACCCTTTGTTTCTTAAAGCATTGAACTAATCACCTGAAAGGTAACTTTTTCCTCCAAAATGTCCTTGTTTAAATGGGGTGGCTTGGTAGCTCAGTGGCTAGCACTGCTGCCTCACAGCGCCAGGGATCCAGGTTTGATTCCAGCCTCAGGCAACTGTCTATGTGGAGTTTTCATATTCTCCCTGTGCCTCCATGGGTTTCCTCTGGGCGCTCCGGTTTCCTTCCACAACCCAAAGATGTACAGGTTAGATGAACTGGCCATGCTAAATTGCCCATAGTGTTCAGGGATGTGTAGGTGAGGTGCATTAGTCAGGGGTAAATGTAGGGGAATGCGTCTGCGTGGTTTACTCTTCAGAGGATTATGTGGACTTGTTGGGCTGTAGGGCCAGTTTCCACACTGTAAGGAGTCTGTATAAATCTAATCAAACTCCAGATAAGCTGCCATCACTCCTAGCACTCAAAATCTAAATGAAAAAACAACTACAATTTCTCCCAACACACATAAGATAGAATTATAAATCCTAACATGATTCTGCCCATTTTCAAAATCAAGTTTCCAAATGATAGCATCATGAAGCTTCATCATAATACCTCAATTAAATCTGCCTTCACCTTTCCCTCATGCGATTGTCGATTTCTGCTACTGTTCCATTCTTTCCTTATCGCACTCCCTCTGGCATTTAGAAAGATGTTTTCAACTGCTTTTATCCTCACATGCCTCAGTTTCTTTTGAAGCATGGTCACTAAAACAAATTGAGATCCAACATTGTCAAGATTCTATAAGTTTTAACTCTGTTATATTTGCACCAACATCTTTTTAAAAACTTTTTAAAATGGATTTTTCACACTGTTTCAACATTGAAAGCAAGTCTATTGTTGTTCCCATATCAATTGATTGCTCCCTCTATATTCATTATATGTCCTTCAATATATAAATTTCGCTCTTTATTTTGTCAAAGTGCAATAATTTACACTTTCAGTATCAAGTTCTAAATTTGGTTGATTTTGTTAAACTAGACTTTTCTATGATTTTCGATCTGCTCTGCACTCGCTGGTTTAGTGCCTAGAGACTTGCTTCTGCTGTATCCAAGTAGTAGAAGGTAAAGAAGAATAAAGCAAGACTCCAGACAGCCCGATACTGAGCAGCTTCTTCCAACACAATTTCTCACAACTACACCACTGCCTATTTTTATCCAACCTTCTTATCTGAGGCCACATTCTATTCTGAATTCTCATGGATTTGTTTTTGGCTTAATTGTAAATCATTCATATGGAACTTGTCAGAACCCTGCTCAAAATCTAAATAAACCCTTTCTTAAGATCTTTTAGAACTCTGCATTAGCACAGATACTTTGCCCTTGCATCTTGGACCTTCCAGAGAGTTACTTATCTATTGTAAGTAAAGTATGATCATGCAGTTAAATGTGAGGTTATTTGTATTTATTAAATGTGGTTCCAATTTCCAGGTTCAGCATTCTTCCAAAACTTTCTTTCAATCTTCTTCAGTCAGATATATCAGACAATCTAGATTTAATCTGGTTCTTTATCTGGGTTACAAAAGTCCACGTTCCCTCATCTGTAACCCAAACCAGATTAATAATGAAGCCAGAACCATGAAAATTTCATGCATTTTAACCTTGCCGTGTCCTCTAATAAACACTTGTGAGGAAGTCTGTCTTCTCTTGTCTCAACTGAGAGCCATCAATTCATCATTTTGATGTTCATCCTCTAATTCTGATATCACCCCAGTTTCCACTCTCAAATGGCAGATGGAGTAAAAGATCTTCAAAGGGAGCCAAGATTACACTTTCTCAAACATCTCTCTTCCTGGTTATCCCCATCACATTTCTCCACCAGTGATTCTAAACGGTCATTTAGATTCAAATACCCTCAAGGCATATGCTGTTTTCTATTCTGTTCTCTAAATTGATTAAAGCTGATATGCATGGTAATTTCACATCTTGTCCTTGCTGAGCTTTGAGTCAATTCCAAATAATTAAAACAAAACCTGTATCTTCTCTTTGTTGGGGATTATGACTTTCCACATTGCTGTTGGGTAGGACAAAAGTCACAGTCTTTAACTTCTGTTTTTATTTCCACTCTGGTTTCAATGCAATTATCACAGGGTGCATCTAACAGACCACTGGCATCGTAATACTCATGATGTGGACGTGTCAGTGTTGGACTGGGGTGGACAACATCAGTAGCCACATGACACCATGTTATAGTCCGACAGGTTTATTTGAAATCACAAGCTTTCAGAGCGCTGCTCCTTTGATACTTCCCCTGGTAAAGGAGCAGTGCTCTGAAAGCTTGTGATTTCAAATAAACCTGTTGGACTATAACCTGGTGTTATGTGGCTTCTGGCCTTGATACTCCAGCCACATGGCTTGTTTTTGGGTGCAGATGCTGCATTGGTACATTGCTGGATTAATATGAAATCTAATATGGAGCTCCGACACACAGGCTAATTTTATTCTCTAGTTACGGTTGAGTAAGTTGCTATCAACACTTGCCGCCAAAGCTCTTACATGAAGCTGGTCTTTTAACTCGAAGTGCAAGGTAACAACATGAGTCAAAGAGCCCTAACTCTAAACGCTGCACAATAATTGCAATGTGCATTTAACCCCCAACCCATGGACTTTGGGTAGTGTGTGAACTGATGTCTCCTGTTTTATATCTCCAGCCTGTATTAACCACACAATCAGCCATCTGGATGAATGGGCAAGGGCCCAATATCATGGTTGACTCACAGCCATTAAAGCTAATTTGAATCTCTAAAAAAAGAGGAGCCATATTGGAACTGGGAATCATTTGTGAGTTCAAGCTGATTTGGGGAAGAGAAAAGAACCCATTACAGTAGAGGGCAGGTGACATGAACATGCCACGATGTGGCATTAGAGGCCATGTTAAGGAGAAGAAATGGCCTGTGTTGGTAGGGAGGATGGGTGCTGTCCAGCCTTGGAGGCATAGGAACTATAGCAGTGGGGGTCAGTTCCAGGGATCTCGATACAAGAACCTGGATGCAATAGTGCAAGAAGTTCAATGATCTCATAAGATCAAAGCCTCTGAATGTATCTTTAATGACTAAATCTCACCGAACAAAGCACCACTTCAAAGTACCCCAATAGGATTGATGCTGCATGCTGTAACGTACCCATCCACACATAGCTGTAACCTCACTGCTACATCTCACAGCTTATACACACTGGACAAAGTCAAAAATCAAATGACACCAGGTTATAGTTCAAAAGGTTTATTTGAAATTGCAAGCCTTCAGAGCACTGCTCCTTCCTCAGGCATGGTGTAAGAGAGAGGTAGAAGACACAATATTTATAAGCAAAAAGTGTACAACTTTAAAACCAGATGCCCTTGTTGAATCATTTAATCAGTTTGGAAGTAAAATGCTGATTAAAATGCAAAATCCAGATTCCCTTCAAGTCTTTATCCCTAGATAATTAAGGGTTTTATCAATGTACGATGGATGATATCTCAGGTTAGACAATGCACTTCAGGTGTGAAGTTTTGCTTTGAATTTGTCTATATTTTAAGCTGAGGTCAGTGTTTTTCTTGACAGCAAAGAATCTTGAATTAATTAATATGTGTATTTGTGAGTCTGTCTGTGTGAGTCTGTCTGTGTGTGTGCGTTTGTGTGTGTATGTCTCTGTGTGTATGTCTGTGTGTGAGTGTGTGTCTGTCTCTGTGTGTGTCTGCGTGTCAGTGTGTGTCTGTGTATGCCTGTGTGTGTATGCCTGTGTGTTTGTGTGTGTGTGTGTGTGTATGCCTGTGTGTGTATGTGTGTTGCTGTGTGTATATCTGTGTTTATGAGTGTCAGTGTGTGTCTGTGTGTCAGTGCCAGTGTGTGTGTGTGTGTGTGTATGTCTGTGTATGTGTGTTGCTGTGTGGGTGTATGCTGCTGGGTGCATATATGTGTGTGCGTATGCCTGTATGTGTGTAAGTGTGTGTGTGTAAGTGTGTGTGTGTAAGTGTGTGTGTGTGTGTGTGTGTGTGTGTGTGTGTGTGTGTGTGTGTGTGTGTGTGTGTGTTTGTGTTTGTGTGTGTTTGTGTGTCACTGGTAGTGATTCAACTAGGAGGGCCTCATCATCCAAATCAATTGTTCTCTGAGGCACTCTTCCCCTTTTTGCAGGTTGAGCTAGCATTCATTCAGAGGTAGGAATTAACCTAAAGGAGTCGGTGTGTCCATTCCCAAGAGAGGATGGTTGTATTTGGCACTGATCACCACGACCTGTGCTTTCAGCAGATCCTGGGCTCAGATAGTATTTCCCTTCTCTTTATGTCCTCAAGCTGCTTGCAAGCTTCAGTGCTCTAGCTCCGATTGTCCTGGGCCATAAGCCAGACCCCCTGTAGCTGTGGTTCTGGGTAATGTACTTCAACTTTGGCCATGGTCTTGCCTTCTTCTACAAGTGCCAACCCACTCAAAGACAGTCCGTCTCAGATTACTCACAAAGTCTCAAACCAGGCTTGGGAACAGAGCGATTAGAGAAAATTTGTTGCCCCGTAACCTTTTTGCAAAGAGCCAAAGTACTAGCAACTGAGCTAAGCTGACTCCTTAATACACATACTGCTTATAATTTGAAAGGTTTGCTTTTAATAAGCTTTACAATGCTACTATTTCCCCGTTGAATAATCACTGATAATCAGCAATATTGAGAAATGGAACAGCATGGTTATCACACAGAGCAGTTAGTAATTATTTGGAAGTATTAACTGACATCAAAATAAGCTCCACCTATCAGGATGTAAAGAACAATTCCAAGGAAGAGCTAACCAGTGTGGATGTTGGGTCTAACTACTGTTTTCTATGTTGTACTAACAGTTGTCAGAATTGCAGTTGAGTCTGATATGATTACAAGACAGACACATGCATCTTAGATGTAATGTGTCTAGTTCTGAAGTACTACAGAACCAGCCTTCTGCCAAGGACTTTGCATTTGCACCCTTCCTCACATGGTGCTGGTAACTTAAACTAATCACAATAAGAAAGATTGGTGGCAATGAATCTACCCAAAACACCTCAGATTGTTCCATTTAATGTGACTTCCAAATATACCGTTCCAACAGAGGAGCTTACTTCATGATGTATACCAATAACAAATTTAATTGTCAGCTTAAGAATGTTCTGAGTCACAGGGGACAAGGAAAAAAATCGGAGAGTCATTAATAAAAAAGAAAATTATAACCATCTGGAAATGAAAACTGGATATTATGATGTATGAGCTGCTGCTCATGATAATGGTTGTTGCCATCATCCTTTTATAAGTGAACAAAACTTTAGAATTTGATGGTCCTAGTGTAGTGCGGAAAAGCCACTACCTGGTTTAACTAGAAGAGTACATTGAAAAATGTTTAGACAATCTTACTCTCAGTTTGTTTATTGCAGTAAAAGTCTTAAGCTTCAAAAGCTTGTCATGTAGTTCTTAAAAACAGTGGCTGAAAATTCAAATATCTTTCTGAAAGTTATTGATCTCTGAGAATACTGGAACAATTTCGAGCAGATTTCCCTTTCCTGGAGGCTTTGAGAAGGGGATATATCTTGGTGAACTGGTCCCAGAGAGACACTCACCCACTTTTCACTATCTCAAAAATTGAGTGAGAAGATCCATAGGTGACTGTCAGAAATTAAGGGTCTTAATTCTTTATTAATTTGTGGGGCTTGGGCATCGCTGGCTGGCCAGCATTGATAGCCCATCCCTATTTGCCATTGACAAGATGGTGGTGAGTTGTCTTCTTAAATCGCTGCAGTCCACTTGCTGTGGGTTGACCCACAATGTCGGTCAGGAGGGAATTCCAGGATTTTGACCCAACGACTGTGAAGTAACGACAGTATATTTCCAAGTCAAGGTGGTAAGTGGCTTGGAAGGGAACTTGCAGGTGATGGTATTCCCAAGTACCTGCTGCCCTTGTCCTTCTAGATGGAAGTGGTCATAGGTTTGGAAAGTGCTGTCTAAGGACCAATTAAGGGACCAATTAACAGCTAAGAAAGAACAACAAGCCACTGGTCTGATTACCTGCTCCTCCATTAGGTGATAAGACCAGGGCGATATGCCTTCCAGGTTGAGGGGTGCCATCATTTCCTCAGTTTGAGGGTAATTGGGCAGGAATAGAGGGCAAACCATGATGGTATTGAAAATCACTCCATACCTCTGACTTCACCTCCCGCATCTTACCCCCATGTCAATCCCAGGAAATCCTAAAGAAAGAACACTTCCCTTCTCGCAGTTTCAACCTCGCATGGTTTCAGATCATGGGTCTTGAGTAATAATCTCTCGGGCCCAGAGGCTGCCGGCCTCTGAATGGCTACCAGCCTCTGGGTGTGAGCAGCCTCAGTTAGAACAGGACTTCAATGGGGAGGCACGTGATTGGTTGAAAAGGTCATGGGACAACACTTAAGTAAATTACATACTGGGGGCAAGAGACTCCATTTGGAAAAACATGATAAGTCAAAGAGTAAAGCCAAAGTCAAAGAAAAAGACATGAATGCAAGAAAGTATACACAGAGCATGACAGGAAGGGATTGATAGTATAAAATTAAGAGTCAACCAACTGCTAAGACTAGAAGTTACAGAAAGAATAAAAAATAAAACTAAAAGCTTTGCATCTATATGTATGTAGCTTTTAAAACAAAACAGATGAACTAAAACGTATGCATAAATAAATGGCCATTACAAAACCATGGCTGCACGGCTTTGCAAAGCTATTACAAAGCTATGGCTGCAGGATGACATGGATTGGGACTTTGACCTTAGGGTACAAAACATTTAGGAAGTAGAGAAATTTAAGGAAAGGTGGAGGTGTGGCTCTGTTAGTTATTGACACGTGCACAACAGAGAGCAAAGTGCAAAGTTCAGGAAATCAGACATGGAAACAGTTGAGGTCGAGGTGAGAAATGATAAAGGCAAGATGTTACTTATGGGAGTGGGGTATAAGAGAAAGCTTGTCAAAAGTATAAAAAGCGAGTTAGAGTATTTTAAAAAGTAATGATTTAACACAATGGGCATTAGTTCTACAGAAAGCCAGATTGGAATATTAACAATAGCAAGTAAGATGATGGCGGATAAATTGAACAGACATTTACTTTGGTCTTCACTGAAGAGGATACATCCTAGAAGGAGCTAAAGATCTGGAAAAGCAAGGGGGAGGGGGGTTGATAAACTCAGGAAAATAAAAATCAGAGATGTGGTACTCTATAAATTGTTCAGGTTGTGGGCTGACAAACATTTGGGTCTTGGTGAACTTCAGGGTCATATCGAAATGTTTGTTGAAATGGTTGATGCATTGGTTTTAATTTAGCAAAACTAACTAACTTGATTCGGGGAGGTTCCCGTTAGATTAGAGTACAGCAATTATAACTCCTTTCTTCAAAAAGGGAGGGAGGCAGGCAGAAACTACAGGCCAGTAGCTCAACATCTGACATAGGGAAAAGCAAATAGAATGTAATGATTGAGCAAAAGGGGAATTAAATGCAAAATAAGGGAGGCTATGCTTCAATTATACAGGGACCACCTCTGAAGTATTTTGCACACTAATGGTCTTCTTAATCAAGGAAGGATGTCAATTAATTGCCTCCAAAGCAGAGAAGATTTAAGATGCCAGTAATGAGTGGGTGTCTTATGAGGAAAAGTTGGACAGGTGAGGCTTCTATCTACAGGTGATTAGAAGACTAAGAAGCAACTTTATTAAACCTTATAAGTTCCCGAGCAGTCCCATCAGGTTGGATGTGGTGAGGTTATTCCTTGTTATAGGAGAATCAAAAATTAAGAAGACCATGTTTAAAGATCATAGGTGGTCTATTCATTTTTTCACTCAGAGCTTCTTGAGTCGTTGGAACCCTCTTCATGAAATAGAGGTGAGTTGAGTTCTTCAATCTTTTTAAGGGTGGAGGTAGATAAATTCTTGGTAAGCAAGGAGTTAAAAGATTATTGAGGGGTTTGTGCAATTGCTCCAAGGAGAGAGAGAGAGAGAGACAGAGACCGAGAGTGACACACATATACCAATCATGGCATTGACTTCCAGATCCAGAAGTCAATGCAGCATACAAAACTTGGACCCCACGGAAAGGTAGAGGGAATGCCAAAGGGAAGTTACCTGCCCCCATACCAAGTGAAATCCTAGCCCAACTAAGACGGTCATAAATAGATCTGAACAATTTCATTTCGAATTTCTCCTGCTGAGCTGTCAATAAAAGAGCTGCTGCTGTGGAGTTAAATCCACGTTCAGGCCAAATTCTAGCAACCAGTTGATTACTAAATTCAATATAAAGTTATGGCAGAATTACTTCACACATGTCAAGTATTAACAGGATTATTTCTGTAGTTGACAGCTTAGACCTCACATCTGGATCTGATGGAACGTATCCGAAAATACGAAAGCAAGGAGCTACAGAGATAATGAATACGCTGGCAGTAATCTTCCTGGAATTTGTCTGGAAAAACCTCAGAGGATGGGAAAACTGCCAATGTAACATCCTTAAGTATAAAGGGAGGCAGGCAAAACCAGGTAAATATAGGCCAATTAGCTGAACATTGTCATTGGGAAAATGTTGGTGTCAATTATAATGGATGCCATAGCAGAGTGTTTAGAAGTATGCAGTATGATCCTTCATAAAGGGGAAACCACACCTGACCAGTTTCCTAGAATTCTTTGAGGAAGCAGCAAGCAAAATAGATAAAGGACAAGCAGTAGACACAATATATTTGGATTTTCAGAAGGCATTTAACCGGGTACTGCAAATTAGACTACTTAACATATACAAGTCCATGATGTTGAAGGCATTATGTTAGTATGGATAGAAGATTCGCTAACTAATAGAATACAGAGAGTTGGAATAAGGAGGGGAGCATTTTAAAGATAACAACCTGTAACTAGTGGTGTGCCATCAGGATCAGTGCTAGGGCCACAATTACTTACAGTAAAGGTGTTTAATCTAGACAAATGTGAGGTGCTGCATTCTGGTAGTGCAAATCAAGGCTGGACTTGTGGACTTAATATTAAGGTCTTGGGCTGTGTTGTCAAATGAAGAGACCTTGAACAAAGATCCTTGAATGTGGATTGCAGGTAGACAGGGTGGTGAAGAAGACATTTGGTCCGCTTGACTTTATTGGTCAGTGTGTTTTGAGAAGATTTGTAGCTCAGGTTGAGGTTCTGGATGTAGGTTTGCTCAATGAGCTGGAAGGTTCATTTCCAGATGTTTCTTCACCCTACTAGGTAACATCTTTAGTGGGCCTTAGGCGAAGCACTGTACATGATTCCTGCTTTCTATTTATATATTTGGGTTTTCCTTGAGTTTGTGATGTCATTTCCCATGGTGATGTCATCTCCTGTTCTTTTTCTCAGGAGTTGGTAGATGGGGGTCTAACTCGATGTGTTTATTTATAGAGTTCCGGCTGGAATGCCACGCTTCTAGGAATTCTCATGTGTTTCTCTGTTTGGCTTGTCCTAAGATGGTCAGTTCTTTGAGCATAGGAGTTGGGATGACATGTGGCTGTATAGAACATTTGTTAGGCCACTTTTGAAAAACTGTTCAATTCTGGTATCCCTGAAAATTTAAAGGGTTCAGAAAAGATTCACAAGGCTGTTGCCAGGCTTATAGGATTTGAGCTATAGGGAGAGGCTGAACAGGCTGGGGCTGTTTTCCCTGGAGCGTCAGAGGCTGAAGGGTGACTTGTGGAGGTTTATAAAATGACATGGGGGATAGATAGGATAAATAGACAATGTCTTTTCCCCAGGATAAAGGAATCCAAAACTAGAGGGCATAGGTTTCAGGTGAGAGGGGAAAGGTTTAAAAGGGACCTAAGGGGCAACTTTTTCATGCAGAAGGTAGTGCGCTGCTGGAGGAAGTGGTGGAGGCTGGTGCAATTACCACATTTAAAAGGCACCTGGATGGGCACATGAATAGGAAGGATTTAGAGGGATATGGGCCAAATACATGCAAATAGGATTAGATTAATTTAGGATATCTGTTTAGCATGGACAAGTTGAACAGAAGGATTTCCGTGCTGTACACCTCTATGGCTTTAATATATGAATGACTCGGATGAAGAACTTAATGTATTAAAGGCAATTATACAAATGATGCAAAATTAGGTGGAAAGGCAAGAAGTGGAAAGGCAAACACAGGTCTTCAGCGGGTTACAGATAGGTTAACATAGTGGGCATAAACTTATCCGATAGAATATAATGTGGGAAAATGGGAAGTTATGCATTTTGGCATAAAGAATAGAGGTGTTGAATATTAATTCAATAGAGAAAGACTGCAAAAATTATGGGACAGAGAGACTTGGGAATCCTCATTCATGAATCACAAAAATCCATTTTAATGGGAACAAGAATGGAATGTTGGCCTTTATTTAAGGGAAATTGAGTGGAAAAGTAGAGAGGTTTTACTAAAATTATGCATGGTACTAGTCAGTACACTGTGGAACACTGTGAATTGATTTGGGCACGTTAAGAAAAGATATACTGGCATTGGAGGCAGTCCAATAGTTCACTAGGCTGGCACCTGATCTGGAGAGACCCTTCCAAAAGGAATTTGAGTAGGTTGGGCCTGTACACATTGCAATTTAGGACAATGATAGATGACCTTATCAAACAATACAAACTTCTTAGGGAACTTGACAGGATAGGTGCAGAAATGTTGTTTACCCTACGATCAGAGGGCATCATCTCAGAATAAAGGTTATACATTTACGGCTGAGATGAGGAGGAATTTTCTTCTCTCAGTGGATAGTGAATCTTCTTTATACAATGGACTGACAACTTCAGATTGATAAGTAAATTCAAGGTTGAGATAAATAGATTTTTCTTCAGTAACTTAATCAAGGATTTTTTGGGAAAAGGCAGGAAATTGGAGGTGAGGATTATCAGATCAGACTTAAATACATTGAATGGTGGAGTAGTTTTAATGGGCTGAATGGTCTGCTGCAGCTTCTGGTCTTGTATATCAGTTACAAAAGCTGATCTCCCAGACTGACAGCTGCATGCGCATTCTGCAAAATTCAAATGCAGATCATTGAGGCTCATGACATTTCCCTTGTGCAATTCTGGCTGGAGAAGATAGTAAATGGTGTGTCTTCCATTGTTTCCCAGTACAAGCTGAAGTAATAGTGACCATTTTTACCTGCTGCTAGGACTCTGAACTTTCACCTCTCGGTCAAAATTTTGTCAATTACTGCAGCAACCGATGCTACTCTAATGAGAAATAGTGAATGCGAAATGATTTGGTGGCATATCTGGTCGGCATGGATAGGTTGGACCAAAGGGTCTGTTTCCATGCTGGATATCTCTATGACTCTATGACTCTACAATACTGTCTGGCCAGGTGTATGATTAACCTATAACTTGCTGTCATCCTTTGAGTTAGCACAATAGCTACCCAACTGAACTACGCTGTTATAAATCATTCCATTTGGGAAAGCTTGGCTCAATTTTTACCTTGATCACATAATGAATCATGAATCATGACTGAATCATTGCAACAACTTAACATTCCAATTGCTATTCTAAGCTGCTGTCAGCAGCTGCCAACAATTCATTATATGGACTTAGGCAACAGCTCATTTCAAGTTTGGAAGGCTTCACAAGGAGGAGTGGAATTTGCATATGTTTCTGTTAATATGGAATTCTATATCAGTGCAAACAATCGAAAATTACAAACAAAATGAGAAGAATCACAGATGTCATCTGCCACCTAGTATGAAATTATCATAATCACAGATCATCAAACTGAATAAGTGTAGAAACTACATAAAATTCCTGATATCATGCATACAATCCACTTGCAGGAACACAGTTCACAGTCTAAGTTCAGAACTGTAACTCAACAGGAGACAAGGCTTCCTATACACTGGAGGAGAAAGTAAGGACTGCAGATGCTGGAGATCAGAGCTGAAAATGTGTTGCTGGAAAAGCGCAGCAGGTCAGGCAGCATCCAAGGAGCAGGAGAATCGACGTTTCGGGCATAAGCCCTTCTTCCTGAAGTAGAGAGCATAGGGTTTAGGGTGAAAAGGGAAAGATATAAAAGACACCTCAAGGGGCAACCTTTTCACACAGTGTATGGAATAAACTGCCAGAGGAAGTGGTGGAGGCTAGTACGCTTGCAACATTTAAAATCTGGATGGGTATATGAACAGGAAGGGTTTGGAGGGCTATGGGCCGGGTACTGACAAATGGGACTAGATTGGGTTGGGATATCTGGTCGGCATGGACGAGTTGGACTGAAGGGTCTGTGTCTGTGCTGTACATCTCTATGACCCTATGACTTTCCCTTGATAACAAAATGTGCTTGTTACATAACAGTACCAATATGCGGTTTTCATGAATGCAGGCAGATCAATTATAACATTTAAGACCTATGTGCCTCCATCAGGATCTTTCCAACATCCAATTCCAAACTGCTACCTGCCTGAACAGTCCCAGTCTCTGCCTATTTGCAAGGTATTTTCTGTTGCCTATCTAGCGAGGAATTAGGCAAACGTCTTGTGCGGAGCAACCTGAGATTGCCCCTCCACATCCCACCATTCTGATTACTCCAAAGTCCCCCAACATTGGAACAGGAGGAGGCCATTCACCTTTCCAAGCCTGTCCTGTCGCAATTCAATGAGATAAGGATTGACCAGTGAATCTATGTAACTGTCTTTACCCATATCCTTTACAAACTTTAAGTGACAAATGTTAATTTAACTGGATTTAAAATTAATAAATGCCCTAGAATCAATTGTAGAAGATAATTTCAAACTTCCAACACTTTTTGATGCTCTCTAACTCCTGAGAGGTTTTGTCCTAATTTTTGGACCATGTCCCCTAATCCCAGATTATCCAAGCAGCAGATATAGTCTATCTCCATTTGTCCCTCTTCATATTGGTTTCATGTTGGCTAAAGAGCCAGATCCCAGGATGTAGACCATGTGAGAGCAGCCATTATCAGTCCAGGTTGGAGAATACAAGAATGCAAGCTGAACAGCTATGTTTCTCTGTACCTGCAAGTATTGGGCTCCTGATGAGCAAAGCTATCTTAGATCTGAGAATGAACTGAATCTACATTGATTACCACTTCTGTAATTTTGCATTAGCAAACAGGAGTACAACAACAGAAACATAGGAAATAGGAACAAGAGTAGACTGATCAGCCCTCTGAGCTTGTTCTACCATTCAACGAGATCAGTTCTGAAGAGTTCTGATAACTCTGTTTCTCTCTCCACAAAAATTGCCAGATCTGCTGAATTCCTCCAGCATTCTCTGAGTTACAACCAGATCATGGCTGGTCTGTAATATGAATGCCTTTTTGCCATCTCAGACCAAATATTCCCATTTAAAGAAAGGTGATGGCCTCATGGTATTGTCACTGAACCGAGAACCCCATGTTCAAATCCTGCCATGGCAGAAGGTGGAATGTGAATTTAATCAACTTCTGATAACCGCGTATCCACTGTTGACTTTTGGGAAAACTCCGTGTGGTTCACTAATTCCCTTTCAGGAAGGAGATTGCCTTCCTTAGCTGGTCTGACCTACACATGACTCCAGACCCACAGCAATGTGGCTGACGCCTAAATACCCTCTGGACCATTAGGGGTGGGCAATAATGCAGGCCTAGCCAGTGCTGTCCACATCCTGTGAATGAATAAGAAAAGTCCAATGACCACTTTATTTGCAAAATTTGATACAGAAAGTGGCCTTTCAGTCCATCATTCCTACACTGGCTCCTTGACCATTTTGACTCATTGCCAATCTCCACCTTTTCCCCATATCATTGCACATTATTTCTACTTAAATAATCATCTAGTAACCCATCAAACGCCTCAACTGAATCTGCCTTCCCCATACTTTCAGGCAGTACATTCCGCACACTAACTATTTGCTGTGTGCTAAGATTTTTTTTCTCCTCTTGCTTCTTTTGGGACACAACATGCCTGTCGGTTCTCAATTCCTTTCACAAGTGGGAACAATATTTTCCATTCCACTGTGTTCAAGTTGTCATGATTTTGAAAATGTCTATCAAATCACCTCTCGAAGGAAATCAGCCCCAACTCTCCAGTTTGTCTTCATAACTGACATTTCTCATCCCTGGAACCATTCTTATAAACTTCTGCATTCTCTCCATTGTATTTACATCCCTCCTATCATGTGGCACTCCGAACTGCACATAATACTCCAGCTTAATATAAAGAAATCTGTCAATATTTGTTTTGAACATATTCAATGTCTGAATCTGGTGAAGAGAATAGATTATCCTTTTATTGACACATACATTCCACTGTTGAAGTACAGTAAAAAGCTTTTACAATGTCTGCCTCTCTGAACTGTGTGTGGATTGTACTCCTGACTGGGAGTACCAAAAACTGCTGACTTTATAGCAACACATCACCTCCCCATCTCCCCGAATTTATCGACTACCAACACCCAGTGGTTTCCAACGTAACTCTTTGTCTGACCGAACATACAGTGTGTTTGCTGCATACACAGCTGGCTCATGCTGTAATTGTTCGATTGACATCTCAGTGTACTGTACAGCAAGATGTCCCCCTCACTAAGGACAGTTCAACAATGACATGCATGACCGATAGTCTTGGCTGTGTGTCTTTGCTAAACAGCACCTTACCGCAGCTATATGAAAGCCTCCGGCTCTGACTGAAATGCCAATGCAATAACAGGCACAGATCTGCAAGGCAAGGCATTGGATAGTGTAAGCTTTCAAAGTGTACGAGCACAGAGAGAGCAAGCGTTGAGATGCTGATTTGACAATCCATGAGCTGGGTGCCTGTCCCTGAATAAAACTGCTGCTACTGAAGCCTTCTCAGTACAGGTCTTCTCAGTACGAGTGGCCAGTACGGCTTGCAATGCAAGGCTGTGTTTTGTGAGCAGTGAGTTTTGTGATATGCCATCATGGTCACAATTGGTTTGGCAGATGCCAGGTGCCAATATCCATAAATGAAGGGTGCACAGGATGAGTATCTGTGGATCATTTTCTGGGATGCTGGAGGTCAATGTCAAACTTGGAGATAGGTCAGTGAGCTGAATCTGCCCTGGTTTCCTTGTTGAGTTTTCCCTATATCAAGCTTGTTTGGCAAGTTTGGTAATGTGGCAGTTTGAATATTAAAGAGGTATGACTTGTGGCATTAACAATGCATTTGAAAAGTGGTAACCCCCACCAACTGGCATGTCACTGCTGCCCGGCGAGAATCTCATTATGATGCTTGTGAAAAGCATAAAAGATGGAGTGAGCTGATTTCAACATCGAGATGGCTTCTAGCTCAATTCTACCACATGCCATAACCAATGTTGCTCAGATCCCGATAAAATTCCAGCCGCTTTTTCTGTTTGAGTTCTGAATGTGGAAATGCAGTGTAGAGAAAGACAGAAGTGACTAGTGTTTTTCTCTGACTCAATTATTTCTCCTCACAATCCCCGAGTCAGTGTGGGAAAAAGCGTGCCCAAGCGGAGGAGATTGAAACCTTATAGGAAGTGTGGTTGCAGCATGGCCATGTACATAATAAAGACTGAATCGTTCAACTTTGACCTTTATTTCTTTATTTTTCGACTTGATACTAAGAAGGATTGTAATGTCTAACTTCTAACTTCATTTGTTTTTCTTTACTTCATTTTTTTTTCAGAGTGACTGTAATATTTAACTTCTAACTTTGTTCCTTATTTCTTTCTTCCTTGTTCTTACATTGTTGTGCCTAGGTACTAATAGCTAAGATGGCACTGTATATGGCGACATTTAAAACATTTCACCGTACTTCTATACTTTTGTATTTGAGTACACATGAGAATAAAATCTAAATCTAATCAAAAACTTTGAAATATAACTCAAAATGCATTTTGAACTAATTTTTTCTAAAACTGACTCAAATGTCCCACTGGAAGATAATCATTCTCTGTTTACACTGCCAATAAAAATTTCAGAATGCATTTTATATCTACATGAGAAGAGACAGAGATGTTCTTTTTATCTTTTGTGAAGAAGAGTGAATGTATTACATGGCTTGTTTTGATATTTCAGACACTCGTCTGCTTCATTTCATTTTCCAATTTATTCCCTGCACTTTTAATTTCTGCAGCTTATGTGAGGAATGCAGATCAACGGGTATCAGTACCCTGCGTTAGTGGGGGGGTGGGGGTGGTGGGGGACAGCCATGGGGGATGTCATTTTTCATGCCAAGAGATCACTTCAAGCAGACTGATTGGCTCTGGGAGACCGTGCACTGATAATCCCAGTTACTCAAGATCTGCTCTCCATCATGAATCACGGAATATCAATGCACGGTTTAAGTTCCCATTTCCCCAGACTGGAGATGTTGATTAATGAACTCCGTACAGACCAGAAGTCCAATTCATTACCTTCTGCGCGTGAAGTGTTCCTTCACAGCAGGTGGTCAATTGAACACAGGGGATCTGGGTGTTGCCCCTTCCAGAGACAAATAGTCCACAGATAGATGGGAAAAAGTATCAACTATCTGCATTTAACTTCAGGGTGATATTGGCTGCAGCTAATATAAAGCACAATATACAGCTGGCCAGCCAAATCTGTTTATTCTGGGTGTTATAATTGGCTGTTTTATTGCTCACCGAATGGTAGTTGTGACATTTTAAGGTGATTTACAGATGTGTTTAAGAACCTATTAAGATGTGTGAATTTATACAATAAACAGAATATCACAGTCGGGTGATTGTTAGTTCCACCTATTGCAGCATTAGTGTGTAACAGCGTCGTAACTCACTTCCGTCTGGGCTGGGTTGGGAGTCAGAGCTTAACTTGGTGTAAAAGGTCACACTCCAGGTCAATGGCACAGCAGAAGAAATAACTAGCGTCTCTGAGGGAGGTCCTGTTACTGTGAATGCTACTGTGCCTGCTCCAATTTGTTTAGGAGCAGTTTTCCCAAGTTAGTTCATGTAAGTGCTTGACTGGCCCATGGCTTTGATCATGTGCCATTCCTGCTTTACCCTATGCCCTCCCACCTTACTGGTTCTCCTCATGAAGTGTTTTAATCCCCCATAAAATATGCTGTCTTGAACTTCAGAAATATAGAGGGCAGAAAGTACAAGTTTTAGAATAGGCTGGAGGACTATTTGAGCCAGAGGTGTTACAGATAAAAAGGAATTTTGGAATTAATGTGAAAGTAGTGGCCATACAAAGTAGGTTACCCAGTTTATGGACATATTTGGGTAATTTTGATGATATCAATTTGGTATTATTTCTCCTAATTTTCCATCCATCCATTTTGAGCAGTAATGGCTTGGTGGTATTGTCACTAGACGATTAAATCAGGGACACAGGTTCGAATACCCACATGACAGAAGGTGGAATTTGCAGTCGATAAAAATCTGGAGTTAAGATCTCGCAACGGCGAAAAAACTGCATTGAAATCTTGTTCACAAACATTCTTCAGCAAAGGAAACTATTACCCTTACCTGGTCTGGCCTACATGTGTCTCCTAGCTCAGATACTGTGCCACAAGAGCTCATCCTGAGTCTTTCTCATGCTCTAGTGGATCTCAACGTTGAAAAAGGATGGAGGAGTAATTGGAATTTATAGCACTGCCCAAGGGGACTCTGCATTACTTTGATGTCTCACCTTTCGCTGTTTTGATAGGTCCTGACAGCAATGTGGAGAACTCTTTTTCTGGGTAATTAGGGATGGGCAATAAATGCTAGACTTGACAGCGACACCCTCAGCCGAGGAATGTAAAGAAGCTCTTGTTTAAAGTCAAGACCACTCCCATAATCCTGAATTCAATCCAACAGAAATTGTTGGGGAAAGGAATCTTGTTTTGGCTGACTACAGTGGCCCACTTGCAATGTGTTTGACTGTTTCAGTCCAGCTGTTTGGATATGTGAGTTCTTCAGCAGGGGGAAAGTCTTGTCAGTTTAGCATTTGATACCTGGGACTGAGCTCTCCCAGGCCTGATGTCTGATGTCTTCCCACTGCCCTGGCGTATTGCCAATGACAAGAATGTAAGCGTCGCAGCTGCCCCAAGCAGCCAACTGAGACAATTAATTGCCCAATTAATGGTCATTTCTTATCCTCATTGGCACTTCTTGCCCAAGCCAAGAGAGCTTATTAGAGTGTGGGGAGAGGACCAAGCGAGCCCTGGTAATCTCCTAACCTCATATCACAGAGACACCCCCTCCCAGCATGGCTTGACTTCCCCCGTGTGCAAGGCAATGCCATTGAAATAAAACCCATCCCCCTTCCCTTTCCAAAATGGCATAAGCATCCTGCAAAACAGTAGAACTCAGCCTCTTTGAGGGAGACTTGGCGTTGAGGGTGAGATGATGAGCTGCCAGTCTCTGAACCAACTAGCCACTTCGGTGTGATACTTCACTCCATCTTGATTGGATGGTGCCTCCAAAGGATGACTGTCCATTGGCCACTTCTGTCAAAAATATCACCCCAAGGTCAGATCAGGTCCTGCTTTCAGCCCCAGCAAGTGAACTATAAAAAATCTCAACGTTTGTATTAATAAACGAGACTGCCCTAGAGTGATGTATGCCCTAGAATTTACAAGACTTTGATTGCAGTTTGAAAGCTATTAATCAGAAACTACGAGGATAGATATATTCGTTGGTTCAAACATCTAGGGCAAGTGCTCATAGCCTAAAAATTGGAGGATTAAAATGAAGAAACGTTTTTACACACAAAGATTGGTAAAAGTTTGGAAATCATCTACAAGTGGCAGTCAGCGCTGGATGAATAGTTCACTTTAAACCTGGGGTGGATAGGTTTTTGTTAACCAGACGTATTAAGGGATATGAATCAAAGCTGAATTATGTGGAATGGGGTCAGAGTTCAGCTGTGATCTCACTGGAAGGAGCAACAAACTCAAGGAACTAAATTGGCTATTCCTGTTCTCTGTGTTGCTATCTGGCAGGAAATGTTGCTGCCTGAAATCAACATGTTTCAACTTGGTCTTTTTAGAGAAAAACTGTGATAAAAAGGGTGAAAGGTTATCACTAGTGAACAAAACAAGAAAGAAAACTAACTTAAACAAATTTCTTAGAAGGCTAAATGGGGTAGATGAAGGTAAGATGTTTCCTCTGTTTGGAGAGTCTAAAGCCAGGAGGAACAACTTTAAAATAAGGGGTTGCTATTTAGGTCAGAGATGAGAAGAATTTATTTTACTCAGAGGATTTGGAATTCTCTGACACAAAGCAGCTATGGAAGCTCAGTCTTTGTATATATTTAGGGTGGAGGTTGATAGATTTGATGGGTTGGGTAAAAAGAATTAAATTGTTCAATCAACCATAATTGTATTGAATGTTTGAGACAGACTCAATGGGCTGATTAGCCTTCTTCTATTCCTATTTTCCTAATGTGATCATGCCAGATGTTAAAGATTTAAAACTATATATATTCAAGAAATTAACAACTTGAAATCCTAAAGTAAAGCACCTTCATGGGAGCTAAACTAGATAAATATGATGCCAAAGCTAGGACACCCAGTGGGTGACACGGTGGTTAGCACTACTGCCTCACAGCACCAGAGACCTGGGTTCAATTCCCACCTCTGGCGACTCTCTGTGTGGAGTTTGCACATTCTCCCCGTGTCTGCGCGGGTTCCCTCCAGGTGCTCTGGTTTCCTCCCACAGTCCAAAAATGTGCAGGTTAGGTGAATTGGTCATGTTAAATTGCCCGTAGTGTTAGGTGTAGTGGGGGGTGGGTTATGGGTCAGTGTGTATTTGTTGGACCGAAGGGCCTGTTTCCACACTGTAAGTAATCTAAATCAGGCATTTTTTTGGAGCGGATGAGTGAAGGTTTAGAGAGGATCTGACAGAGATGTTCAAAATCATGAACAGACTTCAGAAAAGTGAAGCGAGGAGAAACTAGTTCTTCCAGGGACTTAACAATAGAAAATCATACGTTTGAGATCATGGTCAGCAGCACAATGGAAAGACTGGGAATAATTTGGTTGTATGTGGATGGCAGTTGAGACTTGGAATGGCCACCCAGAACCAGTGAAAGCCAACAGGATCTGCTCCATTTACTTTTAAAAGCAAAGAGGATAAGTAATTGACAAAACTAAAAATTGGAAAGTCTTTGATCAAGGTTAGACATGAAGTGCTCCTTCTGTTCAAGCTCAGATTGACCAATGACTGGAACATTAGAGAAGCAATTCATCTGACTGCTCTTTGCTCAATGTTGCAGGTCCAAAGTAATTTGTAATCATTTTGTTAACAGCTCAGCACCAGACATAGGTCTACATGTGTAGTTATTTACCTCATGGAGTAGTACAGTGGGTTATTTATTATATGGTGACAGAGAGTTTGGCACCAAGAACTTGATGTTGAGACCAATTAACGTTCCAGAGCCCAGACAGCCTGGCAAGGTTTTGGAAGATGGGTGGTACTCCCCATTCAATGTACAATTAAAGAAGTGGGTGGAACACAGATTAGGGGCAGCAGAAGCACAAAGGAAGAGTGGGTCCTTCTATATGGGAGTGAGAGACATTGTGTGTTCACCATGTGGAGAGGGAATTATTCCACAAGAAAGACTTTACTTAAGATTGCCCTCTTTTGACTTTGTGGCTATCTGAGCTTAACATTTACTGCAGCCTCAAATCCCCCCCAAGCCATTCAGCCCACAATGACTTTCCAAAGGGCATCCCACCCACACCTACCTCCCTACCCCTGTATTCTCCATTCTCCTAAACTACACATCCCTGAACACTATGGACAGTTTAGCATGGCCAATTCACCTAACCTGGTCAGTGTTGGACCGTGGGAGGAAACCCACACAGACACGGGGAGAATATGCAAACTCCACACAGACAGTTACCCGAGACTGGAGTTGAACCTGGGTCCCTGACACTATGAGGCAGCTATGCTAACCACTGAGCCATCACAGTGCCCCAGTGATCTGGAAATCTCTGGCAGAGAGGTCACGTCCAAAGCGTTACCTTACTCCTAACGGAATCTAGTACCGGGGGCCAGCCTTTGCAATGTTAGCATTCCTTAGTATTTTCAAAGGCTGATGATTGCCAGGGTTGACTACATTCCTAATTACTTTATAAACAATTCCACAGCATGACAAAGCTCTACAAAGATAATTATTTACTTCACAATCTAATACAGTGAGCAAAGCCAGAATTAGTTGCCCATGCCCATTACCATTGAACTGAGGGACTTCATGAACAATGAAAAGTAAACCGCATATTAACTGAGCCAGCTAAAAGTAGCATAATTCCACTCCTAAAGGGCATTAGTGAACTAAATCTTTTGGTTTGAAAACAACAAATCAATGATGGGTGTCACAGCCACCATAACCAAAGCTAATCTTATTAACTGAGTTCACATTTTCAGCAGCTGCTAGGGTGGGATTTGAACCCCTGCTCCTAAGAAATTCACTTGGATCTCTTAGTAACAGGCACTTGTCATAAGCCACGATACCAGCATCACCCCAGTGTATAGTAGCCTCAGAAAATGACCTGTGATTGCTTCTTGAACTACCTCTCGACTGTCTAGTGAACCGTTGTTCCCAGCAGCAACCTGCCCCTTGGAAGTCTCACCTTTGGAACCACGTTAAGGGACCCACTTCAATCAGGTTTTCCACTTCATTTCCCAGACCCTGGAATCTAACTCAACTCGTTTTGGGGGGGGGGGGGAATCTAACTCAACTCGTTTTGGGGGGGGGGGGGGGGGGGAGGCAAAGATCCAACGTACCTGGGTTGGTCATGACATCTAATTGGTGGTATGATGGCTCAGCGGTTAGCATTGCTGCCTAGCAACACCAGGGACCCACATTCAATTCCAGCCTCGGGCAACTGTCTGTGTAGAGTTTGCACATTCTCCCTGTGTCTGTGTGGGTTTCCTCCGAGTGCTCTGGTTTCCTCCCACAATCCAAAGATCTGCAGGTTGGATGTATTGGCCATGGTCAAGATTAGAATGATGCTGGAAAAAAGGTTTTGCCCGAAATATTGATTTTCCTGCTCCTCAGATGCTGCGTGACCTGATGTGCTTTTCCAGCACCACTCTAATCTCGACTCTGATCTCCAGCATTGGTAGTACCCGCTTCTGCCTAAATTGCCCGTGGTGTCCAGGGATGTGTGCATTACCTGGATTAGCCATGGGAAATGCAGGGTTACAGGGATAGGGTGTGAGTCAGGGTGGACTTATCAGGCCAACAGGCCTGTTCCAACCCTGTGATGCTTATACCTTTGTTGATGCTTAAACTCATTGACCACTTCACATTCCTCACCTCCCAGTAAACTTCTGTCTGACTAAGACTTTGGTTACTTGTGCCTTCATTGGCGTCATTTTTAATGAAGTCTCTGTGAAGGACATTCAAAGGTTTTCTCCAGTGACGGTGCTTTGCAAATATTAGTTGTTGTCACTTTTATGATGTGAATCAGAATCTTCTGCATCTAAATCACCATGTCCCAGCAGAATGCTTCCTATTAGTTTCATCTGTGAGAAAGTGAGAATTAGTCAAGTCGGTCATGAATTAAGATGTCGACCATCTCTCCACCGTCTCTCATGAATTTGAGAACCTGTTTGTGACATGCATTGATAGGAAGTGTATCTCATGATATACGTGGGGTTGGTATTGGAGCTGGGAAATAGCGAGTCTCTCTCTACAAGCATGCAGCCTGAGCTTCTGAAAGTCTGCTGTTCATCATTTATAAATCTGTCAACGTTGAAAGCAGAGCAGAAGGTTTAACAGCTCTCAGTGAGGGGAGGAAATAGATTTCAGCCGTGCAGATAAAGAGAAATATTCTTTTTCAAAAAAGAAAGCAACATTCTTGCCTGATGCAAAATGTTACGATTCATTCTCCCACTTTAACACACCAGCATCCTCAAAAAGCCCATTTTCTATAAAAGCAGTAATGAGAATGCAGTATCACTAGTAGTGAGCAGTAAATTAAAATGGAAATGACCACTTAGAATACCTCAGTTAGCATTTACTGAATATGTCACAGAGACAGCAGTTCAACCTGCTACTCAAAGTAACAAAATTACAGATGCCTTTTCATTTAAGGACTGAAGCAGGGGGTAAAATTATTCTAAACTTCAAATAGTTGCTCTCCAGGCATCCTGGCATGAAAGGGAAATGTATGCTGTCGTTTAACTACCCCAGTTATATCATTGTGTGAAACGTATCTCCCAGCTTTATCAGGTAGATGGAGCGAAATGATTTTTGCTTCTCAAGCTGTCAAGACTGAATCTTTGTCTTTCAAGTGTATTCTAAGGTGGTGGTGCCTGTGCCTCTAAGTTTGAAGCTCAGCGTTCAAGTTCCACCTTTGCCCGAGGTATGTTTGCACAAGTTGATTTGTTGCTTTATTAAAACCAGAATCGAGTTGTTGCAGGCTCTTGTGCTGCAGTGATGGTGTCTCCCTACTTGAGCGAGACAGCTTGGGTCCCACCTGCTCCAGAGGTGTGTCATAACATCGCTGTTCAATGGGGATTAAAAATATCCCGCACACAACTGCCTTTTTAAAACTTACTATTGAATCCAATTCCAATCCCTCTTGTGGTGCATTCCAGATTATTACAACTCGCTCTGCTCAGAGTAAAATGAATCCACGTCCTCCCTCTGGGTTCTCTGTGCCAATTATCTTAAATGTGTTCCCCTGTTTTCCAATTGCCCTGCCAATGGGAACTGCTTCCCCTTTGTTACATTGATGACCTTTGACCTGCTCACAGTGACCTATCAGCAGAGTTTGAGCTCAGCAGTGGAAGGCCTGACTGAATTTTCCCCATCCTGGCTGGGGATACTGGCCTCATTCAGTTAGAACTCCCCACTGTCCAGTGCAGCCTGGGAGCTCAACAGACAATGCTTATTGTCTGTAGATCTGAGGAAAGGGACCTGAAACATTAACTCTGATCTCTCTCCACAGATGCTACTGAGCTTTTCCAGCAATTTCTGTTTTGGTTCTGACTTACAGCATCCACGATTTGTTTGGTTTTTATCTGTAGAACGCATACTTGGAAATATTTTCATTGAAAATAGCAGTTTAATTAGAGTGAAAGAAAATTCTGGTGCAACTGTGAGGTATAAGTAGTGATAGATACACTCCACGGGTTTCAGGAAAGTGATGGTTAGTGGTATTAATGTTAGACTCTTAGTCCAAAGACTCAGGTAATATTCTGAGGACACAGATTCTCATCCCAACATGGAAATGTTGGAATTTAAATCCAATAAAACTCTGAAACTAAGAACATAATGATAACCATGAAACCATTGTTAATTGTCAGGAAAAGCCTATCTGGTTTACTAATGTCCTTCAGGGAAAGAAATCTGCCATTATTACCTGGACTGACTTACCTATGACTCCAGATCCATTGTAACATGGTTAGTATAACAGGCTCTGGGCATTTAGGGATGAGCAGTAAATACTGGCATAGCTAACGATCCCCTCATCCCGTAAACAAATTCAAAAGAATATTACGACACAATTAATGGGTAAGTGGGATTTGAACTTAGGCCCTCCAGACCAGAGATAGAGACATCACTGATGTGTCTTATTAACTTTGCTCTGCAAGTTGTATGTCTGCTTCGAATCATGCAAGTGTTGGTGACAGTTATTCACCTCCTCTCGACCCATCTCCAATTTCTTTTCCAGTCTCATTACCATCCACGTTTGGCCTCATGCCATCATCCCCTTCAATCATTCAATTATTTCTGCCCTTCACAAGATTACAGACCTCCCCCATTGCTTTTGTTTTAACTCACAGTCCCCGCCCCAGACTCTGAAAAAAGATGCCTGATCATTTGAGCGCTTCCCGTACTTATTTCCAATTTCCAACATCCACAGTATTTACACACTTGATTCATTTTTTGCTTGCCATTGTCGAGAGCCTCTTCGGAATTAGAAGGTTTAAATTCACGGTTAAGCTGGTATAGGAAAAGCATTTTACCTCCTGCTGCAGCAGATTGCTTCAAGCACAGTTCAGGTTCTGACAGGCCGTCAACCAATATTACATTTAAATCCATCGGACTGTCAGTCTTACTTTGGACTCAGTTTATCTTTATCACAATGAACAACAAGATTGCCTGAGATTCTGTTCCATGTTGTTGTTGAATCATATGACAGGAACTAAGCTTCAATATTGATAAATGTAGCTGTGTGCGTTTAGTATATATTGCATCAGCATCACATCAAAGTGGACCATGGGTTGCAAATCTGACTGAACTGTTTTACCACTGATCTGTTCAAGAAAGCATAATCTCATTGAGAAAAGTCAACACAGTGCAGATGTATGTTTATGTGATATTTGACATGAGGAATGCACTGACATATACTGTGCATGCAAATGCAGCAGAAGGCTGATAAAAGGAAAATGTTTCCCCGCAATAAAATGTGTTTTATGCCTTTTGGAGCTGAAGGTGAAGACACTCAAGTGAGTTTTCCAGTTGAAAAAGGAAATGGAATCAGTATGGTGATGTGGAAGTGTAGAACACAGCTCAGGGATTTAAGTATCAGGTGAGAATCTAAATCAAGGCCCCATCATGTATTCCTGGATAGGTGTAATAGGACCCATGCTATTACTTCCAAGAAGAAAAGGCAAACCAGGGCAGGACTTATACACTTAATGTTATCACTCCTGGGGAGTGTGCCTGGAGACCTTGGAGTGCAGGTTCATAGTTCCTTGAAAGTGGAGTTCCAGGTAGACAACGTAGTGAGGAAGGTGCTTGGTATGCTTGTCTTTATTGGTCAGTGCACTGATTATAGGAGTTGGGAGGTCATGTTGCAGTTGTACAAGACATTGGTTAGTCAGTGTTTTTTTGGAATACTATGCTCAATTCTAGTCTGTCTGCTGTTACAAAAGATGTTACAAAACTTGAAAGGTTTCAGATAAGATTTACAAGGATGTTGCCAGGGTTGGAGGATTTAAGCTCTAGGGAGCAACTGAATAGTCTGGGGCTATTTTCCCTGGAGCATCAGAGGCTGAGTGGTGACCTTATAAAGGTTTATAAGATCATGAGAGGCATGGATAGGGTAAATAGACAAGGTCTTTTTCCCAGGGTGGAGGAGTCCAAAAATAGAGGGCATAACTTTATGTGAGAGTGGAAAGATTTAAAAGGGAACTAAGGGGCAACTTTTTCACACTGAGGGTGGTGCGTGTATGGAATGAGCTGCCAGAGGAAGTGGTGGAGGCTGGTACAATCACAACATTTAAATGGCATCTGGATGGGTATATGATTGGAAAAGCTTTAGAGGGATATGTGCCGAATGCTGGCAAATGGGAGAAGATTAAATTAGGATATCTGGTCAGCATGGACAAGTTGGACCAAAGGGTCTGTTTCCGTGCCGCACAACTCTATGACTCCATGGCTGTGTAACAGCCAAGTTATATCCTATATCCAGTGAACATTTATCCACTAATCATCATCATCATAAAAGCAGAATGGTCAATGTTGCTTTATGTGATAGCTTGCTTTGTACAAGTTGGCTGCTATGCCTGTTACATTAGATCAGTGTAACAAGACTTTAACAATGCTTCATTGGACACGCTTGAAAGTCACTATAGAAGTATAATCTTTTATCTAATAGAAAGAAAGAAACTCTTGCGAATTGGAGTGAATTTTTGACTTTGCACACACAGTTATAAAGCTAGTGGCAGCCTGCTTTATATTTCTTGCAGTGACTGCTACAGAACTGAAACGCAGCAGTGATGTGAAATAGGTTCAGGCATTGCTATCAACCATTTCTTTCTCACAGAACCAAGACCTACCTCAATGTGGTTAGTCATAAGAGAGCAGGCACAAGCTGGGACATGATGTTTGGTGAAATCAGTGCGTCTAAGTAAATGGTAAAAACAATTTGACAGGCAGGTAGGACTGAAACAAAACAGGAGTTGGTAAAAATGCCTTCACATCCACATTGCTGTTAGGAACTTGTGGGAAAAGAAGGAGTGGTAGACAGTAATTCTGTCTGTGCATTGTACGCAAACATCTGTTAATCATTTTTATCCATTATATTTCATATGCTACTGTAAGTTCTCCATATAGAGTATAAACAGATTTTACCATCCAATCAATTTTAATAGCACAATCAATAGTGCTGAGGCAAAAATCTTTTAATTTTGATTAATAGAACTATAAGGTGCTGGAAATGCCTTTCTTAAGATCTGCTAGACACATAAATCACACCAGACATAAAAATAATTTCACTTAAGAGAGTTTACACGACATTTTTTAAGTTCAATGTGACCCTCACGCATGTGTTTCATGTCAAATGTTGTAGGAATATATCTTAAGATTTTTAATCACTCAGTCTAATTGATTCTAATTCATTTTAGATGCTATTTTTAAATAGATGCAAGAGAAATCAACGTTTTAGAAATAAATGCATTCAGTGCAATTGAATATTATAGAGTTCATTATCAAGGAAAACAATTAAAAATTCATCTTGTTTCTATCTGTATTGAGGTTGTTTAACTCAGCTGAAGTGAAATAAATTGTTTGCCAGAAATCATCCATATCGTTTAAAAAGAAGGACTTGCATTTGTGTAGCACCTTTCGCAATCACAGGATGTCTCAAAGTGTTATACAGCCAATGAAACATTTCTGAAAAGTGCAACCATTGTCATAATGAAGAAAATTATGTACAAAGTGCTTAGGGGTGTAGATGGGGTTGACCATGAGAACCTTTTTCCATGTATGGAGTCAGCTATTACGAGGGGCCATAGCTTTAAATTAAGGGGTGGTAGGTATAGGACAGATGTTAGGGGTAGATTCTTTACTCAGCGAGTTGTGAATTCATGGAATGCCCTGCCAGTAGCAGTGGTGGACTCTCCCTCTTTATGGACATTTAGACGGGTATTGGATAGGCATATGGAGAATAGTGGGCTAGTGTAGGTTAGGTGGGCTTGGATTGGTGCAACATCGAGGGCCAAAGGGCCTGTACTGCGCTGTATTTTTCTATGTTCTAAGTTCTAAAATGCAGCTGCCAATTTGTTTACAGCAATCTCCCACAATCATAGTGTCACGGTCATGAGATAAGCCATTTTTGTGATGTTTATTGAGCAATACATATCGGCGGGGACACAGGGGATCATTCCTCTGGTCTTCTTTGAAATAGTGCCATATAAGTTCTTATACATCCACCAGATCAGTTAGACAAAACCTCACTTTAATATCTTTTCTAAAAGACAACACACCTTCAACAGCTCTCAGTTTTGCACAAAAGACTTGGTCTCAAACCTTGTGCTCAAAACCCAGAATGTTGTGTAAAAATTGAAAGAACCGTGGCTGCTGTATTAATCAGAAACAAAAACAGAAATTGGTGTAAAAGCTCAGCAGGTCTGGCAGCATCCGTGAAGAGAAATCAAAGTTAAAATTTTTGGGTCGGGTGACCCTTCTTCAGAACGTTTCTAAGGAAGGGTCTTTGGACCTGAAACATTAACTCTGATTTCTCTTCACAGATGCTGCCAGACCTGCTGAGCTTTTCCCCCAATTTCTGTTTTTGTCCCAGAATATTGTGACTCAGTGAAAGTGCTACTCAAGGGAATGTATGTGGAAAACCAGGAATGTGTCAAAGTGTAAACTTTTAGTGGAATACATCTGGCTCGGAGGTTGGAGAATCTATGACTTGTTTCTCGATTTATCAGGCAATGTGGAATTTATTTGGAAAAAAACTAGAATGCCGCTGTCGTTATGGCAATTCTTTTTCAATTTTACAACAATTACAAAGAACAAATGCAAAAGACTGCAGACAAGGGAGTTCTCAAATAAGAACAAACAGGCTGGGAAAACTCAGGAGGTCAGAAAGCATCTGTGGAGAGAAACAGACCTTGTAAGGTCACTGACCTGAGAAACTTCTCCAGGTTTTGTTATTATGCAGGACACGCTGTCTTTCTCATTTCCTGCTGGACTTAGCAGTCAAACGTCCACCTGAATACTGTGGAAATTTAACATTTCATTACAGCGCAAAGGAAACAAATTTGTAAACTACTAGTTTTAAATTAAAACCAAAGAATAAAATTTGAATTTAGCAAGAATATTGACAAGAAATTTAATATTATTTTGTAATTATAATACATTCAGATCACAGAGAGATGAAGTGACATAACTCTGAGTACTTCAGTTATATTGCATGAATGGTATCTACCTTGTCAAACAACCCTCTCAAAATCTAATTTCCGATGAGACCATCTCTTGTGTTTCTAAATTCCAGAAAGGAGGAGCCTGTTGTATTCAATCTCCCCTCAGAGGTCTATCCTCTCATTTCAGGAATCAGCATGCCAATTCTTATCGAAATTCCTGAGGCAACTACACCCCGTGTTTAAGTAAGGAGACTAACATTGTACATTGTTCTCCAAGTGTGGTCTCACCAATGCCCTATACAATTGCAGCAACATTGAATAACTCGCAACCCTTTTGCAATAATGGCCAAGATGAAGTCAATTCAGAGAAATCATTTCCACTGACAGGAGGGTCGGGAACCTGAGAACTCCAACAACTGGTGAAAGGAATCAGGCTAAGCTAACAGAACGTATATTTAATTCAGCGAGTTATGCTCTGGGCTGTACTGGTTGAAAGGGTGTTGGAACATGGCTCAAAAAAAACTGTCACAAAGGAATGTTCCATACATTTCAAAAGCAGAAATTTGCTGCGAATGGGAAATTTCAAAGGAATGGAACTATTTGGATGACTCTTTTAAAGACCAGTTCTGGCACAAGGGGCCAAATGGCCTCACTCTGTGCTGCAATGATTTTATGAGCCTGTTGTTTTCCTTAACATTATTTTCAAGTCTCTTATGATTTTATATTTTTAACTGTTGAGCTCATCACTTTCTGATTGTAAACCTAATGTGAGCCACTGCTGCTGAGAGGCTCGTATTGGTGCTTGTCCAAAATTAGGCTTATACGTATAGAGGTAACTCATTTGTGAAATACCAAAATAATGAACAAACAAACAAGAGTAGGCGATTCAGCCCTTCGAACTTACTCAATAATCTTTCATCCCCTTGGGTAATCAAGAAGCTATCTACTTCTGCCTTAAATATATTTAAAGATTCTTGTCAACTGCCATGAAAGAAAGGCTTTACAAACACTCACAGCGCTCTGAGGGAAAAAAACATACTCAAAGCTAACTGCAGGAATGCATCACAAAGGCACATGACCAGTAAAGAGCAGTCAAAGGAACAATGGGAGAGATGAGCACTCTTAATTTTAAGCTGTGAGTTTGGGAATGCAGTAATTGAGTGAATGGTACAAGTCAATTCATACAGTCAGAGCTGTACAACATGGAAATAGACTCTTCAGTCCAGCTCGTCCATGCCAACCAGATATCCTAAATTTATCGGGTCCCTTTGCCAGCTTTTGGCCCATATCCCTCTCAACCCTTCCTATTCATTTACTCAGCCTGATGCCTTTTAAATGTCTTTTAGCTTTTATTGGTAGAGGGGTTCAGTTTCAGAGACATGAGGTCATGTTGCAGCTGGACAAAACTCTGGTGCAGTCTCACCTGCATTATTGTGTAAAGTTCTGGTCACTGCATTATGGGAAAAATGTGGAAGCTTTAGAAAGGATTCAGAGGAGATTTACTAGGATATTGGTGGTATTGCCTGGTATGGAAGGAAGGTCTTATGAAGAAAGTCTGAGGGACTTGAGGCTGTTTCGTTGTAGAGAAGAAGCTTGAGAAGTGATTTAATTGAGACATAGAAGATAATGAGAGGGTGGACAGTGAGAGCCTTTTTCCTCCGATGGTGATGGCTAGCATGAGGGGATATAGCTTTAAATTGAGGGGTGATAGACATAGGACAAATGTCAGAGGTTGTTTCTTCGTTCAGAGTAGTAGGGGTGTGGAATGCATTACCTGCAACAGTAGTAGACTCGCCAACTTTAAATGGTCATTGGATAAACATTGGACAAAAATGGAATAATGTAGGTTAGATAGGCTTCAGATTGGTTTCATAGATAGGCATGACATTGAGGGCCAAAGGGCCTGTACTGCACTGTAATATTCTATGTTCTATGTTCTAAATGTTATAGTAGTACTTGCCTCCACCAATTCCTCTGGCAGCTCATTCCATACACACACTAGCCTCTGTGCAAAAACGTTGCCCCTTAGGTCCCTTTTAAATCTTTCCCCTCTCATCATAAACCTCTAGTTTTGGACTCCCCTATCCTGGGGAAAAGACATGGACTATTCACCCCATCATGCCCCTCACGATCAATAGCAACTATGAAAAGAAAACTGGATAGAATTCCTTTAGTGCAGTTGGTGGCCATTCAAGCCCATTGAGTCTGCACAAACCCTTCAAAGAGCATCCCACCGAGATCCCCACTCTACCAACGTATCCCGTAACTCTGCATTTACCATGGCCAATTCATCTAACCTGCAACCCTAGACACTACGAGCAATTTAGCATTGCCAATCCAAGTTCTAAATGTGGGAAATTATATGACCCTGGTTTGTAGTCCAAAACGTGTGGTGCTGGAAAAGCACAGCTGATCAGACAGCGTCCAAGGAGCAGGAGAAGCAACGTTTTGAGCATAAGTTCTTCATCAGGAATGCCTATGCTCGAAACATCGACTCTCCTGCTCCTCGGATGCTGCCCGACTGGCTGTGTTTTTCCAGCACTACACTGTTTGACTCTGATCTCTAGCATCTGCAGTCCTCACTTTCTACCAGGTTCATCACCTGATGAAGGAGCAGTACTCCAAAAGCTTATGATTTCAAATGAACCTGTTGGACTATAACCTGCTGTCATGTGACTTCAAACTTTGTCCACTCCAGTCCGATACCAGTACCTCCACCTCCTCTTGTAAAAGAGAGAGCTTACGCAGAAGTGGGATAAATTCCTTCTCGACTATAAGATTCAATGACTCAACATGTGCTGTATAAAATGGATAAGAGGCCACATAAAGTGATCAATACAAAGGAGAAAATTGTTATCAATGTTTAACTTATTGAAGGATATAGTTTTAAAATGAGTGCATTTCTACTCATTAAGATGAAGCAATGGAAAATGTTTGAACTTTTGATCCAATGTCTGTAATAAACTGTCCTTATTCAGTTGTAGCACTCCCTCCTATGCTCCTCTGACAAAGAGCTTAAACTACACAGCCTTAATAGAGGACCTCCAACTGTTCCAAATGAATTCAGACTGACTGAGTGTTTCTCTTAGACATCCACTCATCTTATGCCAGTCACCCTGAGTTGGAGGGAAGATTTACACCTGCGACACTTTGTCACTGGGAACATAAGCAAAGGTAAAACAGTGCAGATGCTGAAAAGCTGAAATAAAGACGGCAAGAAATGCTGTAAAAGCTCCGTAACTGAGACAGTGTCAGTGGAAAGAGAAGCATTTCAAGTGAATGACTTTTGGTCACAACTGAAATGTGATTGAGAGTTTGGTTAATGGAGCCAGATTCTATTGTACTCCAATGCTTTGGTAATGTTCATATTGGGCCCGGTAAAGTAAGTCAAGGACAAGCCTGCCATCTTTCCGCTCAACCCCCAAAGATGTCCCCTCCCCCCATACTCCATTCAGCAGGAGGGCACCAATCACTGGTCCATCCACCAGATTGTCAGACTGTGGTAATGTGCTGCCCGTTGGTTCAGTTGGCATGGGAGGGTGGTCCACACTTTATGGCCTTGGTAAGAAAAAACAGGAAGGAAGGATGGGGATGGCATCTCATCTGGGTGATTTGGATGGGGGTGGGGAGCTGGCTCACATGCATTTGAGGCTGCTGTCCCAAGATTTCCCTCCCCCCTCTTCAGCAGCCATCCATCCGCTCTGAGCTCTTTCTCACGTTCCCGGCAGCACCACTGAACCTTGATGTTGTCAGGACTGATGGACGTGCTCAGACTGACCAACAGCTTGAGGGCAGGATGTTCTCCCACTAAAAGTGGAATTTTATCTCTGCTCCTCGGTGAGTAACGGCTGTGGGGTGGTCCAGAGATGAATCAACATTTCCACAAATGCCAATTGTATCAAACAATGGGCGAGGATTCTCAATGTAGAACTAGAACATATTAACATACAACATTACAGTACAGTACAGACCCTTCGTCCCTCGATGTTGCACTGACCTGTGAAACCAATCTGAAGCCCATCTAACCTACACTATTCCATTATCATCCATATTTTTATCCACTAACTATTTAAATGCCCTTAAAGTTGGTAAGTTTACTACTGTTGCAGGCAGGGCATTCTACACCCTTACTACTCTGAGTAAAGAACCTACCTCTGACATCTGTCCTATATCTATCACTCCTCAGTTTAAAGCTATGTCCCCTCGTGCTGGCCATCACCATCCAAAGAAAAAGGCTCTCACCGCCCAACCCTATCTAATCCTCTGATCATCTTGTACGTCTCTAATAAGTCACCTCTCAACCTTTTTCTGTCTAACGAAAATAGCCTCAAGTCCCTCAGTCTTTCCTCATAAGACCTGCCCTCCATACCAGGCAACATCCTGGTAAATCTCCTCCGCACCCTTTCCAAGGCTTCCACATCCTTCCTATAATGCGGTGACCGGAACTGCACACAATTCTCCAAGTGCGGCCGCACCAGAGTTTTGTACAGCTGTAGCATGACCTGATGGCTCAGAAACTCAATTCCTCTACCAATAAAAGCTAACACACCGTATGCCTTCTAAACAACACTATCAACCTGGGTAGGTGTGGACTTGTTGGGCCAAAGGGCCTGTTTCCATACTGTAGATAATCTAATCTTATGAACCTCAATCCCATTTAGTCTAATAGCCTGTATCTCAGTATTGTCCTTGACAACATTGTCTTTTTCCTGTGTGAATATTCACAAAACATATTCACTTAGTGCCTCTCCCATCTCTTCAGACTTCATGCACAACTTCCCACTACTGTCCTTGACAGGCCCTACTCTTACTCTAGGCATTCTTTTGTTCCTGACATACCTGTAGAAAGCTTTAGGGTTTTCCTAGATCCTACCTGGCAAAGAATTCCCATGTCCCCTCCTGGCTCTTCTTAGCTCTCCCTTTCGGACCTTCCTGGCAAACTTGGAACAAGTGCCCTAACTGAGCTTTTGTGTCTCATCTTTACCTAGGCTTCCTTCTTGGTCTTGACTAAAGATTCAACTTCTTTTATAAACCATGGCTCCCTCACTTGACCACTTCCTCTGTGCCTGATAGATGCGTTGTGATCAAGGACATGTAGTAGCTGTTCCTTTAACAAGCTCCACATTTCAACTGTGCCCTATCCAGTGCATCCTAAATCTTGATTCCTGATGAAGGGCTTTTGCCCGAAACGTCGATTTCGCTGCTCCTTGGATGCTGCCTGAACTGCTGTGCTCTTCCAGCACCACTAATCCATCCTAAATCTTGCCTAATCACATCATAATTGCCTTTCCCCCAGCTATAACTCTTGCCCTGCAGTGTATACCTATCTGTTTCCATTATTAAAGTAAATGTAACCAAATTGTGGACACTATCGCCAAAGTGCTCACCTATCTCCAAATCTAACACCTAGCCGGGTTCATTGCCCAGTACCAAATCCAATGTGGCCTCACCTCTTGTGGGCCTATCTACATTCTGTGTCAGGAAACCCTCCTGCACACACTGGACAAAAACTGACCCATCTAATGCCCTCGAACTATAGTGTTCCCAATCAATATTTGGAAAGTTAAAGTCCCCCATAACAACTACCATGTTACTTTCACTCCTATCCAGAATCATCTTTGCTATCCTTTCCTCTACATCTCTGGAACTTTTCGGAGGCCGATAGAAAGCTTCCAATAGGGTGACATCTCCTTCCCGGTTTCTAACTGCAGCCCATACTACCTCAATGTGTAACAGAATAGATGTTTTCTGGTGGGTGGGGTAGTGGTGGTGGTGGTGGTGGGGGGTTCCTTGAGTGTTCTTCTGCTTGACTTTGAGTGAGATGTATGCAGTAGTGGTCTGTTGTTGTCAGTAGGTTTTTATTTGAGGATCTCTTTCCTTTTGTGGAGCTGAAACTTACAATATTTTTGCCATGTGTAAGTTTCATGGTAAGTTTCTCTCTGTGAGGCCCAGTCAGGTTCTCACTGTGTTGTTCCTCATTAATAATCTACCAAACTTCTTTCGTACCCTCTGATTCGACACTGTTAAGACTCTCTGATCTCTCCGCAAAAGGAAGACAAAAAACCATAATACATAGGAACAGAAATTTGGCCATTCAGCCCATCAAGTCTGTCCTGTCATTCAGTCATGGCTGATAAGTTTTTCAACCCCATTCTCCCACTTTCTCCTGTAATGCTTGATCCCATTGATACACCGTTGCTGGGATATCCTGGAACAAAATAACATTCCCAGCACCACATTACTTTTAAAAGAGTCTCGTGCATCTGGATGAGCACGATCAGTCTGGAGATGCTCTGCACAGTTTGCCACTTATGCCCGAGAAATGGTGAATAAGTGGAAATTCTGCAGAGAGGAATAATGTACTTATTCTGAGTATCCCCTTAAATGTCGATTGATCTATTGCCTAGCCCAGTATCTCAGTTCGCTGCAGCTAGCTCAGCTTGCATACCCACAAAGTTGGCCTTATTTAAAATTTTAGTCTTTGACCCACTCTTCTCCCTTTTCAAACTGGTTGTAAAATTCAATTATGTTATGGTTGCTACTGTCTAGAAGTGGCTTTGCATTAATGTCCCTCATTAATCCCATCTAATACCAAATCTAATATAATCTGGTCTCTGGCTGCTTCTAGAATATGCTGCGCTAAGAATCTCACTCAAAAGCATTTATGAACTCTTTATCTGGGTGAGTATTGCTAATCTGACTTTTCCAGCTTTTATATAAGATCATACATGCTTGTTATCATCTCCTTATTACATGCACCTTCATATTACATCCTACGTTGTGGCTACTGTTAGGGGCCTGTAGATAATTCTCATGAATGACTTTGCTATTTTCAAAAGTTAATCTGTGGGCTGTGGGTGACGCTGGCTGGGCCAGCAATGACTGCCTGTCCCTATTTGCTCTTGAAAAGGTGGTGTTGAGCTGCCTTCTTGAACTGCTGCAGTCCGCCATGTTATTCCTTATTGCCCGAACTAATTCTCCTTCCCATTCTCCTGATCCAAGGTCATCTCTAACTATTGCACCCATGGCATTCTTGATTATTAGTGCTATCCCTCCACTTTTACCTGGCTTTCTATTCTGCTTGGATGTCATATATCCCTCAACATTCTGGACTTAATCTTTGTCACCTTGCAGCATGTCTTTGTAATGGTTTTTGAATCACATTTGTTTACATTAATCTGCTCTATCCATTCATTTACTTTGTTATGAATGCAATGCTCATTCAAAACCTTCAGTCTTGGTCTTTTTATTATCTCTGTAGCATCCAGTCTTCACTGTTGGTGTGCTCTTTGGTTTTTTGGTTCTATCTTATCCTGCCAGTCTTTAAACTGCATTTCCCCAAAGTACTATTTCATTCCCCTGCCTCAACTCTATTCCTAGATTTATTACATCCACACATCCATAGGGTAGTCAGTGGTTAGTACTGCTGCCTCACAGTGCCAGGGACCCGGGTTCGGTTCCAGCCTCGGGTGACTGTCTGTGTGGAGTTTGCACATTCTCCCCGTGTCTATGTGGGTTTCCTCTGGATGCGCTGGTTTTTTCCTCTAGTCCAATGATGTGCAGGTTAGGTGAATTGGCCATAGTGCTGAGGGATGTGCAGGTTAGGTGAATTGGCCATAGTGCTGAGGGATGTGTAGGTTAGGTGCATTAGTCAACGGTAAGTATAGGACATTAGGGTAGGCTAATGGGTCTGGCTGGGTACTTTTTTGGAGGGTCAGTGTGGACTTTTTGAACCGAAGGACCTGTTTCCACACTGTAGGGATTCTATATTAAAAAAAATGTAATCTAAAAAATGTGAGCTTGTTTAAAGCCCCCTCTACTTCCCTAGTTATAAGGCTCACTAGAACACCAATCCTAGCATGTTTCAGGAGGGGAACATGTTAACACTATGGATTTCACTTTCCCAAGTACTGGTGCCAGTGACCCACAAAGCAGAAGCGATTTCTCCCACACCAGGCCCTGAGCCACACATTCATTTCCCTGATCTTAATCACCTTATGCCAATTTGCATATGGTAATCCAGAGATAAACATTTGAGGTTTTGCTTTCTAATTTAGCACCGAATGTTTCAGATTCCCTCAGCAGAAACTCTTGCCTGTTTCTATCTATATCACTGTTCCCAACTTGGACCAGAACCACCAGATTTTCGCTCTCCCTCAGTGCAGAGCAGGTATCCCAAACCCTGGCACTGGGCAGACAAGATAGCTGTCTAGATTCATGCTCTTTTCTACAGAGAAGGATATCGCTCCCTCTTGTGACACTGTTCACCACTACCACTATATTCCTTTCTGATGCACCCTCTCACACTCGAATGGTGAAGGGTCGAAGTTTGTGTTCTCTTTCCCTCTAGAGCCTCACAGTCACAGTCACGCTGTTCTTCCCCAAACCACTAACCAAATCAGACAACTCTATTTGAAGGGATATGGCTATTTCTTGGAATGAAGTGTCCAGCTCACTTTCTGATTAGATTCCCTACAGTGTGGAAACAGGCCCTTTGGCCCAACAAGTCCACAAACAACCCTCCGAATAGAAACCCACCCAGACTCATTTCCCTCGGTCTAATGCACCTAACACTATGGGTGATTTAGCATGGCCAAACCACTTGACCTGTGCATCTTTTGGAATGTGGGAGGAAACCAGAGCACCCAGCAGAAACCCACGCAGACGCGGGGAGAATGTGCAAACTCCACACAGGCAGTCACCTGAGGCTGGAATAGAACACTGGTGCTGTGCTTCGGCAATGCTAACCACTGAGCACCATGTCGCCCTTTCCCATTCCCCCTCTGCTTGTTGGCCTCCAGCCCATTAATTCTGGGTCAAAGTCCTTGCAGCTGCAGGCTCTTACTGTAGACATGTTCACATGGATCACAATGGAGTTCAGAAGCTCCCACACCCTGCAGTCACAGCACATCACTAGCCATGCCAACAATACTATGTAGTAACCTCCCAGTCAGTTTAGAATTGGTCATAAACATTACTAATACTAAAAAAGAGCTCTTAATTATTAACCGTTACAAGTTGATAAAGGCTTAACAAAGTTACCCTTTTAGAGCCATAGAGATGTACAGCATGGAAACAAACCCTTCAGTCCAACCCGTCCATGCCGAACAATAACTTACAGTGGTTATTCATGAACCATGAACTCATGACATTCTTATGGTATAATTTTTTTTTCCTTATTGAGTATTTTCCAAAGGTCACAGCAGTTAATTCCCAAACCTAGGCCTCAATTTATTCTCTGCCTCACCTGAAAGCCAATTCTCCACCTCTGGCCTCAACCTGGATCAGGTACCTGTGGATCCTTCTGTTCCAGAGTGGAACTAAGAAAGCTCCCAACCTGGGATTTCCTTACCCCGGGATTTATGACCAGGATTGTGCCAGGAGCAAAGCTGTTGACCTGTGGAATTGATCCACAAGGAGAAACAGCTGAAGATTAGGCTAAAACCATGATTTATACTGAGGAAAACAAGTTGAGGCAGCACCATGCGGAGGGTATTGTGTATGTGCTATCTCAGGGGACGTTCTGCAGACTATCATCAGCATCTTTATGGTGGCATATGACAGCATATTTCTCACCCTGAACATCCACAAGACAGAAGGTTCTCAACCAACCTGACCTAGCATTGTGGAGTGAACCCCGAACATCAACGTCCATCAGGAGGTCTTAGAGAACGTTGACCACTTCCTATATCTCAGGAATGTCCTGTCAGTCAGAGCAGCCATTGACTGTGCTAGCACAGTCTTCGGCTGCCTGAGAAAAATGGTGTTCGAGAACAACAACATCAGATATGACACCGAGCTCATGGTTTACGGAGCTGTGGTGGTTCCCACCCTCCTATGTGGCTCTGAGATGTAGACTGTCTACAGCAGACACCTCAAGGCACTGGAGCAGTCTCACCAGTGCTACCTGTACAAGATCCTGCCAATCCGCTGGGAAGAGAGAAGCACCAATGCCAGCATCCTTGCCCAGGCCTACATCCCCATCATCAAGGTACTGATACCGCCTTGATCGGTTATAATGGGCTGGGCACATGGTCCCCATGACCGACACGAGACTCCCTGAGCGGGTGCTCTACTCCCAACTCCAAAACGGTAGGTGAGCCCCAAGTGGACAGAGGAAGCAATTTAGCAATATCCTCAAGGCCTCACTGCTGGAATGTGGCATTCCCATAGGGACCTGGGAATCATTGACTCAAGACCATCCAAAGTGGAGGAGGAGAATCAGGAAAGCATTGAGCATCTGAAGATTGCCATCAGGCCAAAGCAGAAGCCGGGCGTAAACAGTGTAAGGAGCGCACTGCCACACCAATGCCTCACTCACCCCTTCCCATAACCACCTTCTACCCTAAGGGTAACAGAGCCTGTGGTAGCCCCATCGGTCTGTACAACCACCTACAGACTCACCCTGAGAGTGGAAGAGAGTCATCCACATCTGTGGGGGACCGTCGATGACAATGATGATGGCAAAGTGTATGTGATTTACATTGCTGCGTTGGAAGTGCAGCTCAGTGATGTTGTACGTAGATTAATAATCCAATAGGACCAGGTGAATGCTCTGGGGAATATGGGTTCAAATCCCATCATATTGCATGGTTTCATTAATTAATTGCTCATTAAGAGCCAGCCCAGTTTCGATTAGGAAGTTTTGGTTGTAAAAACTCCACCTGGTTCAGTAATGTCCTTCAGGGAAGGAAATATTTAACTGGTTTTTCATATATGTGACCGTAAAAACACAGTGATCTGAATTTCTCTTATTTGTCTTCTGAAATGGCCCTGGTGAGCTGCTCAGTTCAGGGGAGTGAGGGATGGGTATCAAATCCTGGCCTTGCCAATGATGCCCACACCCCTCGGAAGAAAAAATAATGAAGAGCTGCTAGTTATTTTTAACATCATGCCAACTGCAACAACTTTGGTAAAAGCGCCAAAAGACCACTCTTTAATAAGAGTTGGCTTGTTAAATTTTTGACGTTTTCTAAGTAATTAGTTAGTGCACCATTAATAATGAAATACAAATTAAGCGGAGCTGTGTTATTTCACCTTTTCATCACATCTTAAAAGTTCATGTTCTCACAGCTTTTGTGTCTTTATACACAAAGATGTGATATTACTTTGCCGGACTGTGATCATGCACTTAGCTTAATCCACTTGATCTCACAGCTATATTGCTCTGCAAGTTCCTATGAGAACATGTAGAGATGGAGTGTATTTGGGGAAAAGCAGTCACTTCTTTTCAAACAGATGAGCAATGCCAGGCTGAACCGTAAAACAAATCACTCATAACTTTTAAATTTCTGTTCGAGCATTTATTCTGTCAAATTAACCGAGCAAAAAACGTACTTGTTTATGCTGAATTATTAAAATCAATGAATGGCATTACCCTCAGCAATTATTTATAGGATAATTAGATATGGAAAGTTTCATGAACACCACGTGTGACATTATGATTTTATTTGCAGTTGAAGTTGGGGGAAATGGTGGTGGAATGGTAATATCTTTGAGCTCCTTGGGGAGCCAGTAGCCGAGAAGTTTTATCGCTAGACCATGAAATCCAGAGACCCAGGTGATGCTCTGAAAAGCCATGTTCAAATCCAGCCATGGCAGTTGGTGGAATTTGAATTCAATGAAAATCTGGAATTCAGAATAATGATTACGAAACTATTATCAATGGTCAGGAAAAACACATCTAGTTCACTCATGTTCTTTGAAGAAGACTTGATCTGGCCTACATTTAACTCCAAAACCACAGCAATATGGTTGACTCTTAACTGCTCTCTGGGTAATAAATGATGGCTTAGCCCACTTGTTCCAGCAGTATATAAAAACGTCTTTGAGCAGGTTGATTAGATAATAGTGACTACAAAAGAATTAAATAAAGAAAATGATTAGAGTAGTGCTAGAAAAGCACAGCAGGTCAGGCAGCATCCTCAACAATAGATATAGCAGCGCCTGTGTCTATGGGATGGCCATTCATCTGTTGTTTTATCTTATTTAGACCACTTTGGCAGCAGTGATGTAGTTTAGTGAATCAATTCCTAATCCTTGGGTTGACATGACTTTGCCCTTTGACCTGGGAAGTATGCATTTCAGAACCTTTAGGGTGAACTTTGTGCCCACACGTGTATAATGGATGTTTTTGCTCCTCACTGCTTTGTGGAGAAATGTCCTGTCCACTTCTGGAACATTGTGGCCTCTGACTCCAATTGTTTTTCCTTAATAACTACCGGGAGCCAGGAATATTGTCCACTGGGGACTTGACTTCACAATATGGATGTTACCCAAGGTTGAGGACAATACCAGCTATGAACCTATGAACCTTTTCCCCATTTCCCTCAGGCTGGCATCATCTAAAAATGGGTGTTCCAGTTGAACTAGGTAATGTACCTTAGGTACAAGGTCGACGAGGACAGATTATTGCCTGTCAAAGAGAATGTGGCTCCAACTCCAAGGAACACAACAGAGTCAAAGTTTTCTTAAATCTCAAAAATCACAAGGTGACGGGGGGGGGGGGAGGTGGTGGAGGGATATGGTCCGTCTAATGAACTTTGGTAAGACCTCTCTCTGGATGTTGGGAATTACCCTTCAAAAAAAGGTACTCGTCCTGTATATGGAAAAAATTGTGGAAAAAAAAAAGGAAACACACCAACCAACTCTGGTAGGAACCCTCTACTGAGGTAAGGATCCCACCGAAGATGAGCCTTCTTCATCACTCTTCATAGAAGAGATAGTCACCTATTTTTCTAATAAACCTGTTCAGAGATATTACTGCACACCAGTGGACCATGTGGGACTTGACCTACATCCCCTGGCTCAGGGGATGGGATACTACCATTGCACCACAAGATGGCCCTCAGGTCTGCTTTGTTTAAAAATTAACCTATTTTTTGAACAAACCTGTTCAGAGATGTTATTACCCAGGAATAGGTGGGACTTGAATCCAGGCCTCTCAGTTCTGGGGTAGGGTCACTGCCACTGCACCACAAAGAGGCCCCTAAATCATTACTGTGGCTGAAGGGAGCAAGGATACGAAACACTCAAAGACCCCAGTGAGTTCAAACTGGGGCTCCAACCCAGGCCAGGGCTCCAACCACTAATGGATGCTGGCTCCAGGTCTGCTTTAGAAAGGACTCAGATGATGAGTTCCAGAGGGATAGCCTATTTCCTGTTACTAGGAATGCGATCTGGAAGGATTTCAAGTCCTTATGAATAGGAAGGTAGGTGTTGCTCATGACCTTTTACATCTCACGGAGCAGAATGTCGAGAGGCAGGTGTGGCAATATGGGAAAGCAGCAGGAACTAGTCAGTTGGAGTAGACTTTGGCTTTACTGCCTGCTTTAATGCACTACAAATATGCCAGCTAAGATGACTGAGCACCTGAAAGTGGCCTCCAGATTTGAAAAACCTGAAAATATCAAGAGTAATTTCTCCGAGTACAGCCCAGCAATTAACCTGTCTGGATCTTGTAATGGTCACAACATCTTGAACCTACCTCAGAGATCACATGATGTACAATTACTGATGTCTAAAATAATTTGCACATACTCTGTGCCTCCCTTTGGATTAATATCTGCGCTCATTTACTGCCACACTCGTTTGACTGAAGCAAATTCTGACTGTGTTTCCGACAAACTATGCTGACAATTTTCATGGTACTTGCATTATATTGACAGGGACATTGAGTGGAATTTAGGATTAATGATGGTTTGCTCTCTTCACAATCAAGATTGGAGTTCAGAGCAATCAAAAGAAATCATCTCCACACTATGGTAAATGGAAGGATGCAGTTTTTAATAACAGTTTTGAGGTACAATATGAAAAGAACAGAATTAAGAAGCAGATTGGCTTGAGGCTACAGGTCTGCATCAAATTACTGCTTGAGCGAACTGAAAATTATGCAAACTAATTCAAGGTCAGCTCAGGGGATGTATAGAGGGCAAATTTCCACTGGGAGGTGACTATTTTAGTCAGAGAACATTGCTACAGTGTTTCAGCTGATCCATGCTGTTGTGCAGAGAGGTGCACTAATAGGAACAACTAGTTAGAAAATAAGCACTATTACATGACTGTATACTGTGTCTAGAAACCCCACAGCATGGAAACAGGCCATTTGGCCCAGCAAGTCCACACCAACCCTTCAAAAAGCATCCCACCCAAAACCATCCCCCTGCCCTAATCCTGTATTTCCCATGGCTAATGCACCTAACCTATGCATCCCTGAGCACCATGGGCAATTTAGCATGCCCAATCCACCTAACCTGCACATTCCTGAACACTATGGGTAATTTAGCAAGGCTAGTTTACTTGACCTGCGCATCTTTGGACTATATTCATGGAGAATCGCTACATTTTTACAATGAAGGAAGTTCACTTTTGGGAAGTACTATGTTGGATTCTAATCAGTGGCATTATTTCATAGCCTTACGAATGATGGGTAATCCTCTCAAACGTATACTACTCCCCTTGATCTGTAACATAACCCAGAATTCATCAAACATCTCCTACTCCAGATTGCTCTTTTCCACGTGTTCAAAGTTATTGAGCGATTATCTTGGGATGCCTTGCAGAGAGAGCCTCAGAGGTCCCTGATTCAATAACAGGCAGAAACATTTAGGAGGCTCTTGTAGCGCAGTGGTAGTGGTCCTACTTTTGTACTGGGAGGCCTAGATTCAAGTCCCATCTATGCCAGAGGTGTATATAACATTGTTTTATGGGTTAATAAAAAAATGTGAACTCAGCATCAGTTAACCAATATTTTTGGTTTAAATTTGTGCTCTCTTCAACAACACAAACAATGACCTTATGTATTTAGAAAAATCACACATTTTCAAAATGCTTAACTGGTGACTAAATTATCCAACTGCACTGCTTTGAGAGGGGTGAAGAATTGACCTCAATAGACATCAGCTTAGAGGCTGATGATTTCAATGAGATACTTTAGATTGGAGTGAATATAGATGCTTTTGTGGTTAATGCATAACCTGCATTGAGAGCTGGTGAGTGACAGATTTAAGGGTTAATTTCTATCTAAATGTAGTTTCTTTCTTAAGTTAGGAAACAACTGAAAAAATCATTAATTAAATTCAGGGCACTTAAGTTTTATTGCAGCCTTAAAACAAGAGTATGTAATCTGTCTGAGCAGCTGTGGTGGTTAATAAGTTAGCTAATTAAAGCTAGTTTTGGGGGCACTTATGGTGCATTGGTAGTGTCCCTACCCTGGACCAGAGGCCTGGGTTCAAGTCCCACCTGTTCCAGAGGTATATAATAACATCTCTGAATGGGGTTGATTAGAAAAAGAGATTAATTTTTAAAAAGCAGGTCTGGGTCTAGACCATGTATGCTACAAACAGTTGCTGTATTTGAGTGTTCAATAAAAGATGTTCCTTGCAATTGGGTTTCTTGATTTATTACAGTGTTTATTAAACTTCAGGCTCTACCTTCAAGTACCTTTCACTTTTAAAAAAAGAAAGCATAGCCTTGTATGCCATTTCTGTGGTGTAGTGGTTATCATGTTCGCTTCATACCAAACATTAAACATTTAGAAGCTTTAGTGATGCTGTTAGTATCATTACCGCTAGACCAGGGGGCTAAGGATCAAGTCCCACCTGTGCTAGAGGTATGGAATAACATCACTGAACAGATTGGTTAGAAAAATAGGTTCATTTAGAAAAAAATTAAACCTGGTCTTGTGGTACACTGGTAGTGTCCCCTTCCTGGACCAGGAGGCCTGGATTCAAGTCTCACCTGTTGCAGAAGTGTGTAATTATATCTCTGAACAGGTAAGTTAGAAAAATAGGTTCATAATAAAGAGAGTAAATTTTTAAAAAAATTGAATCTGGTTTTGGGGGCTCCAGTGGTGCACTGGTAAGATCCCAATCCCTGGCCCAGGTGGCTAGGGCTCAAGGCCCACCTGTTCCACAGGGGTGTAATAGCATCCCTTAATATATTGATTTGAAAATAACTTAACCTTTATTTGAAAACTTTAAGCTGGTTTTCAGAAGCTTGGTTGTTTTATTTTAGTTCAAATGAAAGGAGGTCTTCCCCAGTGCTGCCTTGTCTGTACTGAAAGCTGCTTTGTGTGCACAGTGAATAAAGTGAGTGAGTGAGGGAATTCAGTCAGTCTGCTATATTCAGCTCTTCCTCTTCTACAAGAAGAAGCTGTTGGTGAGCAACTTGTAAGGCATTGTTTTTATTCCATATGTAATAAATAGCTTTTAAATTACAGTATGGCAGGTCAGCTCGGCTAAGTAGAATGTATATTCTGCAGAATGTGGGAAATTATGGATTCTAGAGAAATGCATCTGCAGGAGGTGTCAATGGCTGCACTTGGGTTTTGGAACTTGAGTGATGATTGATGCTGCTATTCTGGATCTATGTGGCAGATAACTACAGTCAGTGAAATGGTCACACCACAGGTAAGGAGCAGAGATATAGAGAGGGAATGGGTGACCATCAGGGAGAATAAGAGAACCAGGCAGGAGTCCCCTGAATTGATTTTGCTCACTGATTAGCTTTCTCTTTCGGATTTAGGTGAAGCCATGGTTCCTCAGGGAAATCGCCATCAGAACTGAGTCTGTGGTAGCTCAGCTGTTGGCAAGGGGAGAAAGGAGAAGTGAAGACAATCATGGTAGAACACTACATAGTCAGGAGATCTGGCAGAAATTGCTATGGCAGTAAATGTAACTCCAGGATGGTGCGTCACCTCCCTGGTGCCAAGTTTGAGGATGTCACAGAACAGTTGCAGGACATTGTCTTAAAGTCATAGGCCTATACAGCATGGAAACAGATCCTTCGGTCCAACTCATCCATGCCAATCAGATATCCTAAATTAATCCCATTTGCCTGCATTTCGCCTATATTCCTCTAAACCTTTCCTATTCACATACCCATCCAGGTGTCTCTTAAATGTTGTAATTGTACCAGCCTCCACCACTTCCTCTGGCTGGTCATTCCATACCCATACCACCCCCTCCATGAAAAAGCTGCCCCTTAGGTTCCTTTTATATCATTCTCCTCTCGCTTTAAACCTATGCCCTCTACTTTTGGACTTCCCACCGCAGGGAAAAAGACCTTGGCTATTCACCCTATCCATGCCCCTCATGATTTTATAAGGTCACCTATCCCTCAGTCCATGGTACTCCATGGAAAACAGCCCCAGCCTATTCAGCCTCTCCCTATAGCTCAAACCCTAGCAACATCCTTGTAAATCTTTTCTGAATCATTTTGAGTTTCACAACATCTTTCCCGTAGCAGGGAGACCAGAATTGCATGTTCTGGAATGAACAGCTCGAGGTTGTAGTCCACATGGATACAACACCATAGCTATGTAGAGGGATGAAGTCCTGAAAGCAGATTTTAGGCATTTAGAAGGGATTTAAAAAGAAAAGCAGGACCTGAAGAGGAACAATTTCAGTGTCACATTCAGTGTCACATGCTAATGGTTGTAGGAATTGAAGGATTGATCAATTGAAGCTGAAGAATTTGGTTTGGAGAGAAGGAAGTTTCAGATTTAGTTCTGATGGCTGGACAGTTACTGATCATGCAGAGTGATGCTAACAGTGGGCAGCATGATGGCTCAGTGATTAGCACTGCTGCCCCACAGCACCAGAGACCCATCCTCAGGCACTTGTGTGTAGAGTTTGCACATTCTCCCCATGTCTGCATGAGTTTCCTTCGGGATCTCTGGTTTCCTGCCACAGTCTATAGATATGCCAGATAGGTGGATTATTCTTGGGAAAGGCAGGGTGATGGAAGGGTGGAACACTCTTTGGAAGGTTGGTGTGGACTCAATTGGCCAAATGGCCTCCTTTCACACTGAGGGATTCTATGATTCTAACAGTGTGGGTTTAGGATGCAAGTTTGCTCGCTGAGCTGGAAGCTTTGTCTTCAGACATTTCATCACTGTATGCGGTAACATCATCAGTGAGCCTCTAGTGAGTATTGGAGGGTCACTAGTTCAGCGAGCAAACTTACATCCAGAAACTCAACCTGAGCTACAAACCTTCTCAAAACTCACACGTGTGGGTTCAATTCTGGAGGACTCTCCTTCTCAATCTCTTCCCTCACCTGAGGCATGGTGACCTTCAGTTTAAACCACTAGCAGTCATCTCTCTGTATTGAGAGAGCAGCTCTATGGGCTGGTAGAATGATGGTAATTCATCTTCACATAGGCAATGGATAAACTTTAAAGAAGTATTACATCGCCGAAAAAGACATTTTTATTGAAACTTTTCATTTTTCCCTCTTCCAGACAATTTGCAGGAAAGAGCAAAATAAAGGGAAAACAACATTCTCTTCATACAACAAGAGTGGTATGATTGGTTGGCAAATGGAGTCCTGATTGTTATAGGTGCTGCCATGGAGAATACATCAGTTAGATGGAGACTGACAATTCACTGTCAGACTTTGTTTAAATTTTATACAGAAGACAGGTTGACTCGAGTTCATTTCCCAACTCAATGCCTTGACCAAAGAACGGCTGCCCCTTATTTTACTGAGTGGAAACAGGCACAGTGCATGTACCTGTTATTTCTGTCTGCAGTGATCATGGCACTATATATTAACATATGTAGCTTCTACTGTACATTGCCATACTGAGAGTCTAACTGATAATCCTAAATTAGTTTTCAGTGTAATGCTTTGCACAATCCTGAAAGTGTGCACTTTGCATTCATTTTCTACTCTCTCTTTCTTTATTTGTTCCTTTGTCTTCCTATTCTAAAATCCTCCCAATCCTCAAAGTTATTTCTATTTCTGGGAACATTACAGGTCTTTGGTTTTAATCTTATACAATCCTTAACTTTCTTTGTTAACCTGGATAACTGGCTATCCGTTCTGAGCCTTGGAGAAAGGTATGGCTGCTGAAAACTCTATAATAATTAATCACTCGGGAGTACAGAACGAAAATATTAGTGAAGAGTAACACATTTTGTCAATGCATTTCATCTTGGACTCATTAGGACAAGAAATACCATTGTAGGAGGAAAGCAACATTTATACTGTTGGTCTCTTACAGACAAAGCCAAGGGAACTTACGATGGGATTCCAGATTAGAGTGGTGCTGGAAAAGCGCAGCAGTTCAGGTAGCATCCGAGGAGCAGGAAAATCGATGTTTCGGGCAAAAGCCCTTCATCAGGAATACAGGCAGAGTGCCTGAAGGGTGGAGAGATAAATGAAAGGAGGGTGGGGAGAAAGTAGCATAGAGTATAATAGGTGAATGGGGGTGGGGATGGAGGGGTTAGGTCAGGGAGGAGAGTGGAGTGGATAGGTGGAAAGGAAAATAGGCGGGTAGGACAAGTCATGGGGACAGTGCTGAGCTGGAAGTTTGGAACTGGAGTGAAGTGGGGGAAGGGGAAATGAGGAAACTGGTGAAGTCCACATTGATGCCCTGGGGTTGAAGTGTTCCGAGGCGGAAGATGAGGTATTCTTCCTCCAGGCGTCTGGTGGTGAGGGAGCGGCGGTAAAGGAGGCCCAGGACCTCCATGTCCTCAGCTGAGTGGGAGGGGGAGTTGAAATGTTGGGCCACAGGGCAGTGTGGTTGATTGGTGCGGGTGTCCCAGAGATGTTCCCTAAAGCGCTCTGCTAGGAGGCGCCCAGTCTCCCCAATGTAGAGGAGACCGCATCGGGAGCAACAGATACAATAAATAATATTGGTGGATGTGCAGGCAAAACTTTGATGGATGTCGATGGCTCCTTTGGATGGAGGTGAGGGAGGAGGTGTGGGTGCAGGTTTTGCAATTCCTACGGTGGGAGTTGAAGGTGCCAGGATGGGAAGGTGGGTTGTAGGGGGGGTGTGGACCTGACCAGGTATTCACAGAGGGAATGGTCTTTGAGGAAGGCGGAAAGAGATCGGGAGGGAAATATATCCCCTGGTGGTGGGGTCCGTTTGGAGGCAGCAGAAATGTCGGCGGATGATTTGGTTTATGCGAAGGTTGGTAGGGTGGAAGGTGAGCACCAGGGGGGTTCTGACCTTGTTACGGTTGGAGGGGTGGGTCTGAGGGCGGAGGTGGGGGATGTGGATGAGATGCGTTGGAGGGCATCTTTAACCATGTGGGAAGGGAAATTGCGGTCTCTAAAGAAGGAGGCCATCTGGTGTGTTCTATGGTGGAACTGGTCCTCCTGGGAGCAGATACAGCTGAGGCAGAGGAATTGGGAATATGGGATGGCATTTTTGCAGGAGATAGGGTGGGAAAAGGTGTAATCCAGGTAGCTGTGGGAGTCGGGTTTGTAAAAAAAAAATCAGTGTCAAGTCGGTCATCATTAATGGAGATGGAGAGCTCCAGGAAGGGGAGGGAGGTGTCAAAGATGGTCCAGGTAAATTTAAGGTCAGGGTGGAATGTGTTGGTTAAGTTGATGAATTGCTCAACCTCCTTGCGGGAGCGCAAGGTGGCGCTAATGCAGTCATCAATGTAGCGGAGGAAGAGGTGGGGAGTGGTGCCGGTGTAACTACGGAAGATGGACTGTTCTACGTAGCCAACAAAGAGATAGGCATAGCTGTGGCCCATACTGGTGCCCATGGCTACCCCTTTGGTCTGGAGGAAGTGGGAGGATTCGAAAGTGAAATTGTTGAGGGTGAGGACCAGTTCAGCCAAACGAATGAGAGTGTCAGTGGATGGGTATTGTTGGGGACATCGGGAGAGGAAGAATGGGGAATAGAGAAATGGCAGAGACACTAAATGGCTACTTTGTATTTGTTTTCACCAAAGAGGATTAAGGAAAGCCCTCAGAATTAGGATCCAAGGAATAAGGACAAATGAGGAATTGAATTAGTATTGGTAAGTTTAAAAAAAATCACACAAAAACAGGTTATAGTCCAATAGGTTTATTTATCTTGCTGTTCACAATCAAAAATAATGATGTGAATGTGAGTACAAAGTGTAATGTTTCCCTGGTTGGAAATAAATCAAGCTGGATAGTATCTTGTGAGGAAGAGACAAAGCAGCTTCAAGAGAATTTGGTAGACATAATGTGTGGGTGAGAACATGGCAAATGGAATACAATGGGGAAAAATGTGAAGTTTTTCAATCTGGTAGGTAGAACAAATGGTAAGAGATTAGGAAGTACTCATTTAAAAAGCAGTAACACCCATGGCAGTGCCCTTTGCTCAAGCCCAACTTGTGTCATAACATGTCTGTACAGGCTGATTAAAAGATAATTATAAAGGGAACTAGGTGTCATCATTAGCAGATAGAATGCCCCATCAATCTATTCCCAATCATCAGTAAAGTGATGGAAGGTGACATCAACAGTGCTATCAATCAGCACCTGCTCAGCAATAAACTGCTTAGTGACGCAGTTTGACCTCCTCCAGGGCCACTCAGCTCCTGACATCATTACAGCCTTGGTTCAAACATGGACAAAGAGCTGAATTCCAGAGATGAAGTGAGAGTGACAGACCTTGACATCAAGGCCACATTCAACTGAGTGTGGCATCAAGAAGCTCCAGTAATATTGAAATAAATTGGTATCAGGTGGCAAACTCTCCACTAGTTGGAGTCGTAGCTGGCACATAGGAAGATGATCGTGGTTGTTGGACATCAATTATCTCAGCTCCAAATATCTCTGCAGGAGTTCTTCAAGGTAGTGTCCTAAGCCCAACCATCTTCTGCTGCTTCATCAATGACTTTCCTTCCATCATAAGATCAGAAGTGGGGATGTTCGCTAATGATTGCACTATGTTCAGCACCATTCACAGCTCTATAAATATTAAAGTAGTCCATATTCAAATGCAACAAGATCTAGACAATATCCAGGCTTGAGCAGACAAGTGGCAAGTAACATTCACAGCACACAAATGTCAGTCTATGACTATCGCCAATAAAAGTCAGTACGGTGGCTCACTGATTAGCACCGCTGCCTCACAGCGTCAGGGACCCAGGTTCGATTCCCTCCTTGGGCGACTGTCTATGTGGAGTTTGCACATTCTCCTTGTCTCTGCATAGGTGTGATCCAGTTTCCTCCCACAGTCCAAAGATGTGCAAGTCATCTAGATTGACCATGTTAAATTGACAATAGTGTAAGGTGTATTTGTCAGAGGAAAATGGGTCTGGGTGAGTTACTCTTTGGATGGTTGGTGTGGACCTGTTGGGCTAAAGGGCCTGTTTCCATGCTGTGGGAAACTAATCTAAGTCTAAAAAAAGAGACACCCTAACCACTGACCCTTGACATTCAAAAGTGTTACCATCACTGAATTCCCCACTATCAACAACCTTGGGGTTGCCCTTGACCAGAAACTCAGCTGATCTCACCATATAAATACAATGGCTACAAGAGCAGATCAGAGGCTAGGACTACTACCGAAAAAACTCACTTCCTGACTCCCTGAAGCCTGTCGACCATGTAGAAGGCACAAGCCAAAGTATAATGGAATACTTCCCACATGCCTGAATGAGTGCAGCTCCAACAACACTTCAGAAGCTTGACACCATCCAGGACAAAGCAATTCTCTTGATTGGCAACACATCCACAAGCAGCCACTTCCTCCACCACTGAAGCTTAGCGTCAGCAGTGTCTACTATCTACAAGATGCCCTGCAGAAATTCACCAAAGATCCTCAGACAGCACCTTCCAAACACATGATTGCTTCCATCTAGAAGCACAAGGGCAGCAGATATATGGGAACACCACCACCTACAAGTTCCTCCAAGCCACTCACCATCCTGACTTGGAAATATATTGCTGTTCCTTCACTGTTGCTGGGTCAAAGTTGGAATTCACTCCCTAAGGGTATTGTAGGTTAAACTATAACATGTGGACTGCAAGAATACAAGACAGCATCACCTTCTCAAGGGCAATTGGGAATGGGCAATAAATGCTGGCCCAGCCAGCGATGCCCATGTCCCACGATTGATTTTTTTTTAAAAAAGTTGCAGCAAACAAATGGGAAAGTTAATGGTATACTCACCTTAATCGTAAGATGACTTGTTTACAGGAACATCAAAGTCTTGTTTCAGGTGTATCGACAGTTTTGATCTCCCTTAATTTGGGAGGGAATTATTACCTCAACAGCAATATCTTAGATCATTCCACTTGAGACAGCAGTTATCAAACTTCCCAATGCATTAGCGTGTGTGTTCTCATGCCCAATCACAAGGTAATATTTGGTAGCACCTTCAATTTGCAGTTCCAGTGGCTCTATAAAGAGTGTTTATCATTAACATGGCACAAGGACTTGGACAGAAACAACTGAGATTGTATCAGAGCTAAACATCAAGTTGCTTTGTCAACTCGTTGCTTAAAGGGAAAATGAGGACTGCAGACGCTGGAGATCAGAGTCGAGAGTGTGGTGCTGGAAAAGCACAGCAGGTCAGGCAGCATCCGAGGAACAGGAAAATTGATGTTTCGGGCATAAGCAATTCATCAGGGTTAATGAAGCCCTGCATACTGATGAAGGGCTTATGCCCAAAAGGTTGATTCTCCTGTTCTTCGGATGCTGCCTGAGCTGCTGTGTTTTTCCAGCACCACACTCTCAACAACTCACTGCTTAACCCAAGACATCACACATGCCAAAAAAGATTAAACTTAGAAAATAATCTGTAAACAATGATACATAATTCAAGGGGGAGTGATATTTTGGGAAGTGGCATTCACTTTTGGTAAACAGCATCTGTTGGGGACTTCATTCAATCAAAAAGTCTTGACATATTTGGTCTCAAGTTAATAGATAGATGTCAGACGTTAGTTTTTATTTTTATTGGAATGTTGCTCTGATTCTCGTGGTAAAATGAAAATAGCCCATTTTCCATCAGTATTAATTCTGCTGTTTCATTGGAATGAGTTAAAGGAACAAATTGATTTCTGGCTCCCTTATCCTTTCATAAGAAGCAAAGGCCACTCGCGTCAAAGTGAACCCCTGTTAATTCATTTCCCGTCATTTATGCTGAAAAGGAAACTCATACAAATGCCAAATCATGATCTCTGTATTAGGATTGCCTCCTCACAGAGTTCTGCCATATTTTATGACTAAAGTTACAGTTATGCAAGCTACCCACATTTGACCTTCACCTCAAAGGCATAAACAAAACGTTGTGTTTGTCATTGTCTCATGTAGAGATTCACTTCAGCTCTTTCTTGCTTTATGACAAATGTCACAATGAACCTATCACCACTCCCATGGCAAATTCATCCAGCCTTTTGTTTCTGTTTTCTTTCCTGCCGTCATTAAGAATTAGATAAATGTTTCCCCTCACTTGATATAAGCAGAGGGTCCAACAAGATGTTACGATGGCTGCAGTTTTACCGACAATATCAGTGAAGGGATATCTTTCCTTTTGTGGCTCTGCTGTGAGTCGTGATGCAGAGAGTTGCTGTTGTCATCAGATTGGATGTAGAAGCATTCTGGGTATTCAGGGTTTGGAGGGATATGGGTCAGGTGCTGGCAGGTGGGACTAGATTGGGCTGGGATATCTGGTCAGCATGGATAGGTTGGACCGAAGGATCTGTTTCCATGCTGTCCATCTCTATGTCTTGTTGTAACTTAGCCCGACTACCCATTTTGTCACATAATCTTTAGCACCTTTCCCAAAACCCGATCATTATTAAATCTGAAATTATCAGACCTGTTTTTGTGGCGGCAGAGAACTCCAGAGTTCCACTCCCATTTAATCACAGGAGGCTCAAGGTGCTGAAGGAGGCCATTCAGCCTATTATGTCTGCACTGGCTCTTCAAATGACCATAATGACTAAGTGCTATTCTCCTGCCTTTTACCCATGCCCTCACTCATTGTTCCTACTTGGTTACTCTGGGATGTCCTCTGGGATGCCTCAGTTGAAGCTGCCTCCACAACACTTCCAGACACTGCATTGCAGGTGCATGATATCTTTTGACCTCCCAGAAATGTTGTGGCACACCGCCACGAAGGTGGGATTTGAACCTCGATCTTCTGATCCAAATTTCGGATCTCCGAATGCACTACAGACCCCAATTTTATGTGCCAGAGTAATTCCTGATATTAACCCAGAATGAGGAAGCTCTTATTGAACGGTTATCGAATCTTTCAGCAGAGAAAATAATTCACCTCAATTTACCTGATCAACTTTGCCTGAGGGCAGGATTTTTAAGGGATCGTTGAGACAGAAATTCTGACTGCATTTAAAAAGATACTTGAATACGCACTTGTACAACCTACGAAACTATAAAGAAGAGCTGTAAAATGGGACTAAATTGGATCATTCTTTTAATGTTGGCATTGACATGATGAGTTAAATGGACTCTTTTGTGCTGTGAATTTTTATGGTTTCATGAATCTGAAATATTTTTGGTCTCAGAAATTCATGGTGCTTTTCCAGAATCCTGGAATGATTTAAGCTTTCAATATTAATCCCACAAAACAGAGCAAACAATTCAGGGACATGCGCCTACAGCTAAGATATAAACCCACAAAACCTTCTATTAATTTTAAAGGCAATTTTCAGGGAGTTGGGCAAATGGTTAATTAATGTAATAAAGCATTGTGATGCAGGCTATAGCAAAGCTAACGTTTGACAAATAAGTTGGAAAGAATTGATCGAGTGATTTGTTGTTGTCATATGTACTGAGATACAGTGAAAAGTGTTGCTTTGAGTGCTATGTGGACAGATTGGTCCATACAAAGCGCATTAGAGTAGCAGAACAGAATGAAGTAAATAGTGTCACAGCTGCAGAGAAGGTGCACTGAAAGAGAAATCAGGATTAACATTTGAGAGGTCTATTAACAAGTCTGATAACAGCAAGGATGAAACTGTTCTTGAATCTATTCGTACATGTATTCAAACTTTTATATCTTCTGCCCAACGAGGAGGATGGATGAAAATCTAACCAAGATGGGACGAGTCTTTGGTTATTTTGGATGCTTTCCTGAGGCAGCAGGAAGTATAGATGGAGTCAATGGATGGGAGGGTGGTTTCTGTGATGGACTGGGCTGTGTTCATGACTCTCTGTAGTTTCTTGCAGTCTTGGAAAGACCAGTTGCCAAACCATGCTGTGAAGCATCCAGATAGAATGTTTTCTGTAGTGCATTTATTATAATTGGTTAGAGTTCTTGAGAACATGCTGAATTCTCTTGGCCTGCTGAGAAAGTAGAGATGTTTCTGTGCTTTCTTGACCATTACATCAATGTGGATGGACCAGGACAGATTGTTGGTGATCATCACTCCCAGAAACTTAACACTCTCCACCATCTCCACCTCAGCTCCATTGATGCAGACAGAGACATGCCCTTCAGTCCACTTCCTGAAGTCAATGACCAGCTCCTTCATTTTGTTGATGTTGACAGAGAGATTGTTACCTTTACACCATGGTATGAAGCACTCAATTTCTTTCCTGTATTCTGTCTTATCATTGTTTGAGAGTCTCCTTACAATGGCGGTGTCATCAGCAAACTTGTAAATGGAGTTGGGACAGAATTTGGCCACACGGTAGTGAGCATTCAAGGAGTATAGCAAGGGCCTTGTGTGGCACCAATGTTGAGGATTATTGTGGAGGAGCTGTTGTCACCACTTCTTACTGTTTGCAATCTATAAGTCAGGAAGTCAAAGGTCCAGTTACAGATGGGGGAGCTGAGACCTAGATCTCTGAGTTTAGAGTTCAGTTTGTTTGGAATTACAGTGTTGAAGGTGGGAACTGTAGTCAATATGTCAGAAATTGACATAGATATCCTTGGTATTCAAATGTTTCAGGGATCAGTGTAAGGGCAAGGACATCATGTCTGCTGTGAACCTGTTGCTGGTAGGTGACTTGCAAAGGATCAAGGCAATTTGGAAGGCTGGAATTGATGTGAGCAATGAGTAACCTCTGAATATGTACAATAGGCATTTGGAAACAACAGCACAGGTTTCAATCTTGGATTCAGGAGTAGTTTCTCAATAGACATTATCCCACTGGTATCCCTCCTTCATTATCTGTTCTATTGAAATGGAATAGTTAAGTATTGAATGGAGGATATAATGAACATTTTATCCAACATTTTGCACTACCTTCCAACATGATTTTCTGCCTTAAGATCTATTCGTCTTGCATTCAACATGCTCATACCTATATTTATTCACGCTGACTTTTGAAGGCTGAGCGAGGCAATGCATAAGCAATGTCACTACCACTACTGCTGCTGTCATGCTCCAAGCTGAAAACAAAAAAAATGCTGGAGTTCACAGCACATCAGGCAGCATCCATGGAGAGAGAGCAAGCTAACGTTTCCAATCTATATGACTTCATCAGCAATGCCATGAAGTTATGCGTGTGTGCACGTGTGCGTGACAGTGAGTGTCAGAGTGAGGGTGAGAGTGAGGGTGAGAGTGATTGTGTATGTGTGTGAATGTGAGCGTGTGTGCGCATGTGTGTGTGTGTGAGAGTGAGTGAGAATGTGAAAGTTTCAATGTGTGTTAATTTCACAATGTATACACACAATGGACAATTAAATTTTTTGTGTAGGAAGGAGCAGCAATTCTTCAAAGTTTTTCCTCAGATTTCTGTTTGCTATTGCCTTTGGGTATGTCCTTGTGTACTCTGCACCTCTGGAAGGAACTACAGAAATATCATGTTTCCACTCTGACTTGGAATCACCGTGTTGGATGTTAACCCCCCACTGCACCTCCCCTGCCCCCGTAGTCACACCCCTACTTCCCTCAGCTCTTTGGAGTTCGACATAGGCACATCCTGAGCCTCGGGCTTATTGGCTTGTCTCTATGTTTACACTGTGGTCTGCTTTGGTCATACCAAAAACGTTAGATGTGAAATTGTGCCCAGTGCCCTTATTATTTTACTGATGTCATGCTAGATCGAAGTAGTTCCAAATCTATTTAATATACACTCAAACCTTGAATGGATATAAATCACTGGAGCGGGTGCAAAGGAGATTCAGCAGAATGTTGCCTGGGATGGAGCATTTCAGTGAGGAGGAGAGGCTGGATAAGATCGAGTTGTTTTCTTTGGAGCAGAGAAGATTTATAAGGGGCATGTTCAGGGTAAATAGAAAGCATCTGTTCTCCTTAATCAAAGGGTAAAGAACAAGGGGGCATAATTGGCCAAAACATTCAATGCTTTCGAGAAGGAGTTAGATATTGTTCTTCAAGCTCAAGGGATCAAAGGGTATGGAGAGAAGATGCGATCAGCCAAACTGACTTGGATGATCGGCTGTGATGATATTGAGTGGTGGGGTAAGCTTGAAGGGCTGAATGGCCTACTCCTGCTGCTATTTTCTATGCTTTCTATGAGTTTTAAAGTTCCACTCATTTAACTATCATTCATGGATATCTGCCAAAGTATATTACAGACCTGCAACTAGAGAACACACTCATAATACATAGGGATTCAAAGCTGGAGTAAGGTATTTTGCCTTTTGACCCTCCTTTGCCATTCAATAAAATACTGGCTGATCTGAAGGTACTGTCATCCACATTCCTGTCTATCTTTGATGACTTTTCACCTCTTTGTTCAATAAGGATTTATCTACCACTGCCTTAAAGTATCCAAGGACTCTGCATCCAGGAAGGAAGTTCCAAAGACTCTCACTGCTCTGAGAGAAGAAAAGAGTCTCTGTTTTAAATGGATCAAAATGCCATACTTTTAAACCATGTTTATGTCCAGGTTACACATCTCTGCAGAGGAAACTCCAGTCTTTATTTAACAGAATACACTCACTACAATGTTCCAGCTCCAGTTTGCAGGATGACCGAATTAAGTGAAGACAGAGAAGTCAAGTAATTGGTAACAGTAACGTTAAAAATAAAGGAAAAGGTGAAAATAGTCAGCAAACGATTCTCAGGAGACTGGAGTAGACGAGCAATCCAAATTTGGTCATTCAACTCAGAATATTCGCTGGACTTCTCCAATACAACTTTATGATTCAGCTTTTCTTCATTGTTTTTAAAGCATTCGTAAGTACAAAGAATATGAGGATGTTATTTTTGGCAATACAGGATTGATGACAAATTAATGAATCTGCTTTAATACAGAAATAATTCTTGGGAAGCCTAAGTGACCTATTTTCATATTCTTGGAACCACATTTTCATATTCTTAGAACCATAGCTCATAATTTCACGTGAAACTTAGATGGATTCATATATAATAAAATCAGTGGGGTCAGTGCAATTAAGCAATAGCATTATTAATTATATTGTATACATCTGTAATAGTAATCTATTTGCATTTGGGTATAATGCAAGATCTGGAGAGGTGATCATTGCAATGTACCATTCAAGATACAAAGTTATACCTACTTATTGGGAAATCAATCACTGCAATTGTTATAAAATTAGCCTTTCTCCAAAGACCTCTGCAAGTAAGTTAGGTTTTCTATAAAGTGGAACTTGGACTCTTCTATGTAACTATGAATTATTACGTCTCAGAGAAACCTTAAATTACCAAGTACAGCCCCCAGCCCAATATAAAAGACTCATTGTATTGTCTGCAATACTTAGCCAAATTTGTGCAATTCTTCATCTTCTGAACCAAAGGAGAAATATAACAGATGACAAGCAGTGCAAACTCAAGTAACACAGCAGAAGTCCAACACTTTATTAGATCTATTCAGTATGCTTTCTAATGAAATGTAGATGGGTTAAGATTCTTTCAGCTTTAGAATAGAACAAAGCACAGATCTAAATGTACACAAGTTTCATACTCTTGCAAGATTTTTGAGATCTGAAGACCCGACTGATTCAAACTGTTGCGAACATTCAACATAAAAGGTGTCACTGCTTACATATTTCTTTGAGGAAGAGTTCTTACCTAAATTGTCCTGGAGTGGGACTTTTGCCCGACTGTGCCTGTACCACCTCAGGTGAACCGTCTGGTTTTCTCGAGAGAGAGAGAGAGGGAGAGAGAGAGAGACAATGCACAATTCAAGTGTCAGTCATAACATATAACCTGAGGTCCCACCTGGAATAACCCAGATTGGAAATGTATAATTGTAAGTGAGGTCATATTCAGAATCAGAAGACGAAATGAATTGAAAGGATTCAGAGGGATATGGGCCAAATACTAGAAAATGGAACTAGATTAATTTAAGACATCTGGTCGGCATGGATGAGTTGCTATACAGCTCTATGACATGATTCCTAAGGAATGATTTGGTTGGAGGGAAGATAATTACTTTGCCAGTAGTCCCAGAAAAGCCAAGTGAAGATGGAGCTATTGTGGGATATGTTCCAGGAATATTTCTTGGAAGTGATCCGAGCAATGGTTAAACTTTTTGCATAGGTGAAGATCAAATTGGTACCACAGACAGAGATTTAGCCACCTGAAACTTTCTTTGGACATTTTGATAGCCTGAAGAAAATGACCAATTGGTGTCTGATCAAAGCTCAGGCCATTGCTCCAGACTTGAACAAACTAGCACACTGTGCAACAAATGAAACTGAAGCAGATGGAGCTCCAGAATAGATCTGTATTAAGAAGGATCTGATTGGGAACATGCGTGCCCTGCTAGTGCATCACTAACATGTCCTCACGTACACAAATTTGCATAAATTAGAATGATTATTGAACATTAAAAGAGAAATTGTACTTTATTTCACACTTGTACCACTACTGTAATCATCTTATTATCTTGATGAAATTATATGTTAAAACTATGCGTTTAACTGTGATTTGTGACTTATACACTGAGATTATTGTTGACTGTGCATGTGCACAATACTAAACAATTTTTTGAAATTTGGAATAAAATTTGTAATTTGATTTATACTTTATTTATATGATCAGATGTACTTGTTGATTAAAATACTATCATTTATTGTATTTGTTAATATTTGTGACTATTGTTAAGGCAGGTTGCTGCTAATGAATTAAAACATAGGATTCAGATGAAAAGGTGGAAACCTCAGATCATATGAAGAGTCAAAAATAGCTCTCCAGTGTTGCTACCCAAATATTGTCAGGAGACATTAAGGATAGCTCATAAGGACATGCAGAGATGTGAAAGACCCAAATACGTTCTGGTTGGCCAGTTATAGGCAGGACATATTAAGCTTGAGAAGGTTCAGAAGAGATTTACCAGGATGTTGTCAGGAATGGAAGGTTTGAGTTATAAAGAAAGGCTGGATAGGCTGGGACCTTTTTCACTGGAGTGTAGAAGGTTGCGAGGCGATCTGATAGAAGTTAACACAGTAATGAGAGATATGGACAGAGTTAATGGTAGTTGTCTTTTCCCTAGGATGGGGGAGTTCAAGACTCAGGGGCACATTTTTAACGTGATAGGAGAGAGATTTAAAAATGACTTAAGAGGCAAAATATTTTACACAGAAGATGGTTTGCATGGGGAATGAACTTCCTGCGAAAGTGATGGATGCGTGTGCAATTCCAACATTTGAAAGACCTGTGGATAAGTACATGAATAGGAAAGGTTTGGAGGGATGTGGGCCAGGAGTAAACTGGTGGGACTAGTTTAGTTTGGGATTATGGTTGGCAATGAACTGGTTGGACTGAAGGGTCTGTTTCCGTGCTGTATGACTCTATTACTCTATAAGGTAAAAACAATGACTGCAGATGCTGAAAACCAGATTCTGGATGAGTGGTGCTGGAAGAGATTGTTAGGTTTTTTTTGTTAGGCATGAATAATAAATTCCTGATGAAGGGCTTTTGCCCGAAACGTCGATTTCGAAGCTCCTTGGATGCTGCCTGAACTGCTGCGCTCTTCCAGCACCACTCATCCAGAATCTATTACTCTATATATAAGTCACTATTTCTCCTGGCCAGGACTGCACAAGGACACAGCAGAGTTTAATAAACTATGCCACTTTGTGGGAAAACTACAACCTGAAACAAAACAAGCACCAATAATTCCAATATTTGCTTTTGTGGAAACATTTAGCAGGCTGTTGTTAAACTGTGTAGGACTTTTCTAGAAACAGAAGTGGTACACCATTATATCTTCACCACTAGTCAGTTTCCCAGCGGCTACTCTCCTGAGGATAATGCCTGCCAAAATAGTTGTAGGGAAGTTAACCCAGTTCTTCACTCGATTTGGATGTGGATTCAGATCCAGGTGATCAAGACTTTGATTTTATACCTAATTTTTTGTCAGGGAATTATGAGCAGCTTGGGTACAATAATTAACATCCTCAACATACTGCCCACAGATACAAGGTGCTTTATAATGGTACCACCAAACTAAGGGATACAAAGGGCTAAAATTTATTTTGTTTATCATCTGGAATTCACCAACTGATCTACTGAATTTAATTATTTTGAAGTAATTTGTGGACACATGAGATAAGAGATCCTCTTGAACTAATTAAACAAAGGGTTTTAGAAAAGAGGGACAAATCGTCTTTGTCCATTAATATATCCAGATTCCAGTAGAGAATCTCAAGTGCCAACAAACTCTTCAAAAACATCTTGGAACTTCATAAATCATCAGGAAGACAATACAGGCTAACAAACATGTAAAATCTGGTAGATACTTAGTACCAACATGCATCATGAATTACAACCATGAGTAGTAATATCTGATGGGGAGAGTTCAGAAGAACAAGGAGTAACTTCAAAATTAAACTACTGAGGGATATTCAGAAAACATTCCTTCATGTAAAGGGAAATGAAGATCTGAAACTCTTTCCCACAAAAAGCTTTTGAATCTGGGGTCAAATGGAAAATTTAAAACTGAGATTGTTAAGTTTTTTTTTTGTTAGGCATGAATATTAAACTTTATGGAGCCAAAACCATGGAGTTAAGAAACAGATCAGTTACGATTGACTTCAATGGCAGAATGGGCACAAGGAGCTGAATGACATTCCCTTGTTCCCAAGTTCCTTCCCTTAATAACTGCTTAGGTTTTTGGAGGAATGCTCGAACAAGGCATCGTCACATTCAGGATGAGGAAGAAAATTGCAAACAGGTTCAATGCTGCACATCAGTCTCTGGCCTTGTACATGGGGCTTGGTAATTTCTACATAGCAACAACTTATGTTATCTTCTTTAAGAGGTTTATTGCTAAAACATGATCAAGGGACAATAACATCTTACTTTATTCCTAGATAACAAATTATTGCAAAAATTTGTTCTTTCTTTATAATCTATTCCCAAACCAGGAATTGTGTTCTGATTGCAGATGTTAATTTTCCACATGATTACAAAGGTTGGTGTTACTGTCCAAATTTACTGGGCTCTTGATGTTTTTCCATTGAAAATAGTTGATTTTCCCTCGAATATATTGTGTACTTTGGACATTTTCCAGTTATCAAGTCAGATGTCACACACATGTCCCACAATGCAAATCATATTTTATTACAGATGCAAAATCTCTTCTATAAAAGAAAGAAAGTAAATGGCCTGAAGCCTCAAATGTACATGCAATTTATTGACCTCTAATTCACCTTGGGATCTTATGAACCTCATATAAATATTTTGGATCCTAGAGGGGATACTTGAGATGTGCCCATAAAATAATAGACCATGTTAACAACTGAAGCACAAAACTGCCTTTCCTCACTCCATTCTACATATGAGCCTCACTATAATAGAATCTTCTAGCATTATATGTTTATTCAAAGAAAGACATATTTTTGTTTAATCAGCCACAGGAATCATTCCGTTAAACCACAGATAAACACATACAGAAATATTTTCACAACTTAGTTGTATGTAGTTTCTTTAAATGCTTAATTTTGACACTTTGACCATTCCTTTTATAGACCAAAGTGCAATTGATTGTACCAATGTTACAAAGACAAAACATAAAACAACTCAGGAAAATGTACAATTATTGATGTTGGCTCAATCTAACAATGGCTTCACTCTTCGTTATACATCATCTATTGCAGTCACTTGCAAATGCAAATGGAGTCCTAGTTTCCCATTTTTGAAATAATATTTTTGATATATCTTCTTATTTAATCAATGAAAGCAGAATTAAGGGCGGCAGCGATCTACGTAATGCTCCTAAAGGAGCAGCCACAAGTCTAAAGGAGCATCGTAAATCTGAGCCACCCTTGGGACCGATTTTCAGTTCAAATTTAACGTTGTTTGGATACAGGAACTTGAAATGTAGCTGTGAGTGAATGAACCATCTAATTTTGGTGATTTGAGGCTGTCTGAGTGGATCAGCTATCACTGTACTTTTTAACAGTCTTGATGACAGCTCCTTTCACTAATCGTTCAGTCATCAGCAAAGAAATTCCTGACAAAAATTCCTGGCACATTTGCTGGTACAAAACTAGGGCATTTTCCTCATAAAAGGTGGAAGGTTGTGAAAACGAGTTACCTTTGGACATTTGAGGGTCAGAAGAAATGTGTTCGGCAGGGGCTGTTCAATAAAGCGTGTTAGGGAATTAGACAGATTTGAAAGGGCTTTGTGTAGTAGGAACAGAGAGACCCTGGGTTTCAGGTAAATAACTCTTTGAGGTTTACATCACATGTAAATAGAGTGGTTAAGAAGGCATTTAGCACATTTGCCTTCATTGCTTGGACCTTTGAGTATACGAGTTGGGAAGTCATTTTGAGGTTGTACAGGATGTTAGTGAGGCTTCTTCAGGAGTACTGTGTCCAGTTCTGGGTGCCCTGTTATAGGAAAGATATTATTAAGCTGGAGAGGGTTCAGAAAAGATTTACCAGGATGTTGCCAAGAGTGGAGGGTTTGAGTTAAAGGGTGAGGCTGGATAGGCTGGTACTTTTTTAACCAGTGCATGGGAGGTTGAGGGGTAACCTTATAGAGACTTATAAAATTATGAAGGATATAGATAAGATGAATGGTGTTTTCCCAAAGATGGAGGATTTCAAGACTGGGGGATATATTTTTAAGGTGAGAGGAGAAATTTTAAAAAAAGACATGAGGGGCAATTTTTCATGTGTGGAATGAACTTCCAGAGGAAGTAAAGGATGCAGGTACAGTTATAACACTTAAAAGACATTTGGGATAAGTACATAAATAAGAATATTTGAAGGGATATCATCCAAGAGCAGGCAGGTGGAAATAGTTCAGTTTGGGATTAAGATCAGCAACAACTGATTAGACTAAAGAGTCTGCTTGTTCTGAATTAATTAGCTTTGATCTCAATTAACCTTTGTGCCATTGACAAAAAAATTAAAAGAAAATAAATTAACAAGTGTCCCTACTCTTGATCATCATCCCTTGGCTCCTGCCAGAGAGTGAGGTCAAGAAGGAATTGGATTCAGGTGCAATGCCTTCCCACTGATAGAGCTGGTTGACATTCAAGTGCGATTGTTGCAAAACTGCACTGACAAAGCAATTAAGCTCAGCCATTGCTAACACACCTTATGAATCCAATTATGTAGAATTTACCAACCATGGTTTTAAATACTGTGTTCTGCCTACATTTAATCTAGGAGGTAGGGATTTCATATTCCATTTGCTCTACTGGTGTGTCATAACACCTCTGAACAGTTTGATTAGAAAATAGTCTGAATTAGTTTTGTGGTGAAATAGCTCAGTTGTACGAGCATTTAAAACATGAAGTTTTAAATGTTCTGACTTCAATCCTGTTTATTTTTAAAAAGTGTGTGAAAGTCACTCAGTTGTGCATGATAGCAATTCCTGGGAATAGATAAGAAAATTAAAAACAAATTTTCTGTTGGCAAGAGTGTCTATAAAGCTCACAATGCTTCTCCAACAGAAAACACTATTCAGATGAGTATTTGTAAAGCCACAGGTACAAATGTACAAGCCAAGTGCTGGAAAATGGGATTAGAATGGGATGTTTAATGACTCATGGAGTAACAGGCCTCTTTCATTGTTGTTTAAAAGTATGACTCTACAAATCAGATGGGATAGGTGGATAAGCAATCACTTCTTGAGCAAAGTTATGTAGTGCTCTGGTATCTATGAACATGTAGGTTCACTAACATCCTTTGGGGAGGAAAATCTTACTTAGTCAGGCCTACATGTGACTCCAGACTCTCAGCAATATGGTTGGCTCTTAACTGTTCTCTGGGCAATTATGGGATGGGCAATAAATGCTGATCTAGCTAGGGACGCCCACATTCTATTAGTGAATTTAAACAATTTTTTTTTTAAATCTCTAACACCCACTAGAAAGGCCTTTAAAGAGAAAGTTAAAAGGGAGGTGAGATTGTTCAACGATAAATGTAGAATTCAATAGGATATGTCTCACTGAAAATGAAAGATATGTTGTGGTTTTGCAGATCTAACATCCACTGTTCACTCTTCGTCAGTAAGCTCAATAAATTACCACAAGTTGAAAAATAGTCTGCACTTTCTCACACAACAGCACAACCCAGAATAAAATCATTTGGTCTACTATACCAGTGCTTGATTTTAAGTAAAGGGTGCTTTCTATGAAGATCTGCAACATCTGTTAAGAATATGGCACGATAAATTAAAATGGTTTCTTGAAATCAGATACGATCTCGAGTCATTTGTTCATCCCTCAGAAGATAACTAATCCCAGGCATTTCTTTGTGTGTTTATATACACATATATGTATATATGACTGAGCAAAAAGTGGAGTTCAGCAGAACTCAAATTAGTGCAGAAGAAGAGGTTTGCATTAAGTACAATCGACACATGGAATATAACCACCTTTTGATCATGAAGGACAAATCCATCTTCGTAAAATAAATGAAAGTAAAACCCTCCTTAGCTTTTGTTTGGTGATTCATTATTAGAAAGAGCAGTATCAGATGTTAAGTGTTTTGTTGTTTATATAAAACTGGGGCTAAAATATACTTCAAGCAGCCTGTGAATTTGCTCGCAGATGAGACCGTTCTAAAACTGGCCTTTATCATATAACTTCACAAACGTTTGAAAGAAAACGTTTTTCAAAAATAGATTCGGCCTCAGTCATTTGGTTGATGTGTCGTTGAAGGGATCTTCCCGTTGTATTAATTGTTCTCCGCAGCCTCTAGACTTATGTTGCAAGATTATGTCGGATTCACTTCCCCTTTTTTTTTCTCATCATGTTGTCCTTTCTAGTGACACATTTCGATTTGGATCAGAATAGGGATTTTAATTTTCTTTCCAGGAAAGGAGTGCTGAAGTGGTAAGCAGGAATGTAGCATCCCTAGCTGGAGTGAAATGCTATTCTCCCTGGGTCTGACTTTTGGATGACAGTAAATACACACTGGGTGGTGATAATTCCCAGCATGTTGTTTATCGCCAGGGTGACTGACTGACTGATTTGCTTTTTCTCCTATTGCTATTTCCTGGGACATTACACATCATGTAGTAACTGTTTCCCTTTAATTTTACATAAACCCGAGTTTCTCAATTGAAGCCTGCGGTTAAAAAGACCATGAACTGTAGGAACAGAAGTAGCCGTTCACTGCATTTGAATCTGCTCTGCCGTTCTGAGATCGTGGTTAATCTGTTCTTAACTTTCCTGCCTTTTCTTCATGATCCTTGATTCCCTTATCGAGTTTTGTAAAGAAAATCCTTCTATCTCAACTTTAAATCTACCAATAGGGCCTTGCATCACTTTCCTGATATTTACTGCAATTGTTTTGGGTGGTTGTGACCAAGTGGAAGCCTCAGCTGGAAGTAGTGTGTACGGTTTTTAATCTGAGGAGGTGACAGCTGTGTGGTATTTATGGTAGATTATTAATCCAACAATGTTCCAGAGATCTGGGTTCAAGTCCAACACTGGTAGATGGTGGGACATGAATTCAGTTATCAAAAAAAAATCCTGGAATTAAGAATCTACTGATGACAATGAAATAATTGATTGTTGGGAAAACCCATCTGGCTCATTAATGTCCTTTTACAGAAGGAAATCTGCCATTCTTACCTGGTCTGGCCTTCATGTGTCTCAGGCCCCCAGCAATGTAGTTGATGTTGACCAGCCCTCTGGGTGATTAGGGATGGGCAATAAATGCTGGCCCAGCCAGTGACACCCACATGCTGAATGAATAAGAAAAAAACGAATGCATTGGAGAAAGTGCAAAAATGTGGTGATAATATGAATTTAACAGGTTATTTTGTCCTTTTTTTTTGTTTTTGAAGAGCAGTTTTCAGACAGAGGCGCTGAGCAGTCTCCACAGAACCACTAGAGTAAATAGTATCTGAAGCCTTGTTCTTTTTAAACAATTAGAACAATAGAAGTAGCCTGAATGGGTGGGGTCAAACTCCCACAGAGCCAGGAATTTTAGTCTTTTAGTAGCAGTTGTTACTGGGTCTATTGTTGCAATACATATCTTCCTGCTACACACTATCAGAGTTATTTTGATGTTTCTCCTCCTGGGCTGCTCGAGTTGCATATGAGACAATCTGTTTTCTGAATGTACCTTTTACTTAAGGTGTGTTTATGAAATGTTGCTGCATAGGAAGAGTTACATGTAGTAGCTAACTAATCTATTATTCTGTTAAGTTTTCCAATAGAGTGACAGCTAAGACCATTCTTTTCTATATTCTTTTTATGTATTTTAACTACAGTGTATGAATAATATGTTTTGCTTCAAATCTGGTAGTTTGACCAATTGAATTGCGTCTGCAACACATCACCTCGCATTTACCTTTTTGCAGTAAGAAAAGGTTAGGGCCTAGGGTAACTTCTTTATCTGTTTTGATGGTTTAATCTGGTTCATAACACAAGATTGGTTTCTGGAAAGAGAAACTTCAATTGTGAGGTTGGATTGACGAAGTTGTGACTGTTTCCTCTTGGAGCAAAGGAGGCTGAGTGGAGATTTGACAGAGGGTTTCAAAATCCTGAATGGGCTGGATACAGTGAATGGGGGAAGCCATCCCCACTCAAAGATGAAATCAAAGAAAATTTGATTTAAAGTGATGTACAAACAAAGCAAGAGGCATAAGAGAAGAAATGGTTTTGCTCAGCGAGTATTTAGGGAATGGCATTAAAAAGGTAAAGTAGCCACAGTCCCACTTTCCCATTAGAGAGAGAGAGCAATGAGTGATTGAGAGTTTAACTTGAGGGGCAAGGTTGAGAAGGCAAAATCTTCACTGTACCCATTGTTGGCATCACTGTGTATTGAAAACTAACTCTCCCAGCCAACTGATCTAACCAACCCCCATGGCATAGGATATATGCTTGGAAATGTGATGGAGGCAATTTCAGTAATATTCAGGAGGTCATTGGATGATTATTTGGATAGAAACGGTGGGGTGATAAAAGGCAGGAGATTGTCAATAGGTAATAACATTGTTGTTTTTTTTTATATAAATTGATTTATTATTATCGTGTGCCTAGATACAGTTAAAAGCTTATGCGTGCAATAAAGGCAGTTATGCGTGCAACAAAGGCAGATTATAGCATACAAAGTTCATAATGGTAATAGAACAGTGAGGCATATAATGTTACGGTTTCAAAGAAGGTGCACAAAATGAGGTCAACATTAAATTTGAAATTTGAATCGTACAGTCAGAAGTCTAATAATGGCAGGGAAGAAGTTGATCTTGAATCTGTTTGCACATGTGTTTAAGCTTTTCTATCTTCTGCCTGATGGAAGAGATTGTAATTGGGGTGGGAGGTTTCATTGATTACATGATGAGCCAAGAAGACTCTTTTGCACCATAGGAATTCTATGATTCTGCATCACATCAAAGCACTTTGTGATGGTTTACCATGTTAAAGGTGTTAAATGAATGCAACTTGTCTTCCAAATACTGATTGAACATTTAAAAGATTTTCTTCTTTTAGTTTATACTTCCAAGATCCGTGGACTTTTCTCTCACATCCAACCAGAATTGGAAACCATGCAGAAATTTCAATTGTTGTGTTTATTTGGTACTTCTGAACCAATATTTCCAGATTCGATCTGCACACCACATCCTGGTGCAGAAGCCAGCCTTAGGAGACTTTTGATAATGACATGACAACTTAGATGCTGAAAGAATATATGCCTGAATTTTATGGTTCCAACAAAATTTATGATGGGACCCACAACTCCAAAAGCTGGTCCAAAGAGTGATCACTGGGATTTCACATGGATTTAACCATTTCCAGAAATTAAACACTGCTTTGAGATTGGAGCAGGAGCTGACTTGATGGGGAGGGATACACATTTGCTCAAATGTAAAGGGAAATGCCTGATTGAAGGTTAATAGCTATTGAATAGTGACTACTAAAGTGGCAAGTCTTATTTCAAACTTATCATTACAGATTCAAATGGAAGCACGTGCGTTTATATTGCACCTTTCACAACTTCAGAACTTTCTGAAGCACTTAGTCATAGAGATGTACAGCACGGAAACAGCCCCTTCAGTCCAACCCGTCCATGCTGATCAGATATCCTAACCTAATTGAATCCTATTTGCCAGCACTTGGCCCATATCCCTCTAAACCCTTCCTATTCATCTACCCACCCAGATGCCTTTTAAATGCTGTATTTGTACCAGCCTCCACCACTTCCACTGTCAGCTCATTCCGTACACACACCACCCTCTTCGTGAAAATGGTCCCCTTAGGTTCCTTTTAAATCTTTCCCCTCTCACCCTAAACCCATGCCCTCTAGTTCTGGACTTTGTCTATTTTTCCTATCCATGCCCCTTATGACTTTATAAACTTCTATAAGGTCCCCGTCAGCCTCCAACACTCCAGGAAAAACAGCCCCAGCCTATTCAGCCTCTCCCTGTAGCTCAAATCCTCCAATCCTGTCAACATCCTTGAAAATCTCTTCTGAGCCCTTTCAAGTTTCACAACATCCTTCTAATAGAAAGGAGACCAGAATTGCACAGAAGATCCCAAAAATGGCCAAAATGTCCTCTACAGCCACAAAATAACCTCCCAACTCCTGTACTCAATACTCTGACCAATAAAGGAAAGCATACTAAACGCCTTCTCCACTATCCTATCTACCTGCAACTTTACTTTCAAGGAGCTATGAGCCTGCACTCCAAGGTCTCTTTGTTTAGCAACACTCCCTAGGACCTTACCATTAAGTGTATAAGTTCTGCTAAGATTTGCTTTCCCAAAATGCAGCACCTCACATTTATCTAAATTTAAACACTATCTTCCACTCCTCAGCCCATTTGGCCCATTTAGTCAAGATCCCGTTATACTCTGAGGCAACCTTCTTCGCTGTCCACTACACCTCCAACTTTGGTAACATCTGCAAACTTACTAACTATACCTGCTATGTTCATATCCAAATCACTTATATAAATGATGAAAAGTAGTGGACCCAGCACTGACCTTTGTGGTACTCCACTGGTCACAGGCCTCCAGTCTGAAAAGCAACCCTCCACTACCACTAGTCTTCTACCTTTGAGCCAGTTCTGTATCCAAATGGCTAGCTCTCCCTGTATTCCATGAGATCTAACCTTGCTAAAATGTCTCGCATGGGGAACCTTGTCAAATGCCTTACTGAAGTCCATGTAGATCACGTCCACTGTTCTGTCTTCATTAATCCTCTTTGTTCCATCCTCAAAAAACTCAATCATGTTTGAGAGACAGGATTTCTCACACAAAAAGCCATACTGACTATCCCTATTCAGTCCTTGCCTTTGCAAATACATAAATCCTATCCCTCAGGATTCCCTCCAACAACCTGCCCACCACTGATAGCAGGCTCACCTGTCTATAGTTCCCTGGCTTATCCTTACCACCTTTCTTAAATAGTGACACCACATTAACCAAACTCCAGTCTTCCAGCACCTCACCTGTGACGATCGATGACACAAAGATCTCAGCAAGGGGCCCAGCGATCACTTCCCTATCTTCCAACAGAGTTCTAGGTTACACCTGATCAGGTCATTTATCCATTTTTTATGCATTTCAAGACGTCCAGCACCCTTTCCTCTGTAACTTGGACATGTTTTCCAAGACATCACAATCTATTTCCCCAATTTCTATATCTTCCATGTCCTTCTCCACAGTAAACACTGATGCAAACACTTAACCAACAATGAAGCAATTTGGGTACTATTGGATAGTAGGAATCTCAGCCGTCAAAGTGTACAGAATCTATTTCGAGACAAATTGATGGTGATCAGATAATCTGTTTTCGGTGTTGGCTGAGGGATAAACATTTATTGCAGTTTGGAGCCCATCCTGATCCCATTAGGTCCTGAAAGGAAACTGCATGCTTGCAAATGCTTTGTTCCTTTTTCTGGGAGGAGTCTATGAAAGAGAGACTTCTTTTTACTCCTTTATGTAATTCTGCTTTAGCTAGTTTTTGTTGACTGCTCATATCCTCCTGAAATATTTTATTGCAATTTGGAGTGGCAGCAAACTGGCAATTTTGCTGGACCAGCAGGAGTATAAGGAACTATCCAATGGTACAGGTTCCTCCATTATCATGACAACATTAAACACTGGAATTAGATTTACTGACCAACTGTAAAGAGGGGATAGAGTAGAGTAGCTTTTATTTGTCATTTTTACCATATACAACTGATACGGTAAAAAAGAGACAGCGTTCCTCCAGGATCGAGTGTGCCACATGGACAGCACAAACTACACAATCATACACAGCATAAAGTGCATAAGAAGTGCAAACACGCAAGTTACAGTGTGATAGAAGAATTGATGAATAATAGACATTTTTCTAGCAACAATTCAAAGTCGTTCAAAGAATTTCAGATGGGAAAGAATCCGATCACACTGTGTTAAGGAGCCTGATGGCTTGGGGGAAGAAACTGTTGCACAGTCTGGCCGTGAGAGACTGAATGCTCCGGTATCTTCAGCCAGATGGCAGGAGGTGGAAGAGTTTGAGTGAGGGGTGTGTGGGTCTTCCACAACACTCTTAGCCTTCCAAATTCAGCGTGTGGTGTAAATGTCTCTAACAGAGGGCAGAGAGACCCTGCTGATCCTCTCAGCTGTCTTCACTATCCCTGAGGTAGGGTCCTATGATCCAAAACGATGCAATTCCCGAACCAGGTAGTGATGCAGCTGCTCAGGGTACTCTCAGCAGCAAACTTGATGATGTAATTCGACTTGTGCATCACTGCACAGTCGTGTGTCAGCAAGGTGAACAACAGTGGACTGACCACACAGCCCTGAGGGGGGTGGGAGCGTGCTCAATGTGATGTTGGCGAGGTCTCCCAGTTAGGAACTTCAGGATCCACTTAAAAAAGGCGTATTTAGGATGGATTTCCCTTTAGCATTTAACTCAGCAGCTATACACACACATTCTTCTGCAATTATTCTGGTAAATAAAAGTGACAAGTTACTTAATTCCGTAAGTGGAAGAGAGAAAACGTTTGATTTTATTTGTTCCTGTTCAGGTCTACCTTTTTAGAAATACCAATGTTGGGCAATCCAAGTTTTCATTTTGAGGAATGTGCCTCACACATGTGGCTTCAGAACTTGACGGGCAACATGTTGCAATCAAAGAATTTTCATTGGCGAGTGCAACTTTTTTGAATTTGGTATCCACTTTTTTTATCCAATGTTTGGGTAGCATTTAGAGTGAAGGAGCCCATGTTGAAATGCTTCTTTTGAACAATAGAGACACTTGTTTCTCAAAAGCTTTCAAGTTGCTAATATTATCCTCAGAAACTGAAGCAGTCCGTGTTCAAATGCAACAAGGTCTGGCCAATATCCAGGCTGGGGCTGACAAGTGTCAAGTAATATTAGCATCACATATGCCAGAGAATGACCATCACCAATAAGAGGCACTCTAACCACCACCTTTTGACATTCACTGGTATTACCATCACTGAATCCCCCACTGTCAACAGAAACTCAACTGGACTCACCTCATAAACAAAGTGGCTACAGGAGCAGGTCAGACACGAGGGATACTTACTGACACCGCAAAGTCTAGCCACCGTCTACAAGGCATAAGTCAGGAGTGTGATGGAATATTCCCCACTTATTTGGATGGGGGCAGCTCCTACAACATTAAAGAAGCCTGACACCATCCAGGACAAAGCAACCCGCTTGATTGGCACCACAGCTACCAACATTCAATCCCTCCACCACTGGTGCTCGGTAGCAGCAGTGTGTACTATCTACAAGATGCACTGCAGAAATTCACCAAAGATCCTTAGGCAGCACCTTCCAAACCCATGACGAATTCCATCTAGAAGGACAAGGACAGTAGGTACTTGGGAATACCACCACTTGCAAGTTCCCCTCCAAGCCACTCACCATCCTGCCTTGGAAATATACCGCCGTTCCTTCATAGTCATTGGGTCAAAATCCTGGAATTCCCTCCCTACTGGCATTATGGGTCAACCCACAGGAGGTGGACTGCAGCGATTCAAGAAGGCAGCTCACCACCACCTTCTCAAGGGCAAATCGGGATGGGCTATCAATGCTGGCCAGCCAGTGACAACCAAGTCGCATAAATGAAGCAAATTAATTGATCGTATTAGCAAAAGAACTCCCCAGTTCTTTGAGAACTGTCCTGTGTTTTGTTTTGCGCAATTGACATTGATTTAAAATCTCTACTAAAAGTTGGCACTTGTGATGACAAGTCCCAATATACTGTACTAGGATGTCAGCTTAGATTTTGTGCACAAGTACCTGGATTGGGACCTGTACTTACAACCTTCTGGTTCAAGAGTTGACGGAGTTGCCAACTTAGGCACAGCTGAAATGGCTTGCAAAAGCTTTTCAGTCTTTGACACAGTGTAATGAGAGAGGGAGGGAAGACAGGAACAAGCAAGGGAAAGCGAGATGACACAATAGAGTCAATAGGCAAGCAATGGAGCAATATGACATTCATCCATCAGCTTAATGGTCAACAATGTGGACTCTGGCATATGAGTACAGAGAGGGCCTCCTCATTCAGTTTTCTGAAGCACCCTCAACACACAGTAGGAGTGCACCCAGCCTGTCAAGTGGTGGGCATCAGACTCAATGGCCTACATATATTCCTGGGTCTTAAAGAAAATCTATTCTTCAGATCAAGTGTCATTGGAAAGGAGGGCATTTATTGCCGATCTCCAACTGAGCTTGAGCTGACTGACTCAACTGTGCTTTGAAGTGCCCCTTGTGAGAGGCAAGCACATTGCTGTGGGCCTAGAGTCACCTGCAGACCAGGCTAATTAAGAACAGTAGATCTCCTCCATTGGAGGACATTCATGAAACAGATGTGTCTTCCAACAATTGAGCCATTTCACAATTACTAAGATAAGTATTTGATTCCATATTTACTCATTGAAGATAAATCCTGCCATGATAGGGTCTGACTTCTAGTCTCCAGACCTTTGACTGATTAGTCCAGCAACATTCACAACCATGCTGCCCACCACTCTAGTATTCACACTGCCCTATTCTACCACTTTAGCATCAGTCTGTACAAAAAGCCATTGTCTCTGAACTACAGGAAAACAGTATGAGCTTCAGCTTCTTGATCCTTTTTTTTAGGCAGATAACACCGGGATTGGGTATGTTACAAATGGTGTTTGGAAGCAGTAGACATTTAACACAGTAGGGACCAATATGTCCATAGAAATACAATCATACAGTACGGAAATAGACCCTACAGTCTACCCGGTCCTTGCTGACCATTTAATGCCAAACTAAACTAGTCCCGCTTGCCTGCGCTTGGCCCATATCCCTTCAAACATTTCTTATTCATGTACTTATCCAAATATCTTAGATGTTGTAACTGTACCAATAACCACCTCTACTTGGAAGCTCATTCCACACATGAGTCACTCCCTGTATTAAAAAAAATTGCCTCATGTCTATTATAAAACTTTCTCCGTTGCCACTCCTCAGCCCATTGACCCGAAAAAGAAAGAAAACATGTGGCAAATTCGGTAAGTATAGTCTCTAAGAAATTACAAAGATGCATAAAAACCCCTCCGTGACATCAAAACGGCAATAATTGATTCCCCTGAGGTGGATGGGAGGACTGCTTGGACGGGTAAATGATGATGGTTTGGGTTAAAACAGATGTGCACACAGTGGCACCAGTACAATGCCACATCTCCTTTTTAAAGGACAGTCCTTGAATTCTAAAAACTCCCAAAGGAATTCCTGTCCCATCCTCTTTGTTTAACTGGACTCAGGGCTGCCCGGCCATGAGAGTCGCAAGACAAACTTCTGGAGTTGTAAAGTCCAAAGGCTGGCATAGAATGAACAGAAGTGAGAGTTTTACGTCCTCCCAATTACTTAAAATTGAAGGTGTAGTCTAAAAGAGTCAAACTCAAGGTCTGGCTCCTATATATGTCGAAATGGGAAGCTTTACCTGTTTCTAAAAGCAGCAAAATCTCCTCCAAAGCCATTCTATTGCATACCCTGAATTCTTGAAGCTCTCTCTCCAATTTCTCCTACAGGTCCATTCTCTCCTCCTTGAAATAATTCTACAGAAGCCAGTATCGCATCAACAAGTCACCCTTTATTTCCACATAGGGAGTCCCTCAGAGCCACATCTCAGTGAACAGGATCTCTGACACTCCTGTTTTTTATCTTCCTTGTTTTAAAAATTACCCCCACACTACCGCCTAACTGCAGTAGTGCTAATTGGTTTCCCCAGCACCTGGTGTGTGTGTGTGTGTGTGTGTGTGTGTGTGTGCAGGAGTGAGACACAGTGAAAGACACAAGGTGCACAAATCTTTATTCAAGGAAACACCCGAGTGGCCAGTGACAAGCGGTGCCCTTCACATCAGAGGCCAATGCTGTGTGATCAAACAGTGAAGGGGGGAAGGACAGGGATTAAATCAAAATAGAGTTGGAGGGGGAAATACTGCACTCCAATCCCTGCGGTGCTCACCTTTCCCTGAACAGCTCAAGGGTGTTGGTGGACACCGCATGCTCCTTCTCCAGAGTTAGCCGGGCTCTAATGTAACTGCGGAAGAGGGGCAGGCAATTGGCCCTAATGACCCTCTCCATGGCCTGCTGCCTGGACCTGTTTATGGCCAGTTTGGCCAGGCCCAGGAGCAGACCCCCGAGGAGATCATCAAATCTGCCCGCCCCCTCCGTACTGAGTGACACTCCTGTTCTTATCGGTCAGCCAAGGCTCCCTGATTGGTCCAGGTTAACAGCCCCAAACTAGGATCTCATATTGTATGAGGCCTACCTGGCTTACCTTGTTACCATCACTACACTCCTGCCTCCCCCACCCCACCCCACCCCACCCTGCAGCCAGTATTCACTAAGGGATGACAATAATTTTGCCTTCAGTGTTAAAGTAAGACTCCAACAGGAAAAAGCTTGGAAAAGTGAGCACACGGAGAACATAGCAAAGGAAAACCAAACAAATAACAACACAACTTGACCAATAGCAAGCTCACTTCTATGAAGTTAACTTTAATGACCAGACTGTCTCTCACGGCTGGTCTTGATTCAGATAAGCAGTTCATTTAGTGCTCTGAACCTCTTCATTTATGCCCTCTAGATAAATGCTGTAGACCTGAGAACAGTGCTGCACTGTCTACAGCAGATTGTGGGAATAATGTCCCAAACCAAGCAAACAAATTTTAGTTTTCCAGTTGAAATATATGGAATTAATATTGCATTCAGAAACCCTGGGCCCTGCATCAGAATGAAGTAGAAATGAGTATAGAGTGTACTTTTACAGAATACTTACAAGCTCCGAACAATTATGAAGAAAGCTATCTTCCTTTTAATCCAAAAGAGCCCTCAACATAATGCATTAGCTCATCTTTCTGATCTGCGTTCTGTATTGAAGCAGTCTGAATACCTTCTTTGTAATAATGATGGATTTAGTGCTTTAACAATCTTAATGATGTGCTTTACCAGATGCTTTCACTTTAACAGCACGCTGCATCAACTAAAAGAAGACAATTTGCTAGTGGTTTTTTTTTAGTTTGGCTTGCAAACCTTCAATTTTCTCAATTAATCTATTTTTGACCAGATTTACAATTTGCATGTCGGCTTATGGTCATTTATCTGCAATGTTGGCAAATAAATCTTCGAATCCCTAGAGAATAGAAACAGGCCATTTGCCTCAATAAGTCCACACTGACCTTCTGAAGACCATCCCACCCTGAGCCATTCCCTTACCCAATTACTCTACATTTCCCCTACTAATACAAATAACATACACACCCCTGAACACTACGGGCAATTTAACATGGCCAATTCACCTAACCTGCACATTTTTGGATTGTAGGAGGAAACCAGAGCACCTGGAGGAAGCCCACGCAGACACTGGGAGAATGTGCAAACTCCACAGAGTCACCCGAGGCTGGAATCAAACCTGTGTCCCTGGTGCTGTGAGGCAGCAGTGCTAACACTGAGTCACCATACTGACTAAACCCTTAAGTTATCTCGGAAATGTGACTTGAAAGAAGTTGTGGGATTTACATATTAATGAATCAAAGCCTGCAACCCATTCTACATGATTAAAGACTTAACAACGATCTAGGTTTGTTCAATACATCACATCAGTTGCATGATACTTTGATCTTTTACCATAGATTCGATGTCTTATGATCCTGCACCACTAGTTACCTGATCAAGGAGCAACACTCTGAAAGCGAGTGACTCCAAATAAACCTATTGCACTATAACCTGGTGTTGTGTGATTTTTAACTTTGTTCCACCCAGACCGGCACCTCCACACCTCAGCTTCATTCGCTCTCGTTCTATGATTCCAAAATGGCTGTTCACAAGTACAGAATAGTGGGCAGAATGGCCTTTCCCTGAGTGATTATATTTTCTACAATTATATGTAATATTCTCGTCATACATTCAATTTATTCCTTTACTCATTTATTTCTGGAAACCTTTAGATTTAACGTATCTATTACCAGTTTGAGAAACTGGTTAACTTTTCAGTCCAAAGCGAGCTTGCAGAGACTGCAGGTCTGAAAAACAAAACTGATGAGCTGAGAAAATAAATGGCGAGTTCCTCTGACATTGAGAAGTGGCAGATTTGTGTCAATTCCTCACAAAAAGCAAATAGCTGAACATATGTTTCAATTTAATGTTTTTCCCATTTCCTTAGTTCAATTGGCTTTAACTTGATGCAATGCATGTTTGTGCTTTTTTTTCATTTCAGAATACAATGTTAGCGCATAGTCTTCAATGTCAAAACAGTCTTTTGATGGATTAATTTTAAAATTCCATCAATTATAGAGTGAACTATTAGGGTTGAGTGTCCAAGGAATCCATAAGTGTTTGAATAAAACCTTTATTTGCTACTTCAATCTGCACTTTGTTTCAGTAACATAAATGATCATACTTAATACAAAATTGAAATCTAAATATTTGTGCTCTCTTCAGTTACTTTCTGTCTGATTTTTAAAATTAAACATCAGATTTGTTTTGTTCTTTATTTTTAAGAGGCAACGTTTGTTCCGCTTGTGCAGTCACCAAACCTCTCTTCAATCTTTCAAATTATTGCTTTAAAGAAACTCCACCCTTTCATATAACTACCTCATCTCCAACCTCTGTCATTCTTTTTCACTAGGTTCTTAGTTACCAATTTATTTTTAAAGATTCCCTACAGTGTGGAGATAGGCCCTTCGGCCCAACAAGTCTACACCAACCCTCCAAAGAGTAACCCACCCAAACTCATTCCCCCTACCCTATTACTCTACATTTACCCCGACTAATACACCTAATCTACACATCCTTGAACACTATGGGCAATTTAGCATGGCCAATCCATCTAACCTGCACACCTTTGGACTGTGGAAGGAAACCAGAGCACCCGGAGGAAACCCATGCAGACACTGGGAGAATATGTAAACTCTACACAGACAGTCACCTCAGGCAAGAATTGAACTCACGTCTCTGGTACTGTGACCCACCGTGCCACCTGTTTGTACCCCAACTTACAGAAACAATGGCAATCAAGTATCTGCTTCTGTGAGTGAATCTGTATTTTTTTTTTTTGTTTTCTACTTAACCAGTTCAGAGATACTTTTACACACTTCTGGAGAAAGTTGTGACTTGAACTTAGCTCTCCTGGTCCAAAAATAGAAATGCTACCATTGAACCCCAAGATCCAATCCTTTTTTCCTACTTTTTATCCAACAAATCCTCAAATGGGTAGACAGCCCCTATAAGAAGGGCACTATAATAAAATTATAATCAAATGGTTAACAGATAATAATTATACAAGTTCAACAGAGACTTATCAGACTAAAGTAAGGGGTGGTACAGTGGCTCAGTGGTTAGCACTGTCGCCTCACGTGCCACGGGCCTGGGTTCAATTCCTGCCTTGGGCAACTGTCTGTGTGGAGTTTGCACATTCTCCCCACGTCTGCTTGGGTTTCCCCTAGGTGCTCTGGTTTCCTCCCACAGTCCAAAGATATGCAGGTCAGGTGAATTGGTCATGCTAAAGAGGGAAATGGGTCTGGGTGGGTTACACTCCGGAGGGTCGGTGTGGACTGGTTGGGCCGAAAGGCCTGCTTCCACACTCTAGGGAATCTAATCTAAAATAATATTCTCCAGGATGATACACCTCAGTCCATCTCTTCTAAACAGAATCGACCTTTCTGTAATGGGTGTAAGGGCCTGTTCTGTACATTGGTAGAAGATGAATCACCAGTGAGTCTTAATGGCAAGGGGCACTTGTCTTAATACCACAATGTATTTTATTGCATAATAGCAAAAGATACAAGTTACATTGGATAGTTAGATACAGTAACTAAAGCTAACCACAGCCAGGAATGACACATTTGACTCTAACCCCTAGAAACTCCACCCAACTTTGAGATATCATCAGATTGGTGGGACCTAATGTAATCTCCAACATTTATCTCTTTCTGAACCATTATTTTATATAATACCTATAACTGATGGCCAGCAGCAGTTTAAGAAGTTGGCTCAACACTAACTTTCCAAGGGCTGTTAAGGACAGGAAAAATAAGTTAACATAGCCAGCGATGCTCAGGCTCCTTTTTTTAAAGAAAACAATTTAATGTTTAAAAATTTCAAAAGGACTGCCCTTAATAGAAGTGTGCTTTGTGCCTACTATGGGAGTTTCTCAGGAGAGGATTTTATCCAACAATAACAGACAGATTAATGGATTCTTCATCTACAAAATCCTCAACGTCCAAAATTGTGTGATCGACTCCTCTTGTTCATACTTCCACCCTGAACTGGATTGACCTGAGGATTATAGCTGGTGCAGTAAATGGCCTGAACTCCAGCTGCTGAAATATAGGTGAGGACCTCTAGACCTCCAGTACGTACTAGCCACTCTGTATGCTATCCATCTCTGAGTCACCAATGGACCATAATGAATTTCCACCCCAATTGTGTCTGAATTCTTTCAAGCAACACAGTACCATCTTAATCAAAACTACCCTTATTGGATTGTTAAATATGCTTGTACAGATACAGATCTCTGAAATGTAGAGAGAGGCCAGGGTCTTTCACTGTTGCAGAGTCAGTGAGCAGTTTCAAAAGTAAAAGTTAAATTAGATTGACCACTGCACTGCTTTTCAATCATCTGGGAAAGAAACCATAAATTAAAATTGCGAGAAAGTGAGGTCTGCAGATTCTGGAGATAAGAGTTGAGAATGTGTTGCTGGAAAAGCACAGTGGGTCAGGCAGCATCCGAAGAGCAGGAGAATCAACACTTTGGGCAAAAACCCTTAATCAGGAATGAGGCTTGTGCGCCAAGGGTGCTGAGAGATAAATGGGAGGGGGGTGTTAAAATTGCAGTGTTCATGTAAGAAAGCATGGTGGTTGTGACCCTGCCTCTAAGGCAGAGAGCCCCAGTGCAAGTGCTACTCCAGGACTTGTTAGCCAAGAAAAGTTGTGTCCATACTGCAGCCCAACAGGGATCAGCTTGTAAATCCTTCCATTGGGATTCATCACTCAGCAGGAGAGACTCCTGGTCACCATGTACTGAAAAGAAAGTTGAGAGTCTCAACCATCTAGTGATCCAGGTAATTACACGTGTGTGAAAGTGTGTGTGGATCAGTGGTCGGTGTGAATCAGACTAGTGTCAGCAGCACAGGACTTGATCTCCATTCCAGATCAGGTCAGCATTGGGACTTGCATCATTATCTGAACCAATGGTTTTGAATTTCGGGCCCATTTTGGGGCAGAGAACTCAAGAATGATGTATGATCTTTTTGCAGCAAGGTTACAAGATGTGGGGCAGAAACTGAAAAAGAGAGAGCCATTGAAACAAATAGTGTAAATGAGCCGATGTGACAACTGGGTATATTTCTGAAGAGACAAAAGTGATTTAAGGGGTGTGATGGACTAATTTAACCATTTGAATTCAAATAAAGAGATGGAAGGCTTGCCCTAATCACCTTGTCCTAGTGGGTTCATTTTAGCTTCATATGGGTTTCGTTTTGCTCTTTATGAACAAAAATTCCTGGTTAACAGCACAACCAAGTCAGTTATGGATTACACTATTCCAGTTGGATAGATGGAGGAAAGACAGATGGAGTCGTGTAATAAAATACAATTTTTCCAAACAATGTAAATTTTAATGTGCCATAAGTATAAGATTGTCACTAAATGCATTTATTGCCCATTGCTATGCATAGCCCCAAGCAAGTAATCAGACAGGTGAAACAAAAACAAGCCCAAGTAATTTAGCAGTTAGAGTAAATGAGGACTGCATGATAAGAACATTGGAAATGACTATAGATGGTGTTGTAAAATAGATTACTTTATGTTGTCAGCTACAACATATTGTCATGTTCCATAATGCTGTCAAAGCTCACCTCGAGTCATGTGGGTTGAGAGCTATAAATTAAATGAGCTAATATGAACCAATGTTGGGAGGAATCCCTTCAATAGGTTTTGAAATATGGCGGCATTGTAAAAGGAAATTTACGATTAGAACTATAAGTGCAAATTAATTATTTCCTGTTGCAAACTCCAACCATTACCCATAATGCAATGGAGTCAATTCAAATCATGGGAAAACTCTGCACTGGGTGGAGTCATACCCAGCACAAGGAACTCAATTGTCATGTTGGAAGCCAATCATCTCAGTTCCAGGATATCTCTGCAGGAGTTCCTCAGGGTAGTGTCCTAGGGCCAACCATCTTCAACTGCTTCATTAATGATCTTCCCTCCCTCATAACATGCCCAAATGCTACAACATCTCTACAATCCAGGCTTGGGCTGACAAATGCCAGTAATGGCAATCTCCAACAATAGAGAATCTAACCATCACTCCTTGACACCTAATTTGCATCACCATCACTGAATACCCCATCTTGGGGTTACCTTTGACCTGAAACTGAACTTTACTAGTTCAATAAATACTTCTGGGTACAAGAGCAAGTCAGACACTAAGAATCCCACAGAGAGTAATGCAACTCCTGAACCCCAGGATTGGTCCACCATCTATAAAGCACAAGTCTTGTGTATGATGGAATACTCCCCACTTACCTGGATGAATGCAACTTCAGTAACCCTCAAGAAGGTTAACATCATCCAGGAGAAATCCATTTACTTGGCACCAAACCCAAAAATATTTACTCCCTCCACTACTGACACTCGTAGCAGCACTGTGTATACCATCCACAAGATAGATTTGGTAGACTCAGGCAGAGATAGACAGACAGATTTCTAATCAGAAAGGAAATCAATGGTTAGGGGGAAAGGCAGGAAAGTGGAGTTGAGGATTTAAGATAAGAAATGATTTCACTGAATGGCAGAGCAGACTCAATGGGCTAAATGGCCTACTTCGATTCCTAAGTCTTATGGTTTCCTTAACCATAGCATCAGGATTTAAAATTACAAAGTAGAGAAGCATAATAAACATGGTTCATTAGTGTATAAATTATGTCTCAGAAAATCTAGGGACAGTGACATGAATGGAAGGTTATAACCATGAGAACTATAACACACACGCATATTCATGTATACTCTGTTAGAAAATATAGTCACTGAAATGGGGAACCTGCTCAAACTCCCATTAATTCCTTTCTGCCTACTACTTGGATAGTTGTTGATTTTATTGGGACAGTTCAGAGCAATTATTCATTTTTGGACTTTCCTGTAAATGACCTAAATGAAATAAATGCTTAAACCAAATTAATTGCAGGAGCTGCCAACTGATTTCAATCCTTTTATAGAATCCTTACAGTGTGGAAGCAGGCCATTCAGCCTGCTGAGTCCACAGTGACCCTCTCTGACGAGCATTCCTCCCAAACCCATTCCGTCCCTTTTAACTCTGCATTTCCCATGGCTAACCCATCTCTCTGAAACTATACCTGGACACTATGGGCAATTTACCATGGCCAAACAACCTACCCTGCAAATCTTTGAACTGTGGGAGGAAACCAGAGCACTTGGAGGAAATCCAGGCAGACACAGGGAGAACGTGCAAACTCCACACGGTTACCCGAGGCTTGAATTGAAAGTGGGTCCCTGGCGCTGGGAGGCAGCAGTGAACCGCTGTACCACCTAAGATGTGGGCCAGCTAGGATTTCTCCAAAGAGTAAAGCTTTGGATGCTCATGGTGGCTTTACAAATTCCTTTGTCCAAGTTTTCAAGAGTTCGTAATATTTATGTTTTTGGCAGCTCACTGTTTAATATCATTTTGGTTATGGGAATATATTTTAAATATCTTGGCATTTATTCAAAGTAAAGCAGAAACAAACACTGGAAAAATTTGTTTCTTCTTAGTCCCTGAAGTTGTACATTTAGTGCATTTGAAACTTCCTTGGCCGGATTTTCAAATGGACTCGTGGAGCAAATACAGGTGGATGTGCAGCATGTAGATCTAGTTCCCAGGTGTACTCCGATCCTGTGGCCATGGTGTAGGAAGCAGTCTAACATTCAAAGCAGATCCAGCTTGGAGGAAGAAGGAATCTGCTCATCTTTTATTAAAGGTTTGACAGGCTATTAACCAGTCCAGGAGGGCAATTTTCAATTGACAGATCAGCAAACAAAGAAACAAAAAACAAAACAATCTAGCTATCCAGCTACTGGGTATGTTTGTGCATTCCTAAAGATTGTTTAGGGTTAAATGTTGATCATGAACTTAAAATAAAATCTCATGAGCCATGAAAACTTGCACGATCTTAAGTATTCTTCTCTATTTGGACATTTAAGATCCAATGTGATTTAAGGCTCATTGATTTCACCCACATGCTATGGGTTATAAGATCATAAGACCATAGATTGTGAGCATTATCTCGCATTTGACTGGCTGACCCCTTACTGTGCATGACCTGGTAGCTGGCCCTCCAAGGTGCCGCCCCCTGCCTTTTGCAAAGCAATGGCAGGCCCCATCATTGGTTGAACCCAATTGCCATTGGTTCTTCAGGCAACTCCAGTCTCCTGGAAATGTCTAGCAGTCATGAGTTGGCACCAAGCTTCCCTCCATTCAAACTAGGACATTTAACATTCTGAAATGGCATCACATGAGAGACACAGATGTGGTGTTGTCTCAGAAATTGTCCGAATGTTGGATTGCCTTGAAAAATTAATTTTCCATGTGCATTTTGTTTATTGGATGATGCTGCACATCTTTTCCATGTTTCATTGCTGCAGTTATCTCCCATTTTGCACCAGCCTGCCATTTCCTCCAGGCGTTCAGTTATCTACTCCGTTTCTTTAGTACATGGCTGTGAGTTGTTCCATTGTTTCTGGACACTCCAGAACCAATATCTGGTGTATCTGTCTGTAATCTTTCAAGGACACAATCCATACTAAATGAGAGTCTGTGGAAGTATTTTGTCAAGTGCAATGCCACTTTGAGCCACATGATGTGAGAGCATCTCATCTTTCATGGGCTTAAAAAAATAACATGTAGTTGTTCTCTTGGTTTCTCTCCCCATTGATGGCCTCTTTAAAGTTGGATAAATAGTTGATAAAATACAATTAATAGACATGTTTTGCTTCCGAGGAAATGTTCCTATTAAGATACTCCCATTGTAAGCCAATTGTAAAGAGCCTTATGAAAATAAATTGTTGAAAAGTGATCCCATGCTAATAATGACTTTTATTGATGTCTGTTTTCACTCAGAGGTTGTCATAAGTGTGAACTTGTCACAAATGAAAGAACAGGGCACTATAATATCATACTGATAAGACAATATAATTGCTGCAACTCTCTGGAAGATTGGCCAAGCAGAGTGGCCCTTGGAAGAAAAATAACCTCATCCTCAAGTGGGCAATGGGCAATCACCTAACTCTTGACCTTCTCCTCAGCACCACTGCCTTCAGCGATTGGTTGAGCATGAATGTGTCAGGAGAAAATCGGCTTGTCCAATAGCCATGTGTTATAAATTACAGTGCCTGTGTGGTGAAATACTGCACTGGAACCAGACTAAATGTACGACTCGTGATCATTTGAAACTAAGATTATGAGCCAGTTTCGCTTGTCTCAATGTTTTCACTTGTCTCCCAAGAGACTTATCCAATCTACATCCAGCTAGTTAGTCAAAACAAATGTGGTACTGATTTCATTGTTTACCTTGTTTAAATCCTAAGACATATTTGACTGAATTATCTTTGACCTTTGTGCATCCGTGAATCCTTGACTGGAAAAAGGGTTAGTGGACTTGAAATGTAAAGTCCCTCCACAGATGCTGCCAGACCTTCTAAGTTTCTCCAGCATTCTCTGTATTTGTTGTGAAAAGTTCATGTATGTTTGTGTTTAGATGTTCAGAGTGGCTGCAGACAAAAGCTTCACTCTGTTATATGTTTCACCCTCGTATCCATATACCAAGTGAGACCAGTTAACTCAGCACCAATAGTGAACTAATTCTGGAATCATTCTGGATCGAATGGATGAGTGACGCCATGTCCTTAACAATTGGTCCCAGAAAAGAAGCTCAAATCTCATTGAATATTGTAAAAAATTGTCTGCAAATTTTCATTCTGAAACCCAAAATCCCAAAGGATATGCTGCCTACCTATAGACAGGGGCATTAACTAACCCTTGCTGAACAATTTAGCTGCAGAGATGTATAGGGTTCAAAACTGCACTGGGAAACCATCAGGCTCTTGCAAAGCATATTTTCCACATTTATGTTCGTTTGCGAGTTTATTGTTACAAAGTGAAAATGGAACTTTTATATACTGTTTTCAATTTCCTGCAATGTGAGTCTGAGTGCTTTTTAACTGGTCATGCCAAGTCTCAGCAAATTTCTTTGGACTTTTTCAACACCATTAAATATGGTTCATTGTTCATTAATTATATCAAAAGCCTTCAAGTGAAAGGAGAATTTGGGCAGCTGGTTTGTTAAACGTTAATTGTGATAAATAAAAGATAAACTTCGATGGGATCCCTTCAATCAAGATAAAGATTAAAAAATAGTTGTCGGCTGAGCTGAACTGTAAAAGTTCGCAGCACATTTTTCAGTCAATTTTGTTTTTCTTTGCTTGAGCTCTTCATCTGATTGTGTTCTGTGTACGATTATTTCTTGCAAGTTATTTACCAGTACAATAGTGAAAGAAATGTTCAAGGCTTTTGCACTGCTGGACTATGTGTTGAGAAAATGACATAATAACAGAGCTTGCTGATGATCATGGTGCGGTGTTTCTTCAGGAAATGTACGAAGTGTAGGAATGTTCAACTACCTTTCCCAATAGAGTTTAAAAACCTTATATATTGGCATCGAAGATGTAAAAACATAAACAGATCACTCTTTTAAAAAAAAGAACTAAATTCAGGGTCATTCTTTTTTTCCGTTCTGGTATTTTGTTTGCCTTCATTTAGTATTTACCTACATATTTGTTCAACATCTTATAATTACATGCTTCAGTTTCAATCATGTATTCTAAAATAGCAGTATGACTTTGAGTAAATCCCACAAAATATCAGATTCGCATTAATTGAAGCATTACATATGCATAAGAAATGATGGGTTAGATTTAGATTTGGCAGAAGAAGCACTGTCCTCTGTGATTGGCTTTCATATTTCACCAGGACTGAAAATGGAAGTGAGTGTGATGGCAGAGGTTATAACAATTTAGTAAAACTTAAGTGACTGTAAAACCTCACATTAATGAAATTAAAACTTCAATCAATGAAGTAGGAATTACCAGACATAAAAGACAAAGGTCCGTTGAATTTGCCTTCTCCAATATTTGTAGTTACATGACACAATGACAGTAGAGTTGTTGACTAATCCCAGCATGCAACTTTGTACCATTAGCCTGTAACAGAGCAAGACAGGAGGTAATAGAGTTGCAGGAACCATGGACATAAAAGTTACTTTTTCTCTTGAGCATGCGAGATTTTCATGATCAAAATAGGCATTACATTCCAAAACCTTGGAAACCATAGAATATTAATGACAAAGGAGGACATTCAGCCCATCATTTCCATGCCTGCCTGTAAACAGGGAGCCAGATTTATCCTGTCTTCCTGCACTAGCTTCATAACCCTACAGGCCATGGCTCTTGTTATTCTGTAACAGCAATTTAGACAAGACCATAAGAGAGAGGAGCATAAATTAGGCCATTTGGTTCATCGAGTCTACGCCACTATTCAATCATGGCCGATAGGTTTCTTAACCCATTTCCCACTTTTCTCCCCGTAACTTTGATCACCTTGGTAATAAATAACTTATCTGTCCTTTTTAATTATACTCAATGACCTGGCCTCCACAGCCTTCTGTGGCAATTAATTCCACCGATTCACCACTCTCTAGCTAAAGACTTTTCTTCTTCTCTCCATTCTAAAGGGTCTTCCCTTTACTCTAAGGCCATGCCCTCGAGTCCTTATCTCTCCTGCCAATGGAAACATCCTCCCACCAACCACTCTGTCCAGGCCATTCAGTATTGTGTAAGTTTCAATCAGATCGCCCAACTCCTCATCCTTCTACACTCCAACGAGAAAAGTCCCAGAGTCCTCAAACGGTCCTCATATGTTAAGCAATGCTGTTCGGAAGGGAATTCCAGAATTTTGACTCTGTCCCTTTCCCACTCCAATGATGAAGAATGGCATCCTGGGCTAATTTAGAATTTCACAATTAATTTCTCTTATTTCAAGGTTAAACAGAAAATTAATTTTGAGGCATTGTAGTTTTAAAAAGGCACTGTCTTTATAAAAAGTGTTTGTGTTCTTTTGATTTTGTTTGTCAAAAGGTTACTTAACATGGCAAGTTCTTTAAAACAAATTAATCTGAATAATTAAGTTAGAAAAGACTATTCTGTTGAATAATGATCACATCTAATATAAATGATTTACGTCCTGAGAATAACTGCGCCAGGATGTGCTGATCTACATCAGTCTCCATTTTGAAGAGTTACATTATTCATTCTCATACAACACTTACTTATACTTAAACAACAAAGCCAGTTACGATGTGGGAAGGAGAGCAGAACTGCTTGAGGCTAAACTAAAGCTCCTTAGACAGCACTTTCCAAACCCATACCACATCTAGAAGGACAGGGTTAGCAGAGATATGGAACCGCCATCACCTCTAAGCTCCCTTCTAAGTTTCTCACCATCTTGACTTGGAATTATATCACTGGTCCTTCCTGGTTGCTGGGTCAAAATCCTGGAACTCCCTCCCTAACAGCATTGTGGATCAACTGGTGGACAGGAAGGCAACTCATCACTAACTTCTCACGGGCTGGCCCAGCCACGACACCCACGTCCCACAAACTTAAAAATAATACACTTTTCCCTGTAGTGCAGATTGGGGAACTGGGAGGTGTAAAACTGTGCAGTAGGAATGTAGCAGCAACAACTTAGCATTAAATGACATCCATGTGCGAGAGGAACTATCACACCAGGCAGTTCATGAAAACCACACACAGATCTCCAACACAAATGGACATCTTCTCAGGCAAGCTATTTCATCATGAAGGCACCTCATTGGGAAACAGAGGAGAACAGCAAAATTTTGGCAATTGAAGATTGCTGTGCATTGCTAGTGGATGTGGAGGTTTTTTTTCCAAACCTGTCAGCTCTAATTAATCACTCAGAAATTATAAAGGTCCTTGTGACAATTTGTTGATTCAAAAGAACCAAGTGGATCAAGTTCAACAGTGGAATTCATATTTAAATTCATCCCCTTGCACCGCTCCTTTACATTTCAAATGACAGAGCCACCTAGAACAAATCCTTGGCAATTTTTAAGAATATATTAATTATGCCATATATTAATTACGTTACATCATGTGATACAACATGGTATTTATGTCATACCAGGTAAGTTCTGAAAAACAAAATCAAAGATTGCAAACACATTTTATAAAGACAATGCCTTTTTAAAACTACAATGCCTCAAAATTAATTTTCCGTTTAATTGTGAAAATCTAAATTAGCCTAGTTTACCCAGTTGGTTTTTTCATGAAAATTGCGATCAAGCTCTTGTTCTGTAGAGTTTTGCTCACGTACCTCATAGAATCCCAACAGTGTGGAAACAGGCTATTCGGTTCATCAAGTCCACACTAACACATTGAAGAGTGTCCCATCCAGACCCTGTATTTCCTTGTAGCTAATCCACTTAATCTGCACCCAACAGGCAATTTAGCATGGCCATTCCACATAATCTGCACATCTTTGGGCTGATGTGCGGCCCAGAGCACCTGGAGGAAACCCAAACTGACGCAGGGAGAATGTGCAAACTCCACGCAGTCACCTGAGGGTGGAATCGAACCCAAGTCCCCAGCATTGTAAGGCAGCAGTGCTAACCATTGTGCCACTGGACCTATCCATGGCCAATGTTTAGCAAGAACGTTGGTGAGAAGTGTAAGTATTCAACTATTTATGGTATCAGAACAGATTTATGTTTATATTTTATTACATAAATTATATTTGTTTTTAAGTTTTATCTATCATTTTATTTATTAGATATTTCCTGCACATATATTTAGCCTTTAAATAACTTGCATCAATATGCCATGTCCTTCTCAGAGATTTTCTACCACATCCTTACGAATGGTGGTCTTAAACTTTACACTCTGTGCTCTGGACAATATTTATTCCTCCATCAACATGACAGACCAGATTATCCAGTCATTAACGTATTGCTGTTTGTTAGATCTTTCTGTACACAAACTGGTCATTGCATTTCCTACATTACAATGGTGAATACTATAGCCTATACTGAAATCTCTTCTCCAGATAGTAGTGGTGGTAGTGGTGACAAGATGGCAGCCACAGAATAGGCAGCGTCCAGGATCCTCAGCATGGGGCTCATCCATTCTGTCCGCTTTATCATTTTTCTTTTCTTTTCTCGTTCTTCTTCATCTCTCTTTCTTTAAATCTCTTAAAAAGAAATCATCTTGGAGTGACAGTGATATCACCAGAGCAGCTGAGGGCTGGAGCGGAGTAGGCTGGAGGACTGGAATGGAGCGCAAAGGTCAGTGAGCCGCAGGCCTGAGCGGAGTAGGATGGGAGGGCCAGCGGGCCAGAGGCCCAGAATGGAGCACGAGAGCCAGCAAGCCGGAGGTGAGGCCTGAGCAGGATGGGAGGGTCAGCGGGCTGGAGACCTGGAACGGAGTGGGACGGCCAGCGAGCCGAAGGACTGGAATGGAGCGCAAAGGCCAGCGGGCTGGAGGCGAGGCCCAAGCAGTATGGGAGGGTGTTGGACTGGGAATCGGTGTGGTTGGTCAGCAGTTTGTGAGCCCAGTCAGACCATGTATGGAAGCCCCAGCACTGAACCACTGCAGGCCCTTGTTAGAAATATTTATCCAGATAACTGTAATATTTATCTTTTTAACTTCATTTCTTATTTTTCTTTCTTATACTATGAATAACTGAAAAGTAATGTAAAGTTTTTTTCTCTATTTTGTATCTAGGATGGCGCTATGTATTGGCAACATTGTAAACAATTCACTGTACTCCTGTACTTGAGTACACGTGACAATAAACCCAATTCTAATTCTAATCAAAAAAGAGTAATGGAGACAAGGTATTGAATAACTTTTAAGGAAATGTTTGATAGATTTCTGATTGACGAGGGAGTCAAAAGGTGCAGGGGTTTAGACAGGAAGGTAGAGGTCGCAGTCCGAGTAACCATGATCTTATCAAATGGTCGAGCAGGGTCAAGGGACTGTTTGACCTGGTCTTGCTGCTAAGTGGTGTGTGCATATGTATATATGCTTCCTCATAACGTAAGGTCTCTCTCACATGTGGCTTCACCAAAGTAAGTTCCTTTACAAACTGGAACAATTTTATTGTGAGTAAATCCCTGCTCCAGCCCATTGTGATGCACTTTTAAGTTTCACTCATCTATTCACTATTGCAGATAGATTTAGATTTATATCACTTACAGCTGGAGTGAAATTCCAACATTTTATACACATCTAGTTTTCAGATTCTGGGCTCTAAACAATGAACTCTTGAGGCATAAGCCAGTTTTGAGACATTTGGCCGTTTGATCCCAACAGAGCAATTCCCTTCTGAAGTTCAGAGCTTTGATTGTGATAACAATCAACAGTGAACCTCTGAAGACTTCAAAACAGAAACATAATATGAATACGGAATATCATAGTGCTGCATTAGTTTGTTGTAACTGGAATTTGGTTGTGTGAAGTTATATTCTTTTCTTAAAGAGCTGGAGATTTAATCACAGCACAAACTAGCGTAAGAGTCAAGGACAACAATCCAATTTCACCTCAATCATACAAATCAAGCAGTCATTCAAGCTGAACTATCTTAATTGCAACAAAAATAAATCTTTTGTTGCAATGTTTTCTTCTATTGTTTGGTGAGAATTGATTTCTCACATTCTTTTTCCAGTGGCTTCTTGGTTAGCACTGCTGCCTCACAGCACTAGAGACCTCCCTCAGGCAACTGTCTGTATGGAGTTTGTGCATTCTCCCCCATGTCTGTGTGGATTTCCTCTGGGTGCTCCAGGTTCCTCCCACAATCTAAAGGTATGCAAGTTATAGAGTCTTAGAGCTGTACAACATGGAAACAGACCTTCGGTCTAACTCATCCATGCCGACCAGTATCCTAAATTCATCATTTGGTCCATATCCCTCTAAATCCTTCCATTCATATACCCATCCAGATGCCTTTTAAATGTTGTAATTGTATCAGCTTCCTCCACTTCCTCTGGCAGCTTATTCCATACACCCTCTGCATGAAAATGTTGCCCCTTAGGTCCCTTTTAAATACTTTCACTCTCAGCTTAAACATATGCACTCTAGTTTTGGACACCCCCACTCTGGAAAAGACCTTGTCTATTCACCCTAACCATGCCCCTCAGATTTTATAAAGGTCACCCCTTAGCCTCTGATGCTCCAGGGAAAACAGCTCTAGCATATGTCAACCTCTCCCTATAGCTCAAAACCTCCAACCCTGGCAAAATCCTTGTAAATCTTTTCTGAACCCTTTGAAGTTTAATACATCTTTCTTATAGTAGGTTAGGTGGATTGGCCGTGGAAAACACATAGTTACAGGGATGGGTAGCAGGGTGGGTCTTGATGAAATGCCCTTCAGAGGTTCAGTGCGGACTCAATGGGCCAAATAGCCTGCTTCCTTGCTGTCGGGATTCCACGGTTCTTTTAGACTTATGCAACTGGTCAATGCAAGAACACAATGTTATCTAAGATATATTGAAGAACCAAATTCCTTTACACACATTCTGTGTAAACTTACATCATTAAAAAGGTGGACATAGGCATTTATAATGATAGCGGCCTACATAACCTTGATATGTTGTCCATTGCGCCATAGCGGTTAGGTTACTGGACGATGGGAATCCGAAATAAGCACAGAGCACTGAAGTATTTATTGGCGGCATGGTGGCCCGGTGGTCAGCACTGCTGCCTCACAGTGCCAGGGACCTAGGTTTGATTCCAGCCTCAGGCAATTTTGTGTGTGTGTGTGTACACAGAGTTTGCATATTCTCCCTGTGTTTACATGGGTTTCCTCCAACAATCCAAAGATGTGCAGAGTAGGTGAATTGGTTATGCTAAATTGCCCATAGTGTTCAGGGTAGGTTAGGTGCATCAGTCAGGGGAAACGTTAAGTAATTGGGCAGGGGAATGAATCTGGTGGGATACTCTTCAGAATGTCGGGGTGGACTTGGGCTAAATGGCCTGTTTCCACACTGTAAGGATTCTATGATAGAACCTCAGCATGTCTGGCAGCATTGCTTTGGAGAGGAGACTTATTTGACTTGAAATGTTAACTCGCGTTGCTCTCTCACCAGGTGCTGCTAGACATGTTGTTTCTCTACCATGATCTGTGTTTTTTAGTTTTTAAATAAGTTAAGAATGAAGTTAGTCTTAACGATGATGACCACGTAGCCACTGGCTTCTTGCATTAAGATCACTCTTCCTCACGATGTCCTTCATACAAGGAAACCTGCTGCCCTTATGCCATCTGCTCTGTGTGTAACCTGAGGCCCACAACAATGAGGCAAGTGCTTAGCTGTCCTCTGAAATAACTATTCAGTTGTACCAAGACATTCAAGTGCATCACTATGACGTTTGAATAGCAGTGTGTTTGAATGGTGGAGAATGGTGGCCCTTTTGAGGTGATTTACCCAAGAACAAGCCTTGCCAATGATGTCCACATCCAGTGGATTTTTATTTAAAATGTACTTTCAGGGATTGATACTGTTGCCTTTGGTCTTGCATCTTTCAGCTCCTTAGCACTGTATTACAGAGAATAGCTTATGTCTAGAGAATCTTTGTTGTTCTAGCATTGTTGCTGGTTTTGTTGTTTAAGTAACATAAGTCACATAATCAGACATCACTTCAAAGGGTTAAATTCTTATCATTTATGTCTGTGCATTCTGATGTTGGCTTTAAATGCTTGTCGCATGGAGACCATATTATTTACTTCACTATGTCCAATATCACAGAAATTTGATGAGTACAAAAATCAAAATTGAAGAATTCTCTATACAAGTCAGGTCTCAAAAAAAAAACCCAACTGAAATGAGTTAAATTGAAACAGCAACTCAACGTGTTCTACATTTTAACCAGATTTTTTCATATTTTGTCAGTGTGTGTGTGTCAAGTGACCCTACACAGCTGAGAAATCAAGGCTAAGTTATAGGATGAAGGGATTGACTTATCAAGATTGGCTAAACGGGTTTGCCATTCATTAGAGTTCAGGAGAATGATGGATGATCTTATTGTAACATGCAAGATTCTCAGGGGGATTGGCAGAGTAGGTGTTAAGATATTTACTCTAGTGGGGGAAAAGCTCAAACTAGCATACATGTTTAAGGAGTAAGCAGGCACTCAATTAAAACTAAATTGTAAGGGAATTTGTTTTCCCAGGAGGTAATGGGTGCCTAGTATTCTCTACCCCAGAGAGTTGAGAGGCTAGATGACGGAGATTAGGTAGATAGATTTTTAACAGATTGGAGTGTGGGAGGACAATGAGTTGGCGCAGAACGGGATGATGCCTATGGCAAATCAACCATGATTTTGTTCAATGATGGGGGAGCCAATGGCCTATCCCAGCTCCTGCTGTGTTCTAAAAAAGGCAAAACATGTAAACTTCCTAGTTGACAAGAAAATAAGAGTGCCTTTTAGGAAAGAAAACTGCCATCCTTACCTGGTCTTCTGGCCTAGAGCCACAACAACATGGCTGAAACCTTTGTAAATGCTAGCCTAGCCCGAGCCACTGCCCTTCAGCGAATGAATTATTTTTAAAAATTGCCACTCATGCTAAAAAATGACAAGGAACCTTTTTGTAATTTTTAAAGTTTATTCTAAAAAAAAAGCCTCTTAATGTTACAAAGAAACAGTATAAAACAGAGTAGTCAATAGTGTCTTCCAACATGTCAAACTTAGTTTCAATTACAATGTTTTTTAAAAAATATGGTAACAACATCTCATCTACAAATATACAGTGAAGTAACATGCATCAGTTGCTGCACATCACGTGCTCAAAATCACTGGGACAAATCTTTGGCATATTTGTTGCCTTTCCAACAATAATATTTTGTGTGTGTTCCCTTGAAGGAAGCACCTTGTTGAATTTTCACATTTCCAGGGACATTGCAACAAAAGGCACTTGCCAACACAGACACTAATTCTTCCTTTTATAGCACCTCATTTCAGAAAATCAGAAGTTAAAAGTTGGATTTCTGCTAGATAATGTCAAATTGCTCACAAAATAAGCAATGATTAGTAAACTCCAATATGTACAAAACAAGCAATTAATTAGCTCCAATGGCAGCTTCAAACACCATTGATAAATTCAAACAATAGCTTCCATCTACCAGCCTTAATGCTTCATGAAGATATTTCATCAGCGGGGGCACATTATTATTGTGTAAGTGTTGGGGACATTATAATAGCTTTAAGAGAGACCTTTCCAGTCCAGTAAATTCTGCAGCTATAGGGATGGACTATAGTTTGGAGTCGAGTGTCAGGCAGCATCCGAGAAGCAGGAAAATAGAGTTTGGATCCTGGTTGCTGCTGTTTGGCTAGGTAAAGCTGATCAGGGATAATTTGCTCTGGAGTTTTTAAAATCTAACCCATGTTATGGAGTGGAAGCTAAAAATTCCCACTTTTTCTGGTGAGTTCCTAAAATCAAGCAATCTTGTGCCAGCAGGGGAGACAACAGAGTTCTGGAAAATTCAGAAACTTCTTCAGAGAAACTAGGAAGCTAATCACACTGGGCTATCCTCACAGACATACTAAAACAAAAAGTAAAGTTGCCACAGTCCTGCTCTCAAGCGACAATTTGACTGTGTTTTACCCGGAGGTAAGTGAGCCTCAGGTAAAAGAGGACTTTGAGGAGGTGTGATCTTCATTGTAACATTGGCAGGAGAATTGGACCCACACTGCTGGTGTTGGTCTGCAATGCAAACCTCCAGTCAACTGAGATAACGGACCACCAGTCTGGAAGATCATCAAAATGATAACATTGTACAAGACCCTATGTCAAAACTCCATACATCCTTTGGGATGGCTGAGATCTAAAGCATGATGGGAAGAGGACAACATCAAGACCTATTTGATTGCTGACTTAAGAGCTGACAGTATGTCCTGAGTGTTAGTGTACTGGTCAGTCTGCTAGTATAGCATTTACTCTTGCCACTAGATACTGTCAAGGAATTACAGGTCACAGGAGTTAGATTTCTCTGAAAATCTCATCTACCTTCAATGACTTACAAGTTCCAATTGAAAGTGCATCCTTAAATCACATTTCTGCTTCTGTGATTTAATCAGGAGATTAACTGGGGCAGGGAACTCAAGAAAAATGACAATACCTAGTTTTTAAAAACTAACTGATTAATAATCAAAAACAAAAAAGTACTGCTGAAAATATTTCCCACTAGTTGCATTTCGTTCCATCACATTTTGTGTACCAATTTCTTTCTAACCCTGGGAGCATGCCTTGGAATTCATTGGCAGTGAAAATACATTGACGATATACCTGAAGGTGCTCAGTTTTAAAGTTAAAAAATTAACAGCACTGCTGACAAAGCGCATGTGCGCACCACACTATAGCTAACTAGATTCGGCTTGTAATAGACTGAGAATGAGGTGTGGCAGCTAGCAAAGCAATAGAGGCAGGCATGGCAGAGAAACAGTAAGTTAACATGTGCACAGAGCATCTTTAGTGTGAGTACGCACTCATGCACAGAATCAAGACAGGGCCAACCAGCTGGCTTCACTCTTCCCTCTGTTCAGTTCTTGCCTTCTCTGTAAAATAAATATTGGTGTTTTCAATAGAAAGTAGTTGAGTTCTGTTCAGAATGGAGTACGTTCTACATCAATATAAAATAACCCGTCAATAAAGTTTCCCTTTGGGGGCCATATAAAAACAGATTGTAGTCAAGGGTATGTTATAGCAGAAGTGTCCTGTGAATTTTCTTCATTAACCAGTGAGCCATAATGTGCACTTGATCAATGTCTGGCATTTATCAAGAGTGTTGTAATTGTGGATGATTGTATATTAGCTCCAGTTCCCATTAACTACCCAATGTTGGTCAAGTGTTACAATCTTAAATTATCCCAAAGGCTAAGAGAAGCCATAAGGTATCGAGTGTACAGTTTGCAGGTACAAATCCCCAATTGGTGCTCAGTTCACAGATCTCAGCTAAGGCCATGCTGGGGTTATGATGATTGGATAAAATGTCTTTGCTTGTGGAAGAATAGAAATATCACAAAGGGATTCCACTCCCAATAGAGCAACCTAAAAGAGGGAAAGCCTGGTGAAACCAAGATTAAACCAAAATGTTATGCTTTCTGCAGTGAAATGACCTTAGGACTCGTTGACAAATCTCCCACTTTAAACTTTAGGGGAGGCAGTGGCCTTGTGATGTTATTGCTGGTCTGTTCTGGTAATGTTCTGGGTGCCTGTGTCTGAATCCTGCCATGGTAGAATTTTAATTTTATGAAGAGTCTGCAATTAAGAGTCTAATGATGACCATTAATATGTTGCTGATTATTGGAAAACCCATCTGGTTCACTCAAGTCCTTTTAGGGAAGGAAATTGCCATCCTTACCTGGTCTGGCCTACATGTGACTCCAGACCCACAGTGATGTGGTTGGCTCTTGTGGTTGGGCAATTAGGAATAAGCAATAAACATTGGCCTAGCCAGTGACACCCTCATCCCATGAATGAATTTTTTCAAAAGCTGTATGGGGAGGTAGGAGGCAAGGACTACACCTTAAGAGGGAGGAAGGGATCCATTCAGGACATGAAGCAGAGGAAAGTCGAGGTAACTGAAAAATCTTTTCTTCTAATTACCAATGATTAAAGACTTGGCCTCGATCACAGGGAAATACCAGACTCTGGACTGGATTTCACTATTAATAACAGATGTTACAATCAATGCAGTGAAATTTTGTAACCAGCCATTAATAGGTTTAAAAGGAAAACTTTGGTTGAGAAATGTTTTTGGCTCTGTCCCTCATGTTCACTACTGATGGCAAGGGTGATCAGAGCAATGGTCAACTCACAATTTCTAAGTAGCTCACACAGTAGCTTTGAGATAATGCTACTTCAACATGAATTTAACCCCATCAGGATAGTTTATAGGCTGTCAGTTTACTGAAGTGCAAACACCCAAAATATTGGGTCTGTTTGATTTAGATTGAGGGGGTAATGATGGGGAAGTGAGAGAATCTATCAGCAGAGAGATCTATAGCTATCCAGCATGTGGAATATTTCTTCAGCCTGAATATTCTTCAAATGACAGCCTGTCAAAACTCTAGTCAAATAAAGGAAATGTGCCTAGAGTACAATAGTCATGCAGGGACATCAATTGTATCTACCACAGACTATACATTTTGCACGAAGAGTTATGAAAATACAAATACTTCCCACAGGACTGTTAATTTACTGAAACTTGCAGCTGTAAAATGCTCAGTGTTCAATCACATATTTAAAATCTTCTTACAGGTTAATTTAACCTAAAGAAACATAAGGCATTCAGCCCATTGTGCCTGTGCTAACTCCTCATCCTAGCCCTTTAGTCCAAAACCTTTTCTCACCTTTTCCATATCCTCTAAAAGTCTCCTCTAAGAATTTACCTATATTTTTTCTCCTGTTCTTCAATGAGCTCAGCTTTATAATAATACTTTCTCCCTTGAGGATTATTTGGTTAAGATCAAATCCCAAATGGAGATTTAAGTGCAATTAACCTGAAAACAAATGACTGAGATCCCAGTGGATCAGAAAGCATGCTAATGTTTCTGGTTTAGATGACACTTCAGAGCATCTAGACTCAATGTTAGCTTGCAGACTCTCCATGAATACTGTCTGACCTGTCCAGCATTTATTGTTTTCAGTGCAGCTTCCAACATCTGTAGTAATTTGCTCCTACTTTAAATGCAAAATTGAGTCTGACACTCCAGTTCGGTGTTGAGGGTGTATGGCATTGTAGGGGCTGGCATCTTTCAGATAGGTCATTAAACAAAGGCTCTGTCTTCCCTCTCAAGGACAGAGATCCAAGAGTACAATTTGATTGAGTAAGGGAGTTGTGGGAAGTTTTTCCCAGTATGTTGGGTCACATTTATCCCTCAGCCAAAATGGATTATTTGCTTGTTCACTCATTGAAGGTCTGTGGGATCTTGCTATACACAAATCAGCTGTCATGATAACTGCATTACAGTGAGAACATTTCTGGTCTAAAATGCTTTTGGGCATTGAGGTTTTGAGTATAAATGAAAATCTTTCCCTCCCAGCTAATATTAAAGAGAGCCTATTTCTCTGGACTCTACTTTATCATTTTAAATTCATAGAAGCTCTGTTCTTACCTGCTTATTTTCCTTTGCCATAGGTACAAAAATTTGGGATGCAGGCAAATCTTCTTCCCAGTCTTCAACGTGGCTCTGTGATGCAACCAAAGAGTATAATATTTTAAAATAAATCCCTTGCTCACACTAATAGAGCTCTTCTTTAGAGGTCTGCATTTGTCCCCCCAATTCTGCTGGAAGCAAACATTTTCTCCTCAAAAAGTATGACTTTATTACTTTAAGGGAATCATCAACATATTCATTGAAACAATTTGAAAACATCAATCTCTGACAGAAAAGGTTTATCGTTGAATCTCAACTTTTTTGAAAGTTTAAGTGCTCAGTTAAATCATCACTGCTAGTTCAATTCATCACGAGAAAGTCAGCCAATATCCGTAAAATTCTATAAGCATCACTGACTCATTCCCGAGCTGACACATGGAGTAAATTACTGCTAAACTACATTCTCTTAAGTGAGGGGGAGAAAAAAAAAGGTCAAGAAAGCACAGTAATCAGGCTTCACATAGCCATTCCTTCACTGATGGTTTGACATTTCACACTTATCGAATGGGAATAGTGAACAGCTTTACAGAATCAATGTTCTTTACAAAGGTGCTCAAATGAAGGATGCCCTTGGTGTATAAATGAAACGTATAACTAAGGGATCCGCACAAGTGCAAAATATTTGTCTATTAAACAGCATAGACATTGGCAGGCATCCTGTGTATTTTAAGTTACTTTTAAGACAAACTTTCAAAATTACAGACAAACATTGAAGGCAAACCAAAGTAGAAGTCTGCGGGAAAATTAAACATGGATCTTCATTTTGTCCATAACTTAGACAGATGTGTTGTAAATCTATGATGGACAAGGCAACACTTTCAGTGACTGTATATTTCATTTGTTTTCACATTTTACTTTTGATATTCTTTCCCACATATAGTCTCATTTACTGTGCCTCTGACTACCTGTTAACCTACCACTGACTGGGAACAAGGCTGAGAAATCATTCTTTGAGCATTTTGCCATCTCAAAGTTGAGCAATTTTAGTTCAAGTGTGGCAATCTAACAAGGTAAGCACCTCAGGGAATGGAGGGACACTTACCAATGGGCAAAGGTTTAATGAGGTTACATGGCTTTCAATTAACAGCACTGTTCAGGCAATAAGCAGGAATGTACAGAATATTAGCAAGTATCCCGCACTCACATGAGTTGGAGAGGGCAGTTTGGAATGGGGATAACCTGTAATCCCCTGATGTTTCTCATATTGATCTGTATTGCTCCACCTCTGCACATGCACCTGTTCAGAACTGCCGTTGGCTTCCCTATGGAGAGAGGAAAAAAAAGTGTGATTTTATTCCTCATTTCAATGTGGGCAATCTGATGCATTTAACTTGGACCAGTACTCTGAACATTTCACATCCTGAGGATGTAAAATAACACTATGCTATTTAGTTGTCAGCATCCAAACCTAGCTCTTGATTTAGGGACAAAATCCTCAGAGACTTTCATTCAAACTCTAAGCCTTAGGTTAAACATATTAATGCCATTGTATCAGTCTCTAAATTTGTACAGTCCTTTACAGCATAAGGAACAAAGGTAAAAAAAGTCAATAATTCTAAGAAAAAAGTGGTTATTTTTGTGCCATTGCAGGTGTGTCTACCCTTCAACCGTTAGATATTAAGTGAAGGATTGGAATTGGAATTTTCTTTGTCAACATTGGACAAACTTCATAATGAAAGATTTTTCACTAGTTAAATCATACATCCACTTACAGAGAGACTGAATTTCATTCTGATTTAATCTAACTTAGTCTGTTTGTTTGGCACTGGCTCCCACAGCAATATATGAAAGGGATGAACATGAAAAAAAACATTTTTATCTGAGATAGACATCTTATTCCATTAAAATGTCAATTTGCTAAACTGTCCTCCTTTACCCAGATTTCTAAAGTGTTATGTAACAGCAGTTAACTAACTCTTTTAACAATCACACACACTTAAAGTCAAATAATTCGATGTTCCTTCACCTCATACGTAATACTGAACTCTGGGGCTGAAAGCCAGTTAAATGGAAGAAACATGCGCAAGCCAGATTAAAATCATTTTGAGCCAGTGCCTGTTTAGATAGAGCAGCATGAATTGGACCCGCAACTGGAATCAAGTGAGTGAAATCTCACCACCTACACAGTGCAGTTTAATCCAGAACAGCTGGTGACTCGATTCAGTTCAACCAACTGCAACTGAAGAATGTAGAACAACCCAGTTAGAAATTGTACAACATGGAGCTGTACTGGATACTCAGCCCTCAGCTTCGCTTCAGTTATCATTTCACAAATACGTGATGACGGCTCTCAGTTTTATTTATGGTCAGAAGCAGCAAGTTGGACACATCTTATAGATGGCTCTACAAAATCAAGCTATTGCATTTTTAATCACTATGCATATTGAAACTTATTTCCTAATCCACTAAAACTGACAGTTTTTGGTATTAATTCAAAATCATTCCCAGACAATATTTGCACCTTCCGGGGACCTGTTGGCAGTTTGTATCTAGTCTAATACAACTCCATGGCAACTATTGTGTATTGTATTAAAATATAGTCTGCTCTGCCAACAGAACTTTTAAGAAAAGGCATGAGCTGTATTTAGAGATTTCAATACAAGTTGGATGATATATTGTTCAAAAATGACAAAGCATGGTCCCTAAACATATTCTCTTAGTCAAGTACTTATATAAGATGAATGTTAAGTCTGAAAGCACTAACATTTAAAAGCCTGCCTTTCAGCTTTCCAGCCCATTGTATGTTTTCCTCTCAGCCATTTCAAACAGAGAGAAAGGTGCAGGTTAATAACAGAATTTTTGCTGTCTCCTGAGAACAGCAATCTTTGCCCACACTGAGCCCTGCAGCAGTCACTTACCCTGGGTCAGGTTCATGCACAGAGTGCCAAGGAGCAGGAGTAACACTGCACACGTTTTCACAATCATGGCTCGTTGTTTAGTGGAGTTCACACAGGAGAAGAACCTCAGCCTGAATCTGAATCAAAAACAGCATGGCTTTGGCAACATTTATATTAACCGAAGCCACTCCTCTCTGGTTCTGATTGGGCCAGAGGGATTATCTAAAAGCCTCCAGGATGCAGTGATTCCTTCCTTTATAATCCTTTGGGACTTTTCAGTTTCTAAAATATACATACCTTTCATACAATAGTATCCAGCTGGTGTCCTGTAAGTGTTTAATAGGGGCCAGAATAATATATCGACAAGGATATAAATGTTAAACAATCCACAGTTTCGTTAAATAAACAAAAATTGTTTCGTTACTGAGATGCTCTTGAGCTTCAAGAAATGTACTAATACTTTTTAGAAGTATAGATAACTGTAGAAGTAGCTCAATTTTTAACCTTCTAATAGAACTCTGAATCCTTTTAAAACAGCTCAGTAGATACATGCACCATGTAAGTTAAGAGTCAGGGAATTTCAAGACTTGTTTCCTAATTTGAGCTGATTCAACATGTGGCAATGGGGTGCACATTTACTGGGGATGGGAGGATTGGGAGAATGTTTATTTGTTTGGTTTTTTTGGCACTAGATGTCATCCAGCAGCAGAATACGATCAGGGCTTCACTCAGACTTGCAAATACCAATCAGCTCAGTAAAGTTAAACAAACCAAGACTTTGCTGTTGACTCAGATCTGACACAAACTGGTTGCGGTAAATCCTTTTTTTACGCTAACAAAATTGAAATTTCTTAACAGTTTAGGTGGCAATTTCTAGTTGCAAACAGATCATTTATGAATCTATTATGGGAAAGAGGAACATTCCTTTCCCTTTTTCTCTCTGCCTTCATCCTTCATTCTCATTAATTCTGTCCATTTTAACAAATTAATCTCCAGCCAGTTTTCAATTTGAACGACAGTCTTCTTTCAACTGTCTTCCAGCTCTGCCATTTATCAGTATTTCCCACTTCTGCATACACCTTTTTCTTTGACTATATGGGTCTAGTAGACCCTAATCATTTTTCACAACTAACATCACTGCACTGCTCACTCCAGCTGCACAGAAGCCTCACAAAATTCACTTTTTGCTGTTTCACATCTTTTGGAAGTGTTCTGGACCTGGACCTTATGACCATGTATTATCTAATCTCAATGATCATCTCTGTAATAGTTGACACATCCTCTGCAGGTAATGACAGTTTCATCATCAAGTCACAAGTACAATTCAAAACACCCCAGTCTTTTTTTTTAACAAAATGACTGACTCCTTTCCCCATACACAAAAATAAAATAAAATCAAGTTCACAGATCGCCAAATAGAAAATCACGGAAGTAAAATTAAGACCAGCATCAAGTATATCAACTCATGATCATCTTACATTAGCCAGAGGATTTCTCTTCGAGAGTGGACACTTGGAGTTAATTCTGAATAACTACCACTTGTCTCAATGTCACATCTCATGTGATGCAATACTTTCAGTGGAAAGTAGCAAAGGGAGGGCAATAGAAAAGTTCTGGTTATTCTTAGTAATCTCATTACTCAGATAAATTTGTAAGGTCGTGAGTTTGTAAATATTTTAAGTAGAACTGAGTTATCATTCATTTGTAAAAATAGGCCAATGATCTGACTTAAAAACCAAAAGGACTGCGGATGCTGTGAATCAGAAACTGCTGGGAAAGCTCAGCAGGTCTGGCAGCATCTTTGGAGAGAAATCGGAGAAATCTGACCCGAAACGTTAAAGCTGATTTCTCTCCACAGATGCTGCCAGATCTGTTGAGATGGTCTGATGTCACTGCTTTGTACTTTCAGTTGACAAGACTTTGTCCCATAGGATGTCTGTATATGACCTATAATTACTTTTCAGAACTGCAAATTTCCTTAAAAAAAATTTATAAATTGCTCTGACTGGCAGACATTGCACAATGTATTACATCTATTGAGAATTGTCACAGCGCAACTTATTAATGCAAATTTGAGTAAATAGTCACTATCAAAGGTAACTTTGCAATTGGCAGTCATTCATTCTGAGCTAAATTTGGATTAAATTCAATAGCTCCTCACATGTGACACTTTTTCTTCATTTTACCTTAGTCCATCTGCATCTGAGAAAACAGATTGTAGTGGTAGAAAAGTTGCTTCTGTGGCATATTGAACAGTGGAATAGATTTTACGTTTAACATTTAGGATGGGGTATGGTGTATCAATGAGTTATGATCATGTAAAAACAAGTAACATGAACAACTATTATTGCTTCAAAGTGGGAATGTCACACACTTGAATGGAATATATCTTTGCCTAAAGTGAAGGTGCGGAACCAAAATAGCACAATATGTTTAATCACTGTATCCAGTTCCAGGTAAGTGCATTATAAAATAAATGGTGCTGGGAAGTTTGATACAAGTTTCTAAAACCTAGTAATTCTGATCAGTAATGATCCGTTAATTCAAGTGAAGTGACAAGCTGGCATTTGGCACTGTGGCTCAGTAGTTAGCACTGCTGCTTCTTAGCACCAGGGACCTGGGTTCAATTCCAGCCTTGGGGAACTATCTGCATGGAGTTTGCACATCCTCCTCGTATCTGCATGGGGTTCCTCTGAGTGCTCCAGTTTCCTCCCATAGTCAACAAAGATGTGCAGGTTAGGTGAATTGGCCATGCTAAGTTGCCCATAGTGTTTAGGCATGTGTAGGTTAGGTGTATTAGTCACAGGTAAATGTAGGGGAATGGGTCTGTGTGGGTTACCCCTTGGTGTGGGCCAAAGGGTCTGTTTCCACACTGTAGGAATTCTATGGTTCGTCATCTTCCTGATGGGGCATATTTTTCATGTGAGAAGAAAGATTTAAAAAAGACATGAGAAGCAATTTTTTTTTTACCCAGAGGGTGTTTGGCATGTGGATGGAACTTCCTGAGGAAGTGGTGATGTGGGTACAGTTACAAAATTGAAAAGACACTTAGGTAAAAACATGAATAGGAAACGTTTGGAGACATATGGGCTAGGAGCAGGCAGGTGGGACTAGTTTAATTCTGGATTATGTTCAGCATGGACTGGTTAGACCCAAAAGTATCTTTCATGCTGTATGACACTCTGACAATTCTTTTGAAGAATTTCAGATCAAAATTCTGAACTGGAATCAAATCTTTTGCTTTGCAAACAAACAGAAATTGCTGGAGAAACTCAGCAGGTCTGGCAACATCTTTGGGAATGTTAATGTTTTGAGTCCAGTGACTCTACATCAGGAATTTCAAATCTCCAGCATCAGCGATTAGATTAGATTAGATTCCCTACAGTGTGGAAGCAGGCCCTTTGGCCCAACCAGTCCACACTGATCCTCCGAAAGTAACTCACCCAGACTCACCTCCCTCTGGATCATGCACCTAACACTATGGGCAATTTAGCATGGCCAATTTGCCTGACCTGCACAGCTTTGGACTTTCTTTGCTTTGCAATTACTTTGAAAAATGTGTTTATTCAAAGCATACAATAACAATGCTTATCAGTGCATTTCCCTGGCCATTTTCTTTTAAAAATGTGTATAATTTCAGAAAGCTCATTTAAATATATTCTGAAGTTCCTGTTGGAAAGGGCTATGAATGTTCACAGAGTTAACTGGAGAGACATGATCAATCAGTAAGGTATCAGCATGGGGACTTAAAAAAAAATTGTGAAGGTTCTCCGTAGAATGTTGGTAAGCACGACAGTGCTCCTGATTTTCCTTCTAATATTCTTATTATCACATTCCTTTCTGTTCTATTTCTGTTACCAGGAAAGTGAAACAACAGAGTCGCGATATATTTCCTATTGTGGTTCTGACAGTAAAACAATGCTGATTTAGGCAGTATACCAATGGAGTAGAAGGCCAAAAAAAAACTCCCGCAAGTGTCACTGTATGTTTGAGAAATCAAGACTTGTCCATTATACAGCGATGTTGAAGTTTAGAAATGAAGTTTTACCTCTAATGTCTTGCTGTTGTCCTTTTCCTTAGCAGATTCTTTGCAAAATCAGACGTTCTTTAAAGAAAGAATTTACACTTTATAGCACCTTATGCTCACAGGATACCTTTCTGCCCATGATACACTAATTACTTGTAATACTGTAAAAGTGGCAGCCAATTAGCACAGACCACAAACTGCAATGGCATAGTGACCCGATAAAATGCAATGCTGGTTTACAAATATAACGTTGACTAGGAAACTGGGAAAATCTCCTTTACTCTTGTTTGAGATTGTCATTGTGTATTTTACATCCATAAGAGGGCAGACTGAGATTAGTATCTCATCTGACACACCGCACCTCCTACAGTGTAACACTCCAGTAGTACCACACTGAAGCTTCAACCTAGATTGCCTACTACATCATTCAATACAATCACAGCTGATCTTTAGTCCCAATTCCACTTCACCATCCATTCTCAGGGAGATCAAAACTTTGTCTGCCTTAACACAATTATGGAAAATTCACAATTCTGAGTTAGAGTTGTAAAGACACACCTCCCTTGAAATCCTAAGATTGGAGACAGTATAATGGACGGCATGGTGGCACAGTGATTGGCACAGATGCCTCTCAGCCCCAGGGACTCCGGTTTGATTCTAGCCTTCTGTGTCTGTTCCAGCCTTCACTGTCTGTGTGAAGTTTGCACTTTCTCCCTGTGTCTGTGTGGTTTCCTCCCACAGTCCAGTGATGTGTAGGTTGGATGAATTAGCCATGCTAAATAGTGTGCAGGTTTAGATGGATTAGTAATGGTAAATGAGGGGCTACAAGGATAGGGTGGGATGCTCTTCAGAGAGTCACTGCAACTTAAATGGCTTCTATCTGCACTGTTAGGAGTCTAAAAAGAAGAGGAATAATTACTCTCTTAATAATAAAACAGCAAATACGTTTTAGGTGAAAGTGAGGACTGCAGATGCTGGAATTCCTGATGAAGGGTTTTTGCCCGAAACATCGATTTTCCTGCTCCTCAGATGCTGCATCACCTGCTGTGCTTTTCCAGCACCACTCTAATCTTGAACAAATAAGTTTTGTCAGTTTGAATAGAAGTTAAAATTTAATTTACCAAAAGCAAAGTGACTTCTGTTAACGGGAATTTATTGTTTTATCTTCACAGTTAAAATTACACTTCTGTGGGCCATTCTGAATCCAGGATGGCTGGAGGGTTGATTTGAATTAATTCTGTTAAATAGGTCAATGAAGGACTCGATTTCAATAAATTCAAATTCACATGATTTATTTGTTTATAATTTAGAGCATGCAGCTGCAACAATTTTGGTTTGATCCCAATTGGCTGCTTTCTTTTATTCATCATTTATATATTGTTCTTCGAATTGGTCACACCTACATGTGACTGAGACATCCATGGAGGTTACTCGTTTGGCATCAGTTTCCTTTATAATTTTGATTTTCGATACTGAAGACATGAAGGGTAATTACACTCTTCTCAAATTAAGCAGTGAATAAAGGGGTAAAGGATAAAATTCAGGCTTTGTAAGAAAAAAAAACTGCAAGCTGGAAGAACAGCATCTCATTTTCCACTCGGGAATTCTACAGCTTCTGGACTCAATACTGACTTCAACAATTTTAGGACTTGAACACTTTCTCCTACATCCTTACCCCAACGCCTGCACACCAGACAATGTCATCACATAGTCTGCTACCACATGCAACCCACTATCAGCTACATATAGCCCCCATTAACAGCTATTCATCCCCCCAGGCTGACCTTTACACACTCCTTTGTCTGTCCAACTGTTATTCTCTCTCTTTGGGCTCAATTTCCACCTAATCGTTTATTCCTTCCCTACTTCCAACCTATCTTCTGCATAAATACCAACCCTTTCCTCACTGCCATCAGTTCTGAGGAAGGGTCACTGGGCGCAAAATGTTAACACTGATTTCTCTCCACAGATGCTGCCAGACCTGCTGAGGTTTTCCAGCAATTTCTGTTTCTGTTAGGGCTTTGTAATTTATGATGCTTGAGAACCTGGAATTTTGGATTTAGGCTGCCTTTGTGAGAGGAAATGAATGTTGCATACTGAGGAATTCTACTGCGTAAATCTCCATCTCTCTGTTAGGAGACCCTTGTGGGTGCAATAATATAAATGATACTAGTAAGCGTTAAGTTCAGAAAAACAGGATAAAAGCCCATGCCCTCAAAAACCTGCAAACTATTAATGTCATGATGTGTCTTCGAGGATTTGATGCTAATGGGAACTCAAATAGAAATAGTTTTGACCTTATAGATTCCATTCCCAATAGAGACAATCTGACTATACAGAACTGGCAATAATTCAGCATTAATTGGCATTGTAACGGAATGATACAGCCTGACATCGAAAAGTGTATCTAAAATTTATATAATTTGTTGAGAATTCACAAGGGACTCCATCTTTTATAACTGAGCAGCAAGTGCTTTCTACTTGATACTGTTTATTAGATCGAATTATCCAGCTTTTAAATTGTCCCTCTGATTAAACAAGGGTGAAACTCCAATTTTTAAATGGATGGAAATAAGCAGATGTTGCCTCATTTTTTTTCCCCCCAGAACAATTCCATCAGCTATTGTATTCTCTTCCCTAATCCAAATAACCATTCTTTATATTTTAACCTATATATTAAGTAATGGCGATAGATTTAGCAGAAGTGGCTAAATGGAAATCAGAAACTAGAATGCTAGTTGATATCCTCTCCCCAGTTTGGTAATACTTATTTCAGTATCACTGCCATCACCACTTCGGAACAGACAAACATCAATTGGCAGCTGTTCTTGCTTCTAAAGGTCTGCAGTTTAGTACCTGGATTTGAATATTACAGATGACCTGAAATAAGAAGGTAGGTTAGTCTTACAAAGGAGAATCTGGCCAAAGATGGCAGATGCTTGGCATTGACCATGTGGCAGCAAGTCTTGCAATGATGTCGTAGAGCTGCACAGCATGAATATAGATGAGCTATAGGAAGATGCTGAATAAACTGGGGCTGTTTTCCCTGGAGCAACTGAGGCTAAAGGGTGACCTAATAGAGGTTTGTAAAATCATGAGAGGCATGGACAGGGTGAACAGACCAAGTCTTTTCCCCAGGATAGAGTAGTCCAAAACTAGAGAGCACAGGCTCAAGGTGACAGGGCAAAGATTTCAAAGGGACCTAGGGAGCAACTTTTTCACATAGAGGGTGGTGCACGTACGGAATGAGCTTCCAGAGGAAATGGTGGAGGCTGGAACAATTATAACATCTGGATGGTTATATGAATAAGAAGGGTTGAGAGGGATATGGACCAAATGCTGGCAAATGGGACTAGATTAATTTAGAATATCTGGTCAGCACGGACGAGTTGGACCGAAGGGTCTGTTTCTGTGCTATACAGCTCTCTGATGCTATGACTCTAAATTGGATAGTATTGAGAATGTTAGAATGAGAAGTTGAAGAGCATGTGGATGTGAGTACATAAAGAAGATAGGTTAGTCCTTATCGTTTTTTTTTAATTCATTCACAGGATGACAGCATCGCTGGCGAGGCCCAGCATTTATTACCGATCCTGTATTGCCCAGAGGGCAGTTAAGAGTCAACCACATTGCTGTGGGTCTAGAGTCATGTATAGGCCAGGCAGGTAAGGTTGGCAGTTTCCTTCCCTGAAGAACATTCAAATCCATTGACAATTGACAATGTAATCATTGTCATCATCTGGACTCTTAATTCCAAATTTTTATTGAATTCAAATTTCACCATCTACCATGACAGGATTTGAACCTGGATCCCCAGAACAGCAACTGGGACCCTGGGTCACTAATACAACAATAAGATCATAACTCAGTGTATCTACAACTACCTTGTGTAGCAGTATTTAGTATTAACAGACAAAAAATAGTATCACTTTGGAGTATAAGCCTGGAGATGGTTCTTCATTTTCTTTCTCCTTGACCAGTATAATCTTGAACCCAAGTTAAATCGTGGCATTGGTGAAAGTCAACAAAAAGCCAAGATCATCTGGAGAAGGGAACTCAAAGTTGCATCAACAACTTCTTGAAGAAATTATAAGACCAGCTAGAAAACAAAGATGGTTACTGAAGATTAGTCATCTCAACTCCAGCACCACATCCACAACACACATTGACTCCTTCCACCAACAAGGCTCAGGTAGCAACTAGAGATGGGCAATAAATGCTGACCCAGTCAGCGATAACCACTTCCCCTGAATGAATGAGTAAATGTGTTCATAGTTTCCCAGCTGGATCATCACATCGGCTTTTATCACAGGGTTGTGCATTCATGTCACAAGTGTGGGATCTATCACTGCTTCGCAATCCCATGCATTATCACCAACAAAAATATTAATTTCTGGATCATTTCCATTCAAGCCTAAGAATGTTTCAACACTAGAATTCTCTGCACATATCATAAACAAATGTCAGATATATGGTTTTCTTCTGGTTGCTTCAACTCTAAAGCTTCTTCAAGCATTTCACCACTCTTGGGCTCTGTTAATAGTGTTTATTAAATAATGAATAGCATCCTGTAGAGTGATAGAGGTTTATAGCATGGAAACAGGCCCTGTGGCCCAACTTAGCTGTGCTGCCCAGTTTTCATAATTAATCTAATCCCATTTGCCTGCATTTGATCTATATTCCTCTGTATCTATCCCATCCATGTACCTGTCTAAATGTTTCTTAAATGACAAAATTGTACTCCCCTCCACTACCACCTCTGGCAAGGTAAAAAGGTAAAAGGTAAAAAGGTTTTATTCCCGATGAAGGGCTTTTGCCCGAAACGTCGATTTCGCTGCTCATTGGATGCTGCCTGAACTGCTGTGCTCTTCCAGCACCACTAATCCACTACTACCTCTGGCAGCCTGCTCCAGGCATTCACGTCCCTCTGTATGAAAAATGGCCCCTTTTAGACCCTTTTGTATCTCTCCCCTCTCACCTTAAACCTGTGCCTTCTTGTTTAGATTCTCCTAACTTGGGGAAAAGCCATTGGCTATCTACTTATCTGTACCCCTCATTATTTTATAAACTTGCATAAGGTCATCGCTCAGTCTCCTATGTTCCAGGGAAAAAAGCCCCAGCCTATCCAACCTCTCCTTATAACTCAAACCTTTCAGACTTGGTCCTATCCTCGTAAAACTTTTCTGCACTCTTTCTAGTTTAATAATATCCTTTCTATAGTAGGGTGACCAAAACTGCATGCGGTACACCAAATGTGGCCTCACCAATGTCTTCATCAAGATATCCCAACTCCTGTATTCAGTGGTCTGACTAATGAAAGCTGCCTTCACCACTCTGTCTATCTGTGACTCCGCTTTCAAGGGACTACAAACCTGTACTCCTCGATCTCTTTGTTCTATAACACTCCCCAAAGCCCTACCATTGACTGTGTATGTCCTACAGGTGCAATTTACTGCAGACATTGTGTTGTGGACCAGGCCAAAGCCCCTCTCTACATTTTAAGAATGTAGCCTGGACCCTAACTTTGTTTGTTGCTTTAAGCAGGTATTTAGGAGTGATGCAGCTGGCCCAACCACTCCGTTCTAAACAAAACAGAATTTATTTGCAATATTACCAAATGAAACATAAATGAGGGAGAACAGAGAATAACTTAACTTGTCCAAAGACACAGCAGACTTTCCCCCCTTAATTATGCTGTTCCAAATTCCTGCAACAATCCCTATAAACACCCCTTGACAAAAAAAGGAAACACCAAACATAGGGTCTTACAGGAGAGAGAGAGAGAGAGAGAGAGAGACTCAGCATGGAACACCTTCCATGTTGCTGCTTTGTGAATCAGCAGCCTCAAACTAACTGTCTGCTTTCAGTGAACAGCCAGATTGTTAAAACCAAACCAAAGCAAAGCTGAGCTGGAAGAACTGACAACTCCCTTTTCGTTGTACAAGTGTGTTTTTTTTCAAACTTGAAAGCCTTTTTTTCTGAGGCAGTATCTGTTAGCTATAATCAATTTGGCCCTAAAGCCCTCAAACCTCGACTTTTTGGAATCAATGTTTTACGAAAAAGTCCAAGGACAGCATAGCCTTTTTAAAGAAGTAGCATCATCACAGTTGGAATCTATAATGAAAACAACAAACGCTGGAGATCACAGCAGATCAGACCGCATCCATGGAGATCCAGCAAGCTAACGTTTTGAGTCTAGATGACTCCTTCAGGTTTTGATGAAGTGTCATCCCAACTCTGAAACATTAGGTTTCTTTCTGGCTATGGATGCTGTCTGACCCGCTGTGACCTCCAGCATTTATTGTTTTCAGTACTGTGTATGTCCTGCCCTAGTTTAACCCACCAAAATACACACCTTCATTTACCTAAATTAAACTCCACTTGCCATTCCTCAGCCCACTGGTCCAGCTGATCAAAATCTCGCTGAATTCCCAGATGACTTTCACTGTCCATTTTGCCTTCAATCTTGGTGTCATCTACAAACTTACTAACCATACCTCTTAAATTCTCATCCAAATCATTTATATAAATGATAGCACCAATCCCTGTGGCACATCTCTGGTTACAGGTCTCCAGTTTGAAAAACAACCTTCTACCACCACCCTCTGTCTTCTACATTCATGCCAATTCTGTATCTAACTCTCCCTGGATCCTGTGAGATATAACCTTACTCAATAACCCATCATGCGGTACCTTGTCAAAGGCCTTATGTAGGCAATGTCTACTGCATGGCCCTGATCTACTTTGTTGGTCATCCCTTCAAAAACCCAATCAAATTCTTGAGAGACATTTCTTGTACACAAAGCCATGCTGACTATCCCAAACAGTCCTTGCCTCTCCAAATGCCTGTAAATAGTGTCTGTCAGAATCCCCTCTGACAATTTACCCACCGCAGACATTAGGTCTGTGGTTTGCAGGCATTTCCCAGAAGCCTTTCTTAAATAATGGTGCCACATAAACCACCCTCCAGTCTTCGGGCATTTTACCCGTGGCTGTCGACGATGCAAATATCTCTGCTAGGGGCCCTGCAATTTCCTTCCTAGCTTACCACAAACTCCTGGGATACACTTCAACAGGTCCTGGGGATTTAAGACTTCCAGCGCCTCCTTTCTGTAATGTGGGCACTCTTCAAGGCACCACTATTTATTTCCCCAAATTCCCTCACTGGGGAGGTGACGGCCCAGTTGTATAATCGCTGGATCGCCAATCTACAGACCCAGGTTTGAACCCTGTCATGGCAGACATTGGAATTTAAATTCAAGAAAAATCCAGAATTAGACGTCTAATGATGACGATGAATCCATTGTCAATTGTCAAGGAAAACCTATCTCATTCACTAACGTCCTTACCTGGCTCATATGTGACTCCAGACCCACAGCAACGTGGTTGACTCTTACCTGCGGGAGGAGCAATAAATGCTGGCCTAGCCAGTGACACCCTCATCCTATGAGTGAATATAAAACAAAAATGATTGTCAAAATACAATGAACACAAGACTGGCTTTTAAGTTGTCTTCCACAATGCCAGGTCGTCTCAAAATGCTTTGCAGCTAATGGAAGCACTTCCCCTGAATTGTCTGCACAGCTGTAATGTAGGATAAAGCTGCATCGGGAAATATTTGATGTTCGAATGAAGGAGTTCTAGATTCAAAACACTCACTCTGTTTTTCTCTCCTCAGATGTTTGTCCAACCTGCTGAGTTTCTCCACCACCTCCTGTTGTCATTTCAGATTTCCAGCATCCACTGTTCTTTTGTGTTTATTGTAATGATGGACTAATCTTTTCTTTTTTTTTCAGTGCTGAGCATAAATATTGAACAGGACAATTAATGAGAAAATTGACTTCCCTCATCAAGGTCTATTGGAAAATAAAACTATATCCGATTTCCAAAGACCGACAAAAAAATTCATCCTGATACAAAAGTCAAAAATTCTGCTTGTTTTTCTTAAGCAGATCACAAACTTGTCCAGCAGTGCAAAAGCTGGCTTCAGAGATTAGTTACCACCTGGGAGTATTGGAAGGATGTTTCCTCAGCTGGGCTCTAGAGCCAAGGGGACACAGTCCCAAAATAAGAGCTAGGGAATTTAAGACTGCAGTGAGAATAGTCTACAAATGTTTCGTCTTTGGAATTCTTTACCTCGACAGCCACGGGTAGAGGCTCAGCCATTGAATATGTTCAAGGCAGAGATCAATGGATATTAAAGCTGTCAAGGGATATGGGGATAGTGTAGCAATATTTAAAATTGGTTCAGGAATGTGAGTATTACTGTAACCATAATTTTCTTGGCCTGGAGTAGGCCATTCAGTCCATTAAACCTGTTCTGACACCAACCAATGAGATCAGTACAAATCTGTGACCAAACTCCATGTTACATACCTGTGACCGTAACTTTGCAAAACAAAAGGTTATCTATCTTATATTTAATTAATTACCCTTGAACTGGGTGGTTTGCTAGGCTATTCCACAGGGCAGTTAGGAGGTAACTACAATGCAGTGGCTCAGGAATCACAGCAAGCCCAGACCAATTAAGGTCAGCTGATTTCCCTTCCCTAAAGAACATTAGTGAACAAAGGTTGGTTCAGCACTTGTTTTATGGCCACCATTAGATGGGCTTTTAACTCCAGATTTTATTAATCAAATTCACATGTTATTATTAGGGGGGGGGGTGGGCCGAGTGGCATTATCGCTGGATTGTTAATCCAGAAACCCAGCTAATGTTCTGGGGACCCAGAATTAAATCCCACCACGACATGCGGTGGAATTTGATTTCAATGAAGAATCTGGAATCAAGACCCTAATAATGACCATGAAACCACTGTCGATTGTTGGAAAAACCCATCTGGTTCACTCATGTCCATTCGGAAAGGAAATCTGCCATCCTTACCTGGTCTGGCCTACATGTGACTTCAGACCCACAACAATATGATTGACTCTTAACTGTCCTCTGGGTAATTAGGGGTGGGCAATAAATGCTGGCCTAGTCAGAGAGACCCACATCCCATGAATGAATAAAAGAATTGCTGTGATGGGATTCTATCCCATGTCCCCAGCGTGTAAGTTTGGGTCTCTGAATACTAATGCTATTACATCACCAGTCTCCCTTGCCATTGCAGTATAAGATGAGCTATGATAGAGTTGAATGGTGGAGTAGGTTTGATGGGCCAAATGGCCTACTCCTCATCTATTTCCTATGTTCCTGTGAATAACAGTGGAGTTCCCTCTGCTAGTCATGATTGGGTTGGGCAATAAATAAAATATTTAATAAAAAAAATCAAGAATCTCAATACAGCTGGAACATGGGAATTCTTCAGAATCCAATCAAATAATGGAAAATACTGACCGTTACTGACAAATAATCCCTGACAAAGCTGAAAAATAAAAGACTCTGATGGGAATGTTTGTGGTATGCAGTACAGACTTGTTGGGCCAAATGGCCTGTTTCTGCACTGTTGGGATTTTATGATTCTGATGTGGAGGGTCTGAGTGATGCATGACGATTTATTTCTGTCATTCAAAAGGAAACAATGTGACAATAACGCAGATTCCTCATCAAAATTATCTTCAGGCCCATGATAACAAGAACAATAATATCCTTTCTTCTGCAGTATGACTTTAATTACAGAGTCATACAGCATAGAAACAGATCCTTCGGTCCAATCAGTCCATGCTGCCATACTAAACCAGTCCCACTTGCCTGCTCTTGGCCCATATTCCTCCAAGTCTTGCCCATTCATGTACTTACCTAAATGTCTCTTCAATGTTCCAACTGTACCCGCATCCATCACTTCCTCTGAATGTTCATTCCACATGTGAACCCCTCTGTGTACAACAATTATCCCTTACGTCATTTTTAAAAGCTTTCTCCTCTCACCTTAAAAATATCCCTCATCCTAAGCACCTTTTAAGGCACAATCTTTAAGCTCCATTATCCCATTGAGAAAAAGATCTTGATAAGCTTTTCATGTATTACAAAATAAAATCTAAAATTCAATCTATCGTAATAAAGGGATTGCATAGGAGGCTCTGGCTGATTAACTATTGTACTCTAACTTCTCCCTAAAGCATTATGGCCACCAGATCTATCCAATTCCTTGTTTCAGTGCATTTGAGGTAATTATTATCACCTCTGTTCAAGTTACAAGACAAAAGAAACTGTCCTTTCCATCCTTCGTTCACACTTTTCTGTTTGCCTTTTTCAAGCATGTCTCTCAAACAGCTAAAGCTGAGTTCGCCGACTAAACAGACTCTCTCATTACGTTCTGCAAGTTTACTTTTATTTTCTTCGTGTGCGATTTGATTTCATTATATTTGACCTTAACTCCATTGGCCTCTAATTACCATGAAGCAATTGGTGCAATTCATCCATGATCTGTACTAACAAATACAGTAATATGAACCTTAATGCAAGGCCTCCATTTGTAAGTAATCAGCAACTCTAAATTTGCCTCTTCAAATTCCAGACATTTAGATTTAGGCAAAGATGGGGCTTGAGAAATGTTGGCATCATTTCAACCCTATGTTCGGTGGGGCAGAGAAAATGTAATTGTGTTGGCCTTAAGGAGGTTTAATTTCTTATCATATGAGCCTCGACAGGGCCTTTAATTCCAGAAATCCAACTAAAAAAAATTACTTTAAGCATGTTACTGGCAGCTAATGTCAGGGTGTTTTGCATCCAACAGAATGGAATTCCAATTTGCTACCATCTTTGTAAGAAACAAAAACCACTGCAGATGCTGCAATCCAAGGTAGACAAGCAGGACGTTGGAAGAACACAGCAAGCCAGGCAGTATCAGGAGGTGGGGAAGTCCACATTTCGGGTGTAACCCTTCTTCAGGATGGGGGGTGGAGGTAAGCAGGGCTGCAAGTAAAGGGAGTGGAGGGCGTGATGCAGAGTGGTGAGGTGGGGATAGGTGAACACAGAGGATGCGACCTGGTTAGTCAGTGGGAGGAATGAATCCGGTTGATAGCTGGAAGGAAGGTGAGAGGAGTGGATGGGAAAGGGACAGGCTGGGAAGGGAGTTGGGGGATGGAAAAGGAGGTTATTTAAAATTGGACAACTCATTGTTGAGTCCTCCAAGCTGGAGGCTGCCCAGGTGGAAGATGAAGTGGTGTTCCTCCAATTTGCGGTGTGGTTCATTGTGGCAATGGAGGAGGCCGAGGATGGTCATATCTAAATGGGAGTGGGAAGGAGAATTAAAGTGGGTGGGTGACTGGGATGTCAGGTTAGCCTGTGAGGGCCTGACTGAGATGCTCAGCGAACTGTGCTCTGAGTTACCTTTGGTCTCCCTGATGTAGAGAAGGTTGGTGGAGAGGTAGGTCCTCTGTCTTACCTGGAAGGACAATTTGGGGCCCTGGATGGATGTGAGGGAGTTGGTGTGCTGGCAGGGTTTGTATCTTTGTGGACTTATAAATACAGTAAAGTACCTATCAGTGGAAAGCAATGCCAAGCTATATCTTGACTCACTTTTCAGCAAAATAATGTTGTCCATCTCCATATACTGTGTCGTGTAAGTGTCCTATTAACTGCAATCTAAAACAACAAGAGCAGAGTGTAATCAGTTGAGAATGTGGAAAAAGCTATTAGATTCATTAAGATTTGAAACAATAATTTGTAATTGTATGGCACCTTCCACAACCTTTGGGAATCCCAATGGCATTGCAGCTGATTATGCTTCTCAATTAAAATGTTCTGTTAGAGCAAACACAAACAAATTCGCAGAACGCAAGCCCCTGGAAACAGCAATGTGATAATAGCCAAATAATCAATTTCTTTTTAGTTGAGGTACATCGAGAAATTTAGGGTGTAGGTTTGCTCGCTGAGCTGTAGGTTTGATATCCAGACGTTTCATTACTTGGCTAGATAACATCATCAGTGGCGACCTCCAAGTGAAGCGAAGCTGTTGTCTCCTGCTTTCTATTTATCTTTCTCCTGGATGGAGTTCCTGGGGTTTGTGGTGATGTCATTTCCTGTTCATTTTCTGAGGGGTTGATAGATGGCATCTAGATCTGTGTTTGTTTATGGCGTTGTGGTGAAAGTGCCAGGCCTCTAGGAATTCTCTGGCATGTCTTTGCTTAGCCTGTTCCAACAACATAGTCTACAAACAAACCAACGGCACACCCATGGGATCTCTGCTATCAGGATTCATAGCAAAAGCGGTAATGCAAAGACAAGAACAAACAGCCCTACCAAACATCAAACCAAAAATCTGGGTCCGCTATGTAGATGACCCCTTTGTCATCACAAAACGAAACATGATAGAGACATTTAACATCATCAACAACACCCTCACAGGCATAAAGTTCACCAAGGAGGAAGAAACCAACAACAAACTCACATTCCTGGACGTCACAGTCAAAAGAACGGACAACAGAAAAAATACAAACCTGCGTATACAGAAAACCGACAAACACTGACCAAATACTTAACTACACCAGTAACCATCCCAACACACACAAACAAAGCTGTATCAGAACACTATTCCAATGAGCCACCACACACTGCAGCAATGACGAACTTCGGAAAACAGAGGAGAATCACCGATGCAACATATTCAAGAAGAACAGCTACTCAAAAAATATAGTGTGCAGATTCCTCAAGAACAAACCATGACAAGCAGACAAAACACAGCCAGAAACCCTAACCACCTTACCATACATCAAAGATGTTTCAGAAATGACAGCCAGACTACTAAGACCCCTTGGAATCCTACAAAACCACCAACACACTCAAACAAAAACTAACAAACTTAAAAGACCCAGTACAACCCATGGACAAAACCAACGTCATCTACAAAATCCCATGCAAGGACTGCCACAAACACTACGTAGGACAAACAGGAAGAAAGTTAGCCACCAGGATACATGAACACCAGCTAGCAACAAAAAGACACGAACCTCTCTCCCTCGTAGCCCTACACATGGATGAAAAAAAACCCACCATTTCGACTGGGACAACACATCTATCCTGGGACAGGGTAAGCAAAGACATGCCAGAGAATTCCTAGAGGCCTGGCACTCCAACCACAACGCCATAAACAAACACATAGATCTAGATGCCATCTATCAACCCCTCAGAAAATGAACAGAAAATGACATCACCACAAACCCCAGGAACCCCATCCAGGAGAAAGATAAATAGAAAGCAGGAGACAACTGCTTCGCTTCACTTGGAGGTCGCCACTGATGTTACCTAGCCAGGTAATGAAACGTCTGGATATGAAACCTACAGCTCAGCGAGCAAACCTACACCCTAAACCTCAACCTGAGCTACAAACCTTCACAAACTGAGAAATTAGCATTTGAAAGATCAGGTCTTCCTTGTCAGCAAATCATTCAATAGTTTCTGCCTCTATATCAACGCAGCAGAATGCTCCTTGATCACAATTCAGCTAGCCACTGAATGAGCAGCTCCTGCTCTCCTCTGTTCCTATTCCACAAGCATGGAGCAAAACGAGGAGACAGAACTCCCCATATGTAACACACATTCGCATATGTTGAAAGTAATTCATATTGGTTTTTCTTCCTGCAGCACGATATCCTGAGTATTGTGTAACCATTTGGTAAAATGCAGCTTTCAACACACAATGTGTTGGCAGACGTGGGTGGGGGTGGGCACAGTGGGGCAGCAAGCAGTTCAGTGGTTAATATTGCTGCGTCACAGTGCCAGGGACCTGGGTTCAATTCCAGCCTTGGGCAACAGTCTTTGTGGAGATTGCAAATTCTCCGTGTCTGCATGGGTTTCTTCCAGGTGCTCCGGTTTCCTCCCACAATCAAAAGATGTGAATTGACCATGCTAAATTGTCCATTGTGTTCAGGGATGTGTGGGTTAGGTGCATTAGTCAGGGCTAAATGTAGAGTAATAGGGTAGGGGAACGGGTCTGGTGGGATACTCTTTGGAGGGTTGGTGTGGACTTGTTGGGCCGAAGAGCTTCCACACTATAGGGAATCTATGATTCGATGTTAAAGGCTGTATTTTTAAGGGGATGAGATAGGACACAGGACACAGGCAGACCAAAGATCGCTGTGACAGTGTGGTGGTGATTTGCCGAAGTCTTCCTACATCTGTTCAGGTTATTCTCCAACTCACATGGTTACAAATGGAGCAGTGGTCCAACTGTAAGTAGCTGTTCTGTTACTAAGATCCTACAGAAGCACCCCTCCATGCTGAGTGGACATCTCCAAAGAGCCAACTTTCTCTTATATCAAGCCTGCTCACAGTCTGGAAATAAAGTTCTTCATCTGTAAAACTACAAACACAGCCCCAGTCCCCAAAGTTTTCTCCCAGTTTCTCTGTCTCTGTGTCTGTTCTGATGATGCCACCTTCTGCGTATGGATGTCTGAAAAGTCCAATGTTTTTCCTGAGACAGTGAGAGGGTCCCCCAAAAGCATCTGCATCGAAAGGATCAGAAGCTGCTATTTCTACCACCTCCAGAGGGCTGCCATCACCAGACACATATTCCCTTCCCCTCTCTTGTCAGCATTCCACAGGGACTGTCTCCTTCAGGATGTCTGGAGGGATGGCACAGTAGCTCAGCGGTTAGCAGTGCTGCCTCACAGTCCCAATTGCACCTTCGGGCAAACGTCGTCTGTGTGGAATTTGCACATTCTCCCCACGTCTGAGTGGGTTTCCTCTGGGTGCTCCGGTTTCCTCCCACAGTCCAAAGATGTGCAGGTTAGGTGGGTTGACCATGCTAAATTGTCCGTAGTGTCCAGGCTAGGTAGATTAGCCATGGGAAATGCAGGGATACAGGGATAGGGAGACAAAATGGATCTGGGTGGGATGTTCTTTGGAGGGTCAGTGTGGACTCGATGGACTGAATGGCCTGCTCCCATATTGTAGGGTTTCTATCCTGGTTTATTTCTCCTCCATTCCCAACACCTCCCCACCCCTCCACAGGCACCTTCCCCTGTAAACGCAGAAGGTGTAACACCTGCCTGCTTACTTCCTCCTTCCTCACCATCCAAGGCCCCAGACACAGGTGAAGCAGCACTTTACCTGATCTTCACTCAATCTAGTCTACTGTATTCACTGCTCACAAAGTGGTCTCCTCTACACTGGGGAGACAAAACGCAGACTGGCCGACTGCTGTGTGGAACTCTTACATCCGTCTGTAAAAGTGACCCTGAGCTTCCAGTTGCCTGCCACCTCAGCACATTGGCCTGTTCCCTGGCCAACATCTGTGTCTCAGGCTTGCTGCAGTGTTCCAGTGACAGTGCACTCTGGAAGAACAGCACCTCGTTTTCCACTTGGGGGTCCTGCAACCTTCAGGACTCGATATCGAGTTCAATAGCTTTACATCCTGAACACCTTCCATGTCCTTTACCACCTCCACACCTCAGCCCCTGTTTTCACATGGGCTGCTTTCAATATAGCCAATCCTTTTTCACCTACTCATACCTCCCATTATCAGTTTTCTTTTCCTTCCCCAGCTTACCATTATCCATCTTTGTTTGCCTAACCATATTTCTCTCCCTCTGGGCACCATCTCCACCTACCTTCTCACTCCTTTACTCTCAGCACCACCACCTCCCCCCCCCCCCCAACATCCTCCCACCACCTCACCCCTGTCTCCAACATAAACACCACCTCTCCCCAGCTGCTATTGTGTTTGGTGAAGGGTCACTGGACCTGAAACGTTAGCTCTGCTTTCTCTCCGCAGAAGCTACCAGATCTGCAGAGTTTCTCCAGCAATTGCTGATTTTGTTTCTGATTTCTAGCCTCAACAGTTTGTTTTATTGTAAAGCACGTTGCCCAGAATTAGACACCTCTTTCCAACTGAGGCCAAATCACTGACAGTCGTGTGCAGAGCCCTTGCTTTTGTAATCAATGTGTACCATAGCTGTTCAGATGACCCCACCCCCGGGTTATGATCTTTAACACTTCAGTGTGGGCTGACTAGCTGAGCTGTATTGTTCTTAGTCAGGTAATGGAACGGTACACACTGTGATCTCAAAGCATCCGAGATTTGATTTGTGAGCAGAAAAATGCATGTGGGCCTCTCCCTGTATTAATGGTCAATTCTACACTGTTCATGGACAATACTTGGATCCAATGCTGCTTTGCTCACCACCAGGGATATTTTAGCATGAGTAAGAGGAAATTGGTTGAAATAATTCCATTTCACCATTCTAAAAAGTGGAAGCAAACCACTTGCCTCTATAAATGAGCCTGCCTTGCAGTGCTCTAGAGAGTAAAGGGAAGTAGACATTGATCAAAGTAAAAGGTACGGTGATACTACTCATGGCCATGAGTTACCGATTTAGAGAAGTAACAACGGCTTAGAGTGACATTGAAATGTTTGATGTGTGGCGTTTCAGCATTTATAACTGCGAAAACTTTCAGATCTGGCATGACGCAAAGAAATTGTAGGAAGCCTATCAATGCTTTGAAACATCATTAAATTTAATACAGTACAAGATGGACATCGGGCATTCTTAACTATAGGTACATATAAAAACAAAAGATTGATATACCCAGACACTAATTTTATTCTTTAAATTCTGAGTGAGTTAAAATCAGGCCATTTCCAAACAATTATCATATAGTGGAGCATTGCAACAACTTCATTCTGACATGTCAGATTACTGTAATGATCTGTACAAGTTTCAAATATTTATGCACTGTATTCATTGTTTGCTAGTCATGACATAAGTGTATTATTGGCTCTTTAGATTTCTGGGGAAGTTTTAGCTTGAAACAGCTGAGATTTTAAAACAAATTCCTTTGTGAACTATTTTAGTAATGCTAACTTCTTAATTTTGTCAGGTGAAAGATTTAACTAAATTAATGCGCTCAGGAATTTACTGTGAATTTGTGAAAATTAGACATCAAAGAAGTTAAACCTTTTGAAACAAAAACAGAAGTTGATGGAACAAAAACAGCTCAGCAGGTCTGGCAGTCTATGTGAAGAGAAATCAAAGTGAACATTTCGGGTCCAGTAACCCTTCCTCAGCAGCAGACCTGAAGCGTTAACTCAGATTTCTCTTCACATACACTACCAGAGCTGCTTATCCTGGTTTTGTTTCTGATTTACAGTATCCACTGTTCTTTCAGTTTTTAATTCGCATTTAAGTTAAACCTCTGGTTCATTGACTGCTCAGAATCAATTAATAAAAACATTTTCCTTTACACATTCTCGGCTTATTCTCACATTGTTAAATCTGTAGGTTTCTTTCAAGAAATCATTATTCCTTATGATGACAAGAGCTAAACTGTTAAACAAAGCACAATCCCAATAAGAAACATCATCTGTGGTTTTTCATAGAATTCCATTAGTGTGGAAGCAGACCATTAGGCCCAACAAGTCCTTACCAACCCTCCAAAGAGTCCCACCCAGTCCCATTCCCAATTACTTTACATTTACCCTTGACTAATACACCTAACCTACACATCCCTGGATACTAAGGACAATTCACTTAAACTGCATATCCTTGGATTGTGGAAGGAAACCTACAGAGAATGTGAGAACACCACACAGTCACATGAGGTTGGGATTGAACACGGGCCCCTGGCACTATGAGGCAGCAGCAGGGCGGCACAGTGGCTCAGTGGTTAGCACTGCTGCCTCACAGCACCAGAGTCCCAGGTTCGATTCCAGCCTCGGGCGACTGTCTGAGTGGAGTTTACACATTCTTCCTGTGTCTGCATGGGTTTCCTCCCACAGTCCAAAGATGTGCATGTCCAGTGAATTGCCCATGCTAAATTGCCCGTAGTGTTAGGTGCATTAGTCAGAGGGAAATGGGTCTGGGTGGGTTCCTCTCCGGAGGGTTGGTGTGGACTAGTTGGGCCGAAGGGCCTGAATCTAGCCACCGTGCTACTGTTTTCCTCAGAGCTGAAAAATGTGTTGCTGGAAAAGCGCAGCAGGTCAGACAGCATCCAAGGAGAAGGAGAATCGACGTTTCGGGCAAAAGCACTTCTTCAGAAATGAGGAGGGTGTGCCAAGCAGGCTAAAATAAAAGGTAGGGAGGAGGGACTTGGGGGAGGGGCAGTGAGAATGTGGAAGGAGGTTAAGGTGAGGGTGATAGGCCCGAGAGGGGGGTGTGTGTAGGGAGGTCAGGAGGAGATTGCAGGTCAAGAAGGCTGTGCTGAGTCTGAGGGTTGGGACTGAGATGAGGTGGGGGAGGGGAAATGAGGAAGCTGGAGAAATCTGCATTCATCCCTTGTGGTTGGAGGGTTCCTAGGTGGAAGATGAGGCGCTCTTCCTTCAGGTGTCACGTTGCCATGGTCTGGCGATGGAGGAGGCCAAGGACCTGCATGTCCTTGGCGGAGTGGGAGGGGGAGTTAGTGTTCAGCCACGGGGCGGTTGAGTTGGTTGGTGCGGGTGTCCCAGAGGTGTTCTCTGAAACGTTCCGCATGTAGGCGGCCTGTCTCCCCAATGTAGAGGCCACCACATCGGGTGCAGTGGATGCAGTAAATGATTTGTGTGGAGGTGCAGGTGAATTTGTGACGGATATGGAAGGATCCTTTGGGGCCTTGGAGGGAAGTGAGGGGGGAGGTGTGGGCACAAGTTTTGCATTTCTTGCGGTTGCAGGGGAAGGTGCCGGGAGTGGAGGTTGGGTTGTTGGGGAGGTGTGGACCTGACGAGGGAGTCGCGGAGAGAGTGGTCTTTCTAGAACGCTGATAGTGGAGGGGAGGGAAATATATCCTTGGTGGTGGGGTCAGTTTGGAGGTGGCGAAAATGACGAAGGATGATACGATGCATCTGGAGGTTGGTGGGGTGATAGGTGAGGACCAGTGGGGTTCTGTCCTGGTGGCGATTGGAGGGACTGGGTTCAAGGGCGGAGGAGCGGGAAGTGGAGGAGATGCGGTGGAGAGCATCGTCAACCATGTCTGGGAGGGAGTTGCGGTATTTGAAGAAGGAGGCCATCTGGGTTGTACGGTATTGGAATTGGTCCTCCTGGGAGCAAATGCTGCGGAGGCGAAGGAATTGGGAATATGGGATGGCATTTTTACAGGGGGCAGGGTGGGAGGAGGTGTAATCTAGGTAGCTGTGGCAGTCGGTCAGTTTATAGTGAATGTCCGTGTGGAGTCGGTCGCCCGAGATAGAAATGGACTAGGAAGGGGAGGGAGGAGTCTGAGACGGTCCAGGTAAATTTGAGGTCGGGGTGGAAGGTGTTCGTAAAGTGGATGAATTGTTCAACCTCCTCATGGGAGCACGAGGTAGCGCCGATACAGCCATCGCTGAAGCAGAGGAAAAGATGGGGGGTGGTGCCAGTGTAGCTGCGGAAGAAGGCAACTTGTTGCTGCTGAAAAGAGGGTTGTAGGATTTGGTGAGCATAGTTGAGACTGGGACTACACCCAAGTATAAAGGCTTGTAAGGAGAAATGGTATTTCCAGTTTTCTAAAAAATTCTTGCATAGCTCTCACTGCCAATAGCTGTTCTTTCCAAATTTGTGTTGTGCAAATGACAACTTGAATCTAGAATCAGTGACACTACATTGGGAGGTCTAGGTGAAAGGCCAAGGTACATCACATCAGGCACCAAAGCTGAGGACAAACAGAGCAAAATAAAATCTGGTGATTAGGCGTTACCAAGTTTTGCTGCAAAACTGCACAGTTTGAAAGAGGAATGTCAGTTTGATCGTAAGAACGTGGTCTTGATATAATTCAATTAATTAATCATTTTATTGTCACATGTATTTGGGGAAATACAGTGGAAAGTGTGTTGTTGCCACAATCTGGTGTCAGTTTGAATTACGATAAATAAAAAGAAATTACTTGGAGAGCTTCCTCGTTTTTTCAAACGACAGAAAAATATGAAGGCAAAAAAATTAAAAATGATGTTCATTGTCACATTCATTCTTGTCAAGCACAGCTCCGGGTTTTCTTAATGCCTCCACGGTTTCTGTAAGGTGTTCCGAGCTCTGGGCCACAATGAGATCCGGTTATGATGCCCCAGGAGCCCCAGTCACCACTACCGTCACCTTGCCAACATTGCCAGGAATCTTTGATCTGGGCCTGACATGATTAGGAATCCCCGATCCAGGCTCGACGTCATTAGGAATCCCCAATCCGGGCCCAATGTTGCTAGGAGTTACTGATCTGGGCCCAACGTCGCTAGGAATACCCAATCCAGGCCTGACTTAACTAAGAATCCCTGATCCGGGCCCGAAGTCACTAGGAATCCCCAATTGAGGCCCGATATCGCTAGGAGTCCCCGATCCTTGTCCGATGTCGCTAGGAGTCCCCAATCTGGACCAACCACGCAAACAAAGCTGCAGCCTCTGACTCACCGACGTCACTCAGAGTCCTGCTCTGGTCTTCTCTGTGATGACACATTCTCTGCTGTCAACAGGAAGATGATAAAGGAAGAGGATGAAAAGAAAAGAGAAAGAAGGATGAGACTGACCTGGAGCAGATGTGCTGAGGAACCCAAACGCCACCTTCCTTGCCAGCTCTGCCCTCTGAGAGGCCAATGGAGTTTTAGGTGACTTTATCCATCATGTTCGTGCTATTTTTGTGCTGTTAGTTAGCAAATGTCAGCGTTTAAAATTGCACTTAAGACAAATAAGCCACTGGGTTGCCAGATAAGTTTTTAGTGAAGGACCTTCTACATCCTGACTCATTTAATAGCTTTGCAGGAGATCAGAGAGGAATTACCCTGGCTTTATTTCTTAAATCTGCCTGGGGTATTTTTCTGGGTGTCTCTGCCTTCTCCCGGAGCCTGCACTATGACAGCACAAGAAGGAGCCCAGTTGCTCTTCTCCCCATCTGTCAATTGCTTGTATTCATGAAGGAGGAATGCCTCTCGTTTTGTTTCACATCTGAAAAATACTCCAAGGACCTTTGTCTCTCTGCCTCAAGTGCCAGCTACTTTTCTGGCAGCTAGGTTTTTCCATCAGTTACCAGTTATGTATTAAACAGCTGAAAATGATAAATTTAACCTGGGAATTGAGTTCTTCAATTACTTCAAAATGAGCAGGAAGCAATGTAAGAGAACTGCTTTATGGCAACTATTCAATAAAGAATTAATATAGAGTCGTAAAACATAAAGAGACAAAAAAGGGCAAAACCGTTTTAGCATGACTCCCCCCCCCCGCCTTTATCCAAAAGTCATCCAGTGAGTTTTGTGTATTGTGCAAGAATAAACGAAAACATTTGAGGTTTCTGTACCCATTTGCAAAGAAATGTAAGCTTTTTAAGTGCAGGCAATGATTATGTTCTGTGACCGTGGGACATATAGAATCCTAGAAGCCCTACAGTGTGGAAACAAGCCCTTTGGCCCAACAAGTCCACATTGACCCACTGAAGAGTAACCCACCCAGATCCATTCACAACATTTTACCCCTGACTAATGCACCTTGAACACTGAGCAATTTAGCATGGCCAATTTACCTAACTTGCACATCTTTGGACTGTGGGATGAAACCAGAGCACTCAAAGGGAACCCACACAGACAAAGTGGGAATGTACAAACTCCACACAGACAGTCACCCAAGGCTGAAATTGAAGCCAGGTCCCTAGTACCATGATGCAGCTGTGCTAACCACTGAGCTACCACTGAACAAACGCTTCATACCAAAGCCCATCTGTAGGGTGGTTCTCACTTTCTGATTTCAAAAGCTCATATGCCGTTTATAAGGCATAAGTCAGAAGTAATGGAATACTGGAATAATGGGCGAAGCTCTAAAATCACTCCATAAGCTTTGCACCATCCAAAGCAATACGGCACACTGGATCACCACGTTAAACATTCATTCCTAGTGAATAAAGTAATAGTTCTGGAACAGTTAATGTCAAAATTGCATAATCTCTACCCAATCACAGGGCCATCACATCTTCAATAAGGGAAGAGGTTGAGAAGGAGAGTCCTTCTTGGTGACCTTAGCCTGTGCAGGAATTGCACCAGTGCTGTTGGGGTTAGCTCTACATTACAAGGTACTCTGCCAACTGAGCTTACCAACTCCCAGACTTGGGACTTGCCTTCTTAGGAATCAGATACGTTCTGATTGTTGAGAGTCCTTAGTAATTATGCCTGACTAGTCATGTGGACTGCAATAAACTAAGTAAACTAAGGCAAGTGTCTCTTCTGATTAGATTTACCAGTGGTCTATCCTTGATTAGGGCAGCACGGTGGCTCAGTGGTTAGCACTGCTGCCTCACAGCACCAGGGTCTCAGGTTCAATTCCAGCCTTGGGCGACTGTCTATATGGAGTTTGCACATTCTCCCTCTGTCGGTGTGGGTTTCCTTGTGCAGGCCAGGTGAATTGACCATGCTAAATTGCCCATAGCGTTAGTCAGAGGGGAAATGGGTTTGTGTGGGTTACTCTTCGGAGGGTCAGTGTGGACTGGTTGGGCTGAAGGGCCTGTTTCCACACTGTAGGGAATCTAATCTATTGTCTGAATCATACAACACAGAAACAGACCCTTTCATCTGATCATAATCCCAAAGTAAACAATCCCACCTGCCTGCTCTTGGCCCATATTCCTCCAAACATTTCTTATTCATATACTTATCCAAGTGTTTTTTAAACATTGTTACTGCCCCTACATCCACCACTTCCTCGGGTAGTTCATTCATACACACAAGAACCACTCTGTGTAAAAATAAAAGTTGCCCCTCATTTTCTTTTTAAAGCTTTCTCCTCTCACCTTAAAAATATTCTCCCAAATCTTGAAATCCTCAATCCAAGGGAAACGACACCTGCCATTCGTCTTATCTATACTCATCATGATTTTAAAAACCGATATTAGTTACCCCTCATCCTCCTCTACAGTCGTAAAAAGTCCCACCCTATCCACCCTCTCCCGAAACCCCTCACATTCTATTCCTGGCAACATCCTGGTCAATCTTTTCTGAATCCTCAAGCTTGTTAATATCCTTCCTATGATTGATGACCAGAGCTGGGTTCCAGAAGAGGCCTTACCAATGTTCTGTACAACCTGAATATGACGTTCCAACTCCTAGACTCAAAGGTCTAAACGATGGAAGTAAGTAGACTGCCCTGTCTACCTGTGATGCAAACTTCCAAGAAATTATATCGACAGGCCCTGAACACTGGGCAGGCAAAAGAGGATTTGAGGCAATAAACTATCTCAACCACCCTCTCCCAGTACCACATACTGGTCGTGGTGACAAACACCCCAACTCCTCCACCAACAGTGGTAAATGTCGACATGATTTATCAGTTGCACTTCAGCAATCACCAAGAATCCTTCAACAGCACCTTCCAAATATGTGAGCTCAATAACTGAGAAGGGTAAATGCAGCAGAAGCTTGGGAATAGCTGTAAGTTCTCACCCATACTGAGCTATGTTTTCTTGAGTAACATACACCATTCTATTTTCTGGTCAAGTGATAGAAAAGACCATAAGACTTAGGAGAAGTTAGGCCACTCAGCTCCGTCATTCAATCATGGTTGATAAATTTCTCATCCCCGTTCTCCTGCCTTCTCCCCATAACCCTTTACAATCAAGAAGCTATCTATCTCAGTCTTCAATATACTCAATGACCTGGCCTCAACATCCTTCTATGACAATGAATTCCATTGATTCACCACTCTCTGGCTGAAGAGGTTTTTTCTTATCTTCACTCTAAAAGGTTATGCCCTCAGGACCTAGCCTCTCCTACCAATGGAAACATCTTTCCAACATCCACTTCTGTACAGGCCATTCAGTAGTCTATAAGTTTCATTTAGATCCCCTCTTATCCTTCTAACTCCTCAAACATTCCACATATGTTAAGCTTTTCATTCCTGGGACCATTCTCCTGAATCTCCTGAACATGTTCCAGGGCCAGTACATCCTTCCTACGATATAGAGTCCAAAACTGTGCACAATACTTCAAATGCGATCTGACCAGGGCTTTATAGAGCCTCAGGAGTACATCCATGGTTTTATATTCAAGTCCTCTCAAAACAAGTGCCATCGTTGTATTTATCTTCCAAACCTGCAAGCTTACCTTGAGAGAATCCTGGTCTAGAACTCCCAAGTCTCTTTGCATTTCAGATGATTGCAAGAAAAGAGCTTTCAAAATCTTGTGTGCCATCACAAGGAGGTACCTCTCAGAATTAATGCACTCAACCTGTATGTTGACAATCAGACACACTCAGTAAAAAAAAGTCTGGAAATTTATTGAAGGACAGCTCAAATTAAGGATTAACTTTATGATTGACTGCAGGGTTATCAGGCTCCAACTCATATCAGACAGACAGCAGCCTCCAGCATCTATTGACCAATTTGATGGAATTTGCTGCAGCAACATGTGAATTTTCCAGAAAGGAGCTGTCACAGAGGTTCATTGAGTTAGTTGTCTCCTCTATATCAATTAAGATCCTGAATAAGGACATGTGAACGATTACAGTCAATAACTGCTGAAAATAAGCAAACACAGCCAGAAACCCTAACCACCTTACCATACATCAAAGAAGTTTCAGAAGTGACAGCCAGACTACTAAGACCCCTCAGAATCCTAGTAGCACACAAACCCACCAACGCTCTCAAACAAAAACTAACAAACTTAAAAGACCCAGTACAACCCATGGACAAAACCAACGTCATCTACAAAGTTCCATGCAAGGACTGCCACAAACACTACGTAGGACAAACAGGAAGAAAGTTAGCCACCAGGATGCACGAATACCAGCTAGCCACAAAAAGACACGACCCTCTCTCCCTCGTAGCCCTACACACAGATGAAAAACAACCACGATTTCGACTGGGCCAACACATCTATCTCGGGACAGGAGAAGCAAAGACATGCCAGAGAATTCCTAGAGGCCTGGCACTCCAACCACAATGCCATAAACAAACACATATGCCATCTATCAACCCCTCAGAAAACGAACAGGAAATGACATCACCACAAACCCCAGGAACCCCATCCAGGACAAACATATAAATAGAAAGCAGGAGACAACAGCTTCGCTTCACTTGGAGGTCACCACTGATGATGTTACCTAGCCAGGTAATGAAATGTTCTGGATATCAAACCTACAGCTCAGCGAGCAAACCTACACCCTAAACCTCAACCTGAGCTACAAACCTTGCAAAACTAAGCTTTATGAGATTGGCAAAAGATGGTGATTCAGGAATGGCCTGATATTACAACTGTGGTCTATTATGAGTCATTTTCAAGGGCAAACAAGTTACAAGACCCTATATATTTTGCCAAGTCATCATGTACATCTTACATTAGGTTTCTATGAGTATTGAACACATGGTTAGCACATTTACTGGCTGGGGAATGCATGTGAGGCATGTCAAAATGTCAACTTTCACATCGGAGGGAGTCTCTACATCCAGACAATGTGCCTTTCACTCTTCGGTTGGAAGTATAAACAGAGCAATTCACAGTATTCAGTTTATATCCTTGTGATGGGTTGCGTCTGTAAAATTTCCATTGTTAGACATCTAAGCAACACAATGAGTACATCACTGCTGACAACTTGAATTCTTTTCTGATTATTTGATGTCCCAGATTAGACAGCATCTGAAAACAGACTGCAGTGCACTGGCAAACTACGAAGTGGAGGATGATTCATACCACACCATCCTGATGATGAAGGGCTAATGCCCGAAATGTTGACTCACCTGCTCCTCGGATGCTGCCTGATCTGTGTTTTTCCAGCAACACACTTTTCGATTCTGACTCTCCAGCATCTGCAGTGCTCACTTTCTCCATATCTTATCATCACCCCACTATCCACAATCAAACAGTGCCTAGCAGAATATATGTTATTAATTCAACTGTCTTGAAGGAAGAAAGCAGCGATTTCACATTGCATTGCTGTATTCCCATGCTAGACCAATGGAGAGATGATCGCCATCCCCATTACATTCACGTTCAGAAAGCAAGTGTGAACAACTTTACCCAGCAACCAACTGTCTAACCATTCTGAGACATGGTGTTATTTTTCAGAGAGAGCAGAGAATGGAAGACAAACAGAATAAGCAAGCATATAGAGAACTACCAAAACGGTGCATGGCCAGAGACTGAGTTAGAAATATAAATGCATATATTTGGATACCAGCAAATGCTTCCAAAGTGTGCAATCAGTTCTGATCAGACAGATTCATTACAGATGCACTACATTATGAAGGAACAAGAAGGTAACTCAAACCATGCTAGTCATACACGAAGAGAGTGAAGAAGAATGGCCCAATCAAATTGTGTGGGGATGTTGAGTGACAGCAATTAGCAACAAGACAACCAAGTTGTCAAACAAATGCACTAAAGAACAATGCATAACTCTCCAGAAAGGTCGATGATCACTCGATCAGGATAAGTTGCCAACCTCTGAAACATTATGTTGAAGCTTAAAATGCTGGTCTTGTAAACTCTGTTTTACTTTCTGTACAATTAGTGAATCGACAATATGTGCCTATTTATGTCGTTAGGATAATAAGAACATAGAGACTAGGAGCAGGAGTAGGCCAACTGGCTCTCCGAGCATACTCCACCATTCAATGAGGTCATGGCTGATCTTTACATGGATTCAGATCCACTTACTCTCACCATCTCCCTTAATTCCTTTATTGTTCAAAACAAAATCTATCTTGGCTTTAAAAACTGTTACTGAAGTAGCGTCAACTACTTAATTGGGCAAGGAATTCCATAGATTCACAACCCTCTGGGTGAAGACAATCCTTCTCAACTCATTCCTGAACCTGCTCCCCCTAATTTTGAGGCTATGCCCTCTTGCCCTAGTTTCACCTGCAAGTGGAAACCTCCTCTCTACTTCTATCTTATCTATTCCCTTCATAACTTTATATGTTTCTGTAAGATCCCCCTCATTCTTTCAAATTCCAATGAATATAATCCCAGCCTATACAGTCTGTCCTTAAACCAACCCTCTCAACTCTGTGATCAACCTAGTTAGCCTCTTCAGCACCCCCTCCAGTGCCAGTACATCCTTTCACAAGTAAGGAGACCAAAGCTGCACACAGGACTCCAGGTGTGGCCTCACCAGCACCTTGTACCGCTGCAACATAACTTCCCTGTTTTTCAGCTCAATCCCTTCAGCAATGAAGGACAAAATTCCATTTGCCTTCCTAATTACCTGTTGCATCTGCAGACCAACTCGCGGTGATTCATGCACAAGGACACTCTCTGCATCGCAGCATGCTGCAACTTTTTATCATTTTATCATTTTTCATCCTTTTTACTGTTAATCCTAACAAAATAGATGACTTCACATTTACTAACATTGTATTCCATCTGCCAGACCTTGGCCCACTCACTGAAAGATAATAATTTTTATCTTTCAAACAAAGGATGTATCGTGTCTCAGTCAGTATGACTTTAAGAAATACACTCATTGTATCATCATTGCATTGTGACATTGTAACTGGATGGCATGAAGGTCTCATACTCCAATTTACTCAGGTCACCTGAAGCATGACACTCTACTGGAAGCATGCTCTTCTATTCTAACATAGCAGCTTAATGTAAGCCCAGACACTTATTTGCCTGAGGAAAGTATTGTTTTTACAGAATAGCTATTGTAATGTGATATGCTCTGCCTGTATGGCACACAAAACAATACTTTTCATTGTATCTCAGTACATGTGACAACAATAAATCAAACAAATAAACTATATTGGCTTCTTCAATAACCAGACATCTGCATCCAGTGTCTTTTGTTACAGGAGAGAGCATAAGCATTGCAATATCAGATTTTTTAAAAAACCTGTTTGAAGCATACATATGCCATGTCCTTTACATCAAGCCAAGCTTTAAACGAACATTGTTGTGACTATTTATTTGCTTTCATGTTCTGTTAAGAACATGCAAAAGCCTCCAAGCATTATTTTATTATTGTATTATTGTAGAGTTCTTCTTAACTGTCAATACTGGCCCAGATGTGTTCCAATAAAAACTGGTATGAATTGTTAAATCATCTTTGGTAACCATTAGTTCTTCAGTCAATTCTGTGCAACATTATGCTAGCAAACTGAGATTCTCCTTACAATAACATTGTAATCCTATGAGATAAATCTCACTGGTCTACATGCTTCAGTGAAAACCAACACTGGATGTTTGTAAATGTGACATTCCCCTTTACCAAAGGTGTCAGCCTGACTTGGTTGTTAACACTCTTGCCTCTGAGTCAGAAAGTCATGGTTTCACTCCTGAGACATCAGTGTATAATCTAGGCTGACAGTTCAGTGCACTGTTGATGGAGTGTGACTTTGTTAGAAGTGCCACCTTTCACAGGATGTGCTAAACTGAAGCCCCTTCTATCCTCTCTGGTGAGTTCAAAACATGCAATGACTTCCGTGAAGAACAGCGGTGATGCCAATAACATGCTCTGGGACATTCTGATGTCAATTTCATTCTATCAATTTCAACCAACATTAATCATAAAGGGGTACACTCTCAAATTCCTGACACATTTCTCAGGAAACAAATTGCTGTATCAAGAGTACTACAAAGAATAATGAACCCCTATATGTTTAAAATACACTGCTTAAAAAAATCAGGCGGCTACAGGTAATATCTTACATATTTTAATAAAGGTAACTTCTGCAAGCTGTTTCTCAACAATGTTAAAATGCATTCTGAAGTTTACGATTGCACCAGAAGCACTAAAGAGATCATAAAATGTGCAGGGGAAATGCATACAATCCCCTTTCCTTTCTCAACATTTCAGCTTCTTTGGCTGAATCCTTCAGAAAATGCTTTGCCCCCTTGCAACGAGTCTGCTCACACTCCTGAATCTTTCCTCCCCCGTTCCTTTCCTTCCCTTGTTAAATTAACTCCTCCTGTTTATGGTTATTATTTCTGTACCTCAGATTTCACAGGCACTCTACTACTGCCAATCTAATACATACAATCCTGTCACTGACCTCCCTTCATATTCATCTCTTGGTGCACATATCTTTTTAAAAGGCCACCAATGGACTGTTTCAAAAACATTTTAGCAAATGTTTTAGCTCCACTGAAACCAGGGGCCCCAGACCATTGCTCAAAGCTGAAATATTTTTAGATCCACATTTCCCAATCTATGACTTCAGGTATTAAATTACCCAAATTGGTACTTCAGCTGAATACTTAGTTTGCTTCTACTTCATTAATCTGAAGCCATGTCACTGATGCAATGTTTCCAGTTGGCTTTCTAACTGGACCTTAATTTCCCTACGGACTATATATTCGTGTTGTCAGTATGATCGTTTTGATAGAAGAAGCTTGAAAGCAAAATTAATGTTTGCCTTACATCATATTCGGTTAAAATTAGAATTAGTCCTTCTAGCCTCAGCCCTTCCTTATCTCTCCATCCATGCTCTGTCAGAGCTGCCATCTTTTAAAGAGGTGTTAAACAAGGACTCCAAAACTCTCCATGGATTTTCCCCTTTGCTATCCCCTACCCTCAAATATCTTTGCACTTCTGCTATTCTGGCCTCTGTTGCAATCACTATTTTCAACGTTGTACTATATTGGTTGTGATTGGTTTCTAAGGTTCCGAACATTTTGTTTCTAGTCCTCTATATCTTGCCACCCTCTTTCCTTCTTGAAGACATTAAACTCATCTCTTTGACAAGATTTTGGTCACATGTCAGAATATGTCAAATATTCACATGTCAAATTTGTTTTGAAAATGCTTTTGTGCAGTACATAATAGAATATGGCTTACAGATTTTAAAAAGGTTAGAATTATAAAATTCCAACAGTGTGGAAACAGGCCATTTGGCCTATCGAGTCTACACTGACCTCAGGAGAGCGTCCCACCCATACCCAGCCCCCTACCCCTGCATTTCCCATGGCTAGCCCACCTAGTCTGCACATCCTGAGATACTATGGGCAACTTAGCGTGGCCAATCCACCTAACCTGCACATCTTTGGATTGTGGGAGGAAACCGGAGCACCCGGAGGAAACACACAGAGACACAGGGAGAATGTGCAAACTCCACATCGACAGTCACCCGAGGTTGGAATCAAAGCTAGGTCCCTGGTACTGTGAGGGAGTAGCATTAACCTCTGAGCCACCACCATGCAACCCCTGTTGAACTTGACCATATTTTGGCCATAATCTTCACCTTCTTTATTCTTCCTGCAATATTGTATAATCTCACATTTATTTTCCATCTGCTAAGTTTTAGACCACTTGCTGTGCATGTATGCATCCCTCTGCAGACACTTTTTGTCATCCTCAGCACCTGTCTTCTCATTTATTTTTGTGTCATCAGCAAACTTGGCCAAAATATGTTCACTTTCCTCATCCAAGTCATTAATATGTATTGCAAATAATTGTAGTCCCAGGACTGATCCCTGTGGGACACCACTAGCTACAGATTGCCAACCCAAAAATGTCACCCGACCACAACTCCCTGTCTTCTCTTAGATAGCCAATCCAGTAGCCTTGCTAATACACTACCTTCATGGGCTCTTACCTTACATTGTAGCCTAACAAGTGGTGCCTGATCAAATGCCTTCTGAAGATCAAAGATCATTACACCCACTGATTCTCCTCTGACCATTTTGCTTGTTACCTCCTCAAAGAATTCTAACACACTTTTAGGCACAATTTCTCTTTTGTGATCTGTTTGATCATATTATGTACATCTAAATATTTTGCTTTTATAAGAGACTGTAATATATTTCTAACAGCAGATGTTAAGCTAACTGGCCCATAGTTACCTATTTTCTGCTTCCTCCCCTTTATAAGTAAAGATCTTGCATCGGCAGTTTTCAATCCATTATACCTTTTCCAGAATCTAAGAATTCTTGGAAAATTACTATGAGTGCATCCACAGTCCCTGTAGTTTCTATTTAATTTTTATTTATTCATTTATGGTTTGTGGGTGTCACTCACTGGGCCAGCATTTACTGCCCATCCCTAGTTGCCCTTGAGAAGGTGATAGTTGGCTGCCTTTTTGAACTGCTGTGGGTTGACCACAATTCCATTTGGGAGGAAATTCCAGGATTTTTACCAAGCAACAGTGAAGGAACAGCGGTATATTTCCAAGTTAGGATGGTGAATGGCTTGGAGAGAAAATTGAAGGTTGTGATGTCTCTATATATCTACCACCCTTGTCCTTCTAGATGGAAGTGGTTGTGGGTTTGGAAGGTGCTGTCTTAGGATTTTTGGTGAATTTCTGCAGTGCACCTTATAGGTGGTGCACACTGCTATTACTGAGTATTGGATGTGGAGGGAGTAAATATTAGTGGATGTGGTGCCAGTCAAGCAGGCTGCTTTGTCCTGGATGGTGTCAAGCTTCTTGAGTGTTTTTGGAGCTGCACTCATTCAGGCAAGTGGGGTGTACTCCATCACACTCCTGACTACTACTTTTACTATCCTGGGATGCACCTTGTCAGGTCTAGGAGATGTTTTGGTTTCCCAGTATATTTTCTCTAGTGATAGTCATTATATTTATTTCTTCTCCCTCTTTTGCACCTTGCTTATTCAACATTTTTGGAATGTGATGTGTCTTCTACATGAAGACTGATGCAAAGTACTTATTCAATCTCTCTGCTATTTGCTGATTCCCCATTTTTATTTCTCCAGCCTTGTTCTCAAAGAGTATTTATATTGTTACTGTCAATTTTGATATTTCCTGCTCATTTATACTCCACATTTATTTTCTCTGTTCTTACATGAATAGACAGTGTCTTTGCAGGCTGAAGTACCAAGTGTACCTGTTTCAACTCAGCAATAAAAGTGAAAGTTATTTGCTGGTTCATTTTGCAAACAATGCTCTGTTAATCAGGGTCAATCTGCCTGGTTTAAAATTTAAACAAAGCCTGGCAGTTAACTGTCAATCAGCAGAAAACCACTGTGTTCTACCAATCGGCATTCCCTCTTCTCAAGCACAATAAATGTAGATGTTCCCTTTAATTGGTATTCTTGTGAATTATCCTCTTCGCTGCGAGAAAGATTCAAGAATTGCTTCTGTTTTCAGCAACAGTCAAGTTCTATGGCAGCTCAGCAGTTAGTGCTGCTGCCTCACAGCACCAGGGCCTGTGTTCAATTCCAGCCTCTGGCAACTGTCTGTGTGGAGTTTGCACGTTCTTCCCATGTCTGCGTGGGTTTCCTCAGGTGCTCCGTTTTCTGTCCAAAGTTGTGGAGATTAGGTGAATTGGTCATGCTAAATTGCCTATAGTCTCCTGGGATGTGTAGGTTAGGTGCATTAGTCAGGGGTAAATATAGGGTCGGGAGAATGGGTCTTCAGAGGGTCAGTGTGGACTTGTTGGGCCTAATGGCCTGTTTCCACACTGTAGGGATTCTATCCTACCAAATATAAATAGAAAATAGAGCTATAATAATGGTGGCTGGATTTTATTTTACTAGTTATTCTTCCCATATTTTGATGTTTAACTTAATGTTCTATAATGCTGTGAACCATTATCTACTTGTGTGTGATTTGATGTGTGCAATATACTTTTGACTGAGCTGTTTTGAGTTTTCTTGCACACTTGAGGTGGAGGTCTCTTTGATATCACTCAAGGAATGAGCAACAGTTTAAAATAGCTCAGCTGGAGTGATGAACATCCACAGGGAGACGAGACATATCAATAATGATTGATAAGAGGGTAATACATGTCAAAGAATGGGCAGTCAGGTCCACCTGAAAGCAAAATATCCGACACCACACCTGTTTTACAGTCACTGATTTCATTCATTTTAGTTGTTTTCTTCAAAGTCTGCAGCTTTATTTCCTAGCCTAACAAAATAAACTGTTCTTGACAGGGTCAAAAGAGCACTACAGAGTAGAAATTAGACAATTTCCTAATATGTTCATATTACATCCCCTCACTATTATGTGAATGGAGGCATTAAACTGTTTGCTTTAAATGGATTACACACATCCCTTTTCCAGTCTCGTTTCTTGCCCTAGGACTTAATATTTTCGGAGTTGTTTTGGAAACTGTATCAGCTTTCCTAATGTTATTGGGCTTTGGATAGACTTCCAAACCTTGTATGATGGTAACTTGGAGGTCAGAAAATGTAGTGGTTAGCCAAGGCAGAAATGGACACTTACGGTCAAGCGGTCTTAGCCCGTCACTCATGAAATAATCAATCACGTTTCAGAGCAAAAGTAGCAAAATGGGAAGTGGTCAATTAAACAAGAAACACTTGGGAATCTTTGCCAGAGAAGAAAAGCACTGAGGTGGCTTTGGAGATATTTTTGAGTGAAAGGTTACAGGAACGTGTATGCCTTCAAGTTAAGAGAAATACAGAATCCAGCTGTGTGGCTAATAAGTTAAACATGGTCCAAATAACAAACAGCCCTCTGTCAAGTCATTTTATAAAAGATAAAGCAAATGGTGTGAACACAAGGAGATTACTGAATTCTGACTCTGAGGAAAGTTTATTGAAGAGAAAGCAAGAAAGATTAAAAATTGAAGATGAAAACTAACGGTTCAGAGCATTAAAAGATTTGAGTGATCGTGCACTCAGCTATATATTGAAATTCGGGGAAAAAAATTAGCTGAGACCTCTTAGCTGTGAGACAAGTATTGATAAGCACAATGTCTGGGCCTGATAGTAGTCCAAACTGCACTCCGTCTTTATCCCAGGGGAAATTGAGGACTGGAGGGCATCAGTTTCAGGTTAGTGGGGCAAGAATAAAAGGGAACCTGAGGGTCAATGCATTTACACAAAGGGTGGTATGCATATGGAATGAGATGCCAGCGGAAGTGGTTGAGGTAGGTACATTCACAACATTTAAAAGGCGTTTGTGCAAGTACATGGATAGGGAAGGTTTAGAAGGATATGAGCCAAGTGCAGGGAAATGGTGTTAGGGTGGATGGACATTTTGGTCGGCATGGACCAGTCTGGGCCAAAGAGCCTGTTTCCGTGCGTCTGGACTCTGACTCTATGACCTGCACAGGTGTGAGAATATTAACAATTAGAATGTGTGACAACAGGAACAGGGTCTGTGGTAGAGGGAGAAGTGTGGGTTAAATGACCAGGGACCTGCTGTTAAGTCCAGAATTAATCTCGTTGTCAACCAGCCAGGAAAATGTTACAGAAATGAGACAGTCATAGTTTGTAGGTGCTTTGATGGAAGAATTGAGATTGGCTACTTTAAAGACTTTCAAGATGTATTCACACTGTAGCCCCAATGTAAACCTAACAGAGTCACAGGGAGTGTGGTAGCTCCAATAGGGCATATGTTTACACACCAACTCTATTGATGTCAATGGCTCATAAAATTAGGTTCAGTGTTAAACTGACTTCAAATTCAAACCTGCCCCATTCCAGCCAGATTTGTAATGGTGAAATTGTAATGTTAATTATTCATTTTTTTTAATTCACGTGTGGGATGTGGACATTGATGGCTGGATCAGCAATTATTGCCAATCTCTTGTTGCCCTTGAGAATGTATGCTAAATGAAAATATGATAATGAATGCTTATTATTTTGTCAGTGTTTAATACTGTTGCTTTTCTGTGATGCTATCTTCAAAGGCAATCTCATTGCAAAATCAGAGCCTGACACAGGAACAAAGAATTTCGAAACTCCCAGAGTCATGTTCGGCTTCACATTGGAGTTTATCCAGGTCTCGAGTTCTGATGTCCATTGATCAGCATAGGCCTGATGGTATTTTCCCACCAACCATCTGAGGCTGAGCCAAGCAATTATTGGGTTTGACCCTGAGGTGAGTTTCCCACTACCTATCCGTCCCCAAGTACACACATACTTCCACATCTGTAAACCTACACATATTTGCCCTGCTTAAGCATTATTTCCCATTGAACGCATTTTTCTGGCAGGTCCCCTGTTGGTCTACCTTCCATCGACATGAACACATTCAAAATTCTGCTGTCTGTCTCTGAACACACAAGTTCCAGAGAAACTGGTGGATCTGGGAACAGTTGAAAGACATTTGAATAAGAATGTGAATAGGAAATGTTTGGAGGGATATGGGCCACATGCAGGCAGATGGGACTAGTTTAGGATTATAGTCAGCATGGACTGGTTAGAACGAAGGGTCAGTTTTCGTGCTGTATGACTCTGGTTCTTTGCAGACCCCCATTCTTATTGTCCTATATTAGCACCTGGTCTGGCAATACCTCACTGTCCTTGTTTTCAAGACTGATAACTCCTGCAAGGTCCATGGGGAATCACTACTACTCTCCTTGTAGAATTTGTTGACTATGGGTTCCCTTGATAACCGGCAATGTCTTGCCTAGCTGGAACTCATGACCTGAACCCTTTACAAAGCTGATCCAGGGATTGGGCTGCAGAACTGGCTGCCTCAGCTTGGGCCCAACCTATGTATACCACGAGTAGTGGCTCTACTTTGCTGTTCAACAATAAATATTGTTCATTTCCAGACAGGTTTCTTACGTTGTTACAAAGACCATCAACGATCTCACCCCATCCTCCACTTCTACAACCACTTACAGCTTTCCAAAACTTCTGAAATTGTCCAATAAGGGAGAATTTATCAGTTGTTACGCTGTTGGTGACTGTGACTTCAGTTGCATAGATTCAAAGCTCTGGACTTCCCTCAAATTTCTCTCTATCCTGCCGAAGGAAGTTCTTCAATGTAATTCTTTATCCAACTTTTCCTCATCTATTCCGAATTTTCCTTTGTGATTTAGTATCAAAATCTGTTTGGTAATGCACCTGTCAAATATCTTGAGACATATGCGGCATGATGGCTCAGTGGTTAGCACTGCTGTCTCAGGGACGAGGTTCGATTCCAGCCTTGGGCGTCTGTCTGTGTGGAGTTTGCACATTCTCCCTGTGTCTGCATGGGTTTCCTTACCCAATCCAAAGATGTGCAGGTTAGGGTGGTTTGCCATGCTAAATTGCCCACAGTGTTCAGGAATGTGTAGGTTATGTGCATTAGTCTGGGGTAATTGTAGGATAATAGGACTGGGTGAGTTACTCTTCGGAGTGTCCTTTTGGGTTTGGTGGCCTGTTTCCACACTGTTGCATTCTACAGTTCTATCATATTGTTACAATCCTTATTAAGGCCAATAACCTTTTAAAAAGAGATACAGATTTCCCAGTGACCAATGTAAGGAATTACACCACAAGTTTCATGTTTTAGGACATTAACTGAGAGGGCAGTGGTGGTAATCCCAAATCCCGGGCTGATGTTTCGGGAACAATGTTACTGTATTTAGGACAGTTTAGACTGATCTCAGTATAAACATAAAAAAGGCGTAGACATTTGACAACAACATTTTGTTTTAGATATTAGCATGAGGCTGCCAGTGTTCTTTTAACATAAGAAGAAAAGTTATAATACAAAAGAAAAAAATCAACATTGTTTCTATATATAGGACCATTTAGAATGATCCCAGTATAAACCTATAAACACAAATTTGTATGTGGCAACAAGTGGATTTATTTTCTTCTTTAAATTTGCAGTTACAAAAATATGCATGTACAATGGTGACCACCTAACCATAGTTAATTGTCACAAAAGCTCATCTGGTTTATTTTATGGAATGAAATCTACCATCCTTACCTGACATGACTTACATGTGATTCAGGAAAGTTAGTTGATTCTTAACTATCCTCTGGAATGTCCTCCGGAGCCAAATAGATCAAGAGAAATTGGGAATTAACAGCAAATGTGGGATTTTCCATCAATGCTCACATCCCATAGGAGAATAAAAATGCACTCTAACATAAATTAAATGTTCCACAACTCCTGTTGAACATTTATAGGACTTTCTGCTTTTATTTCAAATGCTCATCATCTGCAGTATCTTGCTTTTATTACGTAAATATTTCTTAATAGATAGCTGATAACCAACCCACAGAAGAGGTATTAGCCTTTCACTTCATTACATGCACAGCACTTTGAATTGAATTGAATTGAATTTATTATCACGTGTACCGAGGCACAGTGAAAAGCTTTGTGGAAAGCTTTCATCAGAAACATAAGCTGGCATTTGAAGTCCCAAGTTCCTCCTGTTTTAATCTCTTCTCCCTGCCCCACAAGTGTTTCTTCCGGTGTCCTTTAAAAGGAAGTCCATTTACACAATTTTTTTGAGCATAATCATGTGGATTTCCAGTCACAAATCAGCTTTTGGCAACACATTTGTCTTTAGCATTCCATAAGCTTCACCTCTTCAAAGAATCCATCTTCACAACCACCTGATGAAAGAGCAGCGCTCCAAAAGCTAGTGCTTCCAATTAAACCTGTTGGACTATAACCTGGTGTTGTGTGATTTTTAACTTTGTACACCCCAGTCTAACACTGGCATCTCCAAATCATGACTACCATCTTCACCAACATTCTACTTGATGTCTATCAACAAAATCGTCCCTTTCTTCTGTTTGCATTCACAGACTGGTTTTTAGTTATCAAGTCTCTCTCTTTCTAACTGATTCTGAATCTGTGAGCCAGGTCAGAGTAGTACCAGCTGCCTCATCCTTTGTGGGAAACTTGTCCCAGCATTCATTTAAGTTTTAAATGGCTTCCTGACCCAATGACTATCAGATTACCTCGGCTTGACTCCAGGGAGGATTTATCGGATGACAGATCCCACTCTCCAAATATTTTGTTTTATCTTGAATTACAACTATCTTATAAAATTCAAGGTTCATTACACTATATAGGAGAAAGTTAGGACTGCAGATGCTGGAGATCAGAGTCGAGCGTGTGATGCTGGAAAAGCACAGCAGGTCAGGCAGCATCTGAGGAGCAGGAGAGTCAACATTTTGGGCAAAAGCCCTTCATCAGGAATGGACTGATGAAGGGCTTTTGCCCAAAACGTCGATATTCCTGCTCCTCGGATGCTGTCTGACCTGCTATACTTTTCCAGCACGACTCTGATTTTGAGCGTCTGCAGTCCTCACTTTTGCCCAGTTCCTTTTCAATTCTGTCTATAAACGCCATACCTGGAGATTCTGTCATCCTAACAACTGCCCTGATATTAAGATGAAATTGTTCTCCTGAAAATCTGATTCTTCTGCCATGACGGAACTGAAAGATGATTCTTCTGAACTGAACTCAAACTAAACCAACAGTAACCCCTGATCATTTATTTTTCTGTATGAATAACTCAATAGTGTAAACAGTTAAATAATTAACCTCTGATATCCTGTTAGATACTTATTAAATCACTTACTTTCTTGGAAAATATGTATTTTAATTATTTTTCCAAATACCTTTCCGCCCTCTTAAAAGGGTAGTTATCTTCACAGATCTGAAAACAAAATCTATCTACTTATATTTTAAAGATTCAAACTCCCAAATGACAATAATATATGATGTGCCTCTATCACACTGTTGACAACAGTCTCACATTAAAATATTGCATTAAAATATTATCATTGGCAATTATGGCCGAACAAGATTGATCAATGTAAACATGCAAAAAGTGGCAAATGTCAGTAGGGTGACACATTATAGAGTACCAGACACCTGCAGCATGTAACTACATTTCAGTGTAATAATCACTGTAAAAAGTCTGAAGTCACATGACACCAGGTTCTAGTCCAACAGGTTTATTTGAAATCACAGGCTTTCGGAGCACTGCTCCTTCGCCAGGTAAAGTGTCACTTCACCTGACGAAGGAACAGTGCTCTGAAAGCTTGTGTTTTCAAATAAACTCGTTGGACTAGAACCTGGTGTCATGTGCCTTCTGACTTTTGTCCACCCCAATCCAACACCAGCACCTCCCACATTTTCATCAGTGTCATTATCCAAAGATAAAAGGGCTTTGGAAAGTGCAACCGATGAATGCACACAATAATCTATTAGCTATGATTTAAAATTTAGGCATGCTTTATTCAAGAATTTGAAAGCCATCAGCCTCTCCCTAGACATTTTCATGTTTCAAGAATAACCACATTTATCATGGTACAGAATAACATAGGAATGGGCAGGTAGAACCTATGGTGCGGAAACAGGCTACTTGGCCAAACTGGTCCATTTTTACCCTTTGCACAAACTTCTTCCCAACCTGCTTCATTTAACCTCCATCAGCATATCTTCTATCCATTCCTCCATCCTGCAATAATGAGTCTCACATTCTAACTATTTTGTTGGGTATTTGGAATCCAACTCTGTTTGGTCTCCCAAAAGAATCCCGCTGATGTGGAGAGAAAGTTTAATAAATGAGCCTCTGAGGTGTGTTGTAATGTAACTGTGAAATCAGTAATCATGTGAGAGGGACTTTACTAGAAGCTTGAAACTACTGCAGCTCAGAGCAGGGAAGTCTGCTACTGAACTGTCATGTTTGTATCGTTAATAATCATTATTTTGCAGAATGTCTGTCAGATGAAGAACAAGAGAATCATACTAAAACAACTGGAACTTTGTCTGAATTTGTTTTATTTTGCACCTTAATCTAAATATACATTCTCTCAGAAGTTAAAGCTTCTGTTCCTTCCCATTTCCCTTAATCACATAACTGTGACAACATTGTTACACTACTAATCAGATTCTTCTGATGTTAATCTCATTACTTTACATTAACAAGTCTCCGGGTCAAAACATTTCTCCTGAAGTTTGTACTGGCTTTGTTAGTGATGATGTTGTGTGTGGTTACTGATGGCGTTCACCAACAAACTAACAGCTAAAGTTGCCTGATTTTAGTGTCTACATGTGACCAGACTAAGATCTCATCGAACCTGTTTCTTTGTGTAAATCCCAAGCTGTAACCCCATACTCATTGTATGACATTTGGGTTAATCAATGCTGTGCTACCTTACAGTGAATGGCTAATGATTTTTAACAAATCCTAATTACATAAGACAGACACTTCTTGCTTCTCTCATTTTATTTTCACGCTGCTCGTGACACCATAGTGTAACCAAAAGTATTCTGCAACTTTTCCACAAGGTCAAAAGGTAAACTCCCTGAAGTTAACTGTCAGTTTGAAAAGAAAAATGTATTGAGTTTTAATGCACGAAAATAAAACTTGAACTTCAGCCACAACAACTGGAAGCTATCAGAAACCTTATATGCCCCGTGCAGCAGAGCAAGTCTGCAGGTTTTTTTTGGTCTTGTGTGAGCTTCTAAGAAGGTTCCTTAGACATAATGCAGCAACAAACTTAAATGTTTCCTGGCGTGTTGATTTCCAAGTGGTGAAAATGAGCACAATGACTTTGAAAGGTTAAAGACAGAAACAGTCAATGAATCACCATTGAAATTTGGACTTCTAGCCAAGATAATCCGATATTGGAAATCTGGAATAAAATCAAACTGGGACATTAAAAAAAAAGCAGCTGGTCAGCCAACATCTGTAACGACAAGATGGAAGCTATTGATATTTCAGGTGTGCAGTCTTCACCAGAACATCTGCATTCCAGCTGATGCTGTGGGTGGTTTCTCGCTATAACAGCTGGCTGAAGTTAGATCTATATATCTTGTTTGACTTTCCATTCAAAGATGTGACCAGTCATGCTGCTGCAACCAATGAGCAGGATAATGGAACAAACAGTAAAGCAGTGGCTTCAGATATTAACAAAACAGAAGGTTGAACTCAACTAGCTGACAGAGTATCTGACCAATACTTATTGCTAATTGGGTCTGTGAACAACTAGCCTCAATCGTGTCCTACTTAAAGGCCGATCGCCTGCATCCAGGCAATTTCACCAGTGAGCTTCTGGGCCAAACAGAACAAAGCGACATCTAAATACCAAACGCTAGTGAAATAACATATCTCAACCAGAGAGAGAGAGAGAGAGAGAGAGAGGATAAGGATGCTGTATTTAGACAAAAATGGGTACTGCAGATATTGAAGATTTGAGTCAACATTAGAGTAGTGCTGGAACAGTACAGCAAGTCAAGCAGCACCCAAGGAGCAGGAAAATCAATGTTTCAGGCAAAAGCCTTTCATCAGGAATGAGGCTGGGAGCCTCCGAGGTAGAGAGATAAATGGAAGTGGGGGGGGGGGGGGGGGGGCTGGGGGCAAGGTAGCTGAGAGTGCAATAGGTGGATGGAGGTGGAGAGATTGTATTTAGACTCAGTGTCACTTATCCATAAGGGCTCAATATGTGTTTGAAAAAAATGACCAAAGCATTAAGAATGTGGGAAAGAGAGTATGAAAGAAAGCTAGTCAGACACATCAAAACTGATAGCAAGAGTTTCTGAATATATATGAAGTAGTAAAAAGTTAATAGTGTGAATGTTGGTCCTATAGCAAGTCAAACTGGACAATAAATAATAGAAAGTAAGGAATTGGCTGATGAATTGCACAGATATTTTGCATTGGTCTTCTCTATAGAAAACTGCATAAACTGTTGGAGTTGTCTTAGTTGAGTAGTTGGGGCCTATACTCATTAGAGTTTAGAAGAATGTGGGGTGATCTTCTTGAATCACATATAGGTCTCTTAGGGGGCCTGACAGTGTAGATTCTGAGAGAATGTTTTCCCCTGTGTGAGAGTTGATGGCTGGAGGGTGTAACCTCCGAGTAAGGGGTTACCCAATTAAAACAGATAAGAAGGAATTTCTTCCCTCAAAGGATAGGGAATCTGTGAAATTCTTTACCACAGAAGGCTGTTGAGGCTGGTTTATTAAGTACATTCAAAGCTGAAATAGATTTTTAATCAGTAATCAAAAGTTATGGGGAAAAGGCAGGGAGGTAGATTTAAGGAATATCATATCAACAGCAATCCCACTGAGTGGTGAAGCAGACTTAATAGGCTGAATGGCCTCCTTCAGGTCCTACATATTCTGTTCATACAGTCTAACTGGTTTTTGGGGCATCTTGTAGAGATGCCATAACAAACATGCAAAACAATGGATCTGGAAAATTACCCCAACCTAAAGTATGAAATTAGAACAATACGTTCAGGTCAAAATAACAACAAACAAGTTTAAAATTGATCTTATGGAGCTCTTTATGTAAGTGTTGTATAAGGTAATGGTTCAGAAGGGGTTAATATTTCTGTTATATTGACTCCATCTATTCTACTGATCTCACATATGATCTGTAATACAGACAGTGAGTTCCAATCTGGTTTCAGAAGAAGCAGATGTAACTGTACCAGTTTCTTATGGTCCTCATAGTTGTTATGACCACACGATGAAGGGAGTTTCAACTTTCCACTCTATTTGTACTACTCTCGGTCGATTGCTCTAATATATTTGTTTACTTTTAAAACACAGCTATCACATATCAACGTAAGATATTGTTAACTAAACTGAGATGAAGTAGGTGACTACATGACTCGATGGGCTGAATGGCCTAATTCTGTTTCTATCATCTTATGGTCTAAGAGTGTTCAACACAGACTGAGCTCCAGGTAGAAGAATTAGCATCCTCAAATTATGCATTTAAAGGAGTTGAGTGATGTGTTGACAGATATTTCTTGATAGTTGAGTTTAATTGAGTCAAGCGATTTGAGATACATGGTTTATTTGAGTGACATAAAAAGGTATTTTATTATTTGCTAAGCCTGAGAAAAACTAAGAAAACTGTGACAATAAACATATGCAGAAACATAGGTAAAATGTTTAAAAGATAGTATCTCTTTCTAGTTCAGACAGGAAGAATAAAGGCTCTGCAGTTTAAAGGTTCTTAGAATTCTTCATGCATTAGATTTTTAACCTGAGAAGGTTCTAGAAATATTTCAGCTATCAGTGAATGGTTGTTTCCTAAATTTGCTTTCTCTCAAGATGTTATTTTTTATGATAATGAGGAAAGCAGGCAGAGAGATAGAGAGCAGAAGTTTTTCAGGTCTTACTACAGCTCTCTCTACTATGCAGCTGAAAATCTGCTGAGCTATTGTTCTTGTGTATATCCCCAAGTCTGGCGCCACTGTTTTTCTGAGTTAAACAGTTGCAGCATCATTTGATTATGTGACGTGGTCATTTACCGTACAAAAATGAATTTAAAGAAGGAGATGCAAATTTATTGTTGCTGGCGGAGTTTCTTATTTGCAAAGTCTTTAGAAAAATGATCACTTCAGTATTAAGTTAAGAATCACTCAGCACCAGGTATAGTCGAACAGATTCATTTGGAACTACTAGCTTTTGGAGCGCTCCAAAAACTAGTGCTTCCAAATAAACCTGTTGGACTATAATCTGGTGTTGTGTGATATTTTTAACTTTGTCCACCCAAGTCCAACACCAGCATCTCCATATCATTTCAGTACAGACAAATTTATTTGTTCCACATTGGACTCCTGGACTAACCTCAAACTATGGTCAAGTGAGCGATTTTTGGGTCAGTATTTGTTCATTTTTTTTTAAACCATTTTGCCCATGCAAGTTCTCAGATATAACAATCAGATGATGGAAGTTAAAATTTTGTAGTCCATATTTACATTATCGTGACAGTACTATGCAATAAACCTTCTTGTTATCTGAGAACAATACCTCTTCTCACTGCCTACAGTGATAATTTCTTAATTACAGCGTAGGCCCAAGATATGATGCAGCAAACCACATCAAACAAACCATGTCCCATAAACATTTCCCTAAGATGCCAGCAGTGGTCAACTGAGAAAATACTACAGCAACTCTACACTGTTCGTAATCAAATGGTAGAACAGACTTGATGGGCCAAATGGCCTAATTCACTCCTATATCTCATGGTCTAAAAGTGTTGAATACATAGACTGAATTCCAAGTCGAAGAATTAAAATCCTGAAATTATGTATCACAAGAAGTTGAATGGTGTGTTGAGAGATATTTGGGAATAGTTGAGTTTAAAAGAGTCAAGCCATCTGTGTTGATTTTGTGAGCTCCTAAAAACAATTCTCAGTATAGATGCTGTGATATTAGTAAGTATTCAGTCAAAAATATATGCTTTTGAAAATGCATAGCCTCATTAAAGAACATCTGCTCGTACCAAGTGTCTTTAAATCACTTAAACCTGTCTGAGAAGTTGTACAAACAGCATTTAAAGACTTTCATAATTCAGAGAATTACTAGTAAAAGTACATTCTCAGTTACTTTATTTAAAGATGATGGAAATGGGGTATTTTCCCAAACTTCTGATTCAAAGTAGAGATGCTGTGCAATGAACCACAAGACAATCCTCTCTTCTTTCTTCCTCCCACTCAAAAACTACATTGCTTGAGGATAGAAGTTAGTTGTTTTATCATTTTAAATAAAAACCCATAAGGAACTGTTTTGTCTTAATGTAGGCATTATAGGTCTATTTTAAATAAACTAAAGCCTTTGACAAAATAACAGAGTCAAATTTAATGACAATGTTTCCAACAGTAATTTCTACCTTACAACAGTTAACACACTCAATGAATAGGCAAAAATTAAGTTCAAAATGCTTTTATTTTATATAACTGTTATTCAAAAGCAGAGTTTGGACAGAAAGCGTTTCTGGGGTAATCAGATTCTTTTCCACATTTTAGGGAACTCCAGAGAAGAGAATATCTGGATAAACCTTTCTGGAAGCAACTTATAACTTGTACAAATTCTTCACTTTCCTTTGCAACAGTCAGAGATTCGGGGCAGGAAACTAGACAGAGGCCAAAAACAAAGCAAGCTGAACTCCTGGGAATCAGCACAAAGGTTTTGTAAATTTAGAAAGAATTAGAAGGAACCCTATAAAAGTAGCATTGTATTGTGTTACAATAAGCAAACCTGACTCAAGAATGCAGTCAGACAGAAAGGCATCAGAATTCCCAATTACAGCTTGTTACTGTACTTGTGAAATATTTGGAAAACAATGTAGAATATTCAAGGACAAAATCAATAGTTGGTACAGATCATTATGTAAGAAGGAGAAATCAGTTCCATTGTGCAGAGTTTTGGTTATATTGACTGACTTGTAGAATATACTTGTTCCCTGGGGTATTATAGATTAATTTCTGAAAATAATCCAGTTTTTATTCAGACCACCCTGTTTCAAATCTCTCTAAATAAATCTGACTTGTCCCTCCCACCCCAGATCTTTAACATAATGAAATCTATATCGACAATAATTGCAGTATATATGTTATTGTCAATAGCTTCAAATTACGTGATATTAATGTATTTTTAAATGTATTCCAACTGATTTAAATGCTTTCCCATGCATATTATTCCAATGAAAAAAATCCCTTTACATTTTGGGATTCTTCACTCAAAGATTTTCCACTGGAATTGTCCTCCAGAATTACAAAAATCATCTTGTCACAGCTTTAAGTGCCACTGAGCATCTTGCACACAATAATTTGAAACATGGTCAATATCATCACAAACACATTTTGCACACAGCCAGATCCTTTAAACTGCTGTGAGGTAGATGATTGATTAACCTGTTGTGGGCCAGGGTTTTAACATCTAATCTTCTTTGATTATTGTTACAGGATTGTTCGACATCTGTACGAGTGGGGGATTGAAATCAACAGCTCACCTCAGTATAGCACTACGGTGTCAGTCTTGGTTTTTGGGTCACTTCCTGGTCCAGGACATAATTTTTTGATTTGGAGGTAAGTCTACTTACAACTGATCCAAATGAATATTTTGCATTCCTCTCTGTATAATTTATAAAGTTTACAAATTGAAAGGATTAAAGCTTGATTGTTGTTTTACATGTATTAACTCTTAATGGGAAAATTTTTTTTGGCATTATCAACATGTGTTTATATTTTGTGAGAAGCAGACCAAAACACCAAGAGATTACCTTCTTACCTAAACATTCTGACTGTTATTAATGTTTTGTGGGTCTACCATTGACTGCTACTATGTTTATTTTTCCTGTTAGGTTTCCTTACCCTGTCCACTGGGATGGATGCATCATTTCCCCCTTGGCGCCAAGGCCTTGATGTGGAATGATGTATCAGTCTTGCAGTGAGTGAGAACTCTTCACTGCTGTGGCATTTAAATTGCATCCCTTGTTCTACCTCACCGCTCCAAAACTTTGCAATTGCTGCAAACTCTTTGGTATTAATGGGAGTGGAGGATTCTGCAAAAACTCAAGTGTGCCCGCGTAATTTGTGGATTAAACTTAAATCCCACCAGTCCAGCGCCAGCTAAGATCCTAGTGGGAGACCAACAGATTCTCAGGGGAAGCAGCCATTACTATTCAACTCCCACTGAACTCATAACTGGGTTGGAGGGAGTTCCAAATGATCTTGGCTTGTTCTGCAGTAACTTCATCTTTTGAGATTATGTGAAGTTGACTGTGTTCAAAACTCACTTATTTTAAAGAAGCTGTTGTATCGCCAGATTCACGTATATTACGAGGCAAAGTCAGCAAGTTGCAGTGTCAAAATGCAACTTTTCAGGTCAACAAAATGACAGGATTGAAGCACTCTCTTTAACTGTGATGCAAGTGCTCTGCTCTTTTAGTTTCTTTTTAAGTTTTAAAACTTAAAGTTGGCATGACGTATGTAGATGAACGGCTAATAAAGTGGTCGTCACAGAAAAGCTGAAGACACAGATCTCAATGTATTTCGATATAGATATTCAGCTTGTAAATCATATAGTAAGGGTTTACATTCAACAGCTTGTTACTGGGTAATATACTGTGCATGATGGCAGTCTGCATAGAATACATAAGGGTGCCTCATTTTTCTATAGTTGCATCAGCACTGAGGATCATCACATCTTCGTAGCCTTTACATCATGGATTTCCTGCAAAGTAATGGATGCTGTCATTAGCAACTATCCTAGCATCAAAACTTAATGGAACTGAAACATCTCAAGCTGCATGAATTTTAATTCCCTTTAGTTTTGATCATGTGCTAAATCAGTTTTCTTCAACAATTGAATTCAAACTGTGGCACTCTGGGTATACTTATCTTAAAGCATGGCACATATACCAAGGCAGTAACCCCTGAGCCCTTTGGCAGAATTGGATTACATTCCTAGCATGCTGGAGTTTTCAGAAGCCTGCAATACTGAACATCTGACACCAGGAGTGCACTCTCTCCCTGACCTCCACCAAGCATTTTTTCACTGGAATGCTAGAGGTTGAGAGGTGACCTTTATAAAGTTTTACAAAATCATTACAGGATAGGTGAGTTGATGGTAGGTGGCTTTTCCCTAGGATGGGAGATTTCAAGACCAGAGGACACATTTTTAAGGTGAGAGGAGAGAGAATTTTTTTAAAGTATGAGCAGTAAATCTTTTACACAGAGGGTGGTTCTCATGTGGAACGAGCTTTCAGATGAAGTGGTGGATGTGGGCACAATTACAACATTGAAAAGACATTTGGAGAAGTAAATGAGTAGGAAAGGTTTGGAGGGATATGGGCCAGGAGCAGGCAGGTGGGACTAGTTTAGTGTGGGATTATGGTCGGCATGGACTGGTTGGATCGAAGGGTCTGTTTCTGTGCTGTATGACTCCATGATTCCAGGTCGATGGTGAAATTTAATCAGGTTGCTGTTAATTTTAAACTTCTCCCTCCACTGCCACAGCAAATCTGACCGTGAAGACCAAAACGAGTGTTTAAGGAAAATGTAGGTGTATTTCACAATGCATTTTTCCCATTTGTAGATCATTTCAATTTGTCCAACCATGTTTGGGCAGGCATACTGAATGTTAATTCCAGTGGAAAATCCAGTGGTCAGTCTCTCCAGAAACTGACAGAAACAATAATACAGACAGCTTCCCAAGGACCAAAACGTCTCGGCAAAATATCAAATCTTTCAGTTATTTTCTCTCACACAGTGAAATATGTTTTCTTGGACCAGTAGGAGGGTCCCATCAAGTACTAATTTGAACAAAGTTAAAAATCACGCAACACCAGGTTTAATTGGAAGCACACTAGCTTTCAGAGTGTTGCTCCTTCATCAGGTGACAATGGAAGGCTCAATACCACCACTACTTCCACTACCAGCTTTCAATTAAACTGTTGGACTATAACCTGGTGTTGTGTGATTTTTAACTTTGTACACTTCAGTCCAACACAGGCATCTCCAAATCATAATTTGAACAATTAACTGATTCCATACCCCAAACACAAGCTTCGGATTCTCCTCCTATTCGAAGATACAATATTATTGCTTATTGCCTTCAAGTCGTTTGACAAGGTTCCCCATGCGTGACTGATTAGCAAGGTTAGATTTCATAGAATACAGGCAGAACTAGCCATTTGGATACAGAACTGACTCAAAGGTAGAAGTCAGAGGGTGATGGTGGAGGGTTGTTTTTCAGACTGATTGTTTTTCTGACCAGTGGAGTGCCACAAGGATCGGTGCTAGGTCCACTACTTGTCATTATTTATATAAATGATTTGGATTTGAGCTAAGAGGTTTAGTTAATAAGTTTGCAGATGACACCAAAATTGGAGGTGTAGTGGACAGCGAAGAAGGTTACCTCAGATGGACCAATGGGCTGAGGAGTGGCAGATGGAGTTTAATTTAGATAAATGCGAGGTGCTGCATTTTGGGAAAGCAAATCAGAGCAAGGCCTGTACACTTGATGATAAGGTCCTAGGGAGTGTTGCTTAACAAAGAGACCTTGGAGTGGAGGTTCATAGTTCCTTGAAAGTAGAGTCACAGGTAAATAGGATAGTGAAGAAGATGCTTGGTATGCTTTCTTTCATTGGTCAGAGAATTGAGTACAAGACATTGGTTAAGCCACTTTTGGAATATTGCATGCAATTCTGATCTCCTTCATATTGGAAAGATGTTGTGAAATTTGAAAGGGTTCAGAAAAGATTTACAAGGATATTGCCAGGGTTGGAGTTATAGGGAGAAGTTGAATAGGCTAGAACTGTTTTCCCTGGAGCATCGGAGGCTGAGAGGTGACCTTAGAGGTTTATAAAATCATGAGGTGCATGGATAGGGTAAATAGGTCTTTTCTGTGGGGTATAGGCATAGGTTTAGGGTGAGAGGGGAAAGATATATAAGAGACCTTAGGGGCAACGTTTGACACAGAGAGTGGTGCGTGTGTGGAATTAGCTGCCAGAGGAAGTGGTGGAGGCTTGTAAAATTGCAACACTTAAAAGGCATCTGGATGGGTATATGACTAGGAAGGGTTTGGAGGGACATGGGCCGGGTGCTGGCAAGTGGGACTAGATTGGGTTGGGATATTTGGTCAGCATGGATGAGTTGAACAAAAGGGTCTGCTTCCATGCTGTACATCTCTCTGACTCTATGAGTCAAAGTCATTCCTCTTGATGATATTGGACTAAGTTGGCTTTATTCCAAGGGTGGGTGTGGAATGCAGAGTTAGGAAAGTCTTGCTACAACTTATGGAGGGCATTGGTGACACCACAAACTAAAGTACTGCATGCTGCTTTGGTCACCTTATTTGAAGAGGATATTATAGCATTGAAGAAAGTTGAGGGACGGTGGATGAAGGGGGTTGTCTGATGAGGAAGTGTTGAGCAGATTGATGACTAAACTCATTGGAGTTGAGAAAAGTGAGGGGTAATCTTATTGAAATATTTAAGATCCTGAGGGGACTTAGGAGTACATATGGCAGAGTTGATGGGCCAAAAGGTCTCTTCTGTACTCTATGATTCAATGATGTGATGGGACAAATGCTGAGAACGTTGACCTCATGGAGGACTCTAAACGTATTTTCAAAATAAGGGATCTCCCATGTAATGCAGAGGGCAGTGGATTGAGGAGGGGGTCATTGAATATACTCAAGGCTGAATTTGACAGATTTCTAATTGACAATGAAGACAAGAACCATGATGGACAGACAAACAAAATGGAGTTTAAGGCTGTGATTAACTCAGCTGTGATTTATTTGAAAGGCAGCGTGTGCTAGAGAGACCAAATGGTCCGTTGCTGATTCTAATTTTTTATTTCTTTTGCTAATTCTAGACAACACAAGTTGGCAGGTCATAAACCATTGAATTCTTGGACTTCTTATGTCCTGGCTTCACATGGAGACCGGCTCACAGAATAATTGATCAATTCTTCTCAAACTGCATATGAGAGTATAAGTTCAAAGGTTCTAATCAGGAAACTAAAGAGTGACTATTGAACTGAAGCTGGACTTATTGCCATCAGCTAGTTAATGCTCACCAGTTCATTTACTTCTACATGACAATGATGTTGAAATTGAAAAGGACGAAGGGATGGACTCAAATGTTTATGATTAAATGAGATTTGCCAGGATAAATTTAGAATTTCTGTCTGTCTTTAAAAGAAAAAAAATACTTAAACAACTGTCTTGTCACAGAAATGCTGTTGTTGCAGTGTCAACTCCTGTGACAAAATCAATGCAATGTGATTGTGCTAGATATCAGGGAATGCACAGATACACAGAACAGTACAGACCCTTCTGCCCTTGTGTTGTGCCAACCTTTTATCCTGCTCTAAGATCAGACTAACCTACATACCCTTCATTGTTCTATCTTCCATGTGCCTATTCAAGAGCTGCTTAAACATCTCTAATGTATCTGACTCTATTACAATTGTTGGCAGTGCATTCCAGTCGCCCACCACTCTGTGTAAAGAACCCAACTCTGACAACTCCCCTAAATCTTCCTCCAATTACTTTAAAGTTGTGTCCCCTCATGACAGACGGTTCTGCCATGGGAAAACGTTTCTGGCTATCCACTCTATCAATGCCTCTCAACATTGTGTACACCTCTATTGAGTCACTTCTCATCCTTCTTCGTCCTAGCTCTGTGAAAAGCCCTAGCTCCCTCAACCTTTCTTTATGAGACACGCCCTCTTATGAGGATGCAAAGATCATCGCCAAAAGTGCAGCAATCTCTTCCCTTGCTTCCTGTAGTAACCTAGGATATGTCCCATCTGGCTCAGAGTATTTATCTATCCTTTTATTCTTCAACGTTTTAAGCACATCCTCCTTCCTAGCACCAATCTGTTCTAGCATGATTTGGTGTTGCTGGTGTTGAACTGGGGTGTACAAAGTTAAAAATCACAACACCACCACCTGATGAAGGAGCAGTGCTCTGAAGGCTAGTGGTTCCAATTAAACCTGTTGGACTATAACCTTGTGTTGTGTGATTTTTAATTCTGTTCTAGTATATCAGTCTGCTTCACACTGTCCTCAGAAATGTCAAGCTCCCTCTCAGTAATGAATACTGTAGGAAAATATTCATTAAGGACCTCCCCTATCTCCTCCAACTCCAGGCACAAGTTCCCTCTACTATTTCTGATCGGTCCTACCATTACTCTGACCATCCTCTTGTCCCTCACAGATGTGTAGGACACCTTAGGGTTTTCCTTAATCCTACTGCTAAAGCTTTTTCATGCCTCCTTCTGACTCTCCTAATCCATTCTTCAGTTCCTTCCTGGCTACCTTGTAACCCTCTAAATCCCTGTCTGCACCTTGCTTCCTCAACCTTAAGTAAGCTTCCTTCTTCCTCTTGATTAGATGTTCCACATCCCTTGTCACCCAAGGTTCCTTCACCCTACCATCCCATCCTTGGCCTCATTGGGACAAACCTATCCAGCACTATCAGCAAGTGCTTTCTGAACAACCTCCTGAAGTCTGAAGAAAGCTCCCACTAAAGTGACTGCTCCTTCCCTGTTTCTGACTTCCACCTATACTGATTCTGTAGACAAACCCTCCTTGATGCAGCTGTGATCCTATACCTGATTAGAAATGCCACTCCCCCACTTCTTTTACCTCCACCCCCTCACCCCCATTCCTTCTGAAACATCTAAACCCTGGAACATCCAACAACCATTCCTGCCCCTGTGATATCCAAGTCTTTGTAATGGCCGCAACAACAGTTCCAAGTACTGCTCCATCCTCTGAATTCATGACCTTTTTATTCCTGATACTTCTTGCATTAAAATGTGACATGGAGGCGCCGGTGTTAGACTGGAGTGGACAAAGTTAAAAATCACATAACACAGGGTATTGTGTGATTTTTAATTTTGTATTAAAATAGACACAATTCAACCCTGACTGCACCTTTGTCCTATCAACATTCTATCCTTCCTCAGAGTCTCTGCACACTGTGTCTGGCTGTTCACTATCTAGTCCATCATCTGATCGGTAGCTCTAGTTCTCACCTCCCCCCCACTCACCAATCAAGTTTAAACCCTCCCGAAGAGTCGAGCAAACCTCCCACCCAGGATATTGGTGCCCCTCCAGTTTAGGTGCAACCCGCCCTTCTTGTACAGGTCCCACCTTCCCCAAAAGGTATACACAACTTTAAATATACCATAAATAGATATCCCATTTGAAAATGCTTAATATAAATGCTCCCAATAACAGGAGGGGCACTACATTTGTGTATAATTTGAAGAGAATCACGTGGTTTTTGTATCCTTACAGGTTTCTGTTTCTGAAACGAAGCCATCTTGTTTTAGGATGAATGCAGATCTGATCACCATTGTTCCTCAAAGTGGCTCTGTCAAAACAAAGAGGAAGGTGCACATTTAATGCAGCACAAAACAAATCAATGATAAATCTATGGCCATGGTGTATTTCTAAGCCTCATAAACCAGACAGCATGGGTACCTGAACATTCTGAGAACATCAAACTGTACAAAATAGGAGCAGGAGAAGGCTGTTCGGCCCCTTGAGTCTGATCCACTACACAATGGAATCATGGCTGGGAGATGCAGGGAGCAAATCCATCCCTCGACCTTCCCAGCTTAGCCAAGAACGGGAGGGGGAGTCCCAATGAGTAGCCGGGGGAGTCTCAATGGATACATGTTGGAACTAAGGGGAACTCCCAGATCCAGCCAGCTTTGTTTTGTTTCCATACTCAGGAATTCCCAGGCTGACAAGAAGTCAACAGAATTGGATTCAGTGCAGTGGCATTTTGCTATGAACTGAAAACATTGCGTTTCATTTTGTAACTTCCGCAAAATATTGTGGATAGGAGTCTGCAGGCTGCAGATCTAATTTCCTACTGGTCACGGTCCCAGTATAATCAACCTGTACCTGACACTCCCAAAAGGATAGCAAACATAGAAACATGCAAGGGCAGGACAAGTGAAGGACTGCTAAGTAGTTCTGAGGAAGGGTCACGCAATCTGAAATGTTAACTCTGATTTCTCTGTGCAGATGCTGCCAGACCCACTGGGTTTTCCCAGCAATTTCTGTTTTTGTTTCTGATTCACAACATCTGAAGGTCCTTCATTTTTTTTAAAGGGCTGTCCTATATTTTCATTTACTAGTGGACGCATCTTGCAGTCAGCAGTGCAATGGGAGCGTACACCACTGACTGCAACTTCAACTGACCAATTACATTTTTATAGACAAAGTTCCCCATGGTGATTCTCAATCCCTCACCCCTGAATGTTCACATCCTCACTAACTAACAAAACCCAGACTCTCCCTGCAACAATAGAAGCCTCCCCTTCACCCACCAACACAACATAGGCCCCTCACCCTTCTCCCAACAATGCCCACACCCTTTCTCTACTTCAGACCTCCCAGAAAAACTCAGCCCCACTCCCCAAAATTGTTCATCCCATATCCCCCACCCCAACCTCTGCCCCCAGCAATGTTAAATCATCTTCTCAGTTCGAGAGGTGGTAAGCATTGTCTGGGAGTAAAGGTCAACAGTGCTTGGAAGCAGGAGGTGGGGAGTGAATATTGTCAGGAGGGCAGTGAGCCAGGCTGGGATTTCTTTCACTAACTTCAAGATGCAGGTTTTACAGAGGCTTTAGAAAAGGTTGAAGTAACTCCAGGTGGAGAAAACAATTCAAGTGTAGGACAAACAGCCCAGGCCTGGGTAGAAATGGTTGTCTCATCCCACTGTCATAGGGGAGACAGGCACAGTAACATTAGCAATCAGATGTAAGCATGTACACTCATCAAGACAAGTTCAGGGTCCTGAGGCACAATAACACCTTAAGTGGAATTATTCACACCTTCCTATACTAGGCCTGTCCAGGTCACACTTGTAATTTCTGCATCTTCCTCACAGCTCACCCTTCCTCCCAGCTTCCTGTCATCTGCAAATTTTGAGATATTGCATTTATTTCCCTCGCCAAAGTCATTTGGTACATGTTTTGAATAATAGCTTTTGAGCCGAATTTTGGGGTAATTTACCATTTTGATTTCTGGGCTTAAATTCTTTTGCTGATATCACTAACTATGTCAATCACAAAGCCTCCTTCAAAAACACTTTCCAAACTCCTGACCATGCCATCTAGAGGGATGAGGACAGCAGATACATGGGAACCACACCATCTGCAAGTTCCACTCCAAGCCATTCACCATTCTGACTGGGAAATCTATCCATGTCCCTCAGTGTCAATCAGTCAAAAAACCTAGAATTCCTATAACAGCACTGTGGGAGTCTCTACACCACATGGGTCATGCCAATTTTAGATAGAGGCTCACCAACACTTTCTTGAGGGCAGCAATATGAGCCTAGCTAGTAATACTCACTTCCCAAGACTGAATACTAAGAAACTCATTTCGTCACCTTTTTCAAGATTCTTGGTTAAACATTAATCTTACCAATTGTATCCAACAATGATAATCTCCTGTATGTCTTTACTCAGAGTGTTAGTTAATTAGGCTGTCTAATTGACTAGTATTTGGATCAGATCAGTACCAACAGTATTGGTTCATTTCTCATTCTGGCAGAGAAAGATTTAGGACCAGTCTTGGCTTTCCTACAATAAAAATCATGGCACTTTGCCCTGGCTCAGTGTGTAATCACCAACAACCTGCCTTTCAATAATAAAACAGTTGATAATTTTCAAAGTGAAAGATTTGGAAATGATTCAGTTAAGAGGGAATTGGATGGTGCAAATGTGTTAGATGCGACATCTAGTATTGTAGAATGGTACAGTACAGAGGAGACCCTTCATGCCATCAAGTCTCTCCCAACAAAGCTACACTAAATCTATACTGGATTAGTAGTGCTGGAAGAGCACAGCAGTTCAGGCAGCATCCAACGAGCAGCGAAATCGATGTTTCGGGCAAAAGCCCTTCATCAGGAATAAAGGCAGTGAGCCTGAAGCATGGAGAGATAAGCTAGAGGAGGGTGGAGGTGGGGAGAAAGTAGCATAGAGTACAATGGGTGAGTGGGGGAGGGGATGAAGGTGATAGGTCAAGGAGGAGAGGGTGGAGTGGATAGGTGGAAAAGGAGATAGGCAGGTCGGGCAAGTCCGGACAAGTCAAGGAGACAGTGCTGAGCTGGAAGTTTGAAACTAGGATGAGGTGAGGGAAGGGGAAATGAGGAAGCTGTTGAAGTCCACATTGATGCCCTGGGGTTGAAGTGTTCCGAGGCGGAAGATGAGGTGTTCTTCCTCTAGGCATCTGGTGGTGAGGGAGCGGCGGTGAAGGAGGCGCAGGACCTTCATGTCCTCGGCAGAGTGGGAGGGGGAGTTGAAATGTTGGGCCACGGGGCGGTTTGGTTGATTGGTGTGGGTGTCTCGGAGATGTTCCCTAAAGCGCTCTGCTAAGAGGCGCCCAGACTCCCCAATGTACACTAAATCTGCATTGGTTCCACTGCCCAGAATTAGGTCCATAGCCTACCTTGGGGATTTAGCTTAAGCCTAGTCTGCCATTCTCTAAGATCATGGCTGATCTGATGCCTTCACATTCTGACTTTCTGCTGTTAGCCTTTCACCCATTTGTTACGAAATGATGCAGTGGCTTTAAGAGGTGTATTTTTGTTTGAAAAGAGGCTTTAAGGCAGAGGCACTCAGCAGTCTACTCAGCCACTAGACGAAACCGTTTGTGAGGCCTTTGGTTTTTTTTAATGGTTGGAATAATAGAAGTAACCCAAATGGATGGGTCAAGCTCCCACAGAGCCAGGATTTTTAGTTTCCAGTAGTGGTTGTTGCTGGGTCTTCAAGCTAAGTTTGGAAGCTGCAATACATCTCTCCCCGCTACTCTCTCTGAGTTTTCTCTTTTTGTTTTCCTCCTGGCCTGTGAGACGATCTATTTTCCTGAATTTGTCATTGTCCAAGGTGTGTTTGTGGGAACTTTAATATATTGGAACAGTTACTGTTTCGTTGTTAAATAATCTAATATTTTGGTAAGATTTCCAACAGGTTTAAAGTATTTCAATTTCTTCTTTCATTTGTTGTATTTTAATTATAGTGCACAAAGAAAATGTGCTTTAACCCTGGTAATTTGCATCTGGAATGCAAAGCCTAGCACTTATCTTTAACATAAGAAAAAGTTAGGATCGAGACTATCTCTTGAATATGTCTTGAGGGGGTTTGGTCTGGTCCATAACACTTATTAGAAATCTACTTACGTCTGCTTTAGCAATATTCAAAGACTCTGCTCCCATCATCTTTAAGGGTTCCCAAGATGTACGACTCTGAGAAAAAAATTGCCCATCTGTCTCTCCTAAATGGCTGATCCCTTATTTTGAAACAGCGATCCCTTCGTTCTAGATTTTTCCACAAAAATAAACTTCCATTTCGCAAAGACCCTGCTAAAGACCCGCTCAGGGTTTTGTTGCAATCAAGTTTGTTTTCACTCTTCAATCAGCCTCCACCAAACTCCGCTAGATACATGCCCAGCCTGCTAAATCTTTCATCATAAGGCAACTCCCCCATTCCACATACATGTCTTGTAAACTTTCTCTGAACTGCTTCCAATACATTAACATTCTTCCTTTAACCTATCAGTACTGGACATAATGCTTCTGATGTAATCTCATCAGTGCCCTGTATAATTTAAGTAATAGCTATCTACTTTTGTACTCCGCTCTCCTCACAATACATGATAATAATCTATCAGTTTTCCCAGTTGGGGCTTTTGTTTTAACTCATGTGAAGTGAGCTTGAGCATTACCAGTTCAGTTCTTAGTGGAAATGGCCACACTTTAAGGAAATATATTAATGCACTGGAGAGAGCGCAGAAGAGTTTTCCAAGGACTCCAGGGGTTTTGAAAAGGAGTCATACTAGACTCAAAACATTAAGTATTTCCCTCTCCACAGGTGCCAGACCTGCTGAGTTTCTTCACCATTCTCTGTGTAAGTTTCCGATTTACGGCATCTTGCAGTATGTTGCCTTTATCCTTTTGTGTACAGCATTTCAGAACCAACCTCATGACAACCCAAAGTGCTTTACAGCCATTCAGATATGTAAATGTGTTGTTGACGTATAGTCATTGCTGTACTGTAGGCATTAGAGGAAGCAATGAGCCCCAGGATCCACTGATTCAATCAGAGGGAGCATGGTCTGCACCTGGTTTTGACTTATTCAATACTTGAAATTCTGCAGCATAAACAGTCCAGTACAGTGGGACTTAGCAATTTAATTATGGTTTTATCCACATACCATTTATACTAACATTTGGACAGGTACATAAATAGGAAAGGTTTGGAGGGATATGGGCTAAACGCAGGCAAGTGGGACTAGTTTAATTTGGGATTATGTTCAGCAAGCACTGGTTGGACCGAAGGGTCTGTTTCCGTGCTGTATGATTCTATGATTCTACAATGGAATTTACTTTGATTGTAAATATTTAATCTCTCTCAGATATTTTGAAATTTTATGAAGAATTCTTCATTATTACACGAGTAAAATTTAAGTATGATTTCTATATCTATCTATATTGACAGTTCTGAATCTTGATGGCGACAGAAATGAAATTTAATGGATATAAATAGAAATAAATTTGGGGTTTTTTAATGTCATACATTGATTTCTAAGCTTTATTCCTGACCCTACAGAAGCTTACCACGCAGCAACAGAATTAAGTGAATTATAAATAAATAAATACCTAACATTCTCAAATAGGCTCTGAACAGAAGTGAGGAGCGTTCCAATTTGGCATCCATCCACGCCACTAAATAAGCAGGAAAATCAACACCCTCCTCATCAACCCAAATAAACAATCCACTCAGACATTTAGCTAAACAAAGGTGTTCACAGTGCCAACCGTCTGGGAGGTAGGATAGAGTAAGTATTTCCAGATGTCCCAGTCATCGCTGATCCTGTACTCTGAGGCTGGTGGAATAGAACCACAAAGTCCTTACGGAACAAACCTGGAAATTGAACACAGTCCCATGGCCGCTGCCTGAGATATCCGAATGACAACTTTTGGTAACTTGGCTACAGGCTGACCATCTCAGTAGTAGATTCTTGCATCTCAGTCTCACAATGTTTGCCCTCCAGTTATTGGCAGTGGATGTGGCTTGTCAATCTACCCATGATCTCCTCATCCTCTGGAATAGCTGATTATTCAAGAGATTTACTGATTCGTGAACTAACGTACAAGAAGATTTTGTTTTCATTTTTGCACATAAGGTAGAAGGACCATTTTTGCTTTTCATCTTGAATTGACTTTGACAAAATTCTTGGCTATATTTAAAACAAACTCAGCTGAGAAATAGTATGGAGTTAGTTATGGATTTGAGAGTTGGGAGGATCTAATTGAAACATACAGAATATTGACAAGCCTGGACAGAGCAGATGTTAGGAAGATGTTTCCATTGGTCAGAGAAACTAGGGTCCTTGGGCATAGCCATAGAGTAAAGGGAAGACCTTTTAGAACAGAGATAAGGAGAAACTTCTTCAGCCAGAGAGCAGTGAATCTATGGAATTCATTGTCACAGAAGGCTGTGGAGGCCAGGTCATTGAGTATATTTACGACGGAGATAAAAAGTTTCTTGAGCGTCAAGGGTTACAGGGAGAAAGCAGGAGAATGGGGTTAAGAAACTTTACAGCCATAATTGGAGGGTCGAGCAGGTTCAATGGGCTGAAATGGCCTAATTTTTGCTCCTGTGTTTCATGATCTTTGTTTTTCATGGATTAGGATAGATGAGAAATGCCACACTTCAAAAAGTAATTCATTTAAAATGAAACACAGATTTTGCTGCAAATATTTAAGTCAGAATGCACTTATTACAGCACAAATCAATCAATAATTTGTTGGGTGGGAGAAATAGTCAGTGGATTGCAATTGATTGTACATTGCTGACATTATTGTAGTTCATCATAAATTGGTAGTTAACCACAAGTTGTGAATTAATTGATCAAACTGCATCATTAATTTCAGAAAAGCTATTTGCAATTAACATTTACATGAAATAGCTGTGTTTACATACTAACTACATTAAGCATGCAAAATGTATAAATCCAATAAGTAAAAGTGTAAATGCCCTTTTAATAGTAACATAACATTGATTTTCAATCAACCTCTTCAACACAAAAAATTTAAGACTAAAAGTTTGGAGTATCATGCTGCCACGTAGTAAGTTGTTGGATTTTTTTTAAAAAGTCATTTAGTTCAAAATTAGATATTTGTTAAGTTATTTTCTTTGTCTGATTTTGTTTCTTTCTTAACCCATTTTCTCTCTCTTGTACTCTTTTTCTATTCCAGTCTTGACATTGAATTCAGCCAGTCTAAATCACCTTCCTTCTTCGTTCTTTCTTTCACAATCCAAAAATCTCATTGATTAAAACGTAGTTTCCTCTAATATACAATGCTCCAATGCCTCTGTTGTAATGTTGGAAGCTTACTCTTCCAGCAATTGTGTGGAGAAAGCTGAAGGATTCAAGAACACTACTGTGCTCTCAGCTGGTGGTAATACTGGCAACACAAATCGCAGAGTGAAACCTATGATATCTTTCACAGATACTCAATCCCAGTGAAGTGTCACTTTTATAATAACTCTAATTTCTTACTAAATTGACTCATTACAATTTTGATTGAAACTTCATTCTGGTTCTGAGGGCTTGGTTTCCTTTGCAGTTCTGATGGCCGAAAACACTTTAGAATTTTGTTAGCTTGAGAATCTCTAAATGAGTTGTCACAGCTCAGAGACCTTGTAAACTAGCCTGCTCTTCTGCTAGGGTGAAACTGTGCTGCTGAACTGAAAACCTAACATTTCTTTCCTCCAGCTGAACTACAAATTACGGTCCCTGGTCTGCTCGCTCTGCATGTCATAAAAGCTCAACATCATAAGGTCTTGGTTAACATTACAGGTGTGTCCTGATGAGTACTAAAATTAAGTCATCTGTTATGAAGACATGGGCATACTTGAAGAGAGTTAAAAGTAGTAGAACTACCAAACACAGCACCAAGTGTTCTCAATAAGATGACAATATAACACTTAGTCGAACAACTTAATTAGCTTGTTGCCTGGAGACAAAAACAAATTCAAATTCGGCCAATCAGTTTAAATTATACTCTGAAAAATATCAAACTCCAATCCAATTTGAATTAAGTATATTGACAATCTTAAAAGCCAATGACATAATCCGATGCTTTGGGCGGTATAAGACTGGGGAAAATTGAACAGTTGAGAGGAGAGCTGCCATCCCAGTTTGTACACAGACTGCTTGAAAAATAACTCTCTTAAAAGTAACATTTCAATCAGTAACCTGTGATGCAGAAATTCCTAAGAAGAGAAAAAGAAGACATAGGAAGATCCGAACAGAAACATGAAAGCTGTCTGGTTTTGAGATAAGAAGTGTGGTTTTATAAATCTTAATTGGGAATTTTATCAGGCTGGTGTAATAGAAGGGAAGCTAAAAGATAGGTTAAAGGAAGAAATTGTAAATAGTGGTGAGTTAATTATTCTCTGTTATACTTTAAAATAAAATTAACAAGTTTATTTCTTAACTAGATCTTGGCCACTCGGATTTTTACAGATTACTGCATGGGATAAATCTTTTCTGTGTTGCTGCTTTTAAATTAAGCAGGAGAGTTTACCCTGTGATGTAACACATCTATCTTCTTGAAAATGATGGGCTAACATTTATGACATCTTGACTTAGACCCTTTGTGAAACACAGAAGAGTGATACTTTCTTCATGAGGCTTAGTGAGTTCTCTCATGTTATTATCCAAAATGTGCCCCATCAACTATCTATTCTACCTCTATGACTTTCCACTCATCTAGTGCTGAGCTAATTCTCCCATAGCTGGATGTATTCACGCAATATCACAATAAAGTGGAATAGACCATCATCCCTGTCGGCACCACCATCTTGGGCCGAGGTAATGCACCCAGCCAAGTGGGCGGCACGGTGGCAACGTGGTTAGCACTGCTGCCTCACAGCGCCAGAGAACCGGGTTCAATTCCCGCCTCAGGCGACTGACTGTGTGGAGTTTGCACATTCTCCCCGTGTCTGCATGGGTTTCCTCCGGGTGCTCTGGTTTCCTCCCACAGTCCAAAAATGTGCAGGTTAGGTGAATTGGCCATGCTAAATTGCCCGTAGTGTTAGGTGAAGGGGTAAATGTAGGGGAATGGGTCTGGGTGGGTTGCGCTTCGGCAGGTCGATGTGGACTTGTTGGGCCTGTTTCCACACTGTAAGTAATCTAATCTGTAAGCATTGGCATTCTGCACTTGGCCTTCAGCATCAATGTAGTGCTACAACAGCCATAAACCAGTGCCTCTTACAGCACAGCTGACATTTCCTTCACTTGTAACTTCACATTCCCAACCCAATCACCAGTTAAGGGCCAGATCACCAACCTCTCCTGTTCCCATCCCAACCCCTTCCCATCTGACAAACCCACTGTAACACTGTTGGTATTTCCCCAGTATCCACTGGAGCCCAGCATCAGGTCATTGTTCACTGTGGAACCATCACTGACAGGAACGCCTTCAAAGAATGTGCACCATTCACTTTTATTATCAGAAAATCAAAGCAAACAGATTTCAAACAAACAGATGCTGCATTTCTATCCCAAAATGCAAATGAATTGCTGACAGTCAATGATTACTCACTGAACCCAGCTCACATCTACTGCAATTAGCTGTCACTTAGGTCCAGTCTGGCTTGTTACACCTAATGCAGTTGCATTCTGTTTTGCATAAGGTGATGTTTCTTCTGCTCTTCCTCCTCCTTAGAGTCCTCCCACCCTCACATTCCCTCAGTATCCATCACTCACTTCCCACTCCAGCTGTGAAGAACACAGCAGGTTAAGATCAAGCGTAAAGGGAAGACCTTTAGAATGGAGATAAGGAGAAACCTACTTATCCAGAGAGTTGTTCATCTGTGGAATTCAGTGCCACAGAAGGCTGTGGAGGTCAGGTCATTGAGTATATTTAAAACAGAGATAGATATTGCAAAGAGGACCAAAGATTATTGGGAGAAAGCGGGAAAATGGGGTTGAGAAACCTATCAGCCATCATTAAATGGCAAAGCAGACTTGATTGGCCAAATGACCACTCCTATGTCTTGTGGTATTATGTGGCACGCTTGTGTGGAGTGTATTGCAAGGCACCAAAGCTGTCCAGTCAGCAGAACCTCTTCAGGAGTCCTGACATTTGACCTTAGCCAGAGGGTTACATAATGGATTCATCAGCCATGGTTGCAGAGAATAGCCCTTGTTCCTGTACGGCATCCAGACTCAGCAGGAACATGAGTCTTCTTGAGGATATAGACATCAGGCAACTTCCAAGATATTGGGTAGTGAGTTAGAGCAAGCGGTGAGCTGGAGTTACCAGATATCTGCTCTGATTGATTGTCATGTCGGGTGTTCCTAATTTCAATTATCACGCAATGGGATAGCAACCTTTAGTGTTACTGAGGGTGCTGATGAGTGATAATCTTCATTAATAGGCATCTCATTATTCACAAGTGTGAATCTCACCCTGACATCTGGAAATCTGTTGAAAATATAACTTGCTGCTTCCAACGTCATGTCAGACTTCACTTGACCTCCCGTACAATTCTCACAAATTTCTCACATTTGCCATGTCATTCAGGGCCTTGCAGGATTCAGTCCAATGACTTTAGTTTGCTTTCCAAATGACTTTCTGACCTCTTTAAAACATTACCTTCACACAAGTGAAACCACATGCCTATTTACCTCTCCTTAAAATAGTAATTAAATATTTTTACAACACATTGAACTAACGTGATATGCCAAGAGTTAACATGTTCCAAATTTTGGGACGAAGTCTCAGGATGTGGTAGGATGCAAGTCCTTTCTTCTGAACACATTTTAACACATTGCTGCTTTCCACCAGTCTTCCTCCCCTTTCCATCTCTTCATCAAAACAAAGACTATTGACGCTCCATTAGAAATACGCGACATGTTGCATCAATAATTTGGGATAATTTTCCACGTGAGGCCTATTACTTATTCACGGTCCAACGAAGTCAAAAAGTTGACAGTGAAGGATTGTTATTTGGCAAGTACCTGATCCATAGCAAGTCTGTGTTATGAAATGCCTAATTTGCATGTCTATGCCTTGGGGTTATCAAGGCAATGATCTGAAACTTCAGTTCATGGCTCTGTGGCCTAATCTGCAAACCTAAACACAAAAGCAAAACTTAATCTCAAGGTTTATCATTAACTAATATTTGAATGTTGATGTCTAAAGTATGTTTTATTTTGTCTGGGCCTATTGAAGGGTCCTGAATGTCCATTATTGGGTATTTACTTCAGACTGTGAAATGTTCTTTAGAATCCACTGAACAAACATCAGTGTGGTGCATGTGCTAAGTAGCAAGACCAAATTCCTATAAATGATGGAGTGACCAATGATGTTAGAAAGCATCAATGAATTATTTTGCCATAAAGGTTCACGCATGCTATTTAGGTGTTCTTCCATGAATATGCTCAATGTAATTTGTCATGGGTAATATGAGATGAGAATTTCACTCATGAGCAGTACAGACCTAGCTGAATGTATTAGCATGCCATTAGTTGCGAACCTCACCTCACTGACAGAGTTTCCCATTCTCCCACCCACTAGACAGAAAATAGACAGTAACAATTTCCAATATGAAAGTCAGAATAGGTGCCTAGTGACTCCAACTCACTGCAATAGTCCTCGGGCTTTCCATCTGAGACAGCAGTCCCAACATTCTCAAAGCAGGCTCCATGAGCAACAATCACCTGCAGTCCACAAAGGTTGGCATCAGAAACGTACCACCCTCTTCATACCATCATGGTACATCTTCGACTCAATTACAATAAAGCTCTGCACTTCAATGCTTCACTTTGGAATGTATTGGCTTACAATGCAATAGTGCAACCAAGTTACTTTTCACACTGGGACACACACCCAGGGATTTGACTCATTCTCTCACCCATTTAGAACTTACTTAGATCCCACCAACATGATGGCATAGGTGGCCTTCCTATCCCGTCAAGCTGATGGCTGCATCAAATTTTTAGCTGTTTCCAAGGATCTCTCAATCATCTACCCACAAATGTGTCAAGGTCACCTGTGGCAGATCACACTACTTTACTAGTTTCCCCTGGAACATTATCCATGTTGCAGCCCAGGCTGTAGGCTTTGTCCACACAGCTGCCTTCCCCAGGGCTAAGAGTTGTGCTGTCTACAATGCGGTCTCTTCCACATTGAGGGGTAACCACTTTGCGTTCCACACCTACATCCTGTCTGCAAAACTGACCTCAGGCTTCTAGTTGCATAGCCGTGTCCCAGACCAAAATTTCTGTCTCAGGCCTGCTATAGTGTGCCAGTGAACTTCAGCATAAGCTCAAAGAACAGCATTTTATCTTTCCTTAGGTACTCTGCAGTCCCCAGGACTCAACATTGAATATCAAGAACCTGATTATGTCTTTTGGTATCTACACCCACCCGATACCTGGTCATGACTGGGGTTGATTTTAGCACAACCAACCCGTTCTCACCTACTCCTACTCTGATTATCATTTGATACGAGTTGCTTTCAGCACAGACTACACAGTTTCTGGTACGTCTGGCTCTCGTTATCATTTATTCAGCTGGTCCTGTCCTGGCTTACTATCAATAATCTCCTTATTTGTGAAATAACTCCGGAGAGGCCGATATCCCATCACCAAGCCACCCTTTATTTATTTACACATGGAGAGTCCTTCACACTGAGCCAACTTCCTCAGAGCCAGTTCTCCGAGTGAACAGGGTGTCTGACACTCCTGTCCTTACCTGTCAGCCTGGGCTCCCTGATAGGACCAGATTAACAGCCCCAATTGTGGAACTCTTATTCAGTGAGGTCCACCTGGCCAATTTCATTACCATCCCCTTTCATCTCTTGCTCTCACTCTCACTCTGCCATCTATCTCCATCTATTCACTCACCTCCTCTTTACCCCACCCTCAACCTTCAGCATTATTGCCAGTGTTTCTGAGCTGCTGGCAGTTCTGATGAATAACCACTCCAAACATTACCTCTGCTTTCTTCCCCACACAGGCTGCTGGACCTGCTGAGTTTCTCCAGCACTCTCAGTTTGGGGTTCACAGTGTTACAAACTGCACATACCACACGTTGAGAGTAGCCCATCATTACACAGCTGATTTAATCAGCAGAAAAGGGATGCCATTCCATCTATTGGTCTCTCATCAGTACAGCATCTCAGAAGTCCGTGCCAGGTCTTTTGGGAGCTGCCAAGCTATTTATATCTTTGAGAACCCTCAAGTTCTTGCTCTGTTTGAAGCCTCATTTCATACGTAAAATGCTGGTACAAAGATTGGATTTATATGCATCTGGGTACATGCACAGTAGCTCAGTGGTTAGCACTGCTGCCTCATAGTGTGAGGGACCAACATTCGATTCCAACCTCAGGCAACTGTCTGTGTGGAGTTTGCACATTCTCCCCACGTCTGTGTGGGTTTCCTCCCACAGTCCAAAGATGTGCAGGTAAGGTGGGTTGGCCAGGCTAAGTTGCCCATAGTGTCCAAGAAGGTGGAGACCAGGTGAATTAGCTGTGGAAAATGCAGGGTTATGGGGATGAGTGGGATATTCTTCAGAGGGTCCGTGTGAACTCAATGGGCCAAATGGCTTGCTTCCACACTATAGGGATTCTATGATCTCCATGACTAAGGGATCCAAGGTATTGATTACTGCACATCTGCCCATAGATCTGTTCTTCTGGAGGGCTTCACCTTCAGATTAATGTCCCTGCAAGTTCTGATTCTTCATATTGACCATTTGCTGAATCCTTCCACTGCCTGCTGTCACCTACCTGTGCAGACAGCTGCCTCAGTGGTACAACTCCCTTGGCTCCCTCTCACTGGCCCTAATCCTAACCCTGGTACATATCTGCCTGCTGCCCTCCATCCCTAATTGGGCTCAACAGCGCCTCCTACAGGATCACGGCTGTCACAAACAGGATTGGGACCCCACAAATCACCCTGTTGCCTGAAAATGTTTAAAGTTAAGAGAATCCTGGTCTCTGTCTTTGTGGATTGTTGAGAAGCTCAGTGAGAGATTTAAACAGTGTCAGGTTTCCACATGCCAGGATCTGAATAACCCCCAAAATACCATGAATCTATTAGACTGTCATCACTTGTTTTCCTTACATCTCTGAAATATCTGAGCTGTCTTTCAAGGATCTGGCTGCCTCTGTTCCACGTGCTTTGTATCTTTTCCAAGCCACTGAAGCTGGGAAATGCAGAGAAAGCGATAACCTTTGACTAAAAAATATGGAATTTACTTTCTCTTTCAGATATGATTCATTAGTAACTGTAGATTACAATCAACTGAGAACTGTTGTATTTTACTGCAATACCTCTTGGTGCGATGCCGAACTGTCAGATTTTCTTTCCCCATGTGGGCCTTCATGCCTTATGCCCTTCATATCACTGACAGCTTCACTCTCCCAGCAGCTTCTCTCAGGCCACGCTTTCCTTTCCACATTTTGTAATGTGAGATTATCTGGACCCCTTTCAGTGTTCCCATCCCTCCTTTCACTCCAGACACTTCCATGTAAATGATTCTTTCGGCGTCACTCAACAACAATGTGCATTTGTATAGAACCTTTCATGTGATTTTTTAAAAAATCTCAGGTGTCTCACCATTATCAGACATAATTTGATAACTAACCACACAAGGGGCAATAAAACAAATGACCAAGTGGCAAACAGGCAGGGTTAAGAAGCACCTTAGAGTGAAGAACATATAAGAACACCAGAACCTAGAGCAGGAGTAGGCCATCTGGCCCTTCAAGCCCGCTCCACCATTCAATAAGATCATGGCTGATCTTTTCATGGCCTCAGCTCCACTCACCCGCCCTCTCACTATAACCCTTAATTCCTTGACTGTTCAAAAACATAATCTATCTTAGCTTTGAAAGCCTTTACTGAGAAAGCCTCAACTACTTCACCGGGCAGGGAATTCCATAGACTCATAACTCTCTGGGTGAAGAAGTCCCTCCTAAATCTGCTCCCCCCTAATCTTGAGGCTATGCCCTCTTGTCTTAGTTTCACCCTCCAGTGGAAACATCCTCTCGACTTCCACCTTACCTATTCCCTTCATAATTTTGTGTTTCTATAAGATGTCCCCTCATTCTTCGAAATTCCAATGAATATAATCCCAGTCTACTCCATTTTAAGCTGTAAGGAGAGAGGTCAAGACAAAGTGAAGGTTCAAGAAGGAAATCTGGAACATAGACAGATGAGGGAACGAACACTAATGGTGGTGCACTTAAGACTGGGGCTAGATTTGCAAAGATGTCAGGCAATTTGAAAGGCTGGAGGAGGGAACATAGATAGGGAAGGGTGAGGTAGTGCAAAGGGATTTGGAAATAAGGATGAAATGTTGAGGTGGTATAAGATGTTGCTGAGGCCTCTTCTGGAGTATTGTGTCTAGTTTTGATCGCCCTGTTGTGGGAAGGATATTATTAAGCTGGAGAGGGTTCTGAAAATATTTACCAGGATATTGCTGGAAATGGAGGGTTTGAGATGTAAAAATAGACTGGAAAGGCTGGGGCTTGCAGGAGATTGAGGGGTGACCTTATAAAGGTTTATAAAATCGTGGGAGATATAAATAAGGTGAATGATAGGTAATTTTCCCTAGAGTGGGGGATTTTAAGGAACATGTTTTAAGGTGAGAGGAGAAAAATTTTTAAAAAGACATGAGGAGCAATTTTTTTTACACAGAGTGGTTCGTGTGTGGAATGAGCTGCCAGAGGAAATTATGGATGCAGGACAGTTACATTTAAAGGACATTTGGATAATTCATGAGTAGGAAATATTTGGAGGGATATGGGCCAAGCGCAGGCAGGTGGGACTAGTTTGGCATTATGGTTGGCATGGACTGGTTAGATGAGAGAGTCTGTTTCTGTGCTGCATGACTCTGACTAAATGAAATCAAGACATTTCCTGACAAGAGGACAGCATGGGTTAGTGGACACCACAGTAAGTAGGAGTTAGGATCGAGGAAGCAAGGGTTTGGATTTGTCAGCTTCTCTCCCATCGCATTTCATGGCAGCAGCAGCATTCACTCTAACCACCTGCCAGTCACAGGAATGGCGCCGAGCCTGAAGGAGATTTTGACACAAAGTTATTAACCACTTGTACTAAAAACTTCCCAGTGTTAAACGTTTTCTTTCATGATCGACACTCTCTCTTGTACACAAACTATCGTAGTGCTGGCAGGTTTCCAGCCAGTTTGTAGTTCTCTGCCTCATATCCGTCTGTTTTACGAGTGTGACCAGCACCCAGTGGTATCAGTGTTCCGCCAAATAAAGAGCAAAGTGTTAGCACTGCAGAACAGGGGAAGTTCAGATTGCTGCCAGAGCTGAAACAGCCAATATTCCTCGAGAGCTCTGTGGATTCAGACAAACTTAACACTTTTTAAGGATTTCAACAAGAAGCATTAACAAAAAAAGCAGAGTACATAATAAAAATTACTGATCTCTGAAGGTTTCTTCAGTGAATGAGCAAATCACCATCAGATTAATCTGCTCCTCCTCCTCCCTACTTTATACCCACCAGTCTCTTCGCTTCCCTGCTAATTTATGATGGATTTGCTCCAATATGTTTCTCTGACTATAATTTACCTGAGCAGTCAGTAATTGTCAATAAAGTTAAGATGAGAATGACATTGTAACACCCCTGACATCAGCAAATGTACATTCTCAGAAGCAGTGGGTTCTGGCTAAGCCCTGGCTGGATGCTCTTGCATCATTAGCCTGGTGGCATGGAGCCCACAGAGGCTTGAAATAAGAGAAACTAGCTCAGAGCAAGCCAGTGATCTGTTCATTTCAGTATCTCCAAACAATTCAGACCTTCCTCATGACTGAGTCTCAGGCCACATTGAGTCAAACAACATGGAACAAACAGGTCCAACTAGTCCATGCTGACCATGTTCCCAAACTAACTTAGTTCCCACCTGCCTGCGTTCGGCCCATATCCCACCAAACCTTGCCTATTCATGCACTTATTCAAATCTCTTTTGAACATGGCAGCGGAAACTTTCCCTCACTAGCTGCCTGAAGAAGGAGCGGAGGCTCCGAAAGATTGTGGTTACAAACAACCCTATTGGACGATAATCTGGTGCCGTGTGATTTTTGACTGAGTAAGGCAACCAGGCATCCTGGAGGTGACCATTATCCAACAAATTCTGCAGGTAATATAAGCCTTTGTTTGACTTTTTGACTGTATGTGAGGACCGGTGATCAGGCCAGTGTTTGTTGTCCTTAAATTAAACAATTTAAGCAGTGTTGGCTTGCTAAGCCTTTTCAGAGGTCACTTATGATCAGTCAACTGCATTGTTGTGAGTCTGGAGTTACATGTAGACCAGATCAGATACAAATAGAAGATTTCCTTTCCTTAAAATTCATTAGTGAATCAGGTGGGGTTTTATAATTTCATGGTCATATTACAGAGATTGAATTTCAATTCCAACTTTTGACATTTTCAATCAATCTGTTCAATTTGTTATGACATATCTCTGGGTCTTGAAGCCAGGGCTCATGACCCAGAGGTGTGAACATCACCACTTCAGCAATGTTAAATTTGAAAGGGTTCAGAAAAGATTTACAAGGACATTGCCAGGGTTGGAGGGTTTGAGTGATAGGGAGAGGCTGAATAGGCTGGGGCCATTTTCCCTGGAATGTTGGAGGCTGAGGGATGACCTTACAGGGGTTCATAAAATCATGAGGGGCATGGATAGAAGAAATAGACAAGGTCTTTTCCTCAGGATGGGCGAGTCCACAATTAGAGAGTATAGGTTTAAGGTGAGACAGGAAAGATTTAAAAAGAACCTGAGGGGTAGCTTTTTCACACAGAGGGTGGTGCGTGTCTGGAATGAGTTGCCAGAGGAAGTAGTGGAGGCTGGTACAATTACATTTAAAAGGCATCTGGATAGGTATATGAATAGGAAGGGTTTAGAGGGATATGGGCCAAATGCTGGCAAATGGGATGTGATTAATGTAGGATATCTGGTTGGTGTGGACAAATTGGACCAAAGGGTTTGTTTTGGCACTGTACATCTCTATGACTCTGAACAGATGTAGTTCACGAAGTTCAAATGCTACTAGCTGATGTGATGGCCCCAGAGCCGTCACTAATGCACTCTCATCTCCCCACATCTGGATGGCTGATGAGGGCAGGAGATGTTACCTCCATACAGCACACTATCAAACCAGCCATGAGCAGGAAGAGTCATGACAAAACAGAACATTGAGAACATGTTTTACTTAAAGAGAGCCGCAATCAAGATGGATGTAAATGTAAAATACCAGATCTGAAGAACTCACATGATTTGCAGGGGGCAGTTTGGAATCGGCAGAATCATCAGTTTCTGAATGCTGTTTGGGCTCAGTCGAGTTGTGCCTCCTCTGCACTTGCATCTATTAATTATTGACGATGGCTTTTCTGGGGAGTCAGAAAACAAGAGTGAGAGGGAGAAAGACAATGCTAGTGAAAGAGTGGGCACAAATGCTGTTCTAAAACACGACATTTACAATTCTGGTACAAATGATGTAGAGTGGAAACCTTCCCCTTACATCTATTATAAACCGTCATATGCACTTCAGGACCAAAGCACTCTCTTCATGACCAGACTAGTGCATTATATCAAAAGCACTTTCTTGATTGTGCCTGATTCCATCAAGAACAAGTAACATATCTCCTGATGTCCAGAATATACAGTGAACTCAAGGTTAACTTAAAACACTTATTTCAATTCATAATGAGATTAAACACTGTGATAAAATGTTATTTGCTCCACCTTTTTGGATATAAAGTTAAATCAAAGATTTAAACCAGCGGTTTATGAAGTGGAAATTTTATTGAATGAATTTAGAGGACATTATAAAGAAACACATAATTTTAAGAAATATATAACATTGTGCACTAATAATAATGGAAGAAAAACAAATGTAATGAATCATTTCAATAATTGTTATGATAGTTTTAAAGTAAGTTGGAAATTATTTTTAAAATGAGAAAGCGCTTCCTTTCTATACAGTGGGGAGGTATTTTCAAAATATTATCCAACATGCAGACAGCTTTTAAGAAGGAATATTTACTAATTGCAGTTATTTTAACCCAGCCCTTCCTTTACTCTGAATTGGATACCACACACTCCTTTTCTGTGAATTGGGAAACATTTCACATCCTCAAGTTATGTCAAAGCACTATGCCGCCTATGAATAACTGAAGTGCAGCAACTCTTGTTATGCAGAAAAAGGTGGCGAACCTTCAAAACAAGGAGTCCACTCCCCACATAGTTCAGCCTGTCTTTTCACTTGGGTGGGGGGGGGGGGAGGTTCTCATGTGCTTTTTGCTGATGAAGAGATGCCCCCTCTTTCCAGAGACCGTGAGCTCGTTGCTGATTACCAATTGTTAACTAATCTGCTCGACCACATTGTTATCACACTGTCCGTGGTCGTCAAGTTCTGGACTGGAGCCTCTGGTTCAGAGGCAGGGGCATTACCAGTTGTGCCATATGACCTCCCACAGTCAATTTATGCACTGCAAGATCCCACAAACAACAAATCAGATGAACAGTCAGTTAAACTTTTAATAATGGTAGTTAAGCAATAAAGTTCAGAAGGAGTTGTCACAGGATATCAAAGCACTTGCTTCTAGTCTTTTTTTCATTTATTCTCAGCATTGACTGGATTGTCCACATTTATTGTCTGAAGGGCATTAAGAACCATCCACATTGCTGTGTGTCTGGAGTTACATCTCGGCCAGAGCAGATAAAGACAATAGATTTCCTACCCTCAAGGGCATTAATGAACTAGATGGTTTTTACAACAAGTGATAGCGTCCACGTGGTCACCAATAGGCTAGCTCTTCATTCCAATTGTTTATTTAATTCAAATTACACTAGCTGCCATTCAAACCCATGCCCGTTCAGCATTAATCCAGATACTGGGTTATTAAGCCAGTAACATGCAACCCCACCTCCCCTCATTGCCTTAAAGATGTTAGTGAGGCACCTTCTTGAAACTCTGCATTCAATGTGGAGTAGGCACACTGACTGTCCTGTTAGGCACTTCCAAGTTTTAGACCAAATGGCAGCAATGGAATAATGACACAGTTCTAACTCAAAAGTGTTGAGTGATTTGGAGGACAGCATGGGGTTTTCCTGCATCTTCTGCCTCAACCCCTGCCCATGGAAACTCTAGTCACTGGGGGTTTGAATGTGTTGTAAGTGGACATTAGTGACCAGTTCAATCACCAGTTGATTCATTCTGTTTGGTCCATGCTGCTGTGCAGTTTCCATTCTATAATGAGCAGATGGCTACCCGATGGGCTCTTATTTAAACAGAGGAACCTCTGAATGAATCTCATCTTAGGTCCTAACTTTGATACTGGAAAAGGGAGACATGGCAGCTGAAGGATCATTTGCATGTTGATAATCAACATGCTAGTTTTGATGTTTTGCCAGATCAACTTCCAAAGAGCTTTGGCAATCCATCAATATCTCCAACAGGAGCTAAACATTTGGGGTATATTGTGAAAAGCTTATGTGAGGGAACAATGCAATGTTATTTTGCCTTCATATATGAGATACAGATGGACAAGGAAGGGATGCTACCATTACTCAAAGATAAAGTTCACCCCAACAATTGGAATTCAATATGCTGTTGAAAGTAATTATAGCTGAATTTTTCATGATCTGCCATAATGCTTTAAATCACTGCTCATTATCAGTTGTGAACCAAGTTTAAATTACCCTAGGGATTAGGTTGCAGGTCAGTCCTGAGTGATTGTGTTGAGGGTTTGGTTTGTAAATTTTCTGGCAGTCCTTGAACGCTCCCCTGGAAAGGAGCCCAGAGACTAAAATCAAACCCTAATTCATCACCGTCCCTTTTCAGAGGCCCATCTTTAAGCAGTAAACATTTCATCTTAATGGAACATGAAATGTACATAAATGCACAAATACGATGTAGTAACAGTTAACCCTTTAGGCAGCAGTCCTTCACCTGTGTGACCATCTTTGCCACATCATTATTCCAACTCAGAGTGTCCAATTTGTATATATTCATGGCCTAGCAAAGAATTCCTGAGTACTCTGCTGGTCATCGATGGTGTTCATTTGTACCATTGTCTCCAGGCAGACTGCAAAGAATTAATATTAAGCATTTGCATAGCTTACATGACAAATATTGGCAATAAATGTCATAAAATTGTAAATTTCCTTTTGTTCTCCTTAAGCCACACACAGCCTTGGCAAGTTTACAGGACATCTGGGTTGCAAACAAGACTCATGATGCTCCAAAGAATTATTTCTCACACATTTTTAACAAATCATGTGACATAAGACAGAATAAACTAAATATTATGAGCCCAGAGAAGATTTTTGAAATTGCAGTATTCTTTCAGTAAGATTTTATAATATTCCTCATGATAACATATATGTTGATAATAAAACACTTCAGGAGAATCAATTATTATACAGTTGGCATAATGGACACTAACAGTAAGGATTCCTGATGTTGGAAATCAGTGAGGAGTGTCAGCCTGCTTCAGTGTGATCCCAGAGAATTACAGGTCAATCCAATCTTAACATCATCTGATCTTTCTCACACGTGTTTTTTTCTGAACGATGATCAAGAACAGATATTCAGACACTGCCATCAGCCACCCTGATAGCGAAGGTCGATTGAAGCCAAGACCCTGAGGGCTCAATCACGCAAACTGAACCAATGTGAGGGATAGTCAATCTATTCTTTAACACAACTTGTTTTGTGTAAATGTGCAATTTGAGTGTTTGCAGTTAAATTGGACTTTGCCATGTTGGGAAGGAGTGAAACAGATGCAGATATCTGATGTATAGAAGCACAAGCGCTCTGAAGACAGGTGAACAGAATTTCCACAGATTCACACTGTACCTCCTTTTGGCAGCAATTCAAAGGCGAGCTCTTGTGAAAGACGTTGGTGTTATATATGCACTGATGTTATATATGAACTTCAAGTCAGTATGTGATATATAAACTACTGCACATTCAGAGAGACTCAATATCTGTTTCATTATGGGATAGATTGGTTCCTGACCTTAAATCACTATAACTAATTGATTGTACAAGACAAAAGAAGGACCACATATTACCAGCTCATTGCATTTGTCACGTCCATGTCAGCATCAATCTATTTAAATTTTAAAAGAATTTTGGTCACGTTCTCACAATGTGCGAAAACAGTTTATAGCCCTTTCCTACGACCTTCTTCTCTACCTCTCCGTTTCAGAAGTTGATGATGTTAGCCCAACATTATCTCATTAAAGTGCTTTGCATCAAGAAGAGTGGGATAATTGATGTGTATAGTCTAAAGGTGCAACCTTTCCCATTGTTCATATTCTCTTTAAAACAATGTCTTAATATTTTAATAACAGGTCAACTTAACCAGGTATTATGATACTGAGCCAATGGTGCTATCAGCTGTGTGTATAACTGAAATATGGAAGGGGAAAAATAATTGACCACGAGGATGATTCATTGATCTTTGTTGGGAATGTGTCTCTACACTGCAAGCTTCTCTCAGATCTAATGTCTTCCCATGGTGTCATAGCTTGCTGACCCACATTGTGCAGTTTTCTACAAAGAAGATGGCACTTTGATGAGATATTGGAGAGCTGCCTGACAGGTGGGTCATCACCTTCAGGACTAAATGGATAAAGGATCAGAAGGAGCAGGAAAGAATTATCTTGAATAATACAGAGGGAGAATTCTGAGGCGTGACATATATCAGAAATACAGCAGAGTCACCTAGACTCGAAATATTTGCTTGCTTTCTCTCCATGGATGCTGCCTTACTCGCTGTGATCTCTAGCATTTTCGTTTTCAGCACAGCTTCCAGCACTTGTTCCTATCAGAAATATTTCCTGCCTTTCAACACATTTGGAGTGGCTGAGGAAATTTAGTTCTGTTTTTCATCGCAGTGGAAACCTTGGGTTTTGCTTATGTTCTCTCTTGTGAAAGCATGTTGGGCTTTTGCAATTGTCTGAAAACTTATTTTTGCAAATATATTGTCCATTGCAAGTGACATTGTAAACACACAGGTTCTAAGAAAGGATTGCAGAAGAGTCTTGGTAACTGCTGTAGGTAGTTAATTCATTTTTAAAATTCATCTTAGACCTCTGACAGAGGTTGCCTGAATGTGATACCCTAAAACATGTATGGTGCATAACAACTTGAACAGCACTATCCTCAGATTTTACAATGCTGCAAATTTTACATTACAATGGCTAGGAATCCAAGTGAAAAAATAAGAGGCATTTTCCTGGCTCTGTGTTATTCTCAATCACCTGATTTTTATGAATTTGGGAAATCTCATGGATTAGGAGTCCATGCACGTTAATTTAATCCACTGAATTTTCATTCCACTGGCTTATGAGAAGGAAAGTCTAGCAGGTTTACAGATGCTAACTTCAAAATGGACAACTTTCCAAATATTCACTGAGCCCTAGAAATCCCATGCTTCCAAAACCGGGAGAGTTTTCCTAATAAATTCAGTTTTCTCGTAACGTGTCAAGTTCAAACAGCTGAATGAATTAACTGCCTCAGTACTTGGATATGCTCAGGAGGGGTCAGTCTATTCGATACTTGGATCTTCCAAGGTGGAGGGAAGAGCAGTTAGAGTCAAAGAGAGAGAGAGAGAGAGAGAGAGAGAGAGAGTCTTGGGCTGATATTTCTCCCGAAGGAGACAGATGAGCAGAACAGCAAACAATATCAGCAGCCAATGTTCACAGCACACAGTGCAGGCAGACTCAGATATCGTGAGACATCCAGCTCACTTGGGCACAACTTTGAGAGCCCAGATGGCTGGTCACACCCATTGTTCTGTTTAGTCAGAGACTTGAAACCGTCTCAAAACTGCAACCAACAAGAACGACTAACATGTCAAGTGACAATGATGCATTTCACACAAGGGGGATAATCTCTCAGTAGCTGCATGCAGCTTGCCAGAATCAATTTTAGAAGCTGCCTCTAAAATTTATAGAGTTGTTAACTTGCACATAATGATTTGACACATTAAAAAGAAGCTTGATGTGAAATGACATTGACCTCTTTCGACTCAATTTATTTGCTACTTGTACAATGTTTAAGCTGATGTAACTATTTACAGGTCTCTGCCTACCTCTCAGGGGTCATTTTATGAGGTTGTTGCCTGTTGTCAATACAAATTGCAACCCTGGGCTGAGACACCGGGGTGGACTTATGAAATTGTCCATCTATCATTAAAGGGACTAACAAATCATATCTAAAGTTTGGAAAAAGTGTTGAACTTTAAGTTGCTTCTCAGCTCATAGCAACCTTCATGTCAATTTTAATTGAAGATGAGTTGACTGCTTGTTTGTTTATTTTTAAAAGATGGAAAAGATCTTAAATAGGCGAAACCTCTTCAACACTTGCGAGGATAGTGATCCAATAAAGAGATTAGTCTAAAAAGGGGGAAGTGTGGAGGGAGTATGCAGAAGATATGCTTCATTGCCACCCAATTTGATGTCTCACGCCACTGCAAATGGTTAGACAATCCCTGTGTCTATGGCATTGTTGTAATGGCCAAGACATGTAATTAAAATACACTTTAGGAACAAACTGTTCTGAAGATTATTCAGCTGGAAGAGAATCTTTACTTTAACAGCCATAAATGGTTTCATTATAAATAAAAAAACACTTTATCTCTCACTGTGATTATCTGTCTATTAGCCCAGGCTTGCAAGTTGCTATAATGTAATTCAAATGGCAGATAATTATTAAAGCATAGGTTTTTTTTAAAAAATTGGGGTACAATTTTATTTAAAAGTCCAAAATGTAACAAGAACTAAATTATCTTTGTGTGATGATAATTTAACATGTCATTTAGATAATGCAGTGAAGTCTAGAATATTAGAGTTTGAATAAATATCAAGCATTATCTAAATGTGGATGTGAAATGGATCTGTACCCCCTTTTCTGCAGCTTATTAACTTCATGAAAGGCTAAAGAGCAAAGTCAGACCCACGGCAGAGTTGTCAGTTTTTTTGGAAAATACTTTCATTCCTGACGGTTGCAAGCTGAACTAAACCTGTGTGCACACACAATAAAGTGCAAGAAATGCAGAAACAACACTAAAATAAGAAGCTTCACTTTTTTTTGTTTTGGTGTCATTTCAAAGCTATCCATTTGTTTCTCATTAACTGTTTCTTTTTACAATAAAACACATTTTTTGATCCACTCTCCAGATAATACTGAGCAGAAATGTGTTATGAAGAGCTGAAAGTTAGGTTCTTGCTGTAATATACATGTCAACAGTTAACTAAGTAATTGTCACTTACCCCAAGACCAGTTGATGCAGGTTATCCCGATCAGAAGGGCAATTAACATGAAACTTCTCCCATTCATGTTGGGTGTTTGGAGAGGTTTGCACAGCACAACCAGCACAGATTCAGAGATCCCAAATTCAAATTATTTCCAGCTAAATGTAACTCCGCAGTTGGAAAGAGTCCACCCCCGTCCCAACTTTTTATTGGTTGAAGAGGGAATACCCAGGATGGTAGTTTATCACAAACTGGCAAGGTGATTAAAGCTGCGCTTCTTTCCCAATAACTGGAATAGATTCAGCTCCAGTCAAATAAGGCTGAAGAAATGTAAGGCTGGACAATGTCCTGTGATAATCTGATAGGTTGGTCCCCTTTTTAGCTGCACTCAACCACAAAAGAACCTTGACAATCTATGCATTCGAGTGAAGAGCAATAGTTCACGTCCAATCTGTGTCTTCAGGCTCGGGATAAGCTCTGTAAATCCATTTATTATATTCCCAAATGATGAGGAATTCAGATATATCACTCTATCAGGCCTACTCTGGACTCAGCACTGGTATGTACTGCAGACCAGATAGCAGAGTTACTACAAAGGACAGATACCATAGCTCTGCTGTTATTGAAGGTGTTATCTATCAGCCATCAGTGCGTGAAGGAAGAAAGTAGATTCTATTGTTGAAGAAAGCAGCCCAGTCAAATTAAATAAACTTTCCTCTCCAGCAGCTATAGGTTTTTCTTCAGTTTTGCAAACATTTAAAAAGCAAAGTTAATTCATTTTAATCCATTCAAATGGCGAAAAAGTACCCAAGGATCTGCATGTAGCACAGAGACACAGGCTGATGATAGTGTTCATATAACAAGCTATAACGTCCGCTTGATTGAAGATTAACTGATTGCTTCCATTATATAAGTATAACTGCTCATTTCAGTTATTAATCAAAATTTTATTTGCGTCATTGTTTTGAAAACAGCCTTTCTTTTTTAAATGTTGTCCTTTGACTGGCAGAGGAGGTTAACCTGACTGATTAGGCTGGGCCACTTCCAAGTCCAGGGGTCCAGGCGATCAAGTAGGTTAACAAACTCAACCCGGATACTTAAGATGAAACATCCTCCCTCTGGTTAGGCACTCAGCAAGACTCAGAAGACTCAGCAAAACAAATCAAATTATTCAACCCCACCAAACATAAATCACAGTCAACAGGAACCAAGGGGGCTGGTGAAATGGAAAGGTTCCCTTGAGACAGTGAAGATTTGCCTTGAAATGCGATTTATCCAAATCACTGTCCATTTCTGTCTGATTATGTTAATGCGATTCAACTCAGGATGTTTTCCCACACTATAGGTGCTGTATAAATGTACATTGTTTTGAGGTTAAACTGTGAGAACTGCTTGATCTATGTTCCCTTGAATATAGAATTTTTTTTAAATGATATAATTGAAGTTTTAAAATGAGAAGAGAATTTGATGTGTTAAAGCCTTATTTCCATCTAACCTAAACTGACATCAGTTCACTGCAGATGCTAGAATCTGTACTGAAAGCAAAACATTCTGGAGATCCCAGTGGGTCAGGCAGCATCCATGGAGAGAGAGCAAGCAAATGTTTCAAGTCTAAATGACTCTTCATCAAAGCTCTAATGAAGAGTCATCTAGACTCGAAATATTAGCTTGCTTTCTCTCCATGGATGCTGCCTGACCCGCTGTGATCTCCAGTATTTGTTGCTTTCATCACAATGGGTAGTGCATTGTCAGAGGTGCAATTCTTCAATGAGATGTTAAACTAAGACCCCTTCCATCTGTTCAGATTAGATTGCCTACAGTGTGGAAACAGGCCCTTCAGCCGAACAAGTCCACACCAACCCTCCGAAGAGCAACCCATCCAGCAACATTCCCCTACAGTTTACCCCTGCACCTAACACTACAGGCAATTTAGCATGACCAATTCACCTAACCTGCACATCTTTGGACTGTAGGAGGAAACCGGAGCACCTGGGGGAAACCCACACAGACACGGGGAGAATGTGCAAACTCCACATTCTCAAGGCATATTTCCCGAGGTGGGAATTGAACCTGGAGCTGTGAGGCAGCAGTGCTAACCATTGAGCCACCGCGCCGCATTTTGGATTTTGCATTTTGGATGACATTGTTTGAAGAAAAGCAGTGAATTCTCGAAGTATGCTGGCCAATGTATACATCCCTAAAAATCATTGAATTCCTTTGCTGATTATTCTGTGTACAAATTGACTGGCCCTTTAGCCCATATAATCAAAGTGGCCTCACTTCAAAAGTCACTAATTGGTGATGAATCTATTGGAAACATTTTATGGACATGGAAGTTGGCATTATATTGCAGAATTTTTTAAAAATCCCATACAAAATGTCTCTAGATTTTGCTTGTAACCCTGCACAAAGGTTTTTAGTAAAGTGTTCCAACTGCTCACAAGTGTGAATTAAATTGTGCCGTGCCTATTAGGAAAGAATTAGCTTTAACATTATCTGAAAGCATATTTCTTCCCAAACGTTTATTGTGTGTCTTGCAGGTGTGTCACCTATGAGTTGCATTTCACCTCAATGACAATAAACTGCTATTGTTCACACTTATAAGAACAGCAACATGCAGTTGTATAGCACATTAACTGTATCAAAATGTCCTACAACATTTCAAAGAAATGACTATCAAATAAGATTTGGCAGTGAGCTACAGAAGGAGATATTAGGACAACTGCCCATTGTTTTAAATAAATATGTCAAATTAGAGCATTATTTTTGTTGTGAGATACAATTGAAAGATAAAGGGAATAATAGAGTCCTAGGAGTTTGATCTGCTTTGGAGGAGTATTCATCCCATTTCTAGGCCTCTTTTAATCCTGAAATGATATCATTTTTCTGTTGTCTTACGAGAAATGTTTGTGTTGGATACCCTGCTTTCCACCCACATTAGCACTGTTCACTTCAGTATTCTCCAAAGGATCAAATTCAGAATGGGCCCTGGTAAGATCCAAACCCGCAACCTTTCACCTATAAGCCCAGAGCAGAGCCAACAATGGTGACTTGTGTTTGGTGCGAGCCCAGGACACAACTGAGAGATGATGGTTGCCCTCTCATGCAAAGCCCTATTCATCACCCACCAACTCAATAAACAGTCTTGTTCAACGCATTTAAACTACTGGCCATTGTAGCCTTGTTATTTAAAACTTTCCCTGGTTTAGAGTAAACAGAGTATCACAGCACTAGCCATGAGTTACTGCAGTTGTTTCAATTGTGAAACAGCTCTCTTAACACATGGCGCCTGCTTTATTTAATACCCACCCCCATTTTCACAGGCACATTCTTCACTCAATCCTATAAGGCAGCTGCAGAATAAAGAAAAAGGGGCTGTTTTTTGGCTTCTTATCAGAGTTCATCGTGATAATATTGCAGGAACCAAACTGTAATTTGATTTTTATACTTTCATTATGGTGTCAAGCTGGAAAATAAATCTGTCGCAGAATGCAATGGGTATCAGCACCACCTAAATATACCTGATAAATAATTTATATTTAATCACAGTGGGACAGGAAATCTCTTTATTCCAATGATTTTCTAATGTTTTTCTCTTAAACAGCTGAATAAACATTGCAATGACCCAAACTATCATTGAGGTAATGACAACAGTTTTAATCAATATGACCCAATAAGGCCATTCCTAAAATTTGTCCCACGGGACTCATACCAATTGAAAATAATGAGAATTCTTCACATTTCTGGTTGTGAAAAGGGTTAATCTTGCTTTTCGCTGCAGTCCCCAAAGAGAAATTTAGGATGATTGTCAGCATTGGATTAGATCAAGGTCCCTTTCACATCTGGCTCACTAATTTCAATTCAATATATACCTATTTTGCATTTTGCCTGATGAATTTGTTGGAAATCCTTTCATAAAATGCATGTTGAAACTTCATAAGTCATTGTTTTATTTCCATGACAAGAATTAAGGGTTAAAAGACCCAATGGGAGAGACTCCATTTATTTTTAAATCTGGAAAAAGACAATTTATAATGATTAGACATTGGTTCTGACTTGGCAAAACGTTTTGCTCTTTGAGAATGCAGTGACCTTTCCAAAAATACAATTATCCCTCCTGTTCTTTAGGGAATCCTACACTAACTCATTATGTAACGGGTTTTTTTTTCGCAAACGCTTGACCTGCAATTTTAACAGAATTCATTTTCTTCAATAGTGCATCTTCTACCAAAGAGACCACTAGCAGCCTCAAAAATGCTAACACAGAATCAAGTTAATGAGAGAGATTAAGACAAATATCTAAGGAGGAGACCGGATAGTAAGATAAAGAGTATAATTGAACGTTAGATCAAATCAGACCTCACACTTCTGATTAAAGAACTGAACTAAATTTTTGTTTCTTGTCTATCTCCAACTTCTCGCTCACTCTCTCTTCTTCATTCAAAGATTTTAAAACAAAGTTTGATGTCACCTGATCATTCTACCTCATTTTCTCTCCTTTTCTGTGAAAAGTGCACTTTCAGACTTGACCCTTTGCCTTGCCTTTCCAGTTTAAAATAGTAGCATTTGTCATGAGGCCTGTTTTTCATTTTGAGTGGTGGTTTTACAAATGGTGACTGACACCTAACAATACATTCTCTTGGTGAGGGACTGTCATAGCAGTTGTTAATGACAGTGGGTCTTAAAGGGTATAAATAATCCCTGCTAGGCTGTCCTTTGCTGTGATCTAAGTTGAGGGTTTTTTTCAGCTTTTATACTGAAGACCAGTGATGACAATTGACCCTAAATTATGAATTATTTTACTCAGTTATAGTACATGGGTATCGCTGGCTACACCAGCACTTATTGCCCATCCTTAATGCCCAAAGGACAGTTAATAGTCAACCACATTGCTGTGAGTCTGGAGTGAAAGGTAGGACATACCAGGTAACTATGGCAGATTTCCTTTCCTCAAGGACATTATGTGGAGGTGCCTGTGTTGGACTAGGGTGGACAAAGTCAAAAGTCATACAACACCAGGTTATAGTTATTTCACCTGACGAAGGAGCAGTGTTCTGAAAGCTTGTGATTTTAAATAAACCTATTGGACTATAACCTGGTGACATGGGACTTTTGACTCAACAGGGCATTAGTCAACCAGATGTTCTTTTTTCCCTCACAATCAATAACGGTCATTTGAACAAAAGCAGGTCATTTGAACCCCTATTCAATAAGATGATGTGGCTGAGCCCTACATTAAGAGATTTTGATTTATATCAACAGCAAATTGCCTATTCCTGTTGCATCTTTAATGTAGTCAGATATTCTATGGAACCTACGAGGAGTATTACCAATAAAATATGACACCGAGAAGATGGGGGGAGGAGGCAAATCTTTCATCAATAATGAGCTTTGACAACAGGCGTTTAATTAGGTGAGCAGGGATATGCTTGAACTACTTCACCCTCCAAACTTCCAGCTGAAAAGGGATGTCATGAGTCTCTCACCAACTCTTCAGCTGCCTGTCAAAAGCCCAGCAAGATTCTACCCCCTACCAAAGATGACCAGAAACCTAATTAGAGACCTCAGTTTAATGAGTACACAAATGGACCCAGGATCTTCAACAAGTGAAGACCAGGCCATCAACTCTGAGGCCATTAAAATTGGAGATGGTTAAAAGGTCAGAAGAGGAGGAGTCTAAATACCTAGGAGGGTTGTAGGGCTAGAGGACATTGTGGATGATGCCATTGATGTCATTACCTAACTAATTTATCTATATCCATGCTGAAAGAGAGAGAGAGAGAGAGAAGGAGAGAGAGAGAGAGAGAGAGAGAGAGAGAAAAAACAGGAAGGCAGATTGCTACCTAAATGGAATCAATTTAGGTAAAGGGGCAGTACAGAGAGATCTGGGTGTTCTTGTACACCAGTCAATGAAGGTAAGCATGCAGGTACAGTGGGTAGTGAAGAAGGCTAATAGCATGCTGGCTTTCATAACAAGAGGGATTGAGTATAGAAGCAAAGAGGTTCTTCTGCAGCTGTACAAGGCCCTGGTGAGACCACACCTGGAGTACTGTGTGCAGGTCTGGTCTCCAAATTTGAGGAAAGACATTCTGGCTATTGAGAGAGTGCAGCATAGGTTCACGAGGTCAATTCCTGGAATGGTGGGATTACCTTACACTGAAAGACTGGAGCGACTGGGCTTTTATACCCTTGAGTTTAGAAGACTGAGAGGGGATCTGATTGAGACATATAAGACTATTAAAGGATTGGACACGCTGGAGGCAGGAAACATGTTTCCGCTGATGGGTGAGTGCCGAACCAGAGGACACAGCTTAAAGATACGGGGTAGACCATTTAGGACAGAGATGAGGAGAAACTTCTTCACCCAGAGAGTGGTGGCTGTGTGGAATGCTCTGCCCCAGAAGGGCAGTGGAGGCCCAGTCTCTGGATTCATTTAAGAAAGAGTTGGATAGAGCTCTCAAGGATTGTGGAATCAAGGGTTATGGAGATAAGGCAGGAACAGGATACTGATTAAGGATTCTGGATTAGTGGTGCTGGAAGAGCACAGCAGTTCAGGCAGCATCCAAATAGCTTCGAAATCAGCTTCCAGCACCACTAATCCAGAATCTGGTTTCCAGCTTCCAGCACCACTAATCCAGAATCTGGTTTCCAGCATCTGCAGTCATTGTTTTTACCTTACTGATTAAGGATGATCAGCCATGATCATATTGAATGGTGGTGCAGGCTCGAAGGGCAGAATGGCCTACTCCTGCACCTATTGTCTATTGTCTATTGAAATTTCAAATTGTCCAGTATTTCCATCATTTTGTGGGTGTTCTAACTTTCAGATGGTCGCCTTTTATCTAGATCCAGAAGAAATAGCTTTTATATATCTACTGACAATGACTCCACTCCAAAACATATTATTTCTTCAGCTGTAATAAACATTGGTACATCCTGAGTATTAATTGTATATATAACTGTGTTCCAATAAGTCAAGAGCCTTGTGGCATAGTTGTAGCGTTTCTACCAGGAGGTCCAGATTGAAGTCCATTGTGATGGCCAGAGCATGTATCAGGTGGTTACAGCAAAGCTAAATAAACAAATGCAAGCAGACTGAAAAGTGTAGTTGTTCGGTTTTGAAGCACATCTTAGTGCCTCTCTCTAAAAGCTTAGACATCTGAAAAGGCTAGGCTCCAGTTCCTGTATTTCACCGGTTGGCTGTCTGGGACTGAACACTATTCCGATAGGAATGAGATTGGCCAGGTGGTTCTCATTGACTATGAGTTCCCTGATTGGGGCTGTTAAGCTGGGGCAATCAGAGACAGATGTAAATAGGAGTCTTAGGGAATCTCCTCACTCTTGGGACTGGCTATGAGCTGGCTGGTCAGAGCCCATGTACTGTACCATGTAAACAAAGGTTGACTGATGATGGGAAACCAGCCTCTGTAGAGATATTTCAAACATTGATATTGCAAAAGGTACCATATGAGTGCAGGAACTTCTTTCTGTTACAATATTAGATCCCTTTATCATTTTAAATACCTTGATTAGCTCACCCCATTACATTTTCACTCAATGGAATACAGATCATATCTATACACCCTGCACTGATAATTTTGTCCTGCAAGATTGATCGCCAAGGTTTTGTTCAACTGAAGCATAATATGCTCTTCCTTTGGGGAATTAATTCAGCAATGAAGCACAACATTGCTATGGTCATCATTATTACAAGAGGACCTGAGTATAGGAAGGAAAATAACAACTTTCCAATATTATACAAAGCCTTGGTGAAACCACACTTGGCACAGTGTGTGCGGATCTGGTATCCTCATTCAAGGACAGATATACTTGCCATGGAGCAAGTGAAATGCAGATTCAACAAATTAATTCCTGGGAAGAAATTATCTCATTGACGGGGGAATGAGTTTGAAGGGCCGAATGGCCTGCTCCTGCTCATATTTCTGGTTTCCTTCTGTTTATTTTGTACTCCCACAGCCATGAGACAATGGTCAACATCTGATTACACTGAAAGAGAATTTTCAGGAAATTTTACAGGTAGTTTATGATATATTACATTACATGAACATATACAATTTTAGCAGAGACCATACAGGTCAAATTGTCCAGGATCGATACAGATACTATTAAATCTTCTAAGTATAGAAAATGCATGATTCATGGACAGGACTTTGGATAAGTTTGTGTATGTGAGTGTTTGTATTTTCTTTTCCATTTGATTTTCCTAAATCTGCTTTGCCAATAAGTCATAAGCCCCTTGGGCAGAAGAGGGAGAAACTCCACTTCAGACATTAAATACCTAATATTAATACAAGCTATCAACTGAACAAATTCACTGAGATATGCAAACACAGCCGTGGAAGTAATTTTCAGTTGTGAATAAAAATGATATTTGTCAGAATTTCTGTGTGAGTTACAATGACAGAGTGAAGTTGGCAGTGGTAGAATACCAAACTGTCTGCAGTAAATGGCACAACCAAGCTGAGGGGCCTGTGTTAAGTATGTATGATTCGGAAGGGGATGCTCTGGTTAATTTATAATTACAATAATTACCTACAGATGGTGATTGAATTTGTTGAATCAGCCTTCACCCTTAAAAAGAATTTATTTTGTACCATGCACAGGAATCACTTTTTAATTGCATTGAGCTTTGCATATTGTTAAACACAGCTAAAATCTAGTAGCTTGTGGCAGTATAATTATGATGTACAAGAAAATAAATTCCATTGCATTTTCTCCAATCTCATTTCCCTGTTATACAAAGGAGGATTGTTTCCCAGTGATGTTTGGGTACCTGTTGGGGTACACCTATCAGTCTGTCAAAATGTCCCCATCAACATTTGAATGTTGACCACTGTTAAATCCTTAAGATAGTTTGCTCGCAGTCAGTAAGAAGAGATCTCACAGAATTAATACATCGACGTTCATATAGATTAAGAAAAATAGCCAGAAATTTCTTGAAGGTCAGCTCAAGGTAAGAATTAACTTCAGGATTAATGGAGACTAACAGCCTCCGACTCATATCGGACAGTTGGCAACTTCCAGAGTCTATTGATCAGTTTGTTGCATGATGCTATAGCAAAAGGTTTGAGTGTGACTCTTTAAAAGAGGAACTGGCAGAGAAGCTCATTTGAGTTAGTCATTGCCACCACACCAATTAAACTCTTAATAAAGGATCTTTTCGGAAAGAAGGACCATACATCGATGTGTTGCTTGTAAGGATGAAGCCATAGTGACAGGCCAACAATAATCATGAGCTTTAATTGTAGCTAACATTACTACAATTGGCAAGACCACAACGTCGATAATAGATATGTTTTTTAACACCTCCCCAGAAATCTGTCCAGCCTTTCTTCCTATCAATGTAACATGTGACACCAAGGGATGTTGGGCATGAGCCAGGAATCTGCATCGAAACAGCAAGCCAGACCCCAGAACATAATACAGGTGGCAAACAAAATGTTCCGATACCAGCAGCAGGGAAAGTGTTGAGAAGCTGCACAAAAACAAACACATCAAAGAGGTACCCAGTGAACTAAACAATGGGCACATTTCCAAACAAATGACCACGGTTTCCCTATTGTTAACCTCACACACCATGTCATTATTGTAATGTGATCAGAAGCTTTTACAGCTATTACAACACACACTGAAAGCCAAAATTGATACAGGAGTTTATTATCACTATACATCTTGAAAGACAAGTGGTATTGCATTGTACAGTCAGTGAGAGCCCATCTCACAGTGTATATAAGATCCCTGTTTCTGAGCATTGGCAGAATCATGTTACATTGACAAAACGCAAGCTCAGCTTAGCTTCTAGACATTTTCTTCCTGATTGATACCAATGGTCCAACAGTGGCCAGAACATTGTACGCACAGACCTTGGTATAGTCACAATTCATGAGATTTGTACCACACACAAACACACACACACACACACACATGCACACAGTCACTCTCTCTCTCACTCACACACACACAGTCACTCTCTCTCACACACATACACACACACACACACACACACACACACACACACACACACACACACACTCACTCTGTGGTGGAACAACCAACCAACCAACAAGTAATGGAATCAAAATCAGCCAACAGTCTCTGAGGATTGAAGTGAAATATAAATCAGGAATCAGGCTGCTCCTTAATCTCCAAAACTTTTCCAAGATTGTACGATGACCAGAGCCAGTGTGAACAGTTGCAATCGGGAACTGCCGAAGTTGAGTACTTACGAGAGCAGCAAAAGATCATTATCCAAGCATTGGCCTGACTGTATTCATATCATCTAGTCATCTTCAAGGGCAAAAAAGTCCTAATATTGAAATCATTACGGCATGATATCTTATTCGTGTTACACCAGAGGTACGTGGGTACTGAACACACAAGATGGCTGGCATATGAATGTGACTCGAGGTGTGTGAGGCATGTGAACCCCAGCAGCAGAGAAAGCCTCTACATTCACAAGGTGTTCTATCCACTCCTTGAATGAATATGAAAACAGACCCAAAGACGGTGCATGGGGAAGGTCATGTTCTCATGATGGATTACTTCTATAAACTTCCCATTGTTTGGCATCTTATGGCCACACTCACACATGCACCCCCTCACAGACTTAAGACACTCTGCACTCACTACACACACACACACACACACACACTTTCTCACACTCACAACCCCCACCCCAGAAGACAGACACACACACACAGATAGACAAAGACCCACATGCACACATATATTTTGTGGGGTGAATTTGTACTTGCAGAGTTACTTTGCTCAAAAACTGCATACATTCATGTAGAACTCTGAGCTCAAAAACTGCATGAATTTATGTAAAACTCTGTTATCTCACTTTTTAGATTAGAATCAATCTAAACATCAGGTCATAGACTGAGAACACAGGGGGCTAACCCCTTCAACATATTGTCTAGTTATCACCATTGTTAACAGCTAACCTGAGAATGCAACTTTAAAAAAAAGGGTTTTGTGATTTACACATGAAAGAAGTGAAACTATCACTGTATTCTAACAGATGAAAGGCTTAACAGACAATCAATTTTTCAATGTATAATTTCAGTTACATCACACTGCAATTTTTTGCTATAAATTCTGTGTTACGACCGAGCCCTCCACAATCACCTGATGAAGGAGCGTCGCTCCGAAAGCTAGTGCTTCCAATTAAACCTGTTGGACTATAACCTGGTGTTGTGTGATTTTTAACTTTGGCATCTTAGTAACACAATGTCTATGTGTAGCTTCTTATGGTATAACACAATCACTGTTGAATCAGGTAAAATATCTCAGTGGAAAGAAAACCCACAACAAGCACAATCATCTTATCAAAAGCTACAAAGGGACAGTGCCACATACATAATCAGAGGCAATATTAGACGGTAATCACAAGAGTGTGGATTTCCTCGTTGGTCTGGAACTTTGTTAATTGTTTATAAACTCACTACTCTTGAATCTGGGTGCATTTAGGGAATAGGAAATAGCAGCAGCAGTAGACTATTGGCATGTCAATGTTCCAGCATTGAAGTACGTTATAGCTGATCTTCTATCTCAACACATTTTCCCACTCCCTCATCATAGCCCTTGACATCTTACAGATTTATCGTCAACTGATCAACAAAATTATTAGGTTTTTTAATTTATTAATAGGATGTAGGCCTTGCTGGCTGGGCTAGCATCCAGTTTAACCCGAACATATGAGTGGTTCTGTAGGACCATTTCAAAGATCAATTAAGAGTCAACCACATTGCTGTGGGTCTGGAGTCACAGATAGGCCAGATCAAGTAATGACAGCAGATTTCCTTCCCTGAAGGACATTAGTGAGCCAAGTAGTTTTGTACGACAATCAACAGTGGTTACCTGGTCACCATTAGTTAATTTTTAGTTCCAGATGTTTGTTGAATTCAAATTTCACCGTCTGCCATGGTAAGATTTGAACCTTGTCCCTGGAGCATGAGCCTGAGGTTCAGGATTACGCATTTAGCGATGTTACAACTACATCACTGCCTCCCCCTAAATTGTATTTTTGTTTAAACCTTTTAACTTTTGGCATTTTGAAACACACAGCAATATTGTTATGTCATTCAGTGCAAAATTGGATATATATTTCAAAAGCAAACCAGGACATGGAGACAGATTAGGCGAGTGGGACTAGACTACAAAACTCCTCTCAGAGAGCTGGCAAAGACACAATGGGCCAGATGGCCTCCATCATGACTGCATTGCGGGCATGAACACTTCAGTTTTGAGAAAAGGAAACCAAAGGAGTAATGAAAGTAGCAAGAGTAACTAAGGACAACATCACAATACATATAGAGCTACATATCAATAACAGACAAATGTACAAAACCACTGCTGTTGTATAAGATGCCAGTCCTGAAAGGGTAATAGTTGGAAATTATGGTAACCCTGCACTGTCTGATGAAGTCACATAATCTTGAGTGGACAAGAGGCAGTTGAGTCTGAGGTCCCAATGGAGACAGACATGTCATCTCTGATACCTGATAATCTTTGATAATTGTGCCCAACTAGTTAATGTAACTTGCACTGATTGCTATGATGCAAAATGCAGCTTCATGTTGTGTAACCTGTTCTCATTAAGGCTCAATAGCAGTTCATCCTTCACCACTGCTGATTTAAAATGGCCCCTAAACCTAACACCCACCTCTACCCCTGGAACCAATAACCCAGTTCTGCTGGACCCAGCACCTACTTATCCTGAAAACACCACCTACCCACCATGAAAGCACCATCTACTCATCCTGAAAACACCATCTAAACCACCCTGAAAATGCCATCTACTCATCCTGAAAACACCACCTACTCACTGTGAAAACACCATCTACCCCACCCTGAAAACCCCATCTATTTCACCCTGAAAATACCATCTAACTACCTGATCTCCCTTGTCATCCTGCACCCTGGCACCCTATCAACCTAGCTCCTTATTTACCTAATGCTCTATCCCCAACCCACCTGTCAGCCAATACTCTATCAACTATCTGTGTCTTGGTTCCAAAACGTCACACTTACATTAGATACTTAGTTAACAATCACACAATACCAGGTTATAGTCCAACAGATTTATTTGGAAGTGCAAGCTTTCGGAATGCTGCTCCTTTGCCAGGTAGCTACTGAGGAAGAATCATAGTACACAGAATTTTTAGCAAAACATCATAGTGTCATACAACTGATGCAATGTTGAACTATGACCTGGTGTTGTATGATTATTAACTTTGTTCACCCCAGTCCAACATCAGCACCTCCGTACTTACCCTTTTACAGGAACTGCCAAAATGGCTACCTGAGAAAATCAAAAAATATGGCAATGGGATAAAGGGGACATGGTTTGCCTTCCCCAGACTATCCCGCAGCCTGGGCAATCTGCCAGATTTAAAGTGTGGCTCCTCACTTCTGAAGGATCTCTGATCAAAAACTCCTGTCAGAAATGCAGACTTCTTTCTTCGTGTAAAAATGGAGTGGTTTAGGAATCTCCAGCGATTGCCCAATGAGTAACAATCTAGCCCAATGTTACTCACTGTTGAGTTATATGCAATAAACGATTTAACTGTTCACCCAGACAGAGCCTACTGTTCACCTGAGTTGTCATGTGGGCATTGTTCCCCACATAATTGAAGTAGTTGAGGGGACTTATTCCTGATGAAGGGCTTATGCCCGAAGCATCAATTCTCCTGCTCCTCGGATGCTGCCTGACTTGCTGTGCTTTTCCAGCACCACACTCTCGACTCTGATCTCCAGAATCTGCAGTCCACACTTTCTCCTACACAATATAAGTAGCCCAGTCTAAAAATAGCCAGAAGTTTGGTGGCAACAAATTCACAAGACGTCACCAATGGTTCTGGCAGAACATGTTTGGCAGTGGTGAAATCCCCTGTACTACATAAGATGAAGTGCTTTTTGTTTGCAGCTTGTTTATTATACATGCAGGCAAGAACCAGCACTCATCACTGAGAACTGGGGGAAACGATGGCCGAGTGGTATTATCACTAGATTATTAATCAAGATGCCCCGGGATGTTCTGGGCACCCTGGTTCAAAGCCCACTGGGGTAGCTGATAGAATTTGAAGTCAGTAAAGAATCTGGTAATAATGGCACAGTGGCTCAGTGGTTAGCACTTATTCACAGCACCAGGGTCCTGGGTTCAATTCCAGCCTCGGGTGACTGTTTGCGTGGAGTTTGCACATTCTCCATGTGTCTGCGAGGGTTTCCTCCAGGTGGAGAGTGAAAATAGATAAGTCTCCTGGACCTGATGGCATTTCTCCTAGGATTCTCTGGGAAGCAAGGGAGGAGATTGCAGAGCCATTGGCTTTGATTTTTATGTAATCATTGTCTACAGGAATAGTGCCAGAAGACTGGAGGATAGCAAATGTGGTTCCCTTGTTCACGAAGGGGAGTAGGGCTAACCCTAGTAACTATAGGCCGGTGAGTCTCACTTCTGTTGTGGGCAAAGTCTTAGAGAGAATTGTAAGGGATAGGATTTATGAACATCTGGATAGGAATAATGTGATCAAGGATAGTCAGCATGGTTTTGTGAAGGCCTCACAAACCTTATTGAATTCTTTGAGAAGGTGACTAAGGAGGTGGACAAGGGTAAAGCGGTAGATGTGATGTATATGGATTTTAGTAAGGCGTTTGATAAGGTTCCCCATGGTAGGCTACTGCAAAAAATATGGAGGTATGGCATTGAGGGTGAGTTGGAGGTTTGGATTAGGAATTGGCTGGCTGGAAGAAGACAGAGGGTAGTAGTTGATGATAAAGATTCATCTTGGAGTGCAGTTACTAGCGGTGTTCCGCAAGGATCTGTTTTGGGACCATTGCTGTTTGTCATTTTTATAAATGACCTGGAGGAGGGGCTAGAAGGTTGGGTGAGCAAGTTTGCGGATGATATGAAAGTCAGAGGAGTTGTTGACAGTGAGGAAGGATGTGTCAGGTTACAGCGGGATATAGATAAGCTGCAGAGCTGGGCAGAAAGGTGGCAAATGGAGTTCAATGTGGGTAAGTGTAAGGTGATTCACTTTGGTATGAGTAACAAAATGATGGGGTACTGGGCAAATGGTCGGATACTTGGTAGTGTGGATGAGCAGAGGGATCTTGGTGTCCATGTACACAGATCTCTGAAAGTTGCCACCCAGGTAAATAGTGCGGTGAAGAAGGCATATGGTGTACTGGCTTTTATTGGTAGAGGAATTGAGTTCTGGAGTCCTGAGGTCATGTTGCAGTTGTATAAGACTCTGGTGCGGCCGCATCTGGAGAATTGTGTACAGGTTTGGTCGCCGTACTATAGGAAGGATGTGGAGGCACTGGAATGGGTGCAGAGGAGGTTTACCAGGATGTTGCCTGGTATGGTAGGAAGATCGCATGAGGAAAGGCTGAGGCACTTGGGGCTGTTTTTATTGGAGAAAAGAAGGTTTAGGGTGACTTGATAGAGGTGTACAAGATGATTAGGGATTTAGATAGGGTTGACCATGAGAACCTTTTTCCACGTATGGAGTCAACTATTATGAGGGGGCATAGCTTTAAATTAAGGGGTGGTAGGTATAGGACAGATGTTAGGGGTAGATTCTTTACTCAGCGAGTCCTGAGTTCATGGAATGCCCTGCCAGTAGCAGTGGTGGACTCTCCCTCTTTATGGGCATTTAAACGGGCATTGGATAGGCATATGGAGGATAGTGGGCTAGTGTAGGTTAGGTGGGCTTGGATCGGTACAACATCGAGGGCCAAATGGCCTGTACTGCGTTGTATTTTTTCTATGTTTCTATGTTTTTATGATCCTTACCACCTGACACCTGGAGGAAGAATGCCTCATATTTCACCTTGGGACCCTGCAACCATAAGATCAATGTAGATTTCACCAGTTGTCTCATTTCCCCTTCCCCCCACATTATCCCAGTCCCAAGCCTCCAGCTTGGCACCGGCCTCCTGACCTGTCCATCACCTTTCCCACCTATCTGCTCCACCCTCCTCTCCAACCTATCGCATTCTCAGCTACTGTCCCTTCAACCCCAACCCCTCACATTTATCTCTGAGCTCCCCCCGGCCCTGAAACCTCATTCCTGATGAAGGGCTCATGCCCGAAACTTTGCTCCTCCTGCTCCTTGGATGCTGCCTGACCTGCTGTGCTTTTCCAGCACCACACTCTTGACTCTGATCTCCAGCATCTGCAGTCCTAATTTTCTCCTCTATGGCAACCATTGACAATTGTCAGGAAAAATCCATCCAGGTTCAGTTAAGTACTTTGGGAAAGAAAGGAAAATGATGGCCCACATGTGACTCCAGACCCACAGCAATGTGGTTGTCTCTTAACTGCCCTCTGGGCAACTAGGGATGGACAATAAATGAAGGCTTAGCTAGAGATGCCCACAATCCCGTGAATAATAAAGAAAAAACTGACATCAGAAACAAGAGGGATATATTGCCAGGAGCTGGGCTCAAACACTCGGGATTTGCTTATGGTTACACTTTAGCTGAAAGGTGATCTGTGGACAAAATGGGTCAGGAATGAATGAGAATGAAGTTTGGACTCTTCACCCAGTTACATGTGGAGATCAGGGAGCTTGTGGAATGAGAGATCAAATGGATGGGAGTCAGTTGGAGGGTTTATTGTGGATGGAACATAAAAGGAGCTCCTTGAAAGACCAACATATTTTCCATAATATTTTGAATATCAAAAAGGGAACTACTAAAGCAATGTGTCAAATAAGAGACAAGGAACATATGAGCAAGTTAAGGTCCCTTGAAATGAGGCTGTTGTAAATCAGCCTGTAAACAAGTGGATATTTAACTGTGAACACTGGCTATATCTTCGGCACTGCTCTCAGTAAATACAGAAAACCAAAGCACATTAATTCTGATTGTTTCAATCTCGCCTGATAAATCACATTCTATACTCATCTGTCCAGGAATGCCTTGCACGGATAACATCTCCATTTATTATTGCAATGTTTGACAGATCCATAAATTGAGAGTCAAACAGTGTGGGCCTCGTCGTCTGTCTGAGATGTTGTTGGTGTTCCGCTAGTTAAATACATCAGGGAAAATAGAGGATTGTGACATTCCTGGTTATGACAGGCCAGTCCATTTAACTCCAATGAAGACCTATTTTTTAGAAAGAATAATTAGGGGAAAGGGGAGAGGGGAACAGGCACTTGAAGAGGTTTGAGTTCATTAAGAAGGGCCAACATTATATGTAAATAAAATAGATCAAGCTTGAGTAATCTAATTGATATTTTCTCATTACAGAGCAAGTTGTTGAAGGGACTGCAAATGGATGCTGTCTATATGGCTTTTAAGAAAGTGTTCAACAGAGTGCCACATAAAAAACAGGGGAATCAATTGGATAAAATAATTGGCTTAAGGACATAAAAGAGTGAGTTGTGGCAGATGGTGATCTTTCAGACTGAGAGCAGTGGGCAATGATGTTCCCAAGGGTCAGTGCTATGGTCACTGTTTTTAAAAATGTTTTTAAATATCTTGGAGATTGGACTGCAAAAAGTTTTTCAATTATTCCAAACTTGGAGGTACGGCAAATATTGAGGATGGTACTAATTGATAGCCACAGGACATAACTGGGCTAACAGAATGGATGGATATTGAAAGACAGAATATAATACCGTCGGTTCTAGTATAACACAATATCTCTGTTCTCATACGATCTCATGTAATAAGAAAATTGCGCAATAGCCACGCCATTTAAACCTAATGGGGTCAGAATCACGTCGTAGCCAATACAGGTAAGGAATGCTCGCATTCTACAAATAACGGACCCCAAATAAATTCTTCAAATGTGTTAAAGACAGTTCAAGCTGAAGAAACACACGTCCTAGCAGATCCAATGTACAGAGAGATGTCAGGTGATGTGTTTTGGGAGAGGGGTTATGGAACAGCAGTGTGGATCTACACGGATAAATCCAGAACCTCTAGGGATGGAGGAACCTAGGATTCATGTTTAAAGATCCTTGAATGTGACATGAAATACTGAAAGGGTAGTTACCAAGGCACACATGGGATCTTGGCCTTCCCAAAATAAACATTGCGCAAAGGCAGGAGAACCCTTTATAATGCTCTGGTTTGGCCTGAAGGAGAGTGTCACATTGAAGTCTGGTCACCACAACTCACAAAGAATACAAGAGTCTTTGAAAGGGTGCAGAAGAGATTTAGGAGGATAGTTCTATGAAAGAGGGATTTTAACTACAAGATTAGGTTAGAGGATTTGGGGTTACCCTCCTTGGAGCAAAGCAGACTGAGTGTAGGTTTTACAGATGTATACTTGAGTGTGACATGCTTAGGGAAAATGCTAGGGGACAAAGATTTGGGAGTTTAGACAAGAGATACAGAGTGATGTGAGGAAGAACATTTTTACTCAATCAATGGTAACAACTAGGAAATCTACCTATGATGATGTTGGAATTGGAGATAATTAATCATTTCTAAGTGAAGGAACATGAAGAAATAAACTTGCAGGGTTTCAGAGATATAGTGAAGCAATGGGACTGAAAGGATTGCTGTAAAGAGAACTGCTGTGGACTCCATAGCGGAATGATCTCTTTCTCCGTTGAGATATCTCAATGGTTCTTCAAAATAACACCAGCAGCACGGTGGTTCAGTGGTTAGCATTGCTACCTCACAGCGCCAGGGACCCCAGTGCAATTCCAGCCTCAGGCGACTGCCTTGTGGAGTTGGCACATTCTCCCTGTGTCTGCGTGGGTTTCCTCTGGGTGCTCCAGTTTCCTCCCACAGTCCCAAGATGTATAGATTAGGGTGGATTGGCCACGCTAAATTGCCCATAGTGTTCAGGGATGTGTAGGTTAGGTGCATTAGTCAGGGGTAAATGTAGAGTAATAGAGTAAGGGAATGGATCTGGGTGGGTTACTCTTTGGAGGGTCAGTGTGGACTTGTCGGGCCAAAGGTCCTATTTCCACACTATAGGGATTCTATGAATCTATTCTATGGCTTTAGTAGAAAGATGTACTCTCCATTTGGTTCAATATAGTTCTGGAAAACCCCAGTAAAATTTCAACTATTTTGCTTACAGTGTAGAGAAAGTCATTGAACCCATTAGCGGAATGATCTTAAATTAAAGCTATTCCCTCCTCAATGCTTCGCATTTTTTGTGATTAACTTGTTTGGCTATTCCTTCTTCAGAAGATGACAACAATCACTAACTCAACCATTTCCTTTTGCAGAGTATTCCAGCATTCCACCAAAAAAATCAATTTTTCTTCATTTCTCTCCACACTCTCAATGCAATTAATTGGGAGAATCAATAGATTGAAATATATCCTACTTATTTTTCATTTTCTTTATATGTAGGTGGATCTTGGGCCTATAGAAGAGAGCTTTCCTGTATTACATTGAGAATGGTATTATTCCAAATCAAGGATAAATTTTCCCAATCCATGAAAATTCTGTGACAATCTGCCATCTCTCAGAGTATATTATGCCATAAAAAACATAAGAAATAGGAGCAGGCCATTCAGTCCTCTGAGCCTGCTCCACCATTTAATACAATCTAATCTCAGTCTCAACTGCACTTTGCTGCTCACTCCCCATAACCCCTCAACCCATTGCTTAGTAAAAATCTGTCTATCTGCCCCTGACATGAACTCCCTGTCCTAACATCCACTACACTCTGGATTAGTGATTTCCACAGATTCACAAACCTTTGAGAAAAGTCATTACTCCTCATCTCTGTTCTAAATCTGCTCCCTCTTATCCTAAAACTATGACCTGTCATGCTAGATTTCCCCATAAGGGGTAATATCCTCTCTATGTCTACTTTGTCAATCCCCTTTCGCATCGTATATAACTCAATTTGATCTCAAGTCTTTCTTCTAAACTCCAGAGAATACAGGCCTCAACTGCTCAATCTCTTTTCATAAGACAAAACCCCTCATCTCTGGAATCAATCTAATGAACCTCCCCTGAACTGCATCCAATACAACTGCAACCCTCTGCAAGTCAGGGGATGAAAATGGGACATAAAACTCCAGGGTCAGGATCACTGATGCCTTGTATAGTTGTACCAATTCTCTACACTTGTACTCTACTTGTTTATCAGTAAATTCCAAAATGTCATGACCCTTCCTTGTTATGTGCTGTCTTTATAAACTGGTTTTCTGTAATTCATGAACAAGGACACTCAGATCCCTCTGCACTGAAGCACTCTGAATGTTCTCTCCATTGAGATAATAAGTTGTCTTTCTATTTCTTCAACTAAACTGATTAGATTACTTACAGTGTGGAAACAGGCCCTTCGGCCCAACAAGTCCACACCGACGCGCACCCACCCAGACCCATTCCCCTACATCTAACAATACGAGCAATTTAGCATGGTCAATTCACCTAAACTGTACATTTTTGGACTGTGGGAGGAAACCAGAGCACCCGGAGGAAACCCACACGGACACAGGGAGAATGTGCAAACTCTACACAGTCAGTCGCCTGAGGCGGAAATTGAACCCGGGTCTCTGGTGCTGTGAGGCAGCAGTGCTAACCAATATGCCACCGTGCCGCCCAAATATCATGTGGACAAACTAATTATCTCCACATCTCCAGGTGGAAAAAGAGAGCTGCATTGTAACTGGGAACTATCAAGCTGTTCCAACAGATTAACTGGCCTTTCTGTACATTGCCTCAGATCATTTGAGTCAATGATTTCATTAGAAATGCTGAAATGAAAAGCAAGACAATTGAGGTTTTCTACCAATGTTCCCACACTGTTTGTTTGTGTTTATCAGTTCATAAGCGAGAACTTTCAACTGCAATCACTATCTGCCCTTTTTCTCCTGTTTGCAGCATGTTTAGTTCTTGGGATTATTTTCAGGTTGACATTTTCTTCCTATTTGTACACCTTTCAACCAAGATGGAGGACAAGAGACCAGTTCGTCTGTCAATGCAGCTCTGCCCATTCATCAGGAGGCCATTGTGAAAAGTAGGGAACAACAGGATTTTGTATTTTGAGTCAAGATCTAATAGGTGTCCTGACCTTACACTGTGTCACTAGCAGATGTGAATTAGCCTGAATTGGACAATTAGTGGCAAAAAGACACAATCACCTGCAATAAAGGATGGCAGGTAGACTCTTGGATTTGGAGGGTCTATAGATGGGCCTTCAGCATGGATGGAGTTACATCCTCCGATCACTGGTAAGGGAGGGAGAGAGAGTACCTCTCCCTCAAGGCACTCTCTCAGCTACTTCAACAAGATTGAAAACGAAAAAAGACACAGCCTCACCACGGTCAATGGAGAATCCCATTCACTGGCTGCATTTTGGCAATTTGACACAATTCAAAAATAATTTTTTTCAAGTAACCTTGTTGAGAACATCAGTGTTAGAAATACGGGGCTCCAGGGGGAGATTTTCAGACTTCCTGTAAGAAATGTGATCAGGTGTCTGATTACGGCCTAGCGTTGGTATGACCATCCCACTGTGCCAGTGGTATTCATGAGTAATACATAAATAAATAGGTCACGCATCCTGCAAACATGAACAAATTGTTTCTTTTGGAAATGTTTATTAAATTGTTCTGGTGCTGCTGGAGACAATATTGTTAATCTTTCTGATTCAATCACACATGTTTTATTCAAAATGGAATTAATCCTCCCTGGTCTTCAGATGGAGCACAGGGTAATAGTGATGGAATGTTACCGACTCCAGTCCTGGACTTGTCTTCATCAGCTTGGAGATTATGATGGAGTTTATGTCAGAATCTCGTCCTCCTAGTCTATCAAGCAACCTCCTTTTTCAAAGTTGTCGGGCCAAGTCCAGATTAAGCACAAGATTAGAAAGTTGTGCAGTCCTTTTTAATCCTATGAATCTTTTCTTTGTTTCCTCTTTGTTTCTTAACCATCAGAAGTTGGTTAAAGAGTATCACTTCTCAGGTCTACTCTACCATCTATTAAGGTCATTGCTACTCTTCAAAATCAATGACACATTTCTGTCCAATTCCCACATCCCTTGATTCACCTGTGAGTCCAAAACCTTGATCGATCTCAGAGGATGTGAAAGGCATTCGATAAATGTGAGCCCTTTTCTCATCTAATTTTGTTCCCTCCCCCACTGCTCGCTGTTGTTACCAGACTTCCAAAATTCTCTTAGACCGTGCTCACAGTAGAATTTCTTTCAGATTGTCCCAGTTCTGGACAGAACATGGGTCGAAATGAAGCTGAAGGACTAATTCAGCACAAAGCCTGTTCTTTTGATACAGATACCAAAGCTGAATGATGCATTAGCTGTTAAGTAGAAAAAAAAACAAATTCAGGCCAACAAAAGTCAGCCTCACTTAGAGCTTGGAAAAATATGACCACTTATTAATGGAACTTAAAAACACTGTAAATATTTTCACACAGCAATCAGGCTACAAACTTTCTACCTCCTACCTAGCTACACCACAGTGTCCCAGTAATCTCTTTTTTTTGTCTATGAGCATCAATTAACAAACAAACTAATAGTAACAAGCTAATTTTTGTTTAGGGAAACACTACAACAAAACAGAAATTTCAAAGTGAATTTGAGTTAAAATGCAATTGTGAGCAGTGATTAAAAACACTCCAGCCCCTTCAATATCCACTGGTCACAGAGGGTGACAAAGTTAGCATTTTGGATCATTGACATTTCACTATTGACTTGACATCTTGACCCAACATTCCTCTTATCTCTGGTACTCTCTAATATAGGTGTTGCAGCATTTTCTGTTTTTAATTTCAATTGTAAACTTGCAATTGCAGCCTCAATGTTGGTGGCTCAGTGGCTGGCACTGTTGCCTCACAGCACCAGGGACCTGGATTCGATTCCAGCCTTGGCAACTGTCGAGGTAGAGTTTGCATATTCTCCCTGTGTCTGCGTAGGTTTCCTCCGAGTGCTCCGGATTTCTCCCGCAATCCAAAGGTGTGCCGCTTAAGTGAATTGGCCATGCTAAATTGCCCATTGTGTTCAGAGATGTATAGGTTAGGTGCACTTGTCAGGGGTAAATATAGGGTAGGGGAAGGGGTCTGGGTGGGATACTCTTTGGAGGGTTGGTGTGGACTTGTTGAGCTGAATGGCCTGTTTCCACACTGTATGGAATTATGATTCTATACAGTATGGAAACAGACCCTTCAGTCCAACCAACCCATGTATTCCACATGGATGAGATTGCAGTCCCATTACAATGTTTGAGGGGGATTGCTCTTCACTACTTGTTTGCGCTTCAGCCTCATGCTGCTGACTTTGGTATGAGGAGGTGGTGTTAAAATAGGGCAGAGGACCTCCTCATTACCCTGCCCCAGGGCCTAGGCAAGGCAGCCATTAATAAGTCCAGGCTCTGGGAGTTAAGGGGCTTGCCTGACCTTCTTCCATGGTCACATGGTGTCCTTGGAGAGGTAGCATGTGACATCCATTGATGCTTTTGAAGTACTCTGTGACTAAAAGACATCGCGGACACTGGTGTATATTATCACTGTCCACAATTGCATTTTCACTTCAGTTCCCCTTGATACTCCTATTTCGTTAGTGTCCCCTAAGAGAAAAAGTGTTACTATTGTTTTGTTTGGTAACTGATGCTGAAAAATATAAAATTACAGGGACATTAGGGTGTTGCTCGGTAGGAGGTAGAGGAATGTAATGCTGCATTCTGTCAATAAACCTATTGTTAAAAACAGGTGATATTAATATCATTTAAAATAGTTTCTAATTAGTATTTACCAGAATCAAAGTCAGAGCTGGATCTCCATTTCCAATTATACTACTTGGACTCATTGACTTTCATTCAGTATGTAATGTCTACCTATTCCCAACCTTTCAACTGGATTAACTGAAGAAGACCCAGATTAACCTGTTGCCAAATGCAGCTCCGAATTACTCAAGTTGAATCAGATAAATCAGACAACAGATCATTCTAGAATTTAGAGTCATAGACATCCACAGCCCTTCAGCTCATCATGACTATGCTGATCAAAACCAGTCACCTAACTATTCGAATCCCATTTTCCAGCCCTTGGCCTGTAGCCTTGGTATCACAACACAAATACTTTTTCAATGTTATAAGGGTGTCTGCCTCTACTACTCTCACAAGCTGGTGGGTTCCAGATTCCTACAACCCTCTAAATGAAAATTAAATTTCTCACATCCTCTCTGAACCTCCTGCCCCTTACCTTAAATCTATTTAGATATAAAAAAGAATGAAATGTTCAGAAGTCAAAAAAAAGTTGCACAATATATCTTGCTTTCTCAACCGAGAGTGTCAGCACTAACAGGAACAATATACTCTTGATCCTAAAGCATTTGTGTTTGCCAACAAACAAGCCAGTTAAAGGTGGCTCTGTGGTTAGCATTACTGTCTCACAGTGCCAGGGACCTGGGTTCAATTCCAGCCTTGGGTGATTGTCTGTGCAGAGCTTGCATATTCTCCCTGTGCCTGTGTGGGTTTCCTTCAGGAGTACAGGTTAGGTGAATTGGCCATGTTAAATTGGCCATAGTGTTCAGGGATGTGTAGGTTAGGTGTATTAGTCAGGGGGGAATGTGGAGTAATGGGGAATGGGTTTGGGTGGGATACTCTGAGGGTTGGTGTGGACTTGTTGGGTCGCAGGGCCTATCTCCACACTGTAGGGATTCTAAGGATTAATTCACAGGTAAAGGTTTCTAGTCAGCTTTTCAAATGCAAATAGTGGGATTGAAATGATGTTTTCTCCCTGGCCACCAGAGGGCATTTCCCTTATCAAGTCAAACACAGGCTGCTCTGCAAAGATCTGATTTGGAGATACCGGTGTTGGACTGGGGTGCACAAAGTTAAAAATCACCCAACACCAGGTTATAGTCCAACAGGTTTAATTGGAAGCACTAGTTTTCGGAGCGACGCTCCTTCATCAGGTGATTGTGGAGGGCTTGATCGTAACACAGAATTTATAGCAAAAATTTGCAGTGTGATGTAACTGAAATTATATATTGAAAAATTGATTGTCTGTTAAGCCTTTCATCTGTTAGAGTACAGTGATAGTTTCACTTCTTTCATGTGTAAATCACAAAACCCTTTTTTTAAAAGTTGCATTCTCGGGTTAGCTGTTAACAATGGTGATAGCTAGATAATATGTTGAAGGCGTTGGCCCCCTGTATTCTCTGTCTACGGACACCTGGAAGTACTCAAGGATGCCCTCACGAGAATGGGGTACGATGCTCAACTCATCGACCGCCAGTTCCGACGTGCCACAGCAAGGAACCGTAATGACCTCCTCAGGATTCAGACACGTGCTGCAACTGACAAGGTACCCTTCGTTGTTCAGTACTTCCCAGGGGCTGAAAAATTACGCCATTGCGACACATTATCAATGAGGATGAGCACCTCACCAAGACCTTCCCTACACCTCCACTACTTGCCCTTTAAGCAACCACCAAACCTCAAACAGATCATTGTTCATAGCAAACTGCCCGGCTCTCAGGACAACTCCACACAACCCTGTCACAGTGGATGCTGCAAGACGTGTCAGAGTGTGGACATAGACACCACTATTATGCGTGGAACACCTCCCACCTTGTGCATGGCAGGTACTCATGTGACTCAGCCAACGTTGTCTATCTTATACGTTGCAGGCAAGGATACCCGGAGGCATGGTACATTGGGGAAACTGAGCAATGGCTACGACAACGGATGAATGGGCACCGCACAACAATCAAAACACAGGAGGGGTCCCTCCCGGTTGGGGAACACTTCAGTGGTCCAGGACATTCAGCCTTGGACCTTCGGGTGACCATCCTCCAAGGTGGACTTCGGAACAGGCAGCAGTGAAAAGTGGCCGAGCAGAGGCTGATAGCTAAGTTCGGTCCCCATAGGGAGGGCCTCAACTGGGACCTTGGGTTCATGTCACATTACAGGTGACCACCATTGCACTACACACTCACACACACACACATATTCCTACACACACACACTCTCACACACACACAGACACAGGTACACACAGACGCGCACACAGACACCCACACACACCCTTATAGACACACACACTCCCACACATGCACCCCTCACAGACTTAAGACACTCTGCACTCACTATACACACACACACACACTCACAACCGCCACCCCAGAAGACAGACAGACACACACACACAAAGACCCACATGCACACATATATTTTGTGGGGTGAATTTGTACTTGCAGAGTAACATTGCACTTTGCTCAAAAACTGCATACATTCATGTAGAACTCTGAGCTCAAAAACTGCATGAATTTATGTAAGACTCTGTTATCTCACTTTTTAGATTAGAATCAATCTAAACATAGACAGAGAACACAGGGGGCTAACACCTTCAACATATTGTCTAGCTATCACCATTGTTAACAGCTAACCCGAGAATGCAACTTTAAAAAAAAGGGTTTTGTGATTTACACATGAAAGAAGTGAAACTATCACTGTATTCTAACAGATGAAAGGCTTAACAGACAATCAATTTTTCAATGTATAATTTCAGTTACATCACACTGCAAATTTTTGCTATAAATTCTGTGTTATGACCAAGCCCTCCACAATCACCTGATGAAGGAGCAGCGCTCCGAAAGCTCGTGCTTCCAATTAAACCTGTTGGACTATAACCTGGTGTTGCGTGATTTTTAACTCTGCAAAGATCTGACAGTTTTACTGCTTTGGTTCTACAGTGTTTATGTTCAAGTAATTATAGATGTTTATTAATTAAAAGAGGTATTTGTTATCCCCTTCTTAAAGGGACATCACTAATCAATGAACTTAAAGGAAAGTTTTCAAACAAACTTGACTCAAAGAACCTGTTGTTACTTGTTTTATTCAGTCAATAGTGGCTGTTTTTAAATTATTCATTGAAATGAAGACAATGAGAACCTCCTCCTGAAAAGAGAACACACTAATAAACAGCAGTAAAAATAAAGAAAAAGTTTAAACAAAGTAGAATAACACCCAGAAGGATTTAGTAAGGTGCCAGACAAAGGTTAATGCACAAGTTAGGATCACATGTCTTTAGGGTATTTATTAGTTTGGATAGAGGATTCGTGAACAAAAAGCAGAGATTTGGGATAAATGGGTTTTTCTCTTGTTGATAGGATATAATAAGATCTAATACTGGGGGGCATACATTTAATGTGAGATGGGGAAAGTTCAAAGGTTAAGTAAGGGGCGAGTTTTTTTACAGAGTCTGGAACCTACTGCTGGCATGGTGGTGGAGACAGATACGATCAGGGAATTTAAGGGGCTTTTAGATAAGCACATGAGAATGTAAGGAATGGAGGGATATGGACCAGGGGCAGGCAGAAGGGATTAGTTTATATGGGCGTCATGTTCGGCCGAAGGGCCTGTTCCCGTGCTGTACTATTGTAGTGGGGTCATACAGGGTTTGGTCTCAAGACCCCATCTGTTTTGCAATCTATACTAATGAGTCATAGAATCATGCCCTGGTTTTCCTTACCAAAATACAACGCCTCACATTTATCTGAATTAAACTCCATCTACCATTCCTCAGCCTATGACTTGAATACCAGGGGAAAAACATACTATAGCCAAAATTGCAGATGACACTAAAATAGATGAGAAAGTAAGTTGCAATGAGGAAATAGGTAAGTTACAAATGGACAAGTTAGGTGAATGGCCAAAATTTGGCAGATGGAGTTTAATCTCAATAAGTGGCATGGTGGCTCAGTGGTTAGCACTGCTGCCTCACAGCACCAGGGTCCCAGGTTTGATTCCAGCCTTGGGCAACTGTCTGTGTGGAGTTTGCACATTCTCCCCATGTCTGCGTGGGTTTCCTCTGGGTGCTCCGGTTTCCTCCCGCAGTCCAAAGATGTGCAGGTCAGGTGGATTGGCTGTGCTAAGTTGCCCATAGTGTTAGGTGCATTAATCAGAGGGAAATAAGTCTGGGTGGGTTACACTTTGGAGGGTCGGTGTGAACATCTTGGGCCGAAGGGCCTGTTTCCACACTGTAGGGAGTCTAAAAAGCAGTGCTGGATCATCAAGTTTGATCATAAGAATATAGAGACAACTTATTATCTAATTGGTAAGAAACTTCAGAGTACTTTGGTGCAGAGAGATCTGGGTAGTCTTGTGCGGAAAGCAAGCAAGTGCTTACAGCAGGTAATAGGGAAGGCAAATCGAATTTTGACATTTGTTGCTAAAGGAATGCAGTATAAAAGCAGGGAAGAGTCATTGCAATTGTACAAGGTACTGGTGAGATTGTAGCTGGAATACTGTGCACAGTTTTGGTCTCCTTACTTGAGGAAGGATGTAATTGCACTGAAGATAGTTTAGAGAAGGTTCGCTAGATTAATCACAGAGATGAAAGACTTGTCTTATTGAGGACAGATTGAGCAGTTTAGGCTTTTACTGTCTGGAGTTCAGAAAGATGAGAGGAGATGTAATTGAGGTGTTTGCTAAAGGGAATTGACAAAGTATATGTAGAGTAGACCTGGTTGGCCAATCTAGAATGAGAGGTCATAGTTCTAGGATAAGTGGTAGTAGATTTAAAAGAGTTGAGAAATTACTTACCTCAAAGCGTTATGAGTCTGTGTGGAATTCACTATCCTGAGACATTGAGGACATTTAAGGAGAAGATGAATGGATGTTTAATTAGGAACGGGTTATACAGTTATAGAGAGTGGAAAGGAAAGTGTAGTTGAGGCTGAGATGAGATCTGCCATGATCATTACAAAATGGTGGAGCAGTCTCGAGGGCTGAATGGCCTACTCCTGCTCCTAGTTCTTACGTTTCTTATTTCCCCAGAATAGGTGACGCCCTCCTGTCTCCCAGTTACAAAAGCCTCTCTTCCCATGTTGAGGTAACTATCAAAAGAGAGGCAGGGTAGGTGGGCTGAACCTCTCCCTTATCCACTCACTGCCCAGACCTGTGCTGGCCTCCTTGGACAGACCGAGGAGCAATTCTACCAGCATTCGGTCTAACGGCTGAATCTATTCAAAAAAACAATTTACCCAAAGTGTCTGTAGTTAAGAGGAACCTATTTCAAAATTATCCTGAGATTACAAATATTCTGACTGACCTTTCAGGACATACTTAAAAATGGTTCTGTACCAGACTGAAGTTCTATTGGCTCAATGTGATAAATTATCCTTCCCCTGGTGACTCAGTTGCATTTCTTTGCTATTTGTCATTGCTAGGTGTGTTTACACAGTACGGATGACCCCTATTTCTGATTGTTAAAGTGCTATTGGCCATTTCTACACATGTTGGATGTGTGTGAGGAGTTACCTAGTCTTATCACTATTCTCCCATAGTTATCAATCTGTCTCACAGCTCCCTTAAGCCTTCATCTCTTCTTTAGGCTACAAGACCCCTCTACCTTCTTTGGACCCCTCCACCCCTTTTTGGAAGAATATCGGGTATGTAGGACCAATCTGAAATGAGGAATTAAGAGGGCCAAAAAGGTCATGAGATATCCTTAGCGAGCAGAGTTAGGGAAACCCCTAAAGCCTTTTATTTATATATAAGGAGCGAGAGGGTCATGACGGAAGGGGTTAGCCCACCCAAGGACAAAGTAGGAAATATATGCATGGAGTCAGAGAAAATGGGTGAGATCCTTAATGAATACTTTGCATCAGTATTCACCGAGGAGAGGGACATGGTGGATGTTGAGGTTAGGGATAGATCTTTAATTACTCTAGGTCAAGCAGGCATAAGGAGGGAGCAAGTGATGTTTATTCTAAAAGGCATTAAGGTGGACAAGTCCCCAGGACCGGATGGCACCTATCCCAGGTTACTGAAGGAGGCAAGCGAGGAAATAGCTGGGGTTTTAACAGATATCTTTGCAGCATCCTTGAATATGGGGGAGATCCCAGAAGACTGGAGAATTGCTAATGATGTTTCCTTGTTTAAGAAGGGTGGCAGGGATAATCCAGGGATAATCACAGACCTGTGAGCCTGACATCAGTGGTAGGGAAGCTACTGGAGAAGATACTAAATGATAGGATATATACCTATTTGGAAGAAAATGGGCTTATAGGCAGCATGGTTTTATGCAGGGAAGGTCATGTCTTACAAACCTAATAGAATTCTTTGAAGAGGTGACAAAGTTGATTAATGAGGGAAGGGATGTAGATGTCATATCCATGGACCTTAGTAAGACGTTTGATAGGGTTCCCCTTGGTAGGCTGAAGAAGAAGGTGAAGTCACATGGGGTCCAGGGTGTCCTAGCTAGATGGATAGAGAACTGGCTGGCCAACAAGAGACAGAGAGTAGTAGTGAGGGAGCTTCTCAAAATGGAGACCTGTGACCAGTGGCATCCCACAGGGATCCACGCTGGGACCACTGTTGTTTGTATTATACATAAATGATTTGAAGGAAGGTGTAGGTTTCCTCATTAGCAAGTTTGCAGATGACACTAAGATTGATGGATTAGCAGATAGTGAAGGGGACTGTTACAGAATACAGCAAAATATAGATAGATTGGAGAGTTGGGCAGAGAAATGGCAGATGGAGTTCAATCCAGCAAGTGCGAAGTGATGCATTTTGGAAGATGCAATGCCAGAGCAAACTATATAATAATTTGAAAAGTCCAGTGGAAAATTGATGTACAGAGAGGTCTGGGTGTTCAGGTCCATTGTTTCCTGAAGGTGACAGTGCAGGTCAGTAGAGTTGTCAAGAAGGCACACAGCATGTTTTCCTTCATTGAATACAAGAGTTGGCAGGTCATGTTACAGTTGTATAAGACTTTGGTTCAGCCACATATGGAATATTGCACACTGTTCTGGTCGCCACATTACCAAAAGGAATTGGATGATTTGGAGAGGGTTCAGAGGAGGTTCACCAGGATGTTGTCTGGTATGGAGAGTGCTAGCTATGAAGAGAGATTGAGCAGATTAGGATTATTTTCATTAGGAGGCTGAGGCGAGACCTGATTGAGGCCTACAAAATCATGAGAGGTGTAGACAGGGTGGATAGCAAGAATTTTTTTCCCAGAGTGGGGGACTCAATTACTAGGAGTCATGAGTTCAAAGTGAGAGGGGAAACGTTTAAGGGAGATATCCCTGGAAAGTTCTTTACATAGAGGGTGGTGGGTGCCTGGAATGCATTGCCAGTGGAGGTGGTAGGGGTGGGAACAATGGCATCATTTGAGATGTACCTAGACAGATACGTGAATGGGCAAGGAGCAGAGGGATACAGATCCTTAGAAAATAAGCGGCAGGTTTAGATAGAGAATCTGGATCCAGGCAGGTTTGGAGGGCAGAAGGGCCTGTTCCTGTGCTGTAATGTCCTTTGTTCTTTGAAACTACTCTTTAATTGTTGATCTTATTACTTACACTTATCTAGTTGTTGAGTCTTAATCCCCTCTTCCACCTTGTTACCAGAAGATTGTTCTTTCTACTTGTATTCTCCTTCACATTGCTGGATATGTGTATATCTGAGGGCTGTTACTTTATTTTAAACTACCAACACCAGGTTTTCAGACATGAGTTATGAATTTCATTCACAAATATTGCCCAGCTGGCTGTATTGAGAAAGTAGGACTGAAATAAAAATGTGCTGGAAATCACAGCAGGTCAAGCGGCATCCATGGGGAGAGAGCAAGCTAACATTTCAAGTCTCGGTGACTCTTGATGTTCTGATGAAGAGTCACCAAAACTCGAAACATTAGCTTGCTCCCTCCCCATGGATGCTGCCTGACCTGCTGTGATTTCCAGCTCTTTTTGTTTTTAGTACAGATTCCAGCAACAGCAGTAACACTGCTCCGACTTGGAGAAAGTAGGTATTCTGCCCCCACCAGGTCATCACTTCTGCTACTTCCGAAATTAATGTTCGTTTAAGAAACGGGAAACAGGGCAATCCAGCAAGATTGAAGTATCTTGAGGCTTCCAACACTTCAGGTCTGGACCAGACTCTTTAAATAATTGTATCTGTTATTACCATACTGTAAGTAACTCAGGCTGTTAGAGACATATAAAAAATGTTTGTGCGTTGTTTTCATTAGCTTTGAACGCTGTCAACCATTAGTTTTCAAGAGAAGTCAAGTGAAGTTTATATATCCTATCACCTCTGAAAACAAAAACACATAACTCAAGCAACTGCACAGAAATAGCCTCAGTAATCTTCCCTCAGTTGGGAATGGAATGGGTGCACTGATTTTGAACTGTGGGAACGAGTATCGAAAGTCACATTGTAGATTAACATTTGTCAAAATAGAGTTTGTGCTGGGTATATGGGAATTAGAGGGAAAGGTTTTTTTTAAAGTAAAACTCAATCCCGTGGTAATAAATGCCCAGTAAATCCTCCAAGCACATGTCCAGTCCTATCCCATTGAGTTTATCCCTAGGGTTTGGTTTTTCAGCTTGCTTGAGGTCATGACCCCGTTGATTGATAGCCAAAAATATCTGTTGTTCTGTTTTCACTCCAAAAGACCAATTCTTTCTTTGTTATACGTTATTTTAGTGGGGATTTTCTGGTGGCAACTGTGATTACTGTAGACGACTGATCTCACCAGACAATCGATGCTTCAGTGCTAAACAGGAATTATGTTTCACTTGAAGAGTTGGTTTCAGTTTACAACCAATTAGTTTAAGGGATTAGCCTTGTCCAAGCCATTATCCTCATGCCTTCATCTACCCTCACTGCAGAATGAAAGATCTTTATTTATATAACATTTTTCACAACTCTAGTTTTTCATAACAAGCTCCTACAAAGAGCAGTGAGATAAAGACCTGTCATCTGTGAAGTAGTCATAGAATCGTTCAGCAGAGAAACAGTCCATGCCGACCATAATCCCACACTAAACTAGTCCCACCTGCCTGTGTTTGGCCCTTATCCCTCCAAACAGTTCTTATTCATGTACTTATCCAAATGTCTTTAAACATTGTAACTGCACCCACATCCGCCCATTTCCTCTGGAAGCTCATTCCACACACAAACCATTCTGTCTGAAAAAAAAACAAAATTAAAGTTCATGTCTTTTTAAAATTTTTATCCTCTCACCTTAAACATATGGCCCTTTTGTCTTGAAATCCTCGACTTTATTAAAAATAGATCTGCCATTCATCTTACCTATACCCCTCATGTTATTATAAATCTCCATTAGGTCAACCTTCAACCTCTTACATTCCAGTGAAAAAAATTCTCGCCTCTCTTTATCAAACCTTCCATTCCCAGCGACATCCTGGTAAATCTTTTCTGAACCTTCTCCAGCTTAGTTACATCCTTCCTGTAGCAGGTTGACCAGAACTGGCCTCACCAATGTCCTGTACAACCACAACATGACTTCCCAACTCCAATACAATCATCTTGATTGTGTGTTAAGAATTGGTAGGGCACCAGGGAAAATACTTCCATTTCTTTCTTACAAGTCATAAGATGACATCCTTTACACCCATCTTAGAAGCCTCTTTAGATTAATATTTCATTTGAAAGGCACCAACAGAGTAATACTTCCTCTGTACAGTCCTTGAGTATCAGTCTGGCTTTACACGACTCCCTATAGTGCTGAAGCAGGTCATTTCGAGTCATAGACTTGTACAGCACAGAAACAGACCCTTCAATCCAACCCGTCCATGCCGACCAGATATCCCAACCCAATCTAGTCCCACCTGCTAGCACCCGGCCCATATCCCTCCAATCCCTTCCTATTCATATACCCATCCAGATGCCTCTTAAATGTTCCAATTGTACCATCCTCCACCACTTCCTCTGGCAGCTCATTCCATACACATACCACCCTCTGTGTGAAAAAGTTGTCCCGTAGGTCTCTTTTATATCTTTCTCCTCTCACCCTAAACCTATGCCCTCTAATTCTGGACTGCCCCACCCCAGGGAAAAGTCTTTGCCTATTTACCCTATCCATGCCCTCATAAGTTTGTAAACCTCTTAAGACACCCCTCAGCCTCCAATGCTCCAGAGAAAACAGCCCTAGCCTATAGCTCAAATCCTCCAACCCTGGCAACATCCTTGTAAATCTTTTCTGAACTCTTTCAAATTTCAAATTTGGTCCATCAAGTCCTGATCTATCCCTGTAACCCTGCATTTCCCATGGCTAATCCACCTGACCTGCATATCTTTGCAGTGTGGGGGAAACCGGACCACCTGGAGGAAACCCACACTGACACGGGGAGAATGTGCAAACTCCACACAGACAGTCATCCGAAGCTGGAATTGAACCCGGGTCCCTGGTGCTGTGAGGCAACAGTGCTAACCACTGAGCCAAAGTGCCACCCCAGGAAGTCTTCAGATGGAACTCAAATCTACAGCTATCTAACTCAAGGGCCACAGCTCATACTTTTATACATCTGGCTGGCTGATTAACCAACCTTTATTCATGTCTGTTCTTTGCAGGAACAAAGCCAAATTCTCAAGCAGACAGTCAGATGATGACGTGGGAGGGAGCAGATTAAAAAAGAATGTAGAAAATGCTGGAGAAGCTCAGCAGGGCTGGTGGCATCTGTGGAGAAAGGAAAACAGCATTATTGTTTCACATCTCTTCTACATTGCCCTCTCCATAGTTGTCGCCAGACCTGCTGAGTTGCTCCAGCATTTTCTGCATTTGTTTCAGATCTCCAGCACCTGCAGTGTTTTGCTTTCATTTGTAGAGAATACAGTTGTTTGGTCATTGAGAACTTGAGGATTGTTAATAAATGATGCACATTACTGAAGCTTTTCATCTTGCCCTCATCAGGACAGAATCACAAGAATACCAAATCTTCAAGAGAACAACAATTTATACTGCATGAGAAAAGCATGGTGTGAATAGGGAAGTTTAAGTACAAAAATAACTCATCCAATTTGATTTGGGGTGAAAACACACCAAAATTGAAACCATGTCCAGAACAAATCCATTGCTTTCATTCAGTACATGGTTGGAGAGGTGTATGTCTTTGGTGGCATCATTAAATGTCATTATAATGCAGTGTTCTCATGCAATATAAATTGTTGTTCCCTTTAAGATTGGTATTCCTGTCATTCTGTCCTGATGAGAGCAAGAGACAAAGTTTTTTAAGCAATACAGAAGTGGATATCAGCTATTAGCAATCAGGAAAGCCAGAAGAGAGGGACTTTCATACTTCTCCCTCTCAGCACACCCAAATAAAACTATAACTTCAGTTTTTAATTAAAAAATCATCTTTCATCATCAGTCCTGATTACAGTCATAGACTCACAAATGCCTTCTTCATTATCCTATCTACCTGTGACTCGAGTTTCAAAGAAATATGAACCTGCACTCCAAGGTCTCTTTGTTCAGCAACACTCCCTCGGACCTTACCAGTAAGGGTATATGTCCTGCTCTGATTTGCTTTTCCAAAACGCAGCAGCTCACTTTTATTCAAATTAAACTCCATCTGTCACTCCTCAGCCCATTGGCCCATCTGATCAAGATCCCGTTGTAATCTGAGGTAACCTCCTTCGCTGTCCACTATTCCTCCAATTTTGGTGTCATCTGCAAACTTACTAACTATACCTCCTATGTTCACATCCAAATGATTTATATAAATGACAAAAAGCAGCAGACTCAGCACCAAGCCTTGTGGCACACCACTGGTCGCAGGCCTCCAGTCTGAAAAACAACCCTCCACCACCACCCTCTGTCATCTACCTTTGAGCCAGTTCTGTATCCAAATGGCTAATTCTCCCTGTATTCCATGACTAACCAGTCTCCCATGGGGAACCTTGTCGAACGCCTTACTGAAATCCATATAGATCACGTCAACTGCTCTGCCCTCATCAATCCTCTTCTCATCCTGGAATGGTGGTCTCATCCTGGAATGGTGGTCTCAGCCCATATAGTAGTCTCATCCCAGAATGGCGGTCTCATCCCTTCATGTCTTTAGGATATTCTATCATTCCCTAACCAGCTGCCCCGAGTCCAGTAGCCGTTATCTGATTAATTTTGTCATAATTTTACTTTTTGAATATTGTCATGTCTGACTTCTGTCATTAGTATAGGTATCGTGGTGGGTTAACTTATAAAACCTGTCAGGGTGGAAGATTGACAGCAGAGTGAGTGTGACCAGTGAAAATGTGTAAAAGTTGCCATAATCCCAGAGGACCGTAGGGCTGCTCTCTTATTGGAGACAGACTACTGGTAGTGGTTTAACCTCAGGGTCATCACACCTCAGGCAAGGGGAGAGGTTGAGAAGGTGGGACTTTCATGGTAATCTCAGCCAGTACAGGAATTAAGTAATTGTTTTGCCCGATGTATACGAATGAAAACATCAATATACATTAATGTACAATTATAAATGTTAAAGCATTAAAAACAACCTTTCAGGACATTGGAAACTCCCACTTGTTTCTCTGGTGGGCAGCTAGAATGCGTTAAATGTCCTTCGCCCATGCTGTAAATGAATTTAAATCTTAAAATGTGATTATGGAAACAGCTTTTTTAGTGTAGTTTCTTCCGAATTTGCTGATAAAAAAACGACAGGTTGAATTTTAATTTGTCTCTAACATTATTTCCTGCTTTTTCTTTCTGTCTCTAATCACCTCTCCCTTTCTCTGCATTTTCTTCGCTCCTTTATTTCTCTCCCTCTGTCTAATTTTACTCTCTGGTCTTCTGAACAATATCGCCAAAGCCAATCTCTTTGTAATTGATGTTCACAAATTGATTGCCATGTTCCCTACATTGCAATAGCGAACGCACCTCATTGGCAGTGAAATGGAACATCCTAGTGAAAGGAGCTATCCATGTTTCTATTAATGGTAGACCATATTCTAACTCTGAGCCCAGGAAAAATGCTTTTATCTTCATTAGAAGAACTGAACCAGAAATCATCGTTGGAAACACATGTATCAATTCATTTGCTCCGTTCAGTCGACAGTGAGCTCTTGGAAGAAAGACACAGCTCTGAAGATAATGGAATGGATTCTACCCACCTGAATACACAATTGCCTCAAACTGAGTCAAAGTATCAAAATAGAAAGGGGCCCAGTGTTTCCGCTGTCTTGACTAATCCTCCCCGAGCTCGCACAGTCCCCAGAACAGCACGGCTAATAAATTTGCTGCAGACAGCCAGTCATCCTGACCCACCACATGGCCTTTCAGGCTCATTACACTCTCCAAGGTCAGCTTCCAAGCCCAATATCCTGGAGAACTCCCTCAGCGAACCTCACGGTGTCCGACATCAGGATAGAAGCTGTCAGTGATGGTCTGCCTCACTCTCTGCTCCAGGGTCTCTGCTGGTGATGTGGGAGGGCGGAAAGGGAGGGGGGGGGAGTTTGTGGTTTGGTGTTCAGGCCTTTCACAGCCCTTGCTGTAGTAATCACCGTCCCTCTTCCTGCACACGGAGATAGAGGCACAGATCAATGTGTGATGGTAGTGAGAATGTAAACAGCAAAAATGTGACCACCACAGCAGCTTGGAATCTCTCCAGCTTCCCCTGTTTGGGCCCGAATTTGCTGACAAAATAATACTGAGGTAAAAGTGAATTTGCTTTTCATATGACTTCCTACTTTTTCCTTTTTATCCTTCTCTCTTAATCCACTCACCCTCCTGCTTTCTTTATCTCTCTCTCTCTCTCTCTCTATCCACTTTGACTTGAATTTGCTGAATTCCTTTCTCTGCCAAACTGTTATTTCTTTCCCAATTCTCCAACCTTGCTGGGTAAAGAAATAGACCATCTCACCATTCCCCATTACCTTCACTCTCAATTATTGCCATTATCTGCTCCACTACCAACAGGTTAAAGGCATGATGTGGAGGTGCCCATGTTATACTGGGGTGAACAGAGTTAGAAGTCACACAACACCAGGTTATAGTCCAACAGGTTTATTTGAGATCACAAGCTTTCAGAGCACTGCTCCTTTGTCAGGTGAAGTTAAAAGCAGATACATTTTAAATAAAGGGATGAGGTTAAAAGTCTTCTTAGGGAGTATGCCATGAGTTTGTCTATATTTAACTATGATTCAGTTGCTAGACTACGGTTATCCTCAGGATGTTGATTGTGAGGTATTCAGTGATGGTGAGGCAATTGAATGTCCACTGGTTAGATTGCCTTTTTTTGAGGATGGATTTAAAATGACTCATGAGAATTAGCTTTTCTTTCAATTCTTTATGTGGTTTTAATGTTATTTGTAATGTATAAGCTCAAGCCTGGCTATTGTCCAGGTCTTCCTACATTTGAAGATAGACTGCTTCAGTTTCGAGGAGACACAAGTGATGTGGAACATTGTGCAGTCACCAGCAAACATCTGCACTTCTAACTTTATGATCGAGGGAAGGTCATTGATGAAGCAGCAGTAGATAGTTGGGCCTAGGACACTAACCTGAGGAACGCCTGGAACTGAGATGACTGAACTCTAACAAAACAACCATATACCTTTTTGTTCGGGGTAAGACATGATGTTTGAGGTGAGGGACGCCATTAGTGTCCCATCCAAGTACATCTGCAGGAAGTGCACCCAACTCTCGCTTCTCCAAGACCATGTTAGGGAACTAGAGCAGGAGCTGGATGAACTTCGGATCATTTGGGAGGCAGAGGCTGTGATAGATAAGAGTTACAGAGAAGTAGTTACTCCTTGGCATGAAGAAAGCTGGATGACTGTTCGAAGGGGGGGGGGAAACAGTCAGTGGAGGGATCCCCTGTGGACATTCCCCTGAAAAACATGTTTTGGATACTGTTGAGGGGGACAACTTACCGGGATATGCAGTGGGGCCCAGGTCTCTGGCGCAGAGCCTGTCCCTGTTGCACAGAAGGGAAGGAGGGAAAGGAGGAGAGTGTTAGCTATTGGGGACTCAATAATTAGAGGGTCAGATAGAAGGTTTGTTGGGGATGAATGAGACTCACGGTTGGTGTGCTGTTTCCCAGGTGCCAGGGTCCGTGATGTCTCAGATTGTATCTTTGGGGTCCTGAAGGGAGAGGGTGACCAGCCTCAAGTCCATGTAGGTACTAACGACATAGGTAGAAAGAGGGATAGGGATATAGGGTGGACGCTGAGAGCTAGAACAAACAGAGTTGTTATCTCTGGTTTGTTACCCGTGCCATGTGATAGCAAGGCAAGGAATAGGGAGATATCGGCTGAACACGTGGCTGCAAGGATGGTGCAGGAGGAAGGATTTCAGGTACTTGGATATTTGGGCAATGTGGGACCTGTACAAACTTGAACCAGAGCGGTACTAATATCCTGGGTAAGAAATTTGCTGGTGCTATTCGGGTGGGTTTAAGCTAGCTCAGCAGGATAGGTACATGCCACAGGTCAAGAGTTACCCATGGGGCAAGGACAATTATAATGCAATTAGGCAAAAATTAGGATGCATAGACTGGGGTAGCAAAATGCGGGGGATGCAGACAATGGAAATGTGAAGCTGGCTTAAGGGAACAGGAATTGCGTGTCCTTGATAAGTATGTCCCTGCCAGGCAGGGAGGAAGTGATAAGATAAGGGAACCATGGTTTACTACAGAAATTGCATCTCTTGTTAAGCAGAAGAAGGAGGCTTACATGTTGATGAGGCAAGATGGTACAGATGAGGCAATGAAGAGTTACAGATCAGCTAGGAAGGATTTAAAGAGAGAGTTAAGAGCAAGAGAGGACACGAGCAGTCTTTAGCAAATAGAATAAAGGAGAATCCTAACATTCTATAGGTATGTGAGGGATAAAAGGATGACTAGGGTAGGAATAGGGCCAGTTAAAGACAGAAGTGGGAAGTTGAATGTGGACCCTGTGGAGATCGGAGCGGTGCTAAATGAACATTTCTCATCGGTGTTCACTCAGGAAAAGGAGAATATTGTAGAGGAGAAGAATGAGATATGAGATATTAGACTAGAAAGGATTGAGGTTAGTTATGAACAGGTGTTATCGATTCTAGAAGGAGTGAAAATAGACAAATCCCCGGGCCAGATGGGATTTATTGGTGTATTCTTGGGGAAGCTAGGGAGGAGATAGCAGAGCCTTTGGCTTTGATATTTGAGTCACCATTGTCTACAGATTTCGTACCGGGGACTGGAGGATTGCAAATGTTGTGCCCTTGTTCAAGAAGGGCAGTAGAGATGACTTTGGTAATTATAGACCAGTGAGCCTTACTTCTTGTTGTAGGAAAGGTTTTGGAAAGGATTATAAGAGATGAGATTTATAATCATCTAGCAAGCGACAATTTGATTTCAGATAGTCAACATGGTTTCATCAAGGGCATATCGTGTCTCACAGACCTCATTGAGTTTTTTGAGAAGGTGACCAAGCACGTAGTTGAAGGGAGGGCAGTTGACGTGGTATACATGGACTTCAGTAAAGCCTTTGATAAGGTTCCACATGGTAGGCTGTTGGAGAAAATGCATAGCATGGGATTGAGGGTAATTTAGCAGTTTGGATTAGAAACTGGCTTTCTGAAAGAAGGCAGCAAGTGGTGGTTGATGGAAAATATTCAGCCTGGAGTCCGGTTACTAGTGTTGTGCCACAAGGATCAGTTTTGGGACCACTGCTGTTTGTCATTTTTATAAATGACTTAAATGCAGGCATAGGTGCATGGATTGATCTGGATCAATTTGCAGATGATACTAAAGTCAGTGGAATAGTGGACAGTTTGAAAGAATGTTACAGGTTGCAGGGGGACTTAGATAAACTGCAGAATTGGGCTGAAGGGTGGCAATTGGAGTTCAATGCAGCTAAATGTGAGGTAATGCACTTTGGGAAGAATAACAATAAGGCAGAGTGCTTGATCAATGAAAAGATTCTTGGTAGTGTGGATGTGCAGAACGATCTTGGAGGCCATGTATATAGATCCCTGAAAGTTGCCATCCAGGTTGATAATGCTGTTAAGAAGGCATACGGTGTGTTAAATTTCATTGGTAGAGAGATTGAGTTCCGGAGCCGCAATATTATGCTGCAACTATACAAAACGCTTGTGCGGCCACACTTGGAATATTGTGTACAGTTCTGGTCGCCATATTTCGGGAAGGATGTGGAAGCATTGGAAAAGATGCAGAGGAGATTTACCAGGATGTTGCCTGGTCTGGAGAGAAGATCTTATGAGGAAAGGTTGAGAGACTTGGATCTGTTCTCATTGGCAAAATGAAGGCTAAGAGGGGATTTGATCGAGACATACAAGATGATCAGAGGATTAGATAGGGTAGACAGTGAAAGTCTTTTTCCTAGGATGATGACGTCAGCTTGTATGAGGGGGCATAACTACAAATTGAGGATTTAAAACAGATGTCAGAGGCAGGTTCTTCACTCAGAGAGTGTTAAGGGCGTGGAATGCCCTACCTGCCAATGTAGTTAATTCAGCCACATTAGGGAGATTTAAACAATCTTTGGATAAGCACATGGATGATGATGGGATAGTGTAGGGGGATGAGCTGACAATAGTTCACAGGTTGGCGAAACATCGAGGGCCGAAGAACCTGCTCTGTGATGTATTGTTCTATGATCTATGTTCTAAGACTCCAATCAATAGAAAATGTTAACCCAAATAGCCATGACTACTAGAATCATATAATCCTTGCAATGAGAAAGCAGGCCATTCAGCCCATCTAGTCTAAGCTTCTGAACAGCACCCTCCTCCCCCCAGAAACCCTACATTTCCCAAGACTTATCTATCTAGCTTGCCCACCCCTGGACACCATGGGCAAATTAGCACAACCAATCCACTTAACCTGCAAATGTGGGAGGAAACCAGAGCACCTAGAAGTAACCCATGTAAACTGTACACAGTTGCCCAAGGGTAGAATTGAACCTACCTCCCTGGTGTTGTGACCCAGCAGTGCTAACCACTGAGCCACCTCAAGGAGCTCCTTAGTGGCATTGCGTTCTTGTAATTATAACCTGGTGTCAAGTGACTTCTGACTTTGTTTTCCCCTGTCTAACATGGGCACCTCCACCTCATGCCTTTAACCTGTTAGTAGTGGAGCAGATAATGGCGATAATTGAGAGTGGCGGCAATGGGAAACGATGAGATGGTCGGTCACTTTACTCAACAATCGAATGCAGCCCTGATGTCAAGGATGGTCACTCTCACTTCAGTGCCAGCTGGGTCATCCAGCTTCATTTCTTTGAAATAGTTTTGTTTCGCAGTTTGATATAAATGCATGACTTGTTAGGCAATTTCAGAGCGCGATTAAGTGTCAACCAGATTCAAACTCCACCATCTGATTCGAACCTGAGTCTCCAGAGTATTGCCGAGTCCAGCAACAACACCATCATGCCATCATCTTCCTCCCACGGTGACACTTCACCCCAGAGTTTCAAATCCACCACTTCCTTTATTCCCAACACTGACTTTCTGTCCTCATTTGGGACAGTGGGACCAGCACATAGATCCATAAACAAAAGAAAATTCCCAAATAATAGTACCTCTTGGGAGTCAAGGGAAATTGAGCAAAAATTAACCAAGACATCACCACATTTGCACTCAGGAACTTTGTCATTTTTTCATCAACATGTGTGAAATATGACCATACATAGTGCTTCAAATTTTAAGAATATGATGTCATTTTGGTTCGGATGACTGAAATGTATTGGTTTATTTTGCCTGTTAGGTTTTGCAGAATTGAAAGAAAAGCCAATTCTCATGAGTCATTTTAAATCCGCTGCATTAACTCCAGTTAATTCCCCCTATTACAGCAGATATGGAATCCATTTACAGTAATATGGGAGGGAGGGTTGGCTCTTTGTCACTGGCATTAACAGCAACTGATCACCAGGTGGCGTTTTTGCTCCAACCTGCTCCATTATAGTGTGGTGCAGTCGGAGTGTCCCGAGCAGACAGTCCTGGTTCAACTCCAACTTGCTCCAGAGATGTGTGACAACATTTCTGAGGAGATTGCTGAGGAAAAATATCTGGACCCATCTTTTGATAAAAAATTTGAGTCTTCAAGTGTAAGGTCAGGTCAAGTGTAAGGCTCAAACAACCTTTACATATTTTCTAAGGTTCCTTTTTTTGATGTGGAATGATTGCTTTTCAAGAAAGTAGTAGCCTTTTAACTATAAACACTTTATTTTGACTAAAGGAAGTTTTTGAGGGGCTTTATAGAAATAATCACTGAATGTGGTATGTGAGATTATTAAGAATGGTGTTCAAAGATATAATTGAAGAGAACATTTTTGAGAGAGTTTTATAAATGGAGAAAGGTAAGATTTAGCAGAAGACTTTGACCCAGCAGAAGAATGATCTGTCAGTCCAAAGAGAGAGGTGCTGATGATCTGGAGAATGCGGCAGAAATAACTCCACAGAGACTGGTATCCTGTCACCAAGTCACCCTTTATTTAAACGTGCATAGTCCAACTCCCTCAGAGCCAGCTCTCATTCAGGAAGAAAGGAAACACCCGAGTGGCCAGTGACAAGCAGTGCCCTTCTCATCGAAGGGCAATACAATCCTGTTCATACCTGTCAAACAGGGCTCCCTGATTGGACCAGGTTAACAGACCCAATCAGGGAACCCATATTCTACCGTGTTCCAATCACTACAGTGACTAGAGAGGGTCAAAAAGGTTTTGAGTTTGATGCCTAGTGTATTACCTAATCTTAACCAGAACAGGAAGCCCAATGAGCACCGATCTCTCCAAATAGTGAGAGGGGTGGAATTGGAGGACCAACGCCGATTGTCACTCCTGGGCTGATCTGATGAATGTGCCCATAGGATGTTTGTACAAATGTATACCAAGTCTAACTCCTAAATCTAGTTGACAATTAAATAATAACCAGGACTTGGGAGAAAATTACCATGCTTCCAAATGTGCAGCATTCATTGCCCATCCCTAATTGCCCAGGGGGTAATTACAAGTCAACCACATTGCTGTGGGTTTGGAGTCACATGTAGGCCAGACCAGGTAAGGATGGCAGTTTCCTTCCCTAAAGGACATTAGTGAACCAAATAGGCTTTCCCTGACCATCAACACACAGTCATCATTAGACTCTTAATTCCAGATTTTTATTGACATCAAATTCCACCATCTGCCATTGCAGGATTTGAACCTGGGTCTGCAGATCATTACCTGAGTCTCTGGATTAATAGTCTAGCAATAATACCACTAGGCTGTCGCCTCTGCAGAGGCATCCCGAGCTCAAGGCTCTAGAGAAAAATTAAATTGATGAGATCCTGACTCGTCACTGGTGCTGCCCCATCCCCATGGCCCACTCCGTGGGGCTTGATCATATCCCACCCCTGACTTCATCCAACTGCCTTGACATCTCCAGTGAATCTGACGAGTACATAATGTCTTGGTCCCTGTCTTATGGAATCCATTCACAGGAACTGTGTCTCACTAACACAGATAGCACTCATTGCCCATTCCGGATTGCCTCTGGGAAGGCGGTAGTCCATATGCTAAAGGTGCCTCTACTGGTAGCAATGATGAAGGAGTAACAAAATGGGGCAATTTGGGTTACAATGCCTCTCGTCTTCAACACTCATCTAGAATCAAAGGGTCTCGTTAATTGATTCCTAAACTAAAGACAACCGTTTGTTATAATGAATGATACTGTGCTGGAGTAATTGTTTTGCTAAGCCAATATGGATTCTGTGCTGCAAGTCGCTGAGGAAATCAGTCACTTCACAAACTGAATTTCAAGATTTCCTGCTGTTAAAGGAGCAATGGGCAATGTTTTAATTCAAATTCAATCAGTGTGAAATGGCTGGGAGCTGTTGACACAGAAGACTTTAATTTGGTTCTAACTATTCCTTTTACATTCCGTCTTAATTACCCCGAGTCCCAGTTAATGGGCTTTTGACAAAAAACAATCTCCGGGAGTTCTGAGCAGTGAGAGGCACAGAGTAGTCCCTCAGCTACCGCCTTCAGTTTACCACATACTCCGATGTGATGGATGCAGATGTAGGAGGTGAGGATGCCCCTCTGTTCGTGAACGCTCTTAGATCATTGCACGACACAGAATCCAAGCGGGTCAATAAAACTTGTAGCACCAAAAATATCGAAATAAAACAAATTGACGGCCAGAGGAATCAAGTTTACAGTAATTGGTAAAACAAAAAAACAGAGGCAAATTGTTGGATTCTTTTTAGCTTGCAATGAATATAGTCAAGCATTCGGCTTAATAGTGAGCATTACAACAGGAGATTTGACGTTGTTTCACATCTGAATGTGATCCTTGCTGTTGTTGTCAGTTCCATTTGCTTTTAGTCTCTATTGCCTTATCATCTTTAATTTTTGTCACTTCTCAGATAAATTGGTCATTAACCTAATTCTCAGCAAACAGCGAGACAGTAAGATTGCTATCAGTGTTCAGGAATGCTGTTACAGCCCAGCAGCAACAAAAGAATGCCAGGCTCTAGGAAGGACACAGCGTAATGTAAGGAAATGAGTGGAGGCCAGGCTTATGGGGAACAAATGAGCAACAGATTGCAGTCTCTCACAACCACGGAGGATCGGTGTGAGAACTTAAGGTCCAACATCTCTCCTGGCTGATGTCAGTCAGGAAATGGCCCAGTAGAAACAGTGAGCGTGGGACAGTTGATAGAGTGGAATCAGTGGATCCTTCCTCCATTCACCCAATGTGCTTCATGATCACAAATCTGAATATAGAGTCATACAGTTGTGTAGTTCAAACAGACCCTTCAGTCCAACTTGTCCATGCTGACGAGATATCCTAACTTAATCTAGTCCTCATGATTTGGAGATGCTGGTGTTGGACTGGGCTGTACAAAGTTAAAAATCACACAACACCAGGTTATAATCCAACAGGTTTAATTGGAAGCACACTAGCTTTTGGACCGATACTCCTTCATCAGGTGATAGTCCTGTTTGACAATTAAGTAATAATCAGGACTTGGGAGAAAATTACCATGCTTCCAAATGTGCAGAATTTATTGCCATCCCTAATTGGCCAGAAGTTAGTTGACAGTCAACCACATTGCTGTGGGTCAGGAGTCACATATAGTTTAGACCAGATAAGGATGGCCTAGTGGGATTATTGCTGACTATTAATCCAGAGACTCAGGTAATGTTCTGGTACAAGTCCTGCTAAAGTTGATGGTGGCATTTGAACTCAATAAAAATCTGGAATTAAGAATCTAATGATGACCATGGTGAGCCAGGCTTTTTTTCCAAAAAATTAGTAATGCCCTTTAGGGAAGGAAGCTGTTATCCTTACCTGCTCTGACCTACATCTGACTCCAGACTCACAGCTATGTGGGTGACTCTTAACTGCCTCCTTGGCAATTAGGGGTGGATAACAAATGCTAGCTAGTAAATGCCCTCATTGCATGAATGAATAAAAACATTTGGCCCATATCCCTCCGAACATTTCTCATTCATCTACCTTTCCAGATGCCTTTTAATTGTTGTAATAGTATCAGCCTCTACCTCTTCCTCCGGCAGCTCATTCCAGCCACACACACCACCCTCTGCGTCCCTTTTATATCTTTCCCCCTCACCTTAAACCAATGCCCTCTAGGTTTGGACTCCCGTACCCTGGGAAAAAGACCTTGGTTATTCACCCTATTTATGCCCCTTAGGTCTCTTTTATATCTTTCCCCTCTCACCCTAAACTTATGCCCTCTAGTTCTGGACTTCCCAACCCCGGGGAAAAGACTTTTTCTATTTATCCTATCCATGCCCCTCATGATTTTATAAACCTCTATAAGGTCACCCTTCAGCCTCCAACGCTCCAGGGAAAATAACCACAGCTTATTCAGACTTGCCCTATAGTTCAAACCCTCGAATCCTGGCAACATTCTTGTATAGTCTTTCTGAACCCTTTCAAATTGAACAGCATCTTTCCTATAGCCGGTGACTAGAATTGAATGCAGTATTCCAAATGTGTGATAAAATGATTCCCTCATTCCACAGTTCCAGGGTGTCTTTTTTTTTTAATATTCATTTCTGGGATGGGTATGTCACTGGTTGGGCCAGTATTTATTTATTGCCCATCCTTAGTTGCCCTTGAGAAGGTGATGGAGAATTGCCTTCTTGAATTATATATTACAGTCCAAATTACAGCAAGTGTACCCTTCTGGTATCTTCTTCAATGATCCAAATCATCAACAAGACCTTTCACCCTATCCATATCCCTCATGATTTTATAAACCTCGATAAGATCACCCCTCAGCCTCAGATGCTCCAGAGGAAATAGCTCAAACCCTCCAATCCCAGCAACACCATTTCTGAACACTTTCAAGTTGAACATCATCTTTCCTATAGTACGGGTTTCATCCAGGTGCTCCAGTTTCCTCCCACACTCCAACGATGTGCTGGTTAGGTGAATTGGCCATGCTAAATTGCCCTTTAGTATTCAGGGATGTGTATGTTAGGTGCATTAATCAGGGGTAAAGGTAGAGTAATAAGGCAGGGGAATGGGTCTGGGTGGGATACTCTTTGGTGGGCCGAAGGGCCTGCTTCTGCACTGTAGGGATTCAATGATTCTATCACTGCATGATGTGTATAGCACTGTCAGGTATTAAGATGTCCCAAACTGCGTTGTCAAGCAAATTTTACAGCAAGTCAGTCAGGAAATATTGGGCCAAATAAGCAAAAGCTTTTAGAGTCATAGAGTCATAAAGATGTACAGCATGGAAACCAACCCTTCGGTCCAACCCGTCCATGCCGACCAGATATCCCAACACAATCTAGTCCCACCTGCCAGCACCTGGCCCATATCCCTTCAAACCCTTCCTATTCATATACCAATCCAAATGGCTTTTAAATGTTGCAATTGTACCAGCCTCCACCACTTAATCTGCCAGCTCATTCCATACACATACCACCCTTTGCATGAAAACGTTGCCCCTTAGGTCTCTTTTATATCTTTCCCCTCTCACCCTAAACCTATGCCCTCTAGTTCTGGACTTCCCGACCCCAGGGAAAAGACTTTGTCTATTTATCCTATCCATGCCCGTCATAATTTTGTAAACCTCCATAAGGTCACCCCTCAGCCTTCGACGCTCCAGGGAAAACAACCCAAGCCTGTTCAGCCTCTCCCTGTAGCTCAAATCCTCCAACCCTGGCAACATCCTTGTAAACCTTTTCTGAACCCTTTCAAGTTTCACAACATCTTTCCAATAGGAAAGAGACCAGAACTGCACACAATATTCCAACAGTGGCCTAACCAATGTCCTGTACAGCTGCAACATGACCTCCCAACTCCTGTACTCAATACTCTGACCAATAAAGGAAAGCATACCAAACGCCTTCTTCACTATCCTACCAACCTGCGACTCCACTTTCAAGGAGTACTCCAAGGTCTCTTTGTTCAGCAACACTCCCTGGGACCTTACCATTAAGTGTATAAGTCCTGCTAAGATTTGCTTTCCCAAAATGCAGCACCTCGCATTTATCTGAATTAAACTCCATCTGCCACTTCTCAGCCCATTTGCCCATCTGGTCCAGATCCTGTTGTAATCTGAAGTAACCCTCTTTGCTGATCACTACACCTCCAATTTTGGTGTCATCTGCAAACTTACTAACTGTACCTCTTATGCTCACATCCAAATCATTTATGTAAATGACTAAAAGTAAAGGACCCAGCACCGATCCTTGTGGCACTCCACTGGTCACAGGCCTCCAGTCTGAAAAACAACCCTCCACCGCCACCCTCTGACTTCTACCTTTGAGCCAGTTCTATATCCAAATGGCTAGTTCTCCCTGTATTCCATGAGATCTAACCTTGCTAATTAGTCTCCCACAGGGAACCTTGTTGAACCCCTTACTGAAGTCCATATAGATCACATCTACTGCTCTGACCTCATCAATCGTCTTTGTTACTTCTTCAAAAAACTCAATCAAGTTTGTGAGACATGATTTCCCACGCACAAAGCCATGTTGACTATCCCTAATCAGTCCTTGCCTTTCCAAATACATGTACGTCGTTTGCCTCAGGATTCCCTCCAACAACTTGCCCACCACCGAGGTCAGGCTCACTGTTCTATAGTTATCTGGCTTGTCTTTACCGTCCTTCTTAAACAGTGGCACCACGTTGCCAACCTCCAGTCTTCTGGCACCTCACCTGTGACTATCGATGATACAAATATCTCAGCAAGAGGCCCAGCAATCACTCCTCTAGCTTCCCACAGAGTTCTCAGGTACACCTGATCAGGTCCTGGGGATTTATCCACCTTTAACCGTTTCAAGACATCCAGCACTTCCTCCTCTGTAATCTCGACATTTTGCAAGATGTCACCATCTATTTCCCTACAGTCTATATCTCCAATATCCTTTTCCACAGTAAATACTGATGCAAAATATTCGTTTAGTATCTCCCCCATTTTCTGTGGCTCCACACAAAGGCTGCCTTGCTGATCTTTGAGGGGCCCTATTTTCTCCCTAGTTACCCTTTTGTCCTTAATGTATTTGTAAAAACTCTTTGGATGCTCCTTAATTCCATTTGCCAAAGCTATCTCATGTCCCCGTTTTGCCCTCCTGATTTTCCTCTTAAGTATACTCCGACTTCCTTTATATTCTTCTAAGGATTCATTCGATCTATCCTGTCTATACTAGACATATGCTTCCTTCTTTTTCTTAACCAAACCTTCAATTTCCTTAGTCATCCAGCATTCCCTATACCTACCAGTTTTTCCTTTCACCCTGACAGGAATATACTTTCTCTGGATTCTTGTTATCTCATTTCTGAAGGCTTCCCATTTTCCAGCTGTCCCTTTACCTGTGAACATCTGCCTCTAATCAGCTTTCCAAAGTTCTTGCCCAATACCATCAAAATTGGCCTTTCTCCAATTTAGAACTTCAACTTTTAGATCTGGTCTATCCTTTTCCATCACTATTTTAAAACGAATAGAATTATGGTCACTGGCCCCAAAGTGCTCCCCCACTGATACCTCAGTCACCTGCCCTGCCTTATTTCCCAAGAGTAGGTCAAGTTTTGCACCCTCTCTAGTAGGTACATCCACATACTGAATCAGAAAATTGTTTTGTACGCACTTAAGAAATTCCTCTTCATCTAAACCTTTAACGCTATGGCAGTCCCAGTCGATGTTTGGAAAGTTAAAATCTCCTACCATAACTACTCGATTATTCTTACAGATAGCTGAGATCTCCTTACAAGTTTGTTTTTCAATTTTCCTCTGACTACTGGGGGGTCTATAATACAATCCCAGTAAGGTTATCATACCTTTCTTATTTCTCAGTTCCACCCAAATAACTTCCCTGGATGTATTTCCAGGAATATCCTCCCTCAGTATAGCTGTAATGCTATCCTTTATCGAAAATGCCACTCCCCCTCCTCACTTGCCTCCCTTTCTATCCTTCCTGTAGCATTTGTATCCTGGAACATTAAGCTGCCAGTCCTGCCCATCCCTGAGCCATGTTTCTGTAATTGCTATGATATCCCAGTCCCATGTTCCTAACTATGCCCTGAGTTCATCTGCTTTCCCTGTTAGGCCCCTTGCATTGAAATAAATGCAGTTTAATGTATTAGTCCTACCTTGTCCCTGCCTGCCCTGACTGTTTGACTCATTTCTGTTCTCAACTGTATCAGTCTCAGATTGATCTCTTTCCTCACTAACTCCCTGGGTCCCACCAGCCCTCCCCCACCTCCACCACCCCCCCCCCCCCCCTCCCACCTTACTAGTTTAAATCCTCCTGAGTAGTATGAACAAATTTCCCTGCCAGTATTTTAGTCCCCTTCCAATTTAGGTCAATCCATCCTTCTTGTACAGGTCACTTCTATCCCAAAAGAGATTCCAATGATCCAAAAATGTGAATCCTTCTCCCATACACCAGCTCCTCAGCCATGCATTCATCTGCTCTATCCTCCTATTCCTGCCCTCACTAGCTCGTAGCACTGGGAGTAATCCAGATATTACTACCCTTGAGGACCTCCGTTTTAAATTTCTGCCCAACTCTCTGTAATCTCCCTTCAGAGTCTCAACCTTTTCCCTTCCAACGTCGTTGGTTCCAATATGGAACCTCTTGCTGGCCCCTCTCCCCTGTGAGAACATTCTGCACCCTCTCTGAGACATCCTTGATCCTGGCACCAGGGAAACAACACACTATTCTGCTTTTTCTCTGCTAGGTACAAACACTGACTGCAGATGCTGGAAACCAGAGCCTAGATTAGAATGGTGCTGGAAAAGCACAGCAGTTTTGGCAGCATTCGAGGAGCAGTAAAATCGACGTTTCAGGCAAAAGCCCTTCATCAGGAATGCTTTTTCTCTGCTGGCCACAGAAACGTATGTCTGTTCCTTGGACTACAGAATCCCCTATCACAATTGACCTCTTGGAAGCCGACGTACAACTCGTTGCATTAGAGCCAGCCTCAATACCAGAAACCTGGCTGTTCGTGCTACGTTCCCCTGAGAATCCATCACCCCCTACATTTTCCAAAACAGCATACCTGTTTGAAATGAGTATATCCACAAAAGACTCCTGCCTAGGTGCCTACCTCTCTTACCCTCCCTGGAGTTAACCCATCTATGTGACTGTATTTGAGACTTCCCCCCCTCCCCTTCCTATAACTGCCTTGCATCACATACTGTTGCTGTTGCAAATTCCTCATCACTTTCAACTGTCTCTCCAACTGATCCATTCGATCTGATAAGACTCGCATCCAACAGCATTTATGGCAGATATAATCCGCAGTAACCCTTAAACTCTCTTTAAACTCCCACATCTGACAAGAAATACATCTCACTGCAAAGGCCATTTTTGCTCCTTCACAATCTACAGACCCAGAAAATAACACTGTCTTATTCCCCTACAAAACACTGCACCAGGTTAAATGAATAGTTGTGGCTTATATTTTAACTTTAATCAAGCGACTTATCTCCAAAAAACATATAATCAAAAAATAACCCACTGTACTCACTACCGCAGCCTTACTATTGGACAGACTGAAAGCAACAATTAACTTATCTGATTCTGTGCTGTGAACTTCGCCCAACAGGTTCCTCCAAGATTAGTTGTGAAATTCACTGTTTGTTAATTTTTCCTTACACACTCTAATGCCCAGCGATACATGAATTCAAAAACAGCAAAGGCGGTAACTGTGCAGGTTCTCGTTTTCTCTCTCTCTCTCTCTCTCTCCTGCACTGTCCTCACCATGGGCTTCCTTTGTCTGCTCTTGTCCCTTTTAAAACTGCTGTTGTTTTGACTTTTTTTCCCCAAAGTTCCAAAAGAATGCAACAGCATATAAAACAGTAATTGCTGCTCCTGGAATTCGAGGAAATCACCTCCAACACCTAAAATACCTCAAAAAAAGGAGCAGCTCTTACAGCCAGAAATTTTTCCCATCCTCCATCTTGGATTACCCAGAATCCCTACTGACATTTTACGGAACAGTTTGAGGTGGAAAATGAAGTAGAGAGGCATAGAAGTTTAGGGAGGAAATTCCAGAGTTTGTGGTTCAGACAGCTGTAGGCTTGACCATCAGTTGATGGACAATTAATTTTGGGAATGCTCCAAAATGCTAGAACTGGAGAATTGCAGAGATCCCTGGAACTACACGGCTGAAGGACATCATTGAGATTGGGCAAGATTGAAAACAAGGATGTGAATGTTAAATTTGAGAGAGTAAACGTAAGCCAGCAAGTGCAGGGGAGATGGATGAGTCAGACTTGGAGTGAGTTCAGACAAAGGAGCAGAGTTTTGTGAAAGATTTAACTCAGGAGGTCAATCTGGAGTGTGCTGGAATAATCAAAGATATGGACGAAAGTTTCAGCAGCAGATAAACTGAAGCAAAAACTAACTCAGTGTTGTCAGACAACAATAATCTCTTGTTTATAAACTAGTAAATGTTGACAAGAGACAATGAACAACAGGTTAAGCAGTTTAACTTCATTCTTTGAAACAGTTGGGCAGCACGGTGGCTCAGTGGTTAGCACTGCTACCTCACAGCACCAGGGACCCAGATTCAATTCCCATCCTGGACAACTGTCTGTATGGAGTTTGCACATTCTCCCAGTGTCTGCGTGGGTTTCCTCCGGGTGCTCCAGTTTCCTCCCACAATCCAAAGATGTGCAGGTCAGGTGAATTGGCCATGACAAATTGCCCATAGTGTTCGGGGTAAATATAGGGTAGGGGAATGGGTTTGGGTGGGTTATTCCTCAGAGGGTCAGTATGGACCTGTTGGGCCGAAGGGCCTGTTCCCATACCATAGGGAGTCTTAAAAAAATGTATTTCCCATCATTGACTTGAATTGGAAGTCAATTTTCCATAGGTATGGCAGCATCTGTGGAGAAAGAAACACAGTTACTGTTTTGAGTCCAATAAGATTAGTCTTCAGATGAAAGGAGAGTCATATTAGACTCAAAACCTTAACTCTGTTTCTCGCTCCACAGATGTGCCAGACATGTTGAGTTTCTCCAGCAATCTCTGTATTTGTTTCACATAATCAGAATCTGCAGTATTTTGCCTTTATTCAGGTTTATGACAGAGTAATGGAATGAAAATGTTTTTATTCGCTCATAGGATGAAGGTATCATTAGCTGGACCGGTATTTATCGTCCATCCCTAACTGCTCTCGAGTAGGTTGTGGTGAGCTGCCTTATTAAACCACAATTACCCATTTGGAGGAGGTAGACCGACAGCGTCATTAGGATGGGAGTAACTGGATTTTGACCCAGTGACCCTGAAGGATTTGCAATGTAGCTCCAAGTCAGGATGGCAAATGGAGGAGAACTTGTAGGTGGTAGTGTTCCAATGTGATCTTTAGTACTACTCTTAATACCTGTCCTTCCTATTGTAGAATCATAGACTCATACAGAGGAGACCCTTCAGCCCGTTCAGTCACTCCTACCAAAAATACCAATCTATACTCGTCCCAATTTCCAGCACTTGGCTCATTGCCTTGAATGTTATGTCATATCCTTCTTTTGAATCAGCAATCTCTCATTCTAAATCTCTGTGTATGATATGAGGGTAACTGCATTGTGGTGCAGTTGAAGTACCCCTACCTCTAGACCAGGAACCCCTGGTTCAAGTCCCACCTGTTCCAAAGGTGTATAATAACATTTCTAAACAGGTTGATTAGAAAATATCTCTATAACATGAAGATTTGATTTTCTTTTCTAATAACATGTTGAGACAGACATAAATTTCTCTCTCTCTCTCTCCCTTAAGAGAGGACAACCTTCAAACAAATGATTATGACCACTCCATGCAAAACACATTCAACAATAGAATTTACTCCACCTGGGAGTAACATTGATTTACATTAATAAGCTGCAGTTCACTGAATGAAATTAAACTCAAGCTGGAAGGATTTGAGAGGGGTCTTGTCAAAATATAAAGAGAAATTTAGTCAAACTGAAATAATAATTGCTAGAGAAACTCATCAGGTATGGCAGCGTCATACCTGAAAGCAGAGTTAACATTTCAAGTCCAGTGATCCTTCAGAAGAAGAAGCAGGCATTTCAGAAGGTGAAAGTGTGTGGCGCATCTGTTATGTTTGGTGCTGTTGAGAGTATGCCCTGAGTGGGGGAGTAGGCAGTACAGAGGGCATGCACGGTCAGTGGTGTCAGGATTGGGATGGGTGAGAATGAGTGGGGAAGATGTTTCCATGATGAGTGTGGCAGAGCGTGAGCCCAAGTGGGAGGTTGGCACAGGAGCAGAGACAGAGTGAGTGCGGGGTTTAGGAGAGAAGATGGTGGCACTTAGCGTGCCAGAGTGGAGAAGGATGTTGACCTTCTTCTTACATGGCTGGGGAGACCTCCTGATGGATTTAACCTCAGACCAGTCTGGTTATGGACTAGTTTTGTGGTCTCCACCTGCTGGTCCTGGGAGAAGAGGAAGTCTTACATCAGCACTGGACCACACAGCAGGGCCTCCGGGAGTCTGCCCACAAAGCATGGCACCAATTTCCCTTTCTCTGCCACGTGTGCGGCAGATGTCGGGAACCACACAGGGCAGCTCCAGACTGACAGTGTTTGTCCAGATGCAAAGCCGGATGACACCAGAACCAGGAATGTCAATGTTTTGGTGGATAGCTCCTGAGTGATGCGATGTTCTGAGAATGATGTGTGGTAAAATGGAATGGAAATTGAACATGAAGAAAACCATGGGATGGGATAGGTAATTAATGAGGTAGGTTGAGAAGACACTTAGCACACTTGCCTTAAATATTTCGACTTTTGAGCCTCAGAGTTAGGATGTTAAGGTTGTTCAAGACATTGGTGAGGTCTCTTCTGCAATACTGTGTCCAGTTCTGGTCCCCCTGTTATAGGAAAGATATTATTAAACTGGAGAGGGTTCAGAAAAGATTTACCAGGATGTTGCCAGGAATGGGGGGTTTGAGATGCAAACATAGACTGGAAAGACAGGGACTCTTTTCCACTGGTACGTAAGAGGTTGAGGGCTGACTTTATTGAGGTTTATAAAATCATGAGGGACATAGATAAGGTGAATGACAAGTTTTTTTTTCCTAGGGTGGGGGAGCTCAAAACCAGAGGGCGTTATTTCCAAGGTGAGAGGAAAAAGGTTTAAAAAGGACATGAGGGGCAATGTTGATACACCGAGAGTGGCACATGTGTGGAATGAACTGCCAGAGGAAGTGGTAGATGTGCATAAAGTTATGGCATTTAAAAGACATTTGGATAAGTTTGAGTAAGAAAGGTTTGGAGGGATATGGGCCAAGTGCAAGCAGGTGGGACTGGTTACATTTGGGAACATGGTTGGCGTAGACTGGTTGGAACAAAGGGTGTGTTTCTGTGTTGTATGACTCTATGAAACTCATAGTGAGATTCCCTCCAATAATCTCAGTCAAAACAAAGCCATGAGCTTCAACCCAAGACATGGGAGCGACAGGACTGTTGCTGCAAAAATAATTAAATCTCGGGGAAATTGAGACATAATGGTGTCCTCCTTTTAAGGACCCCCCCAGAATAACTGGAGTTATCTCAGCCTATAGTTGTGTATCACAACAAATCGCATCTCCCCGAAAATAGACCCCCTGACCACCCTCCTTTTACAAGGTTGTAATGATTAACTGGTTGTAGATGGTTTGGATTCAGAACAATGGCTTCAAGCGTGAACTTGTGTTCAACTTCTTTCACAAAGATTGCGTGCCCTTCTGTTATTTGCTTTCCAAAAGAATCTTAATATAAAAGTTTTCAAAATATAGAGAGCAAGGACAAGGATTTAAGGGACTTTCCAAAAGATAAACCATTATGAAGAACAGTTTTATTTCCCATTGCACTTAATTGTATTTAAACTCTCACTAGGGTCCATCTGTTCAATGCTGCAGATGCCAAAAACTAGCAGATCTTCCTGTTTTCTTTGAACATGAAGCCGTTTCAAAGATTAAGGACAGCAATTTTAATGCGTCAGGATTTGGACATTGTGCAAAATTAATCTTCTTTCACTAATGTTTAAACAATGGCATGACTTGAGAATATACACTTACGATAACTGTAATTAGGGGATCAGTATAATCAGGAAATAGATAACAAGACAGATAACATAGTATTCTCTCTAGTTCCTATCTTTTTAGCCCTGGAAGGGTTGGCATTCTAACTTAATAAGAGCATTAGCTTTGGTGACTAAAAGTGTGAATATAAAGGATAGCGTCATAGTGCAATATATGATCACTGGCCAGGTATCAGAGTTGCAGTCATAACCACGTTATACCTGGTATATCCACCATCTCTTATACTGGTTAAAAATTCCACTATTCAAGGTGGTGTCCTAGGTCTAGCCATCTTCAGCTGCTTCATTGATGACCTTCCCTCCATCATAAAGTCAGAAATGAGAATGGTCACTAATGACTGCACTATGTTTAATACCATTTGCGACTCCTGAGTTACTGAAGCAGTTTGCATCCATAATCAACAAGACTTGGGCATCATCCAGGCTTGGGTTGATAAATTGCATTTAACACTTGCACCACAGAAGTGCAAGGTAATGACCAGCTCCATCAAAATGAATTGCTTTTGACCGTCAAGATTATCATCACTACTGTCATGCCATCTTGGGGATCACCATTGACTAGAAAACTCAAGTGGACCAGCCATATAATACCATAAAAACAGCTCAAAGGCTGGGAATTCTGCTATAAGTAACACACTTCCTGGCTCCATAAAGTCTGTCCACCATGTACAAGGTGCAATTCCATTTCCCACTTACCTGGATGACTGCAGCTGCAGCAACTCTCAAGATTAGATTACAGTGTGGAAACAGGCCCTTCGGCCCAACAAGTCCACACTGACCCGCCCAAGCGCAACCCACCCCACATTTACCCCTTACCTAACACTATGGGCAATTTAGCATGGCCAATTCACCTTACCTGCACATCTTTGGACTGTGGGAGGAAACCGGAGCACCTGGAGGAAACCCACGCAGACACGGGGAGAACGTACAAACTCCACACAGTCAGTTGCCTGAGGCGGGAATTGAACCCGGGTCTCTGGCTCTGTGAGGCAGCAGTGCTAACCACTGTGCCACTGTGCCACCGTGCTGCCCACTTTGTTTGACACCATCCAGGACAAAGCAGCCCGCTTGATCTGCTACCCACCCACTACCTCCACTTCAATCCCTTCAACACCAACGCACAGTAGCAGCAGTTTGCACTCTCTGTAAATTGCTTTGCAGTCACTAGCTCTTATCCAACCGCATCGACCAAAGCCCATAACCTTTGCCATCGATGGAAACAAGGGCAGCAGATGCAGGAGAACGCCAGCACTTGCAAGTTCCCCTCCAAGATAAACACCAACCTGACTTGGAACTATATCATCATTCCTTCACTGTCGTTGGATCAAAACCCAGGAATTACCCCCTCCAACAACTCTGTGCCTGTTCCTCAAGAAGTGCAGCTGTTCAAGAAGGCAGCTCACCACCACCTCCTCAAGGGCAAAGAATGAAGGGTGATAAATGCCAGCCTAGCCAGCAAGGCCCATATCCCATGAATGAATGAGAAAAAAAAGCCTCCTGAACAAGTTCCTACCTGGGAAACCAGTCATGTTTCCAACCGATACTAAGACACTGCAGTCAGATTCATAGAATCCCTACAGCATGGAAGCAGGCCATTCAGCCCATCAAGTCCACACCAACCCTCCAAAGAGCATCCCACCCAGGTTCCCTATCACACTGCATTTCCCATGGCCAATCCACCTAACCTGCACATCCCTGGACACTATGGGCAATTTAGCATGGCCGATCCACTTCAGCTGCAAATCTTTGGACTGAGGACGGAAACTCCACACAGACAGTCGCCTGAAGATGGAGTCAAACCCAGGACCTTGGCACTGTGAGACAGCAGTGCTAACCACTGAGCCAGCATGCTGCCCAATTAAGGTTAGGGCAAAATTAATCATGAGACCTGCAATGACCAGTGTTTTGTTTAAACTTACCCAGATATATTTCTTGAACTGCAGCAATTATTTTAAGTTACGGTTTAATTTTAGTTAATTGGCCTGCCACTGGAGATGTAAAGTCTGCGACCTACAGTCTGTTGAAACCACTTGGGTACAGAAACATAGGAAGAGCAGTATGCCATTCAGCTCCTCGAGTCTGCCCTGCCAAGCAATGCAATCACCCCATCCCCATAACTCTGTGTGTCATTGATAATCAGAAATTGATCAATCTGTATCTTAAACACATACAAAGATTTAGTTTGCACAGAGTTCCAAAGGTTCACAACCCTCTAACTATCTCTCCTCATCACAGACCTAAATGGCATCTCCTTTAGTTTTAAATTGCGGCTGCTGGTTCAAGACTCCCCAGCCAGAGACAACGTCCTACCTGCAGCTACTCTGTCAATCTCTTTTAAGTATTTTGTAAGTTGCAATGAAATCACTTCTCCCTCTTGAATACTCCAAAACGAACAGGCCCGGTTTTCCCAATCTCTCTTCATAGGACAGGAACAACTCTGGTGAACCTTTGTTGCACTTTCTCAAATAGCAGTAATATCCTTCCTGAGATAAGATTAGATTAGATTACTTACAGTGTGGAAACAGGCCCTTCGGCCCAACAAGTCCACACCGCCCCGCCGAAGCGCAACCCACCCATACCCCTACATCTATCCCTTACCTAACACTACGGGCAATTTAGCATGGCCAATTCACCTGGCCTGCACATCTTTGGAGTGTGGGAGGAAACTGGAGCACCCGGAGGAAACCCACGCAGACACGGGGAGAACGTGCAAACTCCACACAGTCAGTCGCCTGAGGCGGGAACTGAACCCGGGTCTCTGGTGCTGTGAGGCAGCAGTGATAACCACTGTGCCACCGTGCCACCCACAAGATAAGGAGAATAACACTGTGTACAGTACTCCAAATGTGGTCTGACTAAGTTCCTGTACCATTGAAGCTTTGCTGCAGTAATTGAGTAATGGGGGACATCCGTGGACGACGGATATTTGCATCTTCAGAACAGAGAGAAAAATGCCTCTCCTGTGATCTTTAGCTTTATTCGGCGGAGATTTTCTGTTCCTTGACCTCACTTAACACTTTGAAGCCCCCACTGATCCTGCTTCAGTCACAAATCAGTTGCATTCGATACTGCTGCTGGTTTGCACTGATCCGTGGAAGATTTTACATTTGGATTTATGTTAATGAAGCTGCTTGGGAAGTTCGACAAAACTTTATCTGTGTGACAAAACCAATGCAGGGCAAAACCAGTGGACTTTTGGCATCTTCTGTCAATCGAATTTCCAAATAATCACATGATCTCGGTATCTTGCTCCAAGTGCAGGTCGAGGGTTTATTGTTTGCTGTTGCCTTCAATCGTGTGCTGAATCCCTAACTCACTCTGAGAGCAAGTAGCAATCAGAGACCATGTCTTCCACTAATGAGGGGAGACAAAGTTCCACCTGAGGATTGACCTGTAATGCACTTGCTCCTTCCAGGTCGAGAGTGTAGCACAGCAGGTCAGGCAGTATCCGAGGAGCAGGAGAATCGACGTTTCGGGGATAAGCCCTTCATCAGGAATGAAGATTGTGTTTTGGGGCTGAGAGATAATTGGGAGAGGTTGGGGTTGGGGAGAAGATAGCTGGGAAAGTGATATGGATGAAGCTGAGAGAGAAGGAGATAGGTCAGAGGTGGGGTGTGATGGATGGGCCCAGAGGGTGGTGCTGAGTTGGAGGCTAGGGACTGGGATACTGTGGGGAAGGGGAAATGAGGAAGCTGTTGAAATTCACCTTTTATACCGTGTGGTTGCAGGGTCCCAAAGTGGAATATGAGGCGTTCCTCCTCCAGGCATTGGGTGGTAATGGTTTGGTGGTGGAAGAGGCTCAGGACCTGCATGTCCTTGATTGGAGTGGGAGGGGGAGTTGAAGTGTTCAGCCACGGGGCGGTGGGATTGGTGGGTACGGGTGTCCCAGAGATGTTCTCTGAAACAATCCGCAAGAAGGCATCCTGTGTCCCCGATATAGAGAAGGGGCCACACCGGGTGCACCGAATGCAGTAGATGACATTGGTAGAGGTACAGGTGAATTTCTGATGGATGTGGAAGGATCCCTTGGGGCCTTGAACGAAGGTGAGGAGAGTGGTGTGGGCGCAGGTTTTGCACTTCCTGCGGTGGTAGGGAAAGGTGTCTGGAGTGGGGTGTGGGCAGGTGAGGGGTGCAAAGCTGACGAGGGAGTCACGAAGGAAATTGCATTTTCGGAATGCTGATAGGGGTGGGGAGGGAATATATCTCTGGTGGTGGGGTCTGTTTGGAGGTGGGAGAAGTGGCAGAGGTTGCGGAGGTTGGTGGGGTGGAAGGTGAGGACCAGGCAGGTTCTGTCCTTGCAACATCTTCCTCCTTGCTCCTTCCAGTGTATGAGTGAAATGGAATTGGCAGATCACTGGGTGTCCCACTCACTTTTTGCCTTGGAAAACAAAGTGAAAGTTCAGGAAAGGAAGATTTTTAAAGAGTACATTCAATACAAAGCTTAGACCATTCCCAGCCATTCAGTGTTGGTGTGCTTATATCCAAGAGGGAAATCAGTAATGAAGAATTCATTACTATATATTTGATTAAGCCATTTCTACCAATACTGGAAGAAACTGCAGATGTACATGACAGTACAAATATCTGTTTTATCAGACAATTCATGCAAATACTTTCGACCTGATTAATGCGTGAAGCAATACAGAGCAAGTTGTTGATTACACTAGTCATAGATTCTTCCTCCGTTAATATTTTAATGGTAAAATTGTTCCATGTGCAGTAAAAGATGCATGCCATAGATTTATTATTTTCATATACTTTCTGAAAATAATTGAGCAAATAACAAGTGGATATAGATCTCCAGTTATCTATCTTAAACCCTTTCAATTTGTTTTCCCTAAATTAGGTACACTAACATTTTATAAGATGAGCGCTTTAGTTATGTAGACAAGAGTATTACATTTCTTTGACTTATTCTCAACATTTGAATCTACTTTTATTAATGAGGCACTGTGGCCTCAACCATAACATGAATGGTTTTGATATCTAGTTAGGTTCGTGACCAGAATATCAAATGGAAGTTCCTTAAAACTTGGATCCAGAGTTATTTTCCTGAGCCAGTGCTCCTAACACAAAAGTGAAACATTCAGCCCTAACTGGACAAAAGTAACAACAGATTCCTAATCTGCAATTTCTACAAGTAACTCTTTCTTTGTATAGTCAGTATTTTTTCTAACATCCTCAACAGCTATGAATGAGTGTTCACTCCAGGCTCCACGGAGATGCTGGCCAATGATGGAATACTGAATACTTGCCTGGATGCGCAAAACTGCAACATCACTTCAGAATTTCAGCAGTCTCCTGGGCAAAGTAGCCCCCTTTATGAGTAATCCATCCATCACCTTAAAACAACACTTGCTGCAGTGCCAACACACAGTTGCATCACTGCATGCTGTGTACAAAATGCACTCCAGCAACTAATTAAGCATCCTTCAACAGCACCTGCAACCTTTATTATCTAAAGGGACAAGAGCAACAAATGCATAGGAGTACCATCATTTGCAAATTCTCTTCCAAGCCACACGCCTTGCTGACATAGAACTGTATCACTGTTCTTTCAAGACTGCTCCACCATTCAGTATGATCGTGGATGATCGTCCAACTCAACACCCTGCTCCTGTTTTTTTACCACATACCCTTTGATCTTTTCAGCCCCAAGAACTCTTGGTAAAAACCTCTGTCTAACGTCTTCTTGAAAACAGTCAATATTTTGGCCCCAAACTCTTTCTGTGGCAGAGAATTCCACAGGCTCTGCACTCTCTGGGTGAAGGAGTCTCTCCTTATCTCAGTCTGAAATGGCCTACCCTGTATCTTTACATTGTGACCCCCAATTCAGATCTCCTCGATCATACTTCCTGAGTTTACCCTATCTGACTTTGTTAGGACTTTAGAAGTTTCTGTGAGATTCCACCCAAACTCAAGTGAATATAGTCCTAACTGATCCAGTTTCTCTTTATGCATCACACCATCCCAGGACTCAGCAATGATACAGGAAAGTCAACAACATTCTCCATTTCAAACTACTAATCATATGTGACCTCTGCACTTCCTGCTCATTATTCAGCACCCTCCAGTACCTTTCTCCCCACCGTCAAAAGCACAAACAGTGGTGTTAGCTTCTTTCATTACCTTGCCTTTGTCTCAGACCAAGAGAAAACAGCCCAGGTGAGGACGGTCATGTAAGATTGACAGGAGACACAAGGTCCTGAGGGCACAGCTTTACAGTATGGTGAGAAGGAGAAGGAGAAGGAGAAAGTTCTCAGTTGTGAGCGGCACGGTGGCACAGTGGTTAGCACTGCTGCCTCACAACGCCAGAGACCCGGGTTCAATTCCCGCCTCAGGCGACTGACTGTGTGGAGTTTGCACGTTCTCCCCGTATCTGCGTGGGTTTCCTCCGGGTGCTCCGGTTTCCTCCCACAGTCCAAAGATGTGCAGGTCAGGTGAATTGGCCATGCTAAATTGCCCGTAGTGTTAGGTAAGGGGTAGATGTATGGGTGGGTTGCGCTTCGGCGTGGTGGTGTGGACTTGTTGGGCCGAAGGGCCTATTTCCACACTGTAAGTAATCTAATCTAATCTCAGAGAATAGTGAATCTGTTGGATTCATTGTCACAGAGGGCTGTGGAGGCCAGGTCATTGAGTATATTTAAAACCTAGGTAGATAAGTTCTTAATTGGCAAGACAATTAAAGCTTATGGGAAGAAAATGAGAAATTGGGAGGGGGGGGGCGGAGTTGATAAACCTTTCAGCTATGATCAAATTGAAGATCAGACTCAGTGGACTGAACGGCCTAATTTCTGCTCCGATGGTCTTGTGGTCTTATGGTCTTACGTTGCCCACCCCCTTGCCTGATGACTGCCGAGCTACCTGGCTTTATGCCCATACTAAATAGAAGGGCAGGCCTGAAGTACTGAGCTCCTGTAAGGCAGAGGAGACAAAGCACCAAATGGCAAGGCAGCATACAGGTATGTACAAAGTGATGGTGTACTAAGGGAGTGAGTAAGCAACCCTGAGGTGCAGTCTTGTCCAGCTTGTGAGTTGGGAGCCTGTTCCTGTTTGCCAAGTGTCTCTGCAACACCACTGCAATTATTGGTGCTGCTACGCTGCATTGAAGAGGAGAGGAGTACTGTAAATGAATTGGAGATGTGCCATGATGATGCTGTGAGGCTGGTACATGTCTGATGCCAATGACCATCGGCATGAGGTTTAGGTGCCCTGAGACATTGGTGCTGATGTTCAGAATGGAGATTGAAGTGTCCAAGTGGCGAGCTGAAGTCACCATGTACCAGCTCAGACCTGACATCAGTAATCCTCAGTATCTTACTTCTATCCAGCAGGTGTTAGAATGGGAAATTGCATATTAATGAGGTGAGGTCAGGTAGTAATGAGGATAATAATGAGGGATATTCCATGTAGAGAAACCTCTCACCACTCACTAGCGAGAATCTCATCTCAATAGCCAAGAACTGGAAACGCAATCGTTTGGTCTTGACTTCAGTCATCTTCCTGAATTGAACTTCTCACCATTGCCCACATCTTCCAGGATCTGGGAGGATTGTGTCCCAGGATTCCCTGAACATCACAGCATGTCAGTCTGGTCAATTTTATTTATTGGTCAGCCTCAGCTTTTTGTTTCAAATTCATCCAGGGGATGAGGGTATTGCTGGCTAGACCAGCGTTCATTGCCCGTCCTTAATGAAGAGTCAGCCACATTGCTTTGGGTCTAAAGTCATCTGTAGGTCAGACCAAGTAAAGATGGCAGTTTCCTTCCCAAAAGGACATTGTTGGAAAAAAAAGTCTATTTGATTCACCAATCAGCAATGGATTCATGGTCATCACTGGACTCTTAATTTCAGATTTTTATTGAATTTGAATTCCACCACCTGCCATTTCAGGATTCAAACCCAGTTCCGTGGAAACTACCTGGGTCTCTGGATTAACAGCCCAGAGATAATACCACTGGGCCATCACCTCTCAAAGAAATGCACAAAAAGCTGCTATACAAAGATTATGGAACCGGATTTCCTGCATTAACCAAGACCAGATTCTGTTTGTTGCACCGATCTGAGGTGATATTTATTTCTAAGGTTTATCACTGTTTAAATACAGAAGATTTAGTACTTATCGTACACGGTCGTCACTTGCACGATTCTAAAAGTGCACCAATGCTTTTAAAAAGAGCTTCCTAGGAGATAGGCAAGCACTCTTGCCTCCCATCACCAGAGCAACAACAGCCTAACAAGGCACATAGTTAAACCTACTCAAAAGTTGTGGAGTGTGCCCGAATATCAATCAGAAATTCCACAGAAGGTTTCTCCCCAGTGCCTCACGATGGAAATATCATGGTGAGTCAGTGGGTGTCTTCAACATTTATTTCCCATCCTTAATTGTCCTTAGCAAGATGGTGTGGAGCTTTCACAACCACTGCAGTTACCACAGTCGACACTATGTTTGTTTTGCAGAGGAACCTGGAGGTGATGGCGGTCCCACACACTTAACAACCATCTCCTGCCTGTGTGACGGTTGTGTCTTTTGGAGGTACTGGTGAAACAGCCAAGCCATCAATGGTGGATGTTGGGTGAAATAGAATCAAACTTGACCATGGAAGCCCTTATGGTACATAATCACCTCACAAAATTCTCCCATGAATCCTGGTCCCTTGCTTGAGACACCTAACAACTATTGACAACTGTGGAACTCTCTCATGGTGAGGGAGTACAGAGACGCTGTAAAACAAAACAGGAGAAAAGACGGGAATTTAAATTAACAGTTTCAGAAATATATTGACATAGCCTATAAGTTTAATCTCATTGCGTTGATGTATATTTTTAGGAAAACACATCACAAGAAGAACTATTTATACGCTCAAGGGTGAGAAACAATAGTCATGTCCTGGACCAATGCCAGACCAAAAACTCCCTTATAAAGGTAATCTGCCCCTTTCGAGTGTGACAGGAAGCGATCCCTCATTATTGGGTTTCGCAGTTACCTTGATAAAAGTTTCTTTATAGAAGTGAGTACAATATGTGACATTGGAGACAGGAAATGGCCTAGGTTTTCTCAGTCAATGTCACAGTAATAATAGTCATTCTCTGCAGCAAGGAATTACATTACACTAAGGAAAATAAGCTAAGGGAACAGATGGTCCCATCTTATAAATGTCAGTATCATAAGTTCATCAGCTATAGGAGCATAATTAGACCATTCGGTCCATCGAGTTTGCTCCACCATTCGATGATGGCTGATATGCTCCTCACTCCCATTTTCCTGCTTTCTCCCCATATTCCTTCAACCTATTACCAAGTAAAAATCTGTCTAACTCCTCCTTAAATTTACTCACTGTCCCAGCATCCACTGTACTTTGAGGTAATAAATTCCACAGATTCACAACCCTTTGGGGAAAGTAATTTCTCCTCAACTCTGTTTTAAATTTGCTACCCTTTATTGTAAGACTGACCTCTTGTCCTAGAATGCCCCACAAGAGGAAGCATCAGCTGCACATCTATTTTATCCACACTTTTTATCATCTTGAATACCTCAATTTGAAATCCCTCATTCTTCGAAGTTCCAGAGAGTATAGGGCTAAACAGTTCAGTCTCTCTCTTCATACAACAACCCCTCATCTCTGGTGTCAATCTAGCGAATCTCCTGTGAACTATCTCCAATGCAACTATGTCTTTCCTCAAATAAGGGTACCAAATCTATACACAATACTCCAGGTGCAACCTTGTCTAGTTGCATCAATACTTCCTTACCTTTATATTCTATTGCTTTAACTGTAAAAGCCAACATTCCATTCGCTTTCTTTATTATCTGCTAGTTTCCTGTGACCCATGAACAAGTACACCTAGATCCCTTTGCACCAGCGCACTACAAAGTCTCTCCCCATTAAGATAATTGGTTGCCTTCGCATTTTTTTGATCCAAATTTATGACCTCGCACTTACCAACATTAAACTGCATCTGCCACATTTTAGTCCATTCTCTGAACCTGTCTATATCCATTTGTAAGGCTCTTATTTCCTCATTGCAATTTAGTGTCCCACCTATTTTTGTGTTGCCTGCAAATTTAGCCATAGAGCCTTCTAACCCTGTATCCAAGTCGTTAATGTAGACTGTTAATAGCTGGGGTACAAGGACCAAACCCTGTCGCACTCCCACTGGTTACATCTTGGAATCCAGAAAGAAACCCATTTATCCCGACTCTCTGTCTTCTGTCCATCAGCCAGTCATCTATCCGAGCTAATAAATTGTCCCTAATTCCATATGATTCCAACCTTGTGAATCAACCTTTTGTGTAGCACCTTATCAAAATGTTTCTGGAAGTCCAGATAAATTACATCTACAGCATCCCCATTATCCACTTTGCTTGTTACCTCTTTGAAGAACTCCAGCAAATTAGTCAAACATGATTTGCCCTTCATAAAACCATGCTGACTCTGATGGATAATGTTTTGACTTTCCAAATGTCCTGATATTTCTTCGTTGATAATTGATTCTAACACTGTCCCAACAACAGATGTTAAACTAACTGGTCTGTAATTTCCCACATATTGCCTCACTCACTTATTGAATAAGGGTATTACATTAGCACTTTTCCAATCCACTGGAACCTTTCCCACATCCAGGGAATTTTGGGATATTGTTACCAATTGCATTAGTTGTCATAGAGTCATAGAATCATAAAGACATAGACAATAGACAATAGGTGCAAGAGTAGGCCATTCTGCCCTTCGAGCCTGCACCACCATTCATTATGATCATGGCTGATGTACAGCATGGAAACAGACCCCTTGGTCCAACTCATCCACGCTGACCAGATATCCTAAATTAATCTAGTCCCATTTGCCAGCATTTGGCTCATATCCCTCAAAACCCTTCCTATTCATGTACCTGTCCAGATGTCTTTTAAATGCTATCGTTGTACCAGCCTCCACCACTTCCTCCGACAGCTCGTTCCATACATGTACCACCCTCTGTATGAAAAAGTTGTCCCTTAGGTCCCTTTTTAATCTTTCCCCTCTCACCCTAAACCTATGCCCTCTAGTTCTGGTGTTCCCCAACCCAGGGAAAAGACCTTTATCTATTTACCTTTTCCATGCCCCTCTATAAAGTTACCCCTCAGCCTCTGATGCTCCAGGGAAAACAGCCCCAGCCTGTTAAGCCTCTCCCTACAGCTCAAACCCTTCAACCCTGGCAACATTCTTGTAAATCTTTTTGGAACCCTTTTTCAAGTTTCCCAACATCCTTCCTGTAAGAGGGAGACCAGAATTGCACACAATATTCCAAAAGTGGCCTTACCAATGTCCTGTCACTCGCAATACGACCTCCCAACTCCTCTACTCAATGCTCTGACCAATAAAGGAAAACATGCCGACGCCTTCTTCACTATTTACCTGCAACTGCACTTTCAAGGAACTATGAGCCTGCACTCCAAGGTGTTTTTCTTCAGCAAAACTCACCACGGTTGCTTAGTGGTTAGCACTGCTGCCTCACAGCACCAGGGACCCAGGTTCAATTCCAGCCTTGGACGACTGTCTGTGTGGAGTTTGCATGTTCTCCCCGTGTCTGCGTGGGTTTCCTTTGGGTGCTCCGGTTTCCTCCCACAGTCCAAAGACGTGCAAGTCAGGTGAATTGGCCATTCTAAGTTGCCCATAGCATTAGTCAGAGGGAAATGGGTCTGGGTGGGTTACTCTTCGGAAGGTCGGTATGGACTTGTTGGGCCGAAGTGCCTGTTTCCACACTGTAGGTAATCTAATCTTTTAATCAAAGATTATTCCAGATAAGTATTTTAGCTTTTTAGATGGATTTCCATTTGGCCCATTATCTAACTGCTAAAGAATTACTTGGTGCTCTTTTAATTCTAAAAATCACTTTTAATTCAATCTTGGGTTGTGGACATTTGATTGCTTGGCCAGCAGTTATTGTCCGTCTCTATTTTCCCCAGAGAAATTGGTTTCTTTTGTACCACTGTATGCCTTGGAACCTAAGTACACCTTCCCGTGTTGGATTCAATCTCCATCACCAATCATTGCAATAAGGCAACAGAATGCAGATCCAGTCTGCAAAGGACTGGTTTAGAGTTAACAGTGGGAAGTTTATCATACAAAAGGTGGCTTGTTTATGGCATGGACATCTAGATAGAATTGTGAAAGTGAAAACTGAAGAATCATTTAGATGTATTGCAGGATATCTTTTGTAAGGTGAACTAAGAAAGATTGGTTGACATTCCTCATCCATTGTTACCTTTTGATGTCATCTACATACTGCTCTATTTAATTATCCTCCAAAGGAGCCAAAATCTGGAGACTACAACAAGGAGAATCGAGAGCAATACATGGCAAGAGCATGATATGGAGTACTTTGTATCATAATGGGGTATTTTAGTCATCTGACAAAATATCCATCTATAGAATCATATTGAGAAATAGCAACTAAACCTAGAAGTTATTGGTTTATGATATTAGTGACACATGTTTAATGTACTCAATATGCCTTTCTTCAATCTATTGTTCTAACTGAGACATTAACTCGTGCAAAACAAATAGGCTCATGCCTACTTTTAAACAGAGAATGCATCAATCCAAATGAAAGGTTGTGGTGGTGTGTTATATATCAGTTATGGAGTCTGAACTGATGTGACAATATGCTTAACATATACAAAGCCAGGGTAGTAAGGGTAGAGTCTCCAACTTTCTTTCCATCATATGGTTGACCAGGAATCGGGTCCACTCTTAGCATCTATTATTGATGTGTCTTGGCAGGATTTGCAGATTGATGAGTAGTCAGTTTGGCTAACAAATGAATGCACTTCCCTTAGCCATCAAGACTTCGAATAGGTTTAATCCTGGGATTATGGGACACTAGCCATTGCGCTAGAAGACCTTTCATGTTAAGATTGTACAGGGAACCTGTTAAACAGCAATAAACCTACCAGCCTAAAAAAAAGACTGGATAGGCAATATTAATTGCCCAATATTTGAGTGTTCAATTATGTATTCAGTTAAGAGAATCAACAAGGTTTTACTTCTGCTGATACATTTCTGGGAAGACTAATACTGTGATTGTTGAGTTCAGAAGTGCTTGTTTGTAATGTATGTTTATATAAATAAAAGCTTACAAAGTATGTAAAGATTGGCTCTGGGTCATTCCTCACCACTTATTGTTTCTGAATAAACTGATAATGCCAGTTATCTTGTGAGATATGTGTATTCCTCTGAGATTAATGTGTAATGAATACAAGAACATTGTTAAACAGGTTATTGTGACCATTAGTTGGCAAACATGTGCCAAGAAGTTAATTTCTGCCATTATTCAATGTTTTGGTGTGGTACAGATCACCTGGGGAATTCACATTGTTATGGAAATATTAAATTCTACATGGATGTTGTACTCTGGAACAGTGAAGGATTCCTTCCATCACATGGCTAATCAAGTGTCTCACCTAGTCTTAGCACCTACCCTGATTCTTACATGCAGCACAAAAAAGGTCCAAAGAAAATTTAAAGCAACCCTTCAAAGAAATGCAAAAGTTAAATCTTGTTAAAGATAAATCCTGATAACATTGAGCAGAGCTGAGTTGAGGGGTTTACTAATGTTGGTAAAAACATCAAGCTGAGCTTCTGACCACACACCCTCTCCATTGCCAAGTCGGCCACTCTCTCCCCTAATCAGTGGCTCCCCTCTGCTCCCAGTCATAAATTAGCAAAGCATTCCTAGACTCTGGGAAATCTGGACAAACATTATTTTCACATTTCACACCTGTCCTTATATCCCCTTATGTGATTCATTTTGAAATGTCCATGATAATGCGCTTGTGAAGCACTTTGGGATCTTTTGCAATGGTAAAGGTTTGATTATTTGTAGAAGTTGTAGAGTCATACAGCACAAAAACAGAGCCTTTGGTCCAACCAGTCCATGTTGACCATAATCCCAAACTAAACCAGTTCCACCTGCCTGCACTTGGCCCATATCCCTTCAAACATTTCTTATTCACATACTTATTAAAATGGCTTTTAAATGTTGTAACTGTATCCACATCCACCATATCCTCTGGAAATTCATTCCACACATGAACCACTCTTGTGTAAAAAAGTTGCCCTGCATGTCTTTTTCAAATCTTTCTGTCTCACCTTAAAAATATGCATCCCCTAGTCTTGAAATTCCCACCCGAGGTAAAAGCCACCTTCCATTCACCTTCTCTATACCTCTCATGATTTTGCAAACCTCATAAGGTCAACTGTCAGCTTCCTATGCTCCAGTGGAATAAGTCCCAGTCTATCCAGCCTCTCCTTATAACTCAAATCCTCCATTCCCGGCAACATCCTGGTAAATCTCTTCTGAACCCTCTCCAGCTTAATAATATCTATCCTATAACAGGGTGACCAGAACTGGACACGGTACTCCAGAAGAGGCCTCACCAATGTCCTGAACAACCTCAACATGATGTCCTAACTCCCATACTCAAAAGTCTAAGCAATGAATGCAAGCGTGCTAACTGCCTTCTTAACCACCCCAACTATATGTGACACAAACTTCAAAGATTTATGTAGCTGAACAACTTAGTCTTTCTATTCTACAACACTAAACAAGATGTTATTTTTAATTGTACAAGTTCTGCCCTTGTTTGCTTTACTAAAATGCAACAACTTACATTTATCCAATTTAAACTCCATCTGCCACTCTTCAGTCCATTGACCTAATTGATCAATACCCCTTTGTAATCTGAGGTAACCTCCTTCACTGTCCACTACACCATCAATTTTGGTGCCATCTACAAACTTACTAGCCATGCGTTCTATATTCTCATCTAAATTATTTTTATAAATGACAAACAAAAATGGACCCAGCACCAATCCCTGTGGAACACAGCTGGTCACAAGTCTTCAGTCCGAGAAATAACCGAGTGCTGTTGTTTTTGTTAATGAAAATGCTTTGGGAATATCGTGGAATCCCGCTAACATCATTTTAATATCTCCAATTTCTCTGCTATTATGTTCTTCAATTGCAGAAACCTGGTGGCAATAACATCAATCCTATTCAATGGTTACAGTTCCTTTTAGGCATCTGGCCAAATGTCAATTCCAAAGCCAGCACCACACAAAACAAAAGTTGCCTTTTTGTTCATATAACTTAAAGCACAGATGTACTGGAAACTCGAAAAGTCTCAATTGATGAGATAAGGATAAAGTTGGCAATGCCTTCTACATGCCATTCAGTACTTTCAATGGCTGTGATGCCTGAAGCTGTTTTGTTATAAGGTACAGACTCTATTGATACAATAGCATTACTCGTGAAGGTGTACGGAACTGGCAGAAGTGTTCAATTATCGAGATCTGTAGATATGTGTAACATTTCTCATTACCATCATCGTTCCACACACAAGAATGTAGATCAGGTAATGTTTGTGTTTGGGCATGAGGCCCTGTCCACATATAATTTGGTCCCAGAGTTCTCTCCCATCCCAAAAGCCCAAATGTCTTTACTAAACTATTTTAAAAAGGATCTACCTTCCATTCTTTTAGTGCTATATCTTCAAAATAATTGCCCAATCCAAATTACCCAGAGGGCAGTTAAGAGTCAACCACATTGCTGTGGGTCTGGAGTCACATGTAGGCCTGACCAGTTAAGAATGGCAGATTTCCTTCTCTAAAGGATATGAGTGAACCAGGTGGGTTTTTCAAGCAATTGACAATGGATTCATGGCCTCCATTAGACTCTTAGTTCCAGATACTTTTTAAATTCAACATCCCCCGTCTGCCATGGTGGGACTTAAGCTTGGAACTCCCAGAACATTAGCTGGATTTCTGGAATAGCAGTCCAGTGATAATATTGTTTCCATCCTAATCATTGAACGCACCAGTTAAACTTCTTGCACACTTTAGCTTTTACAGATTAGCAGTTAAATTGCTGTGGAAAAATCAAAACAATCTTCCTTTTTTCTATTCTCTGGAAAACGTTGCAGCCATTTGGAATGACCAAATATACCAGCCACATCATACCCAATACTTTATAGACACACAACCTTCTGCCGATAATTTGTAGACAGTGGAACAACAAGAAAAAGAAATGTGTTGATAGTTATTGCACACTCAACCAATCCAAACAACTATATAATTGTTTAGTTATTATATCTTCATGTCTTGCCCTGAGTATACTGCATGTTTGTTTGTTAAATTATTCCCTCATTACCACCTTCTCCAAATAGTTTTCACCTTCCCCTTTATCAAACCCTCCCTTATTTCTAAGATATCCCTTTTCCAAACTGTGCAGCTCCTTCCTTATATGTCATCTGCACCTGAAGTACCACACCATTCAAGGGGTGGTGATGGCTGAGTGGTATTACTGCTGGATGGTCAATCTGGAGACCCAATTTCGGGATCTGGGTATGAATCCCACCATGGTGGTATTTGAATTAGTTTTTCAAAAAATCTGCAATTAAGAGTCTACTGATGACCATGATTTGATTGTAGGGGATAAACCCATCTGGGATTCACTAATGGGAGGAATCTGTTATCCTTTCCTGATCTGGCCGACAGACTCACAGCAAAATGTGGTGGACTCTTCACTACTTTCTGGACCATTAGGGATGGTCAATAAATGCTGCCCTCATCCCATGAATAAATAAACTCCATTCCGTTAATCGCTTCAAGCTGAACGTATCTATACTCCGCAACAGGCCTTACCTGATGTTTCTCACATCTGTGTCAGATATTGGACATGTATTGGACATGTAGTGCTATGTAACACAGCTTTACAGAACCCTACAGCATGCGCAGAGGCCATTTGGCCCATCTTGCTAATACTGGCTCTTTCAAAGATATTCAATTAATTCCACATCCCTGCCTCATTCCCCAGCGTGCGTTGGACCCTTTTCAAGTGTTTACCTAGCTTCCTTTTAGGTAGTTAAAAATCACACAACACCAGGTTATAGTCCAACTGGTTTATTTGGAAGCACTAGCTTTTGGAGCATTGCTCCTTCATCAGGCGATTGTCCTTCCAAAGGTTGTGCTTCCAAATAAACCTGTTGGACTATAACCTGGTGTTGTGTGACTTTTAGCTTTGTATACCCCAGTCCAACACCAGCTCCTCCAAACCAAATCCTTTTAGATAGTGACAATTGAACCTGCTTCCACCATTGTTTCAGGGAGTACATTCCAGAACAAAACTTTCTATGTGAAAATGGATTTGCATAATCTCTCCTCCAGCTCTTTTGCAAATTACCTTAAGCATGTGTTCTCTGGTTATCATCCGCACTGCCAGTGTTGAAAAAAAAACTGTCCTTATTTATTCTATCAAAATCCTTCACAGTTTTGAATGGCAATATTTCATTATTATGTAAGGTCTAAAGGATAAAATTAAATCTCTGTCTCATCTTTTCTACTCTATAAAAATAAGACTCTGGTTTCTCAATGCAGCTGAAGCCCCTCATGTCTGATATCATTAGAATGTATTAGAATGCCAATGATTACAAGAAGTGATGTGTTAAGCACCAGAGGACTAATAATTCAGAATCTCCACCCAACATAATCCAAGAAGCAAGGATGAGAAAATGAAGGAAACAGCATGTCAAGTGAGTTATAAAATTGTGAGATATATTGTTTATCTGAACAATAACATTTAACATGTTTTAACAGAACAGTGCTGTTATTTAATTTACTCTTTATAAATTAAAGAAGCTTGTTTTGTTCTTTACAAAACACATAATAAAATGGGTCATGTTTCTTCAGAATATCTGTGCATGTAGCACAACCTAGTGGTTAAATTAAATTGTATTTTAAATACTCCAGGACAGACACCAGGGGTCATCAATGTGGGAAAGAGTGAAACTAGTACGTTGTTCCAGAAATGAATGAGACACATATCTTGAATATATGGATGTAAATCAGGCAGGCTGATACTAATGGACAAGTAACCAACATATTCATATTCAAAGTTAGTTGTTACATAATGGATAGCCTGTACCATCTGAGTAGGGGGATTGTGGATTCAGGTTCCTCTCTTCAGGGCTTCCTGAAGCAAGGTCTGGGGAGGACACAAGCTAAAATTTTGGGGAAGCAAACTCTGAGACAGCAAAGGCGTCTGGATGGATATATGAATAGGGAGGGTTTGGATATGGGCCAGGTACTGGCAGGTGGGACTAGATTGGATTGGGATATCTGGTCGGCATGGACAAGTTGAAGGATCTGTTTCCGTGCTGTACATCTCTATGACTCTCTGACATAGATTTTAGAGAAGGGGCAGGAGGGGATTTGAGGAAAACCTTTTCACCCAGAGGCTGAGAATCTAGAACTCACCGTCTGCAGGGATGGCAGACCCAGAAACTCTTGTCACATTTAAGAAGTATTCAGATGTTGTTTTTGATAGGTGCCGACTCGATGGGCCTTTTTCTGTGCTGTAGACCTTTATGACTGTGTGAGCTCTCCTTTGTATCTTGCACTTACAAATGCAATGTCTACTACCTCAGTAGGAAACTTCCACATGTTAAACCCTCCATCACCTCTTGAGAACAGTTCAGAGGCCACAGAGGAAGTGTCAGTGAGGCTATTTCCTTCACCCCATCAGCCCTTTCCACCCCATTCAGCTCCAAGATCGTGGCAGGTAGGACATTTGAACCACAGCTCATCCACTCTGTTCCTTATCTTTCTTTCACTCAGTTTTTTTAATCTCTCTTGTCTTTTGTGTCTCCTCTTCTCTCTTCTCAGCCTCCTAGCCTCAGAACTCCCAGCCTCCGACCTCGGAATTCCTGGCCTTTGACCTTGCAGCCTCTGAACTCCCAGTCTCTGACCTCAGAACTCCTGGTCTCTAACCTTGCGGCTCTGAAATTCCAGTCTCTGACCTTGTGGTGTCTGAACTCTCAGCCTCCAACCTCAGAATTCTCAGCCTCTGACCTCACGGCCTCGAAACTCTGGCCTCCACACAGACCTGACGAGGCATCCTTCGGCCTTAGTGTGACCTCAGCGTGCACTCTCAATTTCGTGGTGTGATCTCCCAGTCTCATAAACCCTGAGGTGATGGTCTAGAGACAAGATCCATTCCAAATGGGAGGCTCGGTACCAGCGTGGACTGAGTTGGAAGACAGTTGCACTGAACTATTTTATCACCATTTTATGAGTTATCCCTAAAATCTGCAATGGCAGGCTTTATACTTTTCTGTTTTTCTAAGAACGATAACTGAAGAAGCTGTACATAGGGACCTAGTACCTAAGATCGTGCCATAAGCGGCGACTTATACACTAATAAAACTCATTCTAATGCGAATTCTATAGTGACACCTCAGTGGAAACTTTAGCTAGAGAATTGGAAGCATTAGCTGATGAGCACATCACTGTGATGGCCCAGGACATCAGTCAGGGAGCATATCCCAGGCATGAGAGCACCCTCTGGTGGTGACAGTCACTTTGTGCACTTGTACACACTGATACGTGAGCACCAGGCAGGAGTATTGGAGGCAATGGCCCTAATTGGGCCTGCAGCACTGATGCCTCTGTTCCTCTGTACTCCAGATTACCTCTTCCTAAAAATGGAGACTCAGCTGCCATAAGCCTGCAATTGTGTGGCTGCCTTCATGGACAGAATGACATCTGCCATGAAGAGCGAGGTCAAGCAGAGGGATATGTACACAGCCACCCCCCATTTCATCACCCCAGTAGCTGGTCTGCTGCAACAATGGCTCAGTTACTGGTGTTCCTGCCTCTGAGTTAGAAGATTAAAGCAGAAATTTAAGCACTAAAATCTCAGCTGACTCTTCCATCAGAGTGTTGCACTGTTGGCGATGTTGTCTTTCAGGTGAAGTGTCAAACTGAAGCCCTGTCAAGTGACTATGGAATATCCTGTGAACTTATTTTGAAGCAGAATGTGTGTTCTCTCCAGAGTCCAAACTAATACTTAATACTCAACCAGCTAAAGCAAATTATCTGGTCACTTTCTCATTGCTACTTGTGGAACAATTACTGTGCTCAAATTAGCTACTGCATTTTCTACATTACATCGGTGATTACATTTCAAAAGTACATCAGTGCTTTGAGATGTCCTGAGGTTGTGAAAGATGTATAAAAATGCATGTCCTCTGAATATGCACTGGGAGATTAGTGAAAGCACAGCAACAAATTCAACAACTGCTGTACCTGCAGCTTACAATGGTTCAAGGAGATTTGATTAAATACCGATAATGTACCCTAGCTAAGAGGGAGCCGATAGATTGAAGAATTTAGTCAGGCAGCCTCATCTTTCAATCAGTACATCTAAGCTCTGTTACTTGGTACAGTACACACAAGCATCCATTATTGCTTAATTATAACAGGAGAAGACATAGAATGTAATAAAAATTATTAAAGTGATAAATGATACCATTAAAATATTCATTATACGCAATGTACTCCATTCACATCACCGTCTATTCAGTTAATAAAAGTGTCCTAACATCGTTTAGTGCAAAGCCGGATTGATCACATTTGTCTTTTTGATGCAGTCCTTAACACTGCCTTGAGGTAAAAGCTTCTCTGGAGAACTGTAGCGTTTGAGGTCACCTTATTAAAAAGAACAAAGTTATGTTCCTTCAGTAATTACATTAAGGGCATCCCTGGTAGTTTAATGCAACATTTGCCAGTCCTTTCAAATGCTTTTAATAGTAGTTTTAGATCTTTTTGAAGACCAGCTCAGCAGCATAATGAAGAACAATGCAGTCTAGCAGAGCAGAGCACAGAATGATTACTCAGTTCTAACGTGGTCTTTTTAGTCAAGAGAGGTGATTCAGGGCCCTATTTTGCATTCAACATTCAATGGCATCAATACCACCGAATGTGCCCACTATCAACATCCTGACTGCTACCATTGACCATAAACTTAACTGCCAGCCATATAAATACACAAGAAGGTCAGAGGCTGGGAATCCTGTAGTGAATAACTTAACTCTAACTTCCGAAAGCCTATCTGTCAGGAGTGTGGTGGAGGATGTTAGGATGTGTGTAGTTCTTTCAATCAAAATCCTACACACCATTCAAAATGAAAAAAGCCTGCTTAATGAGCACTCTGTCCACCACCATAAACGTTCAGTGCCTACACCACCAGGACACTGGGGAAAAGGCATATCAATCAAGTGAGACCTGAGGGCTGGAATCATAGAGTAAAACCTTCATTCCATTTATTAACCCAAGTCACTCCTTCATGTAATTTTTGGAAAGAGGTAACCTGGATTACAGCAGAACAGAGGTATCAGTGCCTCAAGTTTGGATCTAGGGAATTCGAAATCTGGAGTTCAGTGAGTTTCAGACAGTGAGGACAAATTCAAATATATCACCAATAAACCTATAGACATTTTAAAATTCATTGGGCATCGCTGGCTGGGCCAGCATTTATTGCCTATCCCTAGTTGCCCTTGAGAAGGTGGTAGGGGTGAGCTGCCATCTTGAACCACTTCTGGCCACCTGCTGTGAGTTGACCCACAATGTAGTTAAGGAGGGAATTCCAGGATATTGACCCAGCGACAGGCAAGGACAGTGAGTGACTTGGAGGGAAACTTGAATGTGCTGGTGTACCCATATATCTACTTCCATTATCCTTCTGAGATGGAAGTGGTCATGGGTTTGGAAGGTACTATCTGAGGATCTTTGATGAGTATCTGCAGTGCATCTTGTAGATAGTACACACTGCTGCGACTGAGCGTCAGTAGTGGAGGGAGTGAATGTAGTGCCAATCAAGGAGGCTGTTGGTAGTGTTAAGCTTCTTGAGTGTTGTTGGGATTGGGCTCATTCAGGCAAGTGGGGAGTATTCCATCACATTCCTGACTTGTGCCTTGGCAAAGCTACATGTTATCACTGTGTGGAGCTAACATTCAAGGAGTTGTTATTTTAAATCATTGAGCTGAACCATAACACGCATATATGCATTTCGGAAGGGAAAATAAACATTTTTGAAGATCATCAAAACACTTAAAAAACACAATGGTTGTACAGAAACTAATTTGGTAACAAATGCTGAAAGAAGTATTTGAAGATTTATAAAGAGAATAGCCTTTCAGATTTTGAAAGGCATTTTGAAGCAGTGAGCATTAACTAAACAAGAATCAGGCAAGGTAAACTGAATCTGGAGAGGGTAATTGTCAAAATAGTGGTATTTTGCTGTTTTCAAAGTGAAATATGAACATTTCATAGAGTCCTACAGCACAGAAACAACTCATCCGCACCAACCAGACATCCCAATGTGACCGAATCCCATTTGCCAGCATTTTGCTGCTCCTTACAAGTTAAAAATGGGCATTGAACCTCTCAATGATGTTAGAGTTAGCAACAATGACCCTTAAAAACGGCCACTGCTGGCCATCATTCATGCAAATTTGATGTGTGCTGTGGGAGGTCATAGAGTCATAGAGTCATAGAGATGTACAACCATGGAAACAGCCCCGTCGGTCCAACCCATCCACGCCGACCAGATATCCCAACCCGATCTAGTCCCACCTGCCAGCACCAGGCCATATCCCTCCAAACCCTTCCTATTCATATACCCATTACCTTCTAAATGTTGCAATTGTACCAGCCTCCACCACATCCTCTGGCAGCTCATTCCATACACGTACCATCCTCTACGTGAAAAAGTTGCCCCTTAGGTCTCTTTTATATCTTCCCCCTCTCACCCTAAACCTATGCCCTCTAGTTCTGGACTCCCCTACCTCAGGGAAAAGACTTTGTCTATTTATCCTATCCGTGCCCCTCATAATTTTATAACCTACTATAAGGTCACCCCTCAGCCTCTGACGCTCCAGGGAAAACAGCCCCAGCCTATTCAGCCTCTCCCTATAGCTCAAATCCTGCAACCCTGGCAACATCCTTGTAATCTCTTCTGAACCCTTTCAAGTTTTGCAACATCTTTCCGATAGGAAGGAGACCAGAATTGCACACAATATTCCAGCAGTGGTCTAGGTGTTTTACTACCTGTCATCTAAGTGTAAGTGAGTGTGATAAATGCAATGAGAAGTTAAATGATTGACGTGGGTGCACATGTTGAGGCAGAAGCTGAATGTACAATGGAGATATAGTCCTCGTTATCAGGGCGCAGCATATCATATCAGTTTCCTGATGAAGGGCTTTTGCCTGAAAAATCGATTTTCCTGCTCCTCGGATGCTGCCTGACCTGCTGTGCTTTTCCAACATCACCCTAATTTAATCCCCGCAGCATATCATAGTCATAGAGTCATAGAGATGTACAGCACAGAAACAGACCCTTTGGTCCAACTTGACCATGGACCAGATATCCTAATCTAATCTATTCCCAGCTGCCAGTATGCAGCCCATATCCCTCCAATCCGTTCCTATTCATATGCCCATCCAGATGCCTTTTAAATGTTGTAATTGTACCAGCCTCCACCACTTCCTCTGGCAGCTCATTCCATACACGCACCACCCCCTGTATGAAGAAGTTCCCCCTTAGGTCCCTTTTATATCTTCCCCCACTCACCCTAAACCTATGCCCTTTGGGCTCCCCCACTCCAGGGAAAAGACTTTGTCTATTTATCCTATCCATGCCTCTCATGATTTTATAAACCTCTGTAAGGTCACCCATCAGCCTCCGATGCTCCGGGGAAAACAGCCCTAGTCTACTCAGCCTCTCCCTATAGCTCAAATCCTCCAACCCTGGCAACATCTTTGTAAACCTTTTCTCACTCTGTGGAGAAGTTTAAAAACATCTTCAGCTCCTTGCGTTCTCAATGTAGGTCTGCTTCCTTCCAGGAAGGGATGGGTAACCTGTGTGGGATCTCTCAGTCATGCTCCCGTAGGTACATCAAGACAGTGACCGATACCATCTGTGCACAATCGGTCATTTCAATCCTCCAAGATGAGGTCAGTGGTGTAATCCAGGCGATTGGAATCAGATGTGTAGTTGCATCCTTGGGTGCAACTGTAATTGACTGCGCACATATGGCACCGTGAGGGCCGAACATCAATGCTGCAGGATTCAGTAACTGAAAGGGGATCCATTCCATTAGTGTGCAGTGATCAGTTACCACTTCCTGGACTTGTGTGCCCTCTACCCTGGCAGTGCCATTATTCCTACATCCTGGAGCACTCTCATGTAACTTGGTGCATTGGAGGGTACGTGGGTGCCTACTACAATGGTTACTGGGAGACAAAGGCTCCCCACAGTGATCCAAGGCTCATGAGAACATCATGCACCTTCTGTCTGATATGGACCACAGGAATAATGCCTTAACCAGGTGGACCAGACAATGGGACTCCTGAAGGTGCAATCCTGCTGATGGAGGGAGGATCCCTCCAGGAGAGTCCAGACAGAGTGTGCAACATCATCCTAGCATGCTGTGCAGTGCCCAACGAGCAGGCAATGAGACAATGTGGTAAATACAGAGGAATTGGGGGAAGAGGAACTGTCTTCCAAGGAGGAGGAGGAGGAAGACACAGGGACGATGGAACTCTCCTGGTCAAGGACAGAGCTCCACTGTGTCGGCGCTATAAGGCAGACAGCACCTCACTGAGACCTGCATCTAAGCTGGGGCTGTTTTCCCCAGAGTGTCAGAGCGGTGACCTGATAAAGGTTTATAAAATTATAAGGGGCATGGATAGGATAAATAGACAAGGTATTTTCCCTGGGGTTGGGGAGTACAAGTTAGAGGGCATAGATTTAAGGTGAGAAGGGAAAGATTTAAAAGGGACCTGAGGGGCAACTTTTTCACACAGAGGGTGGTACTTGTATGAAATGAGCTGCCAGAGGAAGTGGTGGAGGCTAGTACAATTACAGTATTTAAAAGGCATCTGAATGGGCATATGAATAGGAAGGGTTTCAAAGGATATTAGGTAAATGCTGGCAAATAGGACTGGATTAGGTTAGGCTATCTGGTTGGAATGGACGAGTTGGACTGAAGGGTTTGTTTCCATGCTGTACATCTTAACAACTCTGTGACTGCAAGAGTGTTAGGTGCAGCAGGACCACAACAGACTATAGGTTAGTCATTGGTCATCATGCCAGAACTTGGTTTTCATTATCGAGGAGAACATCAGCCTCTGCTGGCTCTGTTTGTGTTCCCTTTTGCTGTCTGTAAATAAAAGCGCAGGTCGGGAATGAACTCTGCGGGGCCAGTGCTGAAAGCAATGACGGGGTGGTGGGGGGGGGGGGGGAGGTTTCTTGATTTTCTGATGAATATTTTCAATAGCTCAGTGGAGCAGCTTATTGTGGGGAGCATGGAAATTGACTTTACTCAAATTAAGTTGTACGGCAGTCAGTGACTGCAAACTCAAAAGGGAACCAGCATAGAACAGCCCATCCGAGCTGATTAATCTGAATAAATAGTGCACAATGGTTTCATGTGTCCTTGTCCGTTCTGAGGAAATTTTGGCATGTCATCTAATTTTTCATTCTTCTCCGGGTAGGATCTGGTTTCCGAAATATTTTCAGAAGAAATCAGATACTCTTTGACTCTTTAAGGTGTTTTTTTACATAAATGCCTGAATATATTTGGAAAATAAAGTCCTTTTCTCTGCTGTTTAAATAAATTAATCCTCCACAAGAGCTGAGCACCTTCCAAAGGCCCTATATGAAATCCTACGCTTTCTAACTTCGATACTGCGGCCCGACCCAACGCAAAAAGCATAGCTATACAAAATGTTTGTTTTGAAAGAATATCATTGTTGACAATTTATATATGAAAGCTGAACTGTGTGTGTGGGAAATCACAGCCATGGGAGTCCTCCAGAGTTTTCTATATTCTTTTGAATGTTGCTGTTTTTGTGTCGCAGCATGTGGTCTCAGTTAGAAAAATAATTCAATGGGCAAATGAAATACAATGCCAGCCCTATAGCTGTAAGTACAGTACAGTACATTGGGACAAAAGGTTATGGACTGCAATGCTTTCCTTTTCCATTTCTGCTTGTAGAGGGGAACATTATACATTGTCAACAGAAAAGAGGACACTTTTACAACTCACTGCCATCTCTGTTATTATCCACGTGATTCAGACATCCCAGCAACGTCGCAACCAAAGCCTACTCCCCCTGCTACCACATTCACACATGCACAAAATCTTGGGGCTGTATGTTATGGAGCGGACACTGTCTGATACCCTTTGGAAAGGACATTGGCCACCAACCAACCCACCAGCAAGAAAGGAGATTGGGCTTAACTAGTAGGGAGGTCTGATGAAAGGTCACTAGACTGGAAATGTTAACTCTGTTTTTCTCTCCACAGCTGCTGCTCAGACCTGCTGTGTCCCTCCAGCATTCTCTGTTTCTGTTTCAGGTTTCCAGCATTCGGGTCATATTATTGTAGTAGGGCCCCTCAGTGTGAGAAGTGACCAGTCTATCAGCAATGTCCCCCTCCCCCAGGAGCTTTGGGGTGGCATAAAGAGGGTTAGGGAGCATCAGGTTTGGAACAGTAGGTGGAACAAAGACGGGAGGTGGCAGTGAGAGAAGGTGCCTCCGATGTTCACTGTAAACCCTCTGAGTCATATAAATCCTCATACCTTCCCACCTTCTCAACACCCCTGCTGTTCCCTCTCCCCCTCCACAGTCTCTGGTTTTGTTTCAGATTTCCAGCATCTGGCATCCTCCATGTTTATATTGTAGTAGTAGGTAATGGGGTGATAGTGGCCTCGTGGCATTATCACTGGGCTATTAATCCAGAGACTTGGAGAAAGTGAGGACTGCAGATGCTGGATGAAAGATCCTGACCTGAAAAGTCGACTCTGATGCTGCTTGACCTGCTGTGCTTTTTCCAGCTCCACACTTTATTGACTCTGTTAATCCAGAGACACAGGTAATATTTTGGGAATCCAAGTTCAAATCCCGCCATGGCAGATAGTGATCATGAATTCATTATTGACTGTTGCACAAACCCATCTGGTTCACTAACGTCCTGTAGGGAAGGACACTGCCGTCTGTACTCAGTCCATCCTACATGTGGCTCCAGACCCACAGCAACATGGTGAACTCTCAAATGCCTTCTGGGTAATTAGGGATAGGGAATAAGTGGTGGGCTGGTCAATGACACCTTCATCAATGAATTTAAAAATAATTTTCTTTAAAAACCTTCTTAAAACTACAACCTGCCCACTCCTACCATCCCTCTCTAAACAGGCCAACCATATAATGGTGGGGGTAGCATGTTACAATGGCTGGCTTGGGAACAAATCCAATTGGTCCATAATTATCTAATTTTTTAAAAAGCTAGGAAGGTTGTTGATTGCATCACTCACCCACTTACAGCTCGGAGGTGGGTGAAAAGGTGGTGAGTTTGCCAACCCTTATACAGCCCTTATATCAATTATCGGATTATCCAAGGAAATCTCGAGGTCCCAATAGAAACATTACATCAAGGAGATGTTTCCAACACTGATTACGTCTTTTGTTCACAGTGATTAAAAACAAACTCAGCTTACTGAAATGCTGCCGGGAACAGTCCTGGACATTGTTGGGAGCCCAGGCACTGTCTCCAAATGACTGACCTCCCGCCCGCTCTCTCTCTCTCTCTCTCTCTCTCTCCCCACACTTTCCCTGGATTTCTACACAGGGGTGTAACCCTAAACCCCCCCTTCCCCAGATAATCTCTCCAACATTGTCCTGTACAGAGCAAAGGTGGAACCTGTCAAAACGTTGCAGTAAAACGTTGTGCGCTATGTGTGTGCTATTAAGAAACTCGCCCCTCAAGAGCAGCAGCTGTCTTACTGTTGGTGTCTGGTCTAGCTGCCCCGGAGCGGGGGCTGCGGACATGGTGTGGTGTGAGGGGGTGAGGGCAGATGGGAAGAATGGGGTACTCACGTGTGGTGTGCTGCTACCAAATCTCCTGAACAGGGAGTGGACTTAACAGAGAACTCCGAGCCCAAGAAGAGAGGCATTGAATCAATTATCTGAACAAAATAGTGCCCGCTCATCTTACTCAGATAATTGAGGTTCCTCTGTAACTCAGCACCTGCTGGAAACATGCCTGGCAACAATGACATGAATGTGTAGCAGAAAACTCAGCTCAGAGAGATGGGCACTGCAGGAGCGGGGTACATTATTTTACATTCAACGCTATTCTAGTTTCATTCCTTCCCACTTTTCCTTCCCTTCCCTTTTATTATTAGTTAAAACTCACACAACACCAGCTTATAGTGGTAAAAACAATGACTGCAGATGCTGGAAACCAGATTCTGGATTAGTGGTGCTGGAAGAGCACAGCAGTTCAGGCAGCATCTGTTGCTCCCGATGCGGTCTCCTCTACATTGGGGAGACTGGGCGCCTCCTAGCAGACCGCTTGAGGGAACATCTCCGGGACACCCGCACCAATCAACCACACCACCCTGTGGCCCAACATTTCAACTCCCCCTCCCACTCTGCCGAGGACATGGAGGTCCTGGGCCTCCTTCACCGCCGCTCCCTCACCACCAGACACCTGGAGGAAGAACACCTCATCTTCCGCCTCAGAACACTTCAACCCCAGGGCATCAATGTGGCCTTCAACAGTTTCCTCATTTCCCCTTCCCCCACCTCACCCTAGTTCCAAACTTTCAGCTCAGCACTGTCCCCATGACTTGTCCGGACTTGTCCTACCTGCCTATCTCCTTTTCCACCTATCCACTCCACCCTCTCCTCCCTAACCTATCACCTTCATCCCCTCCCCCACTCACCTATTATACTCTATGCTACTTTCTCCCCACCCCCAACCCCCTCTAGCTTATCTCTCCACGCTTCAGGCTCTCTGCCTTTATTCCTGATGAAGGGCTTTTGCCCGAAACGTCAATTTCGCTGCTCCTTGGATGCTGCCTGAACTGCTGTGCTCTTCCAGCACCACTAGTCCAGAACCAGTTTATAGTCCAACATTTCACTATTAGTGCATTGCCCCTGGTGGACGGTGTGTGAAATGCATCAAGTTAAATACAGGCACGTGTAATTCTGTGGTAGTTTTACAAAAAAAGGATATAAAACAAATTCCAGCTCATGGTTTCACTCTCGTTAAATTGGCTTTGAGGTGGATACTGGAATCTACTTCTAATGTTCAGTTTGATTTGAAACTCTTTGAAAGAAAATATGTGCCAAACCAAGAGACTATTCACAAGTAAGCAGTCGGAGGAGACTTCCCAGCTTCAAGCTGAAGCATTTACATGTTACTGTTTTATTTTTGGCTGTCCTGCCACCCATGTGGTTTGGTCATTTGTATTCATGGGATCATGGGGAAGAACAAAATTAGAGACAAAGATGATTTTGCCTTTGTTTCCTGCACAATCGTAACAAATAGAAGAGCAATTATCAATATATACCACCATCTTCCATTTGTCTTGTCTCTAGTCCATTGATGTTTGCCCATGTTCACCTTTCTACCTGGATGTTTTCACTATAACGGGTCACATTATCTTTCATGGTCACAGAAACAGATAGAACCAAGCATCTTTTTATACGGGAACCTACAGGGAACAAGCAAGTATAATAAGATAGGACACCAGCCAGGTTGAAATGAAGACTAGAAAAATTAAAGAGTGGCAATTGGATAAATGAAAAATATTGTGATTGAATGTGGGAAGAAAGGACTAAACGTGACAAACCTTTCTGTCGTGATAGAATGTGAGTTTCCCAATTGGGGCTGTTAACCTGATCCAATCTTGAAGTCCTGGTTGACAGATATAAACAGGAGTGTGAGGGGGTTCTGCTCACACTAGGATCCGGCTCTGAGCTGGCTGGGTCAGTGTCAGATACTATGTAGGTGGGATTGAAGGGTGACTTGGTGACGGGATACTGGCCTTCGTGGAGTTATTCACTCTCCACTTACGAAATTTTGGAAAATGAGTGTCTGGGACAGGAGGGGAGCCATCTAATTTTGACAAAAGAGCAGTAGTCTGATCCACCCCCTGAGGTCTGAGTGCAATCTTTATTGAATCACATTTTGACTTTATCTTCCCTTTTTGATTAAAATACAATCTTCCTCACGTCAATGCTCCCTGAGACACAGTCAGGCCTGGAAACAGGCTGGTAAAGGACTATCCCGTTGCTCTGAAGTAATAATTCAAAGTTGTGCCATTTAATTTCTGAAATACTTTTTTTATATAGTGTGCATCTACATTTGCAATTCTTCAGTGACTGATCCCTGCTGCTGTGCTGCTTTTTGCTATGAAGTGTGCTGGCATGGGGGAGCGGTCAAGCCGCAGTTATCTGAAACTCTTTCCTCAGAGAATGGGAAAAGGTCAGATATAGATCACTGTCCACTGGTTACTGCTGTCCATTGTATAAACATTGGTCCTTATCATAGGGACAGTAAAGGTCGTGATATTGTGGCAAAACCATTGAATGAGGAATCCAGATGCCTGAGCTACTCTTCCGAGACATGGGTTCAAATCCCAGAGTGGGAGCTGCTGGAATTAATTTAGTGGATTGAATCTGGACTCAGAAAGGGTTGACTCTGAGACTACCGTTGACTGTTGTAACCCCCCCCCCCCCCCCCCCCACCTGGTTCACTAATGTCCTTTTGGTAAAGAAACTGCTATCATTAACAAAAACAGAAATTGCTGGAAAAACTCAGCAGGTCTGGCAGCATCTGTGGAGAGAAATCAAAGTGAACGTTTTGCTTCAAGTGACCCTTCCTCAGAACTGCCATTGTTACCTGGTCTGGCCTTCATGTGACGCCAGACTCACAGCAACTCTTACTTGACTTATGAAATCATCAGGCAAAACTCAGTTCAAATTCGAGATGGACAATAAAGGCTGGCCCTGCCATGAAGCCTACATCCCTCAAAAGAATTTTAAAAGGTTAATCATCTCAGCTTTCTAGTTATTGGGTGAGCATGTAAAGACGGTGTCTGATATCCATTAAACAATATCCCAAAATAGATTGATGTATTTCTTGAATAGGCCTTCAAATCTATGACAAATTACAGCAAATTCAGTGCATTGCTTCAAACGTTTGATTGGAACAAGGCTAGGCTTCCTCAAAAATATTTATATAGCACCTAGGATTGTTTCATAAAACCTTTCTACCTGCACCACCATTTGTTCAGCATCACCTTTGTACTTTATAGAGTCATAGAGATGTACAGCATGGAAACAGACCCTTCGGTCCAACCCATCCATGCCGGCAAGTTATCCCAACCCAATCTAGGCCCACCTGGCCCATATCCCTCCAAACCCTTCCTATTCATATACCCATCCAAATGCCTCTTAAATGTTGTAATTGTACCAGCCTCCACCACATCCTGTTAAAGGAATTGTTTGATTGTTGTGCACAAAGATAAAACACATTCATAATTTTATCCAAGGATTATGGTAATCCTGCCTTGATAATGCAGTTTTCTGGAAAGTTAGCTTGTCCTGATCAGACTTTCACTGTAATAACTTCCTGAATTAAACTGAGCCGTTTTAATTACAGTCCCAGTTGTCTTTGTGATCTGCCAAATGAGCAACGTGGTATGAAAAGCGAAGAGAAAAACCAAAGAATCGGATCAAACAAATCCACGATGTTTCGGGGGGGAGGTACATTTTACCTCTATCAACCCACTAACGATGAATCACAAAACTCTATGTTCTGTAAAACAGACGTTAGAGCAGTGTACTGGCCTGTGGCATTGAATCCAGTCAATCCATTAACATTCATTCGGAAATGTGAATATATTTAAACTTGGATTGGGTTGGAGCCCTGGAAAAGGGAAGATATTGCACATCGTACTTCCACAGGGAATGCAATCTTCCTCATCATTTCAGGACACATTATGGAGTTTGACAAGGTCACTGTGAGAAAAATTAAGTTCTCCTGGCTTTATTATTTTTGGTACACGGGCTAAGGTTAAAGGTATTAAATTAGTCACAGTTCATAGCAATATCAACATTTGTGCAGTGATGGAAATCTTTGATGCCAGTCTTTTGAATAGTGTCCTACACAGCTAAAGTATTGCTGTCAGATCAACAAAACAAATCAGTCCTTCTTATCTGAGCATCTTAGGTGACTGATGTCCTTGGGTAGTGGTTCTGATTGATAGTTGGGTCTGGAATGAATACAGCTTTCCAAAGTCGTAGAAAACGGCTTCACTTTTCATCCACATGTCTGTTACTCAACTTACGTTGGTTGCTGTTCTAGAAGTCTCATCCTTTTATTCAAAGTCCTGCATGGCCTTACTCATTCTATCTCAGTGCCTCTGTCTGGTCTGACAGTAAAACTGCACAAATTCAGTCAAAAAAAAAATCAAAAAGACTGAGCAAAATGTTAATCACGGAGTTGTTACAATGCTAAAGGAGGCCATTGAGCCATCATGTCAGCACTAGCTTTCTTAGAATTCAAACATAGTGCCAATCTCCTGCCTTTTCCAATGCTGCTCATTATTTCCATTTAAATAATCTTCCGGTGCCTTCTTGAACACCTCAAGTGAAACATAGATAGAGTTAATGGTAGTTGTCTTTTCCCTAGGATGGTGGACTTCAACACGAGGGGCATGTTGTTAAGGCTTAAAAAGACATGAGAGACAGATTTTTTACACACAGCGTGGTTCACATGTGGAATGAACTTCCTGAGGAAGTGGTGGATGTGGGTACAATTACAACATTTAAAAGTCTTTTGGATAAGTACATGAGTAGGAAAAGTTTGGAGGGATATGGGCCAGGAGCAGGCAGGTGGGACTGGTTTAGTTTGCAATTATGTTCGGCATGGGCTGGTCAGACCGAAGGGTCTGTTCCTGTGCTGTATGACTCTATGACTCTAAGGGTAATTTCATTTTGACAGGTGATCGCAGGAGAAGCACAGGTTGTTGTAACATGCAGACATACATTGTTAAGATTATAACATCTGCTAACTTACAGATCGTACTGAGTACGGATCATTTATTTGTTTTTGTTGTTGGATAATGTTCAACTCGAGCCAAAGTTGGACAGTGCACATTCAATCCCCTGAAGGTGAGCTTATTGTGTGTTTATGTGATTATAATGTAGTTGACTAGAATATTAGACTCATTGCATTTAGCTAGATATTAGCAGATGAAGGGTCACTTTGATTCCGAAGGAATGCACAGTTCTTTTATTGGAATGATTAGTTACACTAGCAAAACCTACATCCCACCATCTCTCCAAACACTCCCCGCCCCCCTACATACATATAAAAAAAATTTGTACTTCTATTAAACTCAAAAAAGGGACATTGGCTTATGACTGCTGATGAGTTCCTGTCTGCTCATCTCTGCCACAGGTTGCATTTCACTCCACAGAGCATCATTCAGGATTGTTTAGTTGCAAGGATTAGGATTTGCAGGATGGCTGATGTGAGATGGCCTGAAGGATTGCAGATAGCAGTGTTGCTCCTTACCATAACTTATACCAGCGATCTCAATAGCTCTTGCTGTGCCTTCAAACTAATTGCGACTTGAACATCTATCAACTATCTCAGATGGAAGTAGTGGAGACCCTTGGTGGTTAATGCAGAACCTTGGAATCATGATCTGGAAACATGATTGAACAGTTTGGTGGCTGGGACTCCTGTCCCGCCCATTGCCAATGGCCTTGTATACTCCCAGACTTCCTTTTCACGCATTCCAATCTCTTCAAACACAATGCAGGAACAGAGGAAATGGGGCTAAGCAGCATCCTACCCTGTTTTTAATAAGTCACTGCAAGCAGTGCTTATGATTGTTATTTTCTCTACTGTTTCATAAAGGAAATTAAATCATTCCTTATAATTACTGCAACAACTGCTGCTGCAGGTCCCCAGAGAGTTATTGTTCCGGATTAGTTGTTTCTCCATTACAGAGTCTTCATCTACCCCTGCTGTCCAGAGAATGGAGTCACCTTCTTAAGAATCAGGTACATTTTAGAATTCTCATCCCGGTTTTCAAATCCATCAAAGGCTACTTCGGTTGCTATCTCAGTAATCTTCTCCAGACCTACAATGTTCTGATACATTTGTGCTTCTTTAATTCTGGCCTCTCGAGAATCCTGATTTTATTGATATATGCAACTTCCTCTGCCTGAATCCTGAGCTCCAGAATTCACTCCTTAAACTTTCATGCCTTCCTTTCTCCTTTTAAGTGGTCCTTAAAACCTACCTCTTGACCAAGCTTTTGATTGAGTGCTGTGGACTCCCTGGTGTGGCTTGAAGGTCAAATTCTGCTTGATAGCAATGGTGTAAATGCTTTGGACATTGTGTTATATTACAGCAGCCACTTACAGTTTCCAACAATCCTGTAACTTGAGGGTATCCTACAGCCAACCGCAGTGAGATAACAAAGAAGACATAAAGATAGGCGGCACGTTGGCACAGTGGTTAGCACTGCTGTCTCACAGCACCAGAGACCCAGGTTCAATTCCCACCTCAGGCGACTGTCTGTGTGGAGTTTGCACATTCTCCCCGTGTCTGTGTGGGTTTTCGCCGGGTGCTCCGGTTTCCTCCCGCAGTCCAAAAATGTGCAGGTTAGGTGAATTGGCCATGCTAAATTGCCCATAGTGTTAGGTGAAGGGGTAAGTGTATGGGTGGGTGGGGGGTCGGTGTGGACTTGTTGGGCTGAAGGGCCTGCTTCCACACTGTAAGTAATCTAAAAAAAAGCTTTGTGAAAAAGAATTGGCAATATAAACCATCTAGAGGGCATCAGTTTAAGGTGAGGGGGAAAGATTTAAAAGGGACCTAAGAGTCAACATTTTCATGCAGAGGATGGATAGGTACTGAATGAGCTGCCAGAGGAATTGGTGAAGGCTGCTACAATTACTACATTTAAAAGGTATCTGGGCGGGCATATGAAATAGGAATGATATGGGTCAAATGCTGGCAAATAGCACGAGATTAAGTTAGGATATCTCTTTGGCATGGACGAGTTGGACCAAAGGGTCTGTTTTCCTGCTGTACATCTCTATGGCTCTATAACAAAAGTGAAAAGAAAAATCATTTTCAGTTTGTCTTCTTATTCACCATTCAGCTAAGCTGAAGATAGGATCAAACACTTATGCTCAAAGATAGAAATATTTAATAATATAGAGTTAACATGTGTTAAACCACCTCCAACAGGTGGTGAACTGAAGGAGTATTTTGGAATGAACTAATAAACTGGATTAATTCAGCGTTACTAACATAAACCTTTGCTACAAATGACCTCCAGGAAGCTGATGCTAATACATAGACAGTCCGCCTAAATTGGTAATGTACAAAATATTGATACAATAAATCATTATCTGATTTTCTCATTAATAATAACCAATGTTCCTTGCTGGGCAATGAGCTGAAAAAAAAATTATCTCTGCAGAAATGCTTTTTTACTGGAGATTCTTGGCAGAGGTCCCTGCCAATAGATATTGATGACTTGGAGAAGTCTGAAATACAGTCTGGTATGGCCTATGATTGGAGAAAACCTGGCTGGCTTTATTCAAATACAGTGTTTCCTTGCTCTTGATGATCAGACAACTGGAGAAAAGCAAATCAAGCCTCTTTACATGTCCATCTGCATGAAATTAGCTCAAGAAAATGTATCGTTCACAGATATAACTTGAGGATCCCAGCTCCTCATCAAGCATGATTTGGAGGTGACGGTATTGGACTGGGGTGTACAAAGCTAAAAATCACACAACACCAGGTTATAGTCTAACAGGTTTAATTGGAAGCACTAGCTTTCGGAGCGCTGCTCCTTCATCAGGTGGTTGCAGTGCTCCGAAAGCTAGTGCTTCCAATTAAACCTGTTGGACTATAACCTGGTGTGTGATTTTTAGCTCATTATGTGTGGCTGACCAGGAATCTCTCTCTTTTCTTGCTGCCTGCATGTTGAATGGATGAACATGCTTGACTATAAACCTGTCCCAATGCATCATGAACTTCCCTTCAGGCGGCCTGTAAGTCCTGCAATAGGACTTGAACCTCTGGCTTAGTGACAGGGTAAAATCTTGATAATGATTTTGATAATGATCTTGATAATGAGCACACACTACAGCAACTTACTTCTTAGAACTACTCCAACACAGTGAATCTGCCCAACGTATATCACAGGAACATTATGCTGCTTGTGGTATTAGGATGGACGTTGCAAAGGCTGGTCAAAAGAGTGGATTTTAAGAAACCAGGAAGAGGTCAAGGGTTTTGGTGTGAAGTTGCATAAGAACCTGAGGAGGAAAGGAATCACAGAATTGGGATGGTGGAAGGGTATTCAGCTCATCATGCTTGCACCAGTTCTATTCCCCGAGTGCCTATCTCCTGCCTTTTCTTCATATCCCTGAGCAGTATTTCTATCCAAAAAAATCATCGAATGCCCCTCTTGAATGCCTCGATTTAACCTGCCTGCACCACACTTCCAGGCAAAAGTGAGGACTGCAGATGCTGGAAATCAGAGTCTAGATTAGAGTGGTGCTAGTAAAGCGCAACAGGTCAGGCAGCATCTGAGGAGCAGGAAAATCAATGTTTCAGGCAAAAGCCCTTCATCAGGAATGAAGGCAAGGAGCCTCCAGGGTATAGAGATAAATGGGAGTGGGGGTGTGTGGGGGGGCTGGAGAAAAGGTAGCAAAGAGTACAATAGGTGGATGGGGGTGGGGATGAAGGTGATGGATCAGAGAGGAGGGTGGGGGAAGGTAGCAAAGAGTACAGTGGGTGGATGGGGGTGGGGATGAAGGTGATGGATCAGAGAGGAGGGTGGGGGGAGGTAGCAAAGAGTACAGTGGGTGGATGGGGGTGGGGATGAAGGAGATAGGTCAGAGAGGAGGGTGGAGCGGATAGATGGGAAGGAAGATTGGAAGGTAGGGCAGGTCATGAGGATGGTGCTGAGCTGGAAGCATACTTCCAGGCAGTACATTCCACACCCTAATTACTTGCTGTGTGAAGATTTTTTTTTCTCTCATATCACTTTTGCTTTGTTTGCACATCACTATATTCTCTCATTTTTTCTCTCTCTTTTACGAGTGGGTACAGCTTCTCCCTATCAGCTCTGTCCGGCCCGCCTAACATTTTGAAATCAAATCTACTCTCAGCCTTCTCCCTTCCCAGGAGAACGGTCCCAATGTCTTAGGGAATAAAAGAGAGTGCTGATGATAATTGGAGCTGTGACTGGGCCAACAAGAAAAATCTTTGTAATGTTGACATTGGCACAGACCAATTGGATTGAACGGCATGTCTCAATGATCTAATCAATTCCCATTGATGAGGATCAGTTATGAAAGAATGCATGAGGCTGAAGGGAAGGAGGCAGATATAAACTGTAAGCAAAGCTTACTGTGCAAATAAATGTTTTTAGTCTCCATTCTTAATCTATTCTAATACAAGCACAGTATAAGTGCCCCAAGCCAACACTAAAGTATTCTAATGCTCACGCTATCCAGTCATTAGTGGAGGAAATATCCTGACACACATTATGCTTCACCCATATGAATATATGAATTAATAATTCACCAGCTTATTGTCACGTTCTACTCCGAGGACAAAATGCCTTTGTGCGTGAGCATGTCCTCGCTGAATATTCATGCACAATGAGTGTATAAGAGGAATTTGCTGCTGTTATTCAGTTACAATGCTTAATCCTACTCGCGCCACCCGAAGTACGCACAGGATCATGCGAGCGCTCCCAACCAGTTTTCCCCTCATGCATTATTGATGAGGGGAAAATTCCACCCCGGGCTTGGACAATGACAAGCTTTCCCTCTCCCTTCCATTCCGTTCCTCAAGCATTTCACTTTTGCCCTAGTTGGATAGTGCACGTCAGGCTTATCAATGCCCCGCTTGTAAAATCTTAAATTAAATGTGAAAATGGAAAACTGTGAACTGCTGAGGTAAAGGAGCCTCTATCCATTTGAGGCTAATCAGCAACAAACTGAGGTGCTAAGAATCAATACAGTGGAGCTGATCGTCCTTCTCAGTTTAAATGTTTTGGCTGCAGGGAACTAGTCACACACATTGGGCAAGAACCTTTCCCTCTCTTTTCTCATGTTCATCAGTGGTGTAGTATCTGTTTTCAAAAGGAGTTACATATGTTCCTTAGGCTGAAGGGATCAAAGGGACAGAGTGAAACAGGAACAAGGGACTGAGATAAAAAGAACAAAGAACAAAAGAAAATTTACAGCCCAGGAACCGGCCCTTCGGCCCTCCAAGCCTGAGCCGATCCAAATGTACTGTCTAAACCTGTCGGTCAATTCCTAAGCATCTGTATCCCTCTGCTCCCCACCTACTCATGCATTTATCCAGACACATCTTAAATGAATCTACCGTGCCTGCCTCTACCACCTCTGCTGGCAACGCGTTCCAAACGCCCACCACTCTCTGTGTGAAGTACTTGCCGTGTGTATCCTCCCTTAAATGTTCCACCTCTCACCTTGAAAACATGACCTCTCGTTATTGAATCCTTCACCCTGGGAAAAAGCTTGTCTCTATCCACCCTGTCTATACCCTTCATGATTTTATAAACCTCAGTCAAGTCCCTCCTCAATCTCCTTTTTTCTAATAAAAATAAATCTAACCTACTCAACCTTTCTTCATAGCTAGCACCTTCCATACCAGGCAACATCCTCATAAACCTTCTCGCACCCTCTCCAAAGTGTCCACATCCTTTTGGTAATGTGTCGACCAGAACTGTACACAGTATTCTAAATGCGGCTGAACCAATGTCTTGTACAATGTTAACATTACTTGCCAGCTCTTTTACCCCATTCAATGAAGGCAAGCATACTATATGCCTTCTTGACCACTCTATCCACCTGTGCAGCAACCTTCAGGGTACAATGGACCTGCACTCCAAGATCTCTCTGCCCATCAACTTTTCCCAAGGCTCTTCCGTTCATTGTATAATTCGCTCTAGAATTAGTCTTGCCTAAATGCATCACCTCACATTTGTCTGGATTGAAAACCATCTGCCACGTTTCCACCCAACTCTCCAGTCTATCTATATCCTCCTGTATTCTCTGACAGTCCCTTATGCTTTCTGCTACACCACCAATCTTCATGTCATCTGCAAACTTGCTGATCATACCAACAGTGCCTCTTCCAGATCATTTATGTATATTACAAACAACAGTGGCCTTAACACTGACCCCTGTGGAACACCATTGGTCACCTTTCTCCATTTTGAGAAACTCCCTTCAACTACTACTCTCTGTCTCCTGTTGCTCAACCAGTTCTTTATCCACCTAGCTCAAACACCCTGCACAACATGTGACTTCACTTTCTCCATTAGTCTACCATGGGGAACCTTATCAAACGCCTTACTAAAGTCCATGTGTATGACATCAATAGCCCTTCCTTCATCTATCAACTTGGTCACTTCCTCAAAGAACTCTATTAATTTGGTAAGGCACGATCTCCCCCACACAAAACCATGTTGCCTATCACTGATAAGCCCATTCTTTTCTAAATATAAATAGATCCTATCCCTCAGTACCTTCTCCAGCAACTTTCCCACCACCGACATCAGGCTCACGAGTTTGTCGTTACCCGGAATGTACAGGAGGACAACTTGAGCAACCCTCCAGTCCTCCGGCACCTCACCTATATTTAAGGATGCCACAAAGATATCTGTCAGATTCCCAGCTATTTCCTCTCTCGCCTCCCTCAGCAACCTGGGATAGATCCCATCTGGTCCTGGGGACTTGTCCACCTTAATAAACTCTAGTCTACCCAACACATCTTCCCTACTTATGTCAACATGATCCAGACTAACCAAACTTCTATCTCTAATCCCAACATTCATCATGTTCCTCTCCTCAGTAAACACTGATGCAAAGTAATCATTCAGATTCTCACCCATTTTCTCGGGTTCGACCCACAGCCTTCCATCTTTACCCTTTAATGGACCAATCCTTTCTCTAGTTACCCGCTTGCTTCTTATATAAGAATAAAATGATTTGGGATTCTCCTTAATTCTGCTCGCTAAAGCTATTTCATGACCCCTTCCCCTCATCAGACTATTGACATACTGCTCTAGAAAACTCTCCTGGACACTTCTTACAAATCCTACCCCATCCAGACCTCTGACATTAAGTGTATCCCAGTCAATGTTGGGAAAATTAAAATCTCCCATCACCACTGCCCTATTGCCTCTACATCTTTCCATAATCTGTTTACCTATTTGTTTGTCTACCTCACACTCACTGTTGGGAGGCCTGTAATACAGCCCCAACAGTGTGACTGCACCCTTCTTATTTCTCAGCTCCACCCATAATGCCTCACTACCCAAGACCTCCATAGTGTGCTCCTTTAGCACAGCTGTGACATCGTGCTTGGCCAGCAATGCAACACCACACCCCCTTTTACTTCCCTCCCTGTCCTATCTGAAGCGTCTATATCCTGGAACATTTAATTGCCAATATCATGCCCTTCCTTCAACCAGGTCTCTGTGATTGCAATAACGACATACTCCCAGGCACCAATCCAAGCCCTAAGTTCATCTGCCTTACACACTATACTCCTTGCATTAAAGTAAATGCATTTCATGCCACCAGTTTTTTTGCGCTCATCTGCTCTCTGCCTACTCTTCCCTTTATTAATGCTATCTTCATAATTCTTACAGTCTCCAGTCTCCACCTCGCTGCCTACTTGTTTTCTCTTCTAGTTCCCAGCCCCCTGCCACATTCGTTTAAAACCTCCCCAACAGTAGTAGCAAAAACTCCCCCAAGGACATTGGTTCCGGCCTGGTCGAGATGAATGATCAGCCATGACCTTATTGAATAGCAGACCAGGCTCAAAAGGCTGAATGGCCTACCCATATTCTATGTTTCTATCAATAACAGACAAGTTATTATTCTTAAGTTGACATCCTCCACTCCCATCTCGTTGAAGGCTTTGACTTATATTTGAGCTTGGATCCATTGGCCTTCTCGACAGTGTTTCATCAAATGAGGTTTTCTTTAGTTTAATTGCAATGGTAAGTGTTGGTAGATGGTTTAGCTACAAAGGAGCTCACATAATTCACCAGTGTCACCCAGCATCTACAGTAATGCACTTTTGGGTTGGAGTCTTTGGATAGCAACCACAAGCACCGACCTCAATACCAACTGAAATCAGTTATCGAACATGAGGAACCTAAATAGAACATTGGCCACTGACGCAGCACAATTTATGTTCAATGTAAATTCCCAATGTGAAGGAGGAACCCATTTTTTTCTCTACCATGCAACAATACAATAAATAGTTGGTTACGGCCGATGAGGAATATAGCACTCTTTGCTATTGATTTAAGTAATTACTTAAACGTTATTTAAAGTGAGCATATGTAAAATGTTTGCCTCAACTGTGACCCTGTGCTTTTGATCCATTTTACCACTGCAGCAATCCCCAAATTACAAATGGGTTCCATTCTTGAGTATGCTCACAAGTCAATTTGGAAGCAAGTCAGAACACGATGTAGTGCAATATAAAGTAGCTGTTGATAAATAGAACAAATGTTCACATGTTATATCTTTAAAGTTAGTAATATTATGGGATCTCATTCATAAGTACAAGCATTCATAAGTCACACCTTCGTAAATCAGGGATCACTTGTGTGTATTTCCCAAGATAAAGAAAGACTTCTTAGTTTTGTTTATATATATAAAAGATGGATGTGCCTCTTAAATTGTGCCTGGCATTATTTTTCAGTTTGGACTATGGATCTATTATAGAATGGTTCTTCAACTCAGTACCAAATCTGCTTTTAAGCATTGTTTCCACTCTTCATACTTTCAAAGCACATGGCCTGGCTGCCTGACTTCTCACTGCTTATTAGAAACTTGGTTCTTCTGTTGCCTTCCAACAGCAAAGTCAGTTCCGTTAGCTTCAAACATTTTGTTTTTTACATCCGCAAAATCTAACTAATAGCTATCACCACTTGAGGTGAGGTAGTGGCCTACTGCTAATGTCACTAGACCAGGAATCCAGATGATTCATCCTCTAGGATACAAGGGTGCAAATCCCAGCCAGACAGCACGGGAGATTTAAACTCAATGAATATATCTGGAATTATCCTTCAGCAAAGGCATTAATCAAACACAACAGCACAGTGGCTCAGTGATTAGCACTGCTGCCTCACAGCACCAGGGTCTTGGGCTCGATTCCCACCTGTCTCTGTGGAGTTTGCACATTCTCCCCGTGTCTGCATGGGTTTCCTCTGGATGCTCCGGTTTCCTCCCGCAATCCAAAGATGTGCCAGTCAGGTGAATTGGCCATGCTAAATTGCCCACAGTGTTAGGTGTGTTAGTCACGGGTAAATATAGGGTAGGTTTCTCTTCAGAGGAGTGCTGTGGACTTGTTGGGCCGAAGGGCCTGTTTCCACACTGTAGAGAATCTAATTTTTAAAAACACGAGTTGTAAAAGCTGATCTTGTTCATTAATGCCTAGCAACTTCAAAGGCCTTGCCAATGATGCCTATATCCCATAAGGTAGAATGTGTACATCATTCACATTAATTCCCTATCTCAGTCACCTTCAATAGAACTTGCATATTTCATCTGTTATGAACAGCTGTATCGGAGAGGTTTGGTTTCCTTCTTCCTGCCAAAATCTTCTTTACTGTTTTTTAAAGCCCAAACTCATCCAAGATTTGTGAGCCATTCTTCATCAATCATTTGACATGATAAATCACCTTTCACTTGTCCCTTGCCTTCCACCCCTTGTCCTTTTATATTTTATGAATAACTCTAGCCTGTTCTCCACTGACACTCTTCTTCCATCTGAACTCAGACTATGATGTGTTACAATCAAGTCCACAGAGGGTAATTTACCAGAGTTTGATTTTTTTTAAAAGGTGTGCTTTTCAAATAAAATAAACTTGACCATGTGTAAAACTATGAAGCAACAAGGCTGCCAGATGTCTTGAGTTAATCAATATTAAGAAGTTAGTTTCATAGAAACTCTTAAGTTTGGAAGTAGGCCATTTGGCCAATTAAGTCCAAACCAACTCTCCGCAAAGAAAACCACCCTGCTCTAACCCTGCATTTCCAAACAATTCACCTAACCTACACATCTCTGGTGTCACTATGGGCAATTTAGATGGCCAATCCACCTAACCTTGACATTTTTGAACTGGGGAAAGAAACTGGAGCACCCAGAGAAAATGCACGCGGACACGGGGAGAACATGCAAACTCCACACCGACAGTTACCTGAGGCTGAAATTGAACCCAGGTCCACGGCACTGTGTGGCAACAGTGCTGACCACTGAGTCACCATGTCACCTCACCAATCCAGTTTAGTTGCCAAACAGAGGAGTTCAGGTACATAGTTCCATAGTGGCATCCCAGGTAGACAGCATGGTAAAAAAGGCACTTTGGCATGCTTACCTTCATTGGTCAGAGTATAGGAGTTAGGGCATCAACTTGGGCTCGACGGGACATTGGTGAAGGCATTTTTGGAATACTGCATACAGTTCTGATGGTTCTGCTATAGGAAGGATGTTAATAAATTGGGAATAGTGCAGAAAAGATTTACAAGGATGTCACCAGGACTGATAGTTTCAGTTTATAAGGAGAAATTGGATAGGCTGGGCCTTTTCACTGAAGCGTCAAAGGCTGAGGGGTGACCTTATAGAGGTTTATAAAATCATGAGGGGCATCGATAGCATAAATAGCCAAGGTCTTTTCCCTGGGGTGGGGGAGTCCAAAACTAGAGGGCATAGGTTTAAAGTGAGAAGGGAAAGATTTAAAAGGGACTTGAGGGATAACTTTTTCACACAGTGGTGCACATATGGAGTGAACTGCCAGAGGAAATGATGGATGCAGCTCCAGTTACAGCATTTAAAAGACATCTGGGAAGGTGCATGAAAAGGAAAGGTTTAGAGGAATTTGAGCTAAACGCAGGCACATGAGACTAGTTTGGTTTGGAAAACTTGTTTGACATGGATAGGTTGGACTGGAGGGTCTGTTTTCACACTGTATGGCTCCATGATTCTGTGACACTCAATAAAGATTATTGTAAAGGTAAAACCTGTCCCTGAATCTAGCACTATATTGTTTATCACTAAGTTCTAGTATGAGTGGCAAAGTTGATTGTCCTTTGGCAGACAGTCCCCACTATTGAAATCTGTCCTTTCCTCAGAGTGAGTATGGTATTTGAAGCTATTTTTAACTTTTAAATTCTCAATTGCACAATGTATTCAAACTTTTAACAAAGGTAGTAAGTGTCCTGACTTGAGAACTGTAGAGTGAGAGGAATACTGTTATAAACTTCTCTCCGCCTTTGTGATGTTATTCCTTTTAAAGCAAAACCACTAGTTTAGTGGTGATGCTTCTCACAAGATGGGCTTTCAATGTGTAAAATATGGGTTGTTGGTGCATAATGGAGGCATTCTATTTTTAACGTAGAGTTCTTATGTGCTAACAGCAGGGTTCGCCAGTTATCTTTCACTGCATATAAAGGAGAATTTCAACATTTCTCGCAATGTAACAAGCTTCGGGGGGTGACATTTGTTTTGGCAATGGCCATATTTAAAAATTCTACTCCCAAAAACTATTTGAACATTTCATGTGAGGTGTACAATCCAGGTGATGAATTTTAATAATCAGATAAATACTCTTATAACCTTTGCCAGTTATGGTAGGGCGTGTCATAACGGTCGGTTTTGTCCAAGGTATTTAGACATTCTTTTATAAGTTTATGTTGAGCTTGACTACTTTCAGGTCAGGTGACTTTGGCGGCCATTTTAAAGCATCCAAGCTCATTTTTAAACAACTTTCTGTCAAATCAAAGTCCAAGGCTCTTAAGTCAATTGGTGAGATTTAACAAGTCATAGTCCATATTTAGCATCTTCTTTCCAGCTGTCTGATAGTCCTTTCCTCCTTCCTTCAGCTCCACTATTTTGAAAACAGCTACTAATTGATTATGTAAGGACCCCAACAATGGGGAAATAATTAACAAGGCTAAACTTGGGTGACAGACTAATAGCTCGATGCACCAGTCCAAAAATCAAAATTAGTGAAATTGCACCAAGTGACGCAGGACTGGGTTAATGAACAAGAGGGTGAAAACAACTTATGGTTACTGTTAGAAGCACTTCTGATTGACGCGTTCCCTAAACGTCTGCATTCCATATCACAAAACCCAAGCATGAGGAAATAAGAACAACCAAGGGGATTGTCCTGCACGTAAATCCTCTTGTGATCCTGACTAGTAAGAGTTTAATCTTTGAAGCCCTTGCAATTGCTGAAAGATTCTATTCACTGGCTGTAGTCTGAATGCACAAAGGAGAGGTGATTTGCTGCAAGGAGTCATTAACCCTACTTGCATGATGTTTTGGGTAATGATTAATCAAACTGGATTTTGGAAAACAAGCAGTAAAGTACAGTCACTCTAACCTTGACTAGGTTGTCGCTGTGTTAACTGGTTAGGAGTGGCAACATCCACAGTCTGATGGGTAAACCCCTCAAGTCTCCTTATTTGCAAAACACAGAGTGGAGAGCAAGGCAGTGGGCCAAGTCAGAATCCACCGAAACAGCTTGGTGAGGAAACCTGTTTTAAAAGGTGAATGGCACTCTTGTTAATTTAGTATGGAGATATCTGCCAACTGCTGATTGCAGTAATGAAGAATAATGTTATCTGTTTGATTTTTAAGAGAATATTGGACCAATTAGTAAGAAATTGATCTGCATGGCTGCAACAAGATTTTGGGGAGTGCTGGACTGCATTTGCAGAATCCTGGGGATTATAACTGCTGCAGGTATGTGAAAATCATCTAAACTACATAGCAATCACCAATAGCTATAGCCCACCGTGCTTATATTCAGAACTGAGTGCCAGACATCCCTCATTTACTGAGTAGTCCATTCAGGATTCTATATTGAAATCGTTAGACCCACAGTTGCACAATGCCTCACAGGAGGTTTTAATATTTGGAAATATTGCAAGGATAGCGTTTAACTTGCTGTCAGCTTTAAAACTGCCTCTTCATGGTATTTTTGAATGAAAGGTTGTTAATAAGGTGAAAGTAAAAGTGGATTTTCAACAGCAATTTTGTGGAATCCCCTTGCAAATGTGAACATAACCCATTGGGACCCACTAGAAGTGTTGAACTGTTCCTGAGTTTAACTTTTGGCATGGAATACTGCAGCAACACAACTAAAAGACTTAAACTTACTCTACAGTGTCAGAGGTAACATGCACGTAGGTGGGATGGTAAGGTGTTTAAGATAGAAATCCAATGACCGCATGAAACTCTGGAGCCTGTCTTGATTGTGCTGCTCTGGCCCCAAACCCTTGATGATGAAAGATGGCAAGACTCAGGTAGTTGAGCTAGAATTCAAGGTCACTGCTTTATCAAATTATTCTAGCAAGGAGCAGGAGTAGGTTGCAGCTGGATGTAGGATATGGACACTGCCATTCGGTCCATCAAAATGTTTTTTTTGGTCTGTGAAGAAAATAAAATGTGGGATTTTGGTTTAAAATTACATCTTTATTCAGGAGAACAAATGACAAACATGGTTCGGTTTAATTATCTGGGTACAGTTGGCGCAAATTAAAAATGGTCTGGGTCCAGAGGAGCATTTGTTTCTCACAGAGGGTGGTGAGTGTTTGGAAAGGGCTGTCAGAGGCAGTGCTGGAGGTGAGTACAATTTTGTCATTTAGGAAATGTTTGGACAGGTATGTGGATAGGATAGGTATGGAGGGATATGGACCAAATGCAGGCAAATGGGGCTAGTTTAATTGTGAAAACTGTATGAAGGGCCTGATTCCATGCTGTAAACCTCTATGACTGTATGGATGCTTACTTAATTGATTTTGATCATTTGCTGAAACTGAGAGAGAAGAGAATCATTGTTTGCTTGCTCCATGCAGTCTAGTACTCCACCCAGTCTGCATCTTCCTTGAGATGTAGACAGACTAAAAATTCTATATCATACTTTATCTTGTTGAGAACTAAAGGGCCACAGACCAAAGTATGACCATCACTGAGGGTGGCAAAATAGAACAGATTGTGAAATTAATCAAAAAGAGAACTCATCATCCCAAGCGGAAGATGATAAAGTTTCACAGTACTGAGGTCCTGAGAAAGAATTAGATGAAATAATCAAAGAGCAACAGCAGGGATGGAGGAGTAATCATAATAATGGGAACCTGGTGGCAAAGACCAGAAAATTAGTGTCAACAAACTAACGAGAAACAAGGTAGAATGTATAGAAACAAGATAGAAACATTGGAGGTGTGTGAGAGAGAGAGAGAGAGAGAGGTGTATATCCATCAAGTTTCTCCTTGCCCCGATTCAAAAGTACAAAATAGACATGATGCAAGTTATTCTAGACAAGGGAAATTGTACTCAGTATCTGGGTAGATCAAGACTTCTGTCACAATCAGACAGGATTTTTGCTGAATGGGTTTAATCCTGGTCATCCACAGTGAAGCCAAGACGAGTTCACAAGCCTCAATCATCACAGACAAATGAAATATGCCTGTGATCTGGGGCACTAGTATGAGGGAATACTGCAATGATTATGGATCTCTATATCATACGTAATGTCGTGATCATATCAGAATGAGATGGAACTTGGACCCAAGATGATATCTCAGATATCTCCGCTTCTACCCTTTCCCTTGTACAATGTTACATTTGATAAAGCCTGTTAGTGTTCACTTAACCGAATGCAAAGCTGACCTTGCACTGCGGTGTTAAATAGCACCTCCAGTCGATGGACAGCATAATATTCCCAAAATGTCCCTTATATATGCTCACAATTGGAATAGAGTATGTAAGTATAAAAAGGTACTGATGTTTACTTGAGGGATTTAACTTTGGATAATACACTAATGCGTTGAAACTTCTCAACTCACGAGTGAACTCTTTCACCAATAGAAAATGTTGCTGCAGTAGTGCAAAGAAGGATTTCTAAAACTGATTTGTCACTTCTAACATCTTAAGTAAGAGTTATTATTGGATCAGCTAACTGCTTTTGAATCAGGTTTTGCATTACATAGTAGTACAAGTAAACATGATTTCTGAGCTGGATTAAGCCATTTGGTCCATCCGAGAGCTATCATTGACATTCCATCTCCCATAAACCATCCCCTCTTACAATAAGGAATGTTTAGATTAGATTAGATCCCCTATAGTGCAGAAACAGGCCATTTGGCCCAACCAGTCCATACCGACCCTCCGAAGAGTAACCCACCCTGACCCATTTCCCTCTGACTAATGCACCTAGCACTATGGGCAATTTAGCATGGCCACTTCACCTAACCTGCACATTTTTGGACTGTGGGAGAAAACCAGAGCACCCGGAGCAAACCCACACAGACACAGGGAGAATGTGCAAACTCCACACCGACAGTCGCCAGAGGCTGGAATCGAACATGGGATCCTAGTGCTGTGCGGCAGCAGTGCTAACCACTGAGTCACCATGAAGAGAAAATTCATAATCAGTTAAAGGCTCGAATGTAACCTTCATGTCCAACTAATGTTTATAAAGCCACACAAACCCTGTCCTCTTTGCCTGTTGAATTTCTCAGTGATTCATTATTCTTTTACGCAATAAAGATTTGAATAAGATTTCACAGGTTAATTATTTTCTTTAACTCTTTTCCAGCCAAAGTTATTAAATAGAACCAATTGAAAATCCTGAAATGTTTTCAATACATTTTCGGGTCTGATTCAATGTGGAAAGATGTTGGTGCGAGGGGAGCAAAATGGTGCTTATACCAGATGATTAAAGTTAGTTTAAAGGACATGTGGCACCATTGTTTAGTGTATCAAGCTTAGTCTGAATGAGGTGCCTTTCTATGCTACAGAGCAAACTGGAAGCCTTGTGTATGACACATCCCCAAGACAGGATCTGAGTCTTGGTGTCATAATCATAGAGTCATGCAACATGGAAACAGACCCTTTGCTCCAACCAGTCCATGTGGACCATAATCCCAAACTAAACTTGTTCCACCTGCCTGTGCTTGGCCCATATCCCTCCAAACATTTCTTATTCCTGAACTTAACCAAAGGTTTTTCCAACATTGTAACCATACCCACATCTATCACTTCCTCCTGCAGTTCATTCCACACACGAACAAATTTCCCCTCATATTTTTTAAAAATCTTTCTCCTGCCACCTTAAAAATATGCCCCCTGTCTTGAAATCCCCCACCTGAGGGAAAAAAAAATTATCATCTTTCAGAATCACCTCCAACAATCTACCCACCACCGAAGTCAAACTCACAGGTCTGCATGTTCCAGGCCTCTCCTTTCTTAAACAAAGGCACAACATTACCCACTCTCCAGTCACACTGGCTACTATGCTGCACGTGGCGCAATCTGAAAATATGCCATGTACACGCAATTGAAACAAAACCAGGGTGTTTGACCAAAGAGCCCAAACACACACTATTGTTATTCTGCTAAGTAGTCAACATTTAAATCAACATTAAGATCAATTCAAAATTGGAAACATACACCATTTTGCACAGGACCTATTACCACATTGTATCCAACACTGAGTTTGGCATTTGATACTACATTGTATCGAGCATTGTGTCTGCATGCACATTGCACTGGGTTTCTCTGCATCATTGTATATGTCATTGTGCTTTGTATTTTACACATTGTGCGCAGCACTGTAGTTGGTATTACAAATAGATGTGTTTGTTGTCAGACTCGTTACCAGGTGGCACAATGAATTTGCACAGAAAAAAAACAGCAATGCGGCTGCCTATCTCAAAGATGGTGCTGCCCATATGTTCACAGGACAGAACAGAGGCAAATTCGTAAGTGCAAGAAAGGCAACACTATATGTGGGTTGTAGACTCTGAGACATCAGCGCTGTACTCCTTATGGATTTGACGGCTGAGCAACTGGGACCCTTTTTCTACCGAACACAAAGAAGAACAAAGAACAAAGAAAATTTACAGCCCAGGAACAGGCCCTTCGGCCCTCCAAGCCTGAGCCAATCCAAATCCACTATCTAAATTTATCACCTAATTCCTAAGCATCTGTATCCCTCTGCTCCCCACTTGCTCATGCATCTGTCTACAGAACAAGAAAGAGCATAGACAACAGGGTTCAAGGAAGGGGAGCTGGAATAGACTGTCCACAGCTGTCTGTCATGGATATGTGTTTCTAAATGACTGTCTCAAAAAGCCCTTTAGGTTTAGCAGTTACTTATTTCCTCAGTTGACATTATGCCCTCAATGACAAGCCACATTACTCCTGGATAATTATTCAGTACTTGGATCAAACATTGGTCAGCACGTAGTTGGACTTAAGTCACAGCAGATAGTGAAACATGATGGAGTATCCTTCACTGTGGTCAATCCTATGTTCAATGCCATTTATGCAGGTTCAGGCACACACAGGCGACTGGCATGTCGACATGGCTGCCTGATGTCACAGGGGCTATCTACATATGCACGGCTGTGGGGCCATCTTTGTCAGCCATGTTTAAAGTTGAGAACATGACCACTGATTCCAGGCAACATTGTACCCAGCACTGTACTCCCTCATGTTAAAACAAATGTTTGAGGAATTCACTGCCAAGTGAAAGTAACTTCAAGAATCCAATTTTAGGAGGAAAGAGATGATTCAGGTTGGTGGGATACAGATCACTGTATGATCAAAGATTTGTTTTGGGATCTTCTCTGTTCACCACTTGCATTCATTATTCAATCCAAAACAAAACTCGAATGAAACAACACAATGAAAAAACAACCTAACAGTAATGTTAAGAAACAAACTTAATGCGTTAAAGTTTCTTTTACATTCCAAAATCTAGACTCTGATTCAAAAATCTTCCACATCTCAGAAGCTCAGCGAACCCACATTGGACCTTCTGGAGCAACGCTACTGTCAAATGGTTTTGAAATGAACTCTGGTTATTTTTGAAAACAAGAGGAAATCAGGTCAACGAGAAAGACAATTGATCAGACATTCCAGCTAAAGACAGTAAGTAATGGAATATCCTCAGTGATTCAACCTCAAGGAAAGGATTTGTTGACAAATGATGGACAGTTTCTACATTGCTAATTATCATGTTTTGGAATGGATTGTCCACAAGAGAGCTGGAAGTGGATTCCACAGTAATTGTCAAAAGGAATTTGGATATGAACTTAAAAAGGAAACATTTGCAGAAGGGCAGGGAGAGAACAGACAGAGTGGAACTAACTGCTCAGTCCACAAGACAGGTACAATTGTCTGTTTAGAGAGAAAAACACTGCAGACGTTGAAACAGGAGGTTGGAAGAACACAGCAAGCCAGGCAGTATCAGGAGGTGGAGAAGTCGATGTTTCGGGTATAACTCTTCTTCAGGATTGGGGAATGGGTAGGGAGCTCAGACATCAACAGAGGGAGGGTCATGGGAGAAAGATAGGTAGGATAAAGAGTTTCAAAACAAGGTTTTACTCAGCATAAATCAACTTTCTAAAATGAAGTGAAGTTGGGAATGATTCATTCTTTGTTCACACATAGTACAAAAATAGAATGCTGCTGGAATAAAATGTGAACAATCTAGGGAAATTATAATAGAATCACCCCATAAGCAAATTTCAGAGATCCCAGGACCAACTTTTTAAAAATAAATAAAATCACGGATTACTTATGTAAGAAAAATTTCCCAAGACAGTTAGTGAAATCCGTTCAACATGGGAACAGGAAAAGGCCACTCAGCCCTTGGAGCTTGCAATTCTGTTCGAGTCATAGAGTGAGAGGGCACTGAAACAGGCCCTTCAGCCCAACTTATCCATGCTGACTAGGTTTCCTAAACTGAACTAATCTCATTTGCCTATGTTTGGCTCATTACTCTCTAAACCTTTCCCATCTGTGTACCTGCACAAATATCTTTCAAATGTTGTAATTGTACCCACCCCTGGCATTTCCTCTGGCAGTTTGTTCCATATACATACCACCCTCTGTGTGAAAATGTTGCCCTTTAGGTCCCTCTTAAATTATCCCCCTCTCACCTTAAACCTTTGCTCTCCACTTTTGGACTCCCCTATCCTGGGGAAAAGACCTTTGCTATTCACCTCATCTATGCCATTCATGAGTTCATAAACTTCTCATAGACTTCTTGTAGTACTGGTGGCAGTTTCTTAAATCCAGTTGACTGGCTCGGAATTTAACTCCCAGACAATCCAGTCCCAATCTCTTCTGACGGTCATACTCAAGGACTTCCTGCACACCCACCTTCGATAAACCACTGCGTCTTTCATCTAATCCACCTCCACTACATTTTTGGTTCTGAAGTTCTTGCTCCCTGTCCTGATGATCCATTTTCCTTTGTTTAAAATTGCAGCAACTATATTCAACAGCTGCCTCTGATAATTAAATGTAACTTCATTTTAAAATAGATTGCCTTTAAGAACAGGAGAGTAGCTGTTCCATGTGATTTGGTCAGAATGGATTTTGAACTTAGAAAGAAATCTGATGTTTCCCTTTCTGAATAGATTCACAAACTCTTAACATTCGCCTGTTACCTGTGTTTTTGTTTTTGCTGCTGTTTACCTATTATTTACTATCTATGCTACTTAACTATGTGATCTGTCTATCTTGCTTGCAAGACAAAGCTCATCACTGTGCCTCGGTACATGTGACAATAAATTCAACTCAATTCAGTTCAATTCAATTCAATTCATTTATGTCGCAACACAGGTCTAGGTTACCCTAATGCCTTTTACTGAGTGTTTACACACTATACAATGAATCTGACTGTGACCTATAGTTGTTGGAAAGGAAAACAGGGAGAGGAATAACAACACAGAGCTTTCAATGCAATAAATAACACAGGGCACCTTGTGAACAGAAAATAAAAAGGCAAGCAGGCACCAAACAAGTTAAGTAGAAATTAAGAGAAGTGACTAGAAGATTGAATCAAAAATCTGAGTTTCAAGAAAACTTTCAGAATGATTGCAAAGAATAAGGTCAAAGTTGTCAAAGTCTCTTGCACAATGAAAGAGTGATGCATAAACAGCTAGAGCAAGAGAATTAAAGAGTGTAGTTAAACATAATGGCATGGCCGCAAAAGGGTTTTGAAGATGATTAGGATTTTAAATTTAATGTGTTGAGGGACCAGATGTCAGTGTAAATCAGTAAAACTAGGATCAATGGGGTTTTAATTTTGACCAAGACAGAAATAAATAAACAGTTTGAGTTTTGGCTAAATTAGAATTTAAGGTTTGCGAAGGATGGAAGGCATTTTACAAACCTAAGATGCAAAAGTGGGGATAAACTTTGTGACAGCAATGGGAATAAGGCAAAGGAACAATAGTTGTCTAATATTGAGTTGGGTGTTTTCAAAAATATTTTTAACAATCACTGAACCTTGAGATTTGAGTGGTGGTGGATCTTCATACAAAGTAATCTCAACCAATGGAGAAAGGGTTTCTGAGAAAAATGTTAGCTTTCCTGTGAACATCTCAATTGAATCATAACCAATTCATGCCTTGACTTCATTTACCCACCTCAGCCCTTTCTGCCATGATGCCTATAATGAACAAAAATCACTTAAAATTACAATTAAAATGATACATTGAACCAACCTAAATTGCTGTTATCTCTTTCATCTTTTAGAACAGGTTGCAGGTTTCTGTTCATCAATATGTAAATCCCAGAACTTTTTTTAAGTCTCATGCTCGAGATAACTTAAGGTTTTATTTTTTAAAAAGTGACAGCTCAACTCAGACAATGAATTAAAGGTGTGACATTAGTATCCCAATCTTGAGTCAGACTGGTTCTATTTCCGAGGTGGGAGTTTGTAGAATGTTGTATGGATTGACTGCCTGTATTGACTGCCTACAGGTTATGTGTTTTTGAGCAGAATTTGCATTTGCGGAATTGTATTTGCAGATACATTCCATTTTTGCTCGGGGGGGAACTCAAGCTGCGGGCAGTCGCACTCAATCCATACAATGTTTTGTGGATTCCGACTTTGGAAATAGGATGGGATTGAGGGTGATTTAGCAGTTTGGATCAGAAATTGGCCAGCTGAAGGAAGATAGAAGATGGTGGTTGATGGGAAATGTGTATCCTGGAGTTCAGTTACTAGTGGTATACTGTAAGGATCTGTTTTGTCATTTTCATAAATTACTTGGATGAGGGCATAGACAGATGGGTTAGTAAATTTGCAGATGACACGAAAGTCGGTGGAGTTGTGGATAGTGCAGGAGGATGTTGCAGGTTACGGAGGGACACAGATAAGCTGCAGAGCTGGGCTAAGAGGTGGCAAATTGAGCTTAGTGTGGAAAAGTGTGAGGTGATTCATTTTGGAAGGAGTAATAGGAACACAGAGTACTAGGCTAATGGTAAGGTTCTTGGCGTCGATGAGCAGAGAGATCTCTGTGTCCATGTGCACAGATCCTTAAAAGTTGCCACCCAGGTTGATAAGGTTGTTAAGAAGGCATATGGTGCATTGGCTTTTATTGGGAGAGGGATTGAGTTTTGGAGCCATGAGGTCATGCTGCAGCTGTACAAAACTCTGTGGTGTGGATGCATTTGGAGTATTGCGTACAGTTCTGGTCACCGCATTATAAGAAGGATGTGGAACCTTTGGAAAGGGTGCAGAGGAGATTTACCAGGATGTTGCCTGGTATGGAAGGAAAATCTTATGAGGAAAGGCTGAGGGACTTGAGGCTGTTTTCGTTAGAGAGAAGAAAGTTAAGAGGTGACTTAATAGATTCGTACAAGATGATTAGAGGATTTGATAGGGTGGACAGTGTGAGCCTTTTTCCTTGGATGGTAATGGCTAGCATGAGGGACATAGTTTTAAATTGAGGGGTGATAGGACAGATGTCAGAGGTAGGTTCTTTACTCAGAGAGCAGTAAGAATGTGAAATGTCCTGCCTGCAACAGTAGTAGACTCACCCAACTTTAAGGGCATTTAAATGGTCATTGGATAAATATATGGATGATAATGGAATAGTCTAGGTTAGTTGGGCTTCAGATGGTTTTACAGGTTGGTGCAACATCGAGGGACGAAGGGCCTGTACTGTGCTGTAATATTGTATGTTAATATGTTCTAATTAATTCTGCGCCTGCTGGGTTTTTTTTTGCTGAGTCATTCCATATTCCCACACTCCTTTATGTGAAATCTACTTCCTGATTTTACTACTAAATCCTTTGGCTTTAAATTTCAGACTGTACTCCTGTTTTCTTTTTGGATTCCCCACCAGGGGAAAGGATTTCTCTGAATGTAACAAAACTCTTAAACTTTTAGTAAACCTCAATGAGGTTAACTCCCGCCCATCTCAACTCAAGGAACCAGAAGCCCCAAGTTTTTGGAAAGGCGAATGGGCTCCTGTATCTGTTGCCAGTGAAATTTGTCTTTGGCAGTGTTAAACCAGTGATAGTGTATCCCTGATGAATTTTCACAATAGACTCAAGGTAATTTTCCATAGCCTTCACTGTTGAAGTGACCAGTTTCACCTTCAAAATTGTGTGTAGATTTGATAAAGAGGTGTATATACGAATTTCTATGTTAACTAGAATCTATGATTGGAACTGCCAGTAGGTTTTGATCTCATAGAATACCTACAGTGTGGAAGCAGGCCATTCAGCCCATTAAGTCCACACCAACCCTCTGAAACCTATTCCACTCAGATCCACCCTGCACCACGCGCCCTCCCCCCCCCCACCATCCCTGCATTTCCTATGGCCTATCCACCTAGTCTGCACGTCTTTGGATTGTGGGAGGAAACTGAAGCAAACCCACACAGACATGAGGAGAAATGCAACAGTCACCCAAGGGTGAAATTGAACCTGGGACCCTGGCACTGTGAGACAGCAGTTCTAACCACTGAGCCATCGTGCCATCAGCTTCAGCTGTTTCAATTTCTCCAGCTTCACATGGTCAGTTGTAAAAGAAAAGGAGTAACACTTGTAATCTATGTCCCTTATGCACAGATTGGAGCATCAATTTCAATCAGTAGCAGCACTGTTACCCACCTCCCCCCCACCCCCGGAGCAGAAAATTGTGGAGTTACATAATGCTCAGCTCAAGGAAGAGTAGAAAGAGAGTGCTGCATTCCTGGTGTGAGGTATTTTCTGGTTTAACATCAAACCAAGGTCCTGTTTTCCATTTCAAGTAGATGTAAAGGTCCCATGGATCTTAGGACAGAGAGTTCTTCTGATGTTCTGATCAATGCCCAGCCAACAGCACCAAGCCAGAATAACTGGGCGCCTTTCTCATTGTTGTTTGTAACCAAATCGTCTGCAACAATTTCCCTTCAATCTTGCTTCATGCACCTCCAGTGCAGTGTAACCCTCGATGCCTCACTCTGTCTAAACACCCAATGATCCGCACGGTGGCTCAGTGGTTAGCACTGCTGCGTGAGTTTCCTCCGGGTGCTTTGGTTACCTCCGGTGAATTGGCCATGCTAAATTGCATTAGTCAGGGGTGAAAGTAGGGGAATGGATCTGGGTGGGTTGCTCTTCGGAGGGTCGGTGTGGACTTGTTGGGCCGAAGGGCCTGTTTCCATGCTGTAGGGAATCTAATCGATCCATATATCCTTGCTTACTGCCTGTACTACTTGCAAAACAAAACATTTCACTTTACTTAGGTAGACATGACTACAATAAAATGTGTTGCTGGAAAAGTGCAGCAGGTCAGGCAGCATCTATCTTCTATGACTACAATAAATCAAATCAAATGAGAAATGACTGACAGCTTTTCTGCAAGTTGCAATTTGTGCAGCTCGACTCTGTATCCTGAGAATGTGAAAGTTGTTAAATGAATACATAGGAGAAAGTGAGGACTGCAGATGCTGGAGATCAGAGCTGAAAATGTGTTGCTGGAAAAGCGCAGCAGGTCAGGCAGCATCCAAGGAGCAGGAGAATCGATGTTTCGGGCATGAGCCCTTCTTCAGGAAATCCATAGCCAAATGAACAATTAGCCAACAATGCCCACACCCTATGAATGAATTTTTAAAAGAAACACAAGTCTCTCTTCCTCTTGGCATTGAAAACATCTGTCAATATGGTGGCAGACCAGGAGGACTACATTAAAATAAAAACAGATTTTGTTGCAAGTAACAAAAAGCAGGGAAGTGTCATTTGTATATTGGTGTGAATCATGTTATTGATAGTAGATACTGCAGGTAGAACATGAATATTTAATATTCCCATCATAAGATCAGGGAATGATCAAAGTAACTTTTTAAGACCTACCGACCCAGGCCTGGATTGCAAGAGGAATAGGTTAATACTCACAAGAACCACAAAATGTCCATCCAAATCAACAGGTCTCAAGAATTCCAAGCCCCACCTTGGAGAGTTTTCGGAGTTCCTCCCTTCCTTTAAGTAAACAATAACTCTGATACAAAACACTGCAAAGTAGCTGCTGCTATTTTTAACGATAATTAATTATGTTTAAAGCAATACTCAGTGACCATGGATAAACAAACTGCAAACTGTGAACATTTGTAGGTAATCTTTGCAATAACAGTTCACCTATATACAGTAGCCACCCACCTCTGTACCTGCGGAGGATATCTTCCAAGACCAACCACGGATAGGAGTGAACTCATTCATTTAAATGGGAAATTTACCTTCCCGGCAGCCCCCTTTTGGTCCCTGATTCTGGAAGGTTCCCTGTAATATATTCGGGTTGTGGTAAACCGTGGGTAACAGAAACCACGGAAACCGGACCTGGGGACATGGTGAGAGATGGGGATGGTGGCGGGGGGGGGCACTCTGTATCTTCATTTGCCTCCCCTTCTTAACTGTGTGGAAGTACAACAGTTGCCAGCAGTACTCTTCAATCTCACTTGTAACTATTCTCCACGTGTATGCCTGCGCTCCTGGGTTGACTACTTGGCCAGAGAAGCATCACAACCAGCCCTTACTCTATCCTGATGAAGGGTTAAGCCTCGGATGCTGCCTGACCTGCTGTGCTTTTCCAGCGCCACACTTTAGCCACTCTGACTCTCCAGCATCTGCAGTCTTCACATCTCCTGGTCGCTGTAAACCATATAGTGAAGCCTCTGCCAAGGATGCCCACCTTGAAGAGGTTTACCTCCTCCTTCCGCAAAGATTTCAGCGAGTCTCTCTCCCACTGCAACCCCTTGGTCATCTCCTCCGCCCTGAACCTGTTCAGCGCATCCTGAAACAGTCCCCATTACTAAAGCCACATCTCCTTCCTCAGCACCTGCCTACAAAACCGACTTATCCCCTTTGGACTCCAGATAACATTTAAACCATTTCAATTTGGATCAAACGCTACCTACAGCATATCGAGAAAGTGTCCTTCCTCCAGATCCTCAGCTTCACGCTCTCAGCCATGTGCCGACACTTACTCTTTCTACTGTCAGCCCTACCCCAGCTCAGGGTCTCACTCTCCCAGACCTGCAAAGCACCTCTGCTGTTCTTCATCCTGAGAAGGACATACACCTTCAACCAATGCTTTTTCTCCAGCCCTGAAGAAGGGTTATGCCTGAAACGTCGATTCTCCTGCTCCTTGGATGCTGCCTAACTTGCTGTGCTTTTTCCAGCACCACACTTCGTGAATTTTTATCCTATCCTCATCCAAAGTCCCAGTCACACAGCCTTTCATGAAGAGCAGGAACTTCAGCTGATAATCTCACAATGTTAAGCCAACAGAGTGACGTGGAGCTAATTCTATGCCTCCAGGAACCCCGTAGAAGATCAACACTTATATCCAACTGGTTCTCCAAATAGATTTTCAAAAACAATGAGCATCTGTGGAATCCACGGCTTATGAAAGGCCTTAGTGAACGTTGTGAGATCTTGCTGAATCAATCCAGTGCATTCAAATCCATGGAAGTGTGGTCCTCACCTGGACTCTGCATATTCTGGACCCATGGCTGACAGTTTTGGCCAGTCCCAGCAACACATTGACAGGGAGGTCCTCCAATTCTTTGAAACCCCCTATTCACCAGCGGAGCTGCAAGTCAGGAGCATTTAACTGAAGTTTAGTTAAAGAGGGAGGAAACATGTCCTTTAAACAGTGGAGTAGGAGCTGCAAACTCTTACTTTATACATGGATACACAGGAGCTAATGCTGGGATCTGTACTGAAATCAAATAATACTGGAGATCACAACGGGTCATGCAGTATCTATGGAGAGAGAGCAAACTAACGTTTCAAGCCTAGATGACTCTTTATCTCTGATGCGGCATTTTTTGTTTTCAAGTGTGAATACATACACTTGCTGCGGCCACAGTACAGACTCAGAATCTCAGTATCTGCAGAAGAGGAAATGTAATATTTGATACTCCTGCTTTTAGTTAATCCTTTCCATCCCGGTGATGCAGGGATTGATCCCCAAATTGAAGGCCACCCAGTGCAGGAACTTGCATCATCCAGATGACAAGGTATTTCTTCAAGATGTGTGTGGATGACAGAGCGCAAGGAAGTGTAGGACATGTAGGAGTGATGTATACAGGAAATGTTCGAGGGTTGATGTCGTGAGGCTAAAGGTCCTGATGAATTTTCTCTCAACAATCAGTAACTCCGCTTGAACAAGAGTGAGACCAGTTGGGATCCTTTCAAATATCTGCACCTTCTGCACATATTAAAACAAGTCAAGGTCAAAGCAATTGATCTAAGTACAACATGGGTAGAAGTGCCAAGACATTTGAGCAACCAATGCCTCCATTGACATCTGAAGCATGCCAATAAACACGTCTCCATAATGGCAAGTAAATCATTTCATTCGATTTGTTCATCCAAACCATTGATGCTTTTGAGTATGCTACACGCATTCAGCTAGTGTGCCTTTAAGAGACAATAACCTTGTGGTATTATTGCTGGACTGTTAATCCAGAGGCCCAGGTAATGTTTTGGGGACCTGGGTTCAAATCCTGCCACAGCAGATGGTGCAGTTTGAATTCAACTAACAAAAAAATCTGAAATTAAGAGTCTAGTGATGACCATTGTCAATTTTGAAAAAAACCTACCTGGTTCACTAATGTCCTATAGGGAAGGAAGCTGCCATCCTTACTTGATCTGACCTACATGTAACTCCAGACCCACAGCAATGTGGTTGACTCTTAATTTACTTCTGGTCAATTAGGAATGGGCAATAAAGGGTGGCTTAGCCAGTGATGCCCTCATCCTGTGAAAGAATAAAAATAAAATTCTATTTTTATAACGCAAATGTCTATTCTAATTCCATTTGATGCTTGCCTATGCTTCATCCATTATCTAATTTGGCATCCTATTTTATTATCTCTTTTTATTAATATTGCTCCCTTGAATCTGAGCTCCCACTCAGTTTCCCACCTTCCTGCCAATTTAGTTTAAACCCTCCCCAACAGCAAATCCCCCTGTGAGGATGTCAGTCCGGATCCTGTTAAGATAGTCATCCATCTTGTACAGGCATCACTTGCACCAGAACCAGTCCAAATACCTTAGTTACCTGGACCCTCCTTCCTACACCATTTATCCAGCCACATAATTACTCTCTAATTCTATCACTACTCTCACGAGCACTTGGGACTAGAAGCAGCAATCCTTCAGTTGGTGATGTTCCTATGAATCAGCGGACCATGTCCTTCCAAACCATGCTTGTGATTTTGGAAGGCACTTCAAGGGAGCCTTGGTGAATTGATCCAGTGCATCTTGTGGATAGTACGCACTGAGCATCAATGGTGCAGTGGGTGTTTGTGGATGTGGTGAGGTTGTGCAAGTTCCCCTCCAAGCCATTCGCCATCCTGACTTGGGAATATATGATTGAAGCCTGGGAAAACACTTATTGCACATTCCCAGTTACCCTGAAGAAGGTGGTGGTGTGTTGCCTTTCTGAACCAGTGCAGTCCGCTAAAAACCTTCACAATATTAAAGGGGGATATCCAGGATTTTGATCCAGCGACACATAAGGTTCATGCACTCCACATAGATTATTCAGTCCAGGGGAATCACTCCCTCCACATGGATTAATCACTCCACATGGAGCGGTCAGGGAGTCATAGAGTCATAGAGATGTACAGCACAGAAACAGACCCTTCGGTTCAACCTGTCCACACCGACCAGATATCCCAACCCAATCTAGTCCCACCTGCCAGCACCCGGTCCATATCCCTCCAAACCCTTCCTATTCATATACCCATCCAGATGTCTTTTAAATGTTGCAATTGTACCAGCCTCCACCACTTCCTCTGGCAGCTCATTCCATACACATACTACCCTCTGCGTTAAAAAGTTGCCCCTTAGGTCTCTTTTATATCTTTTCCCTCTCACCCTAAACCTATGGCCTCTAGTTCTGGACTCCCCCACCCCAGGAAAAGACTTTATTTATCATATTCATGCCCCTCATGATTTTGTAAATCTCTATAAGGTCACCCCTCAGCTTCCGACACCTCACGGAAAACAACCCCAGCATATTCAACCTCTCCCTATAGCTCAAATCCTCCAATCCTGGGCAACATCCTTGTAACTCTTTTCTGAGCCCTTTCAAGTTTCACAACATCTTTCCGATAGGAAGGAGACCAGAATTGCACACAATATTCCAACAGTGGCCTAACCAATGTCCTGTACAGCCGCAACATGACCTCCCAACTCCTGTACTCAATAATCTGACCAATAAAGGAAAGCATACCAAAAGCCTTCTTCGCTATCCTACCTACCTGTAACTCCACTTTCAAGGAGCTATGAAACTGCACTCCAAGGTCTCTTTGTTCAGCAACACTCCCTAGGACCTTACCATTAAGTGTATAAGTACTGCTAAGATTTGCTTTCCCAAAATATAGCACCTCACATTTAACTTAATTAAACTCCATCTGTCACTTCTCAGTCCATTGGCCCATCTGATCAAGATCCCGTTGTAATCTGAGGTAACCTTCTTTGCTGTCCACTACTCCTCCAATTTTGGTGTCATCTGCAAACTCACAAACTATACCTCTTATGCTCACATCCAAATCATTTATCTAAATGATGAAAATTAGAGGACTCAGCACTGATCCTTGTGGCACTCCATTGGTCACAGGCCTCCAGTCTGAAAAACAACCCTCCATCACCACCCTCTGTCTACTACCTTTGAGCCCGTTCTGTATCCAAATGGCTAGTTCCCCCGGTATTCCATACAATCTAACCTTGCTAACCAGTCTCCCATAGGAAACCTTGTCAAATGCCTTACTGAAGTCCATATAGATCACATCTACTGCTCTGCCCTCATCAATCCTCTTTATTACTTCTTCAAAAAACTCAATCAAGTTTGTGAGACATGATTTCCCATGCACAAAGCCATGTTGACTATTCCTAATCAGTCCTTGCCTTTCCAAATACATCCTGTCCCTCAAGATTCCCTCCAACAGCTTGCCCACCACCGACGTCAGGCTCACTGGTCTATCATTCCCTGGCTTGTACACAATTCCTTCCCCCCAAAAGTAAATTGCCTTGGCAGCCTCACAATATGCCATTTCTCTTCCTGCTAATGATTCACTGTGACTTCTCACTTTGTCCATTGTTCGTCTTTTTGTCCTTTATCTAACACAGAGCCCGCATAGCCAAGCATTACACAAATTATAGGAAATGGTCTCAGAGGTTCATGCTCAAACCCTGTCTTTTGTGTTTGTTTCTCTATGAACCTTTCTGTAGACCCATTTGTTGCATCTTTGTGTTGTTGCAGCACTAAATCTGGTTGTGTTCGGAACTGCATCTGTTATAATGAGTGTTCAACATCGTTTATTAAAATGGCCTATTCTTGCTCATCACCAGTTCTGTTACTGAACCAGCAGACTGCCTTGATAATTATTGTCTTTATTATTCTGCAATCTCACTGATACATGGGTCAAGCAGAATAAAGGATTTAATCCTTGATGAAATTCATTAAGAACATTCCAATATTAAGCAATGCAACATTCACAATGTGAAAAGGAACACTATCTTGTATTGGGCACTTGTCAGCATCAGGCCTCTACAGGTCAACTATAGAATCAGTATCTGTGCCCCAACTATGTCACATCATTTAATAGTATCCCCTACTGTGCTGGTGTGATTTTTCTTTTGTTTCCACACCAGTCGTGTTGCAGCCTCTATTGAAGGAGGATACCAGCCACTGGCATTTCTTTGTCTTGTACAAAACAAGCTTAAATCCATTCCACACAGGACACCAGGCAGGAGAAACTTGCAGCCCATCAGTCTGACTCCAGGCCCGAAACAATGTGGCTGAGTCTTAAGTGCCCTCTGGGCGGTTAGGGGTAGATAGTAAATGCTGGCCTAGCGAGGAAAGCAATCTTTTGCCAGAAACCAGCACAAACTGGAGGAGGTGATGGCCCAGCGGTATCATCGCTGGATTGTTAATCCAGAGAGGAAACAAGGACTGCAGATGCTGGCGAAGTTGGAGTCAAAACGTGTGGTGCTAGAAAAGCACACCAGGGCAAGACAGCATCCGAGGAGCAGGAGAGTTGATGTTTCGAGCATAAGCCCTTCATGAGGACTGTGATGAGGGGCTTATGCCCAAAATGTTGATTCTCCTGCTCCTCGGGTGCTGTCTGACCTGCTGTGCTTTTCCTTTCCAGTGGCACACAGTTCGACTCTGTTAATCCAGAGACCCAGGTAATGTTCAAACCTGGGTTCGAATCCCGCCATGGCAAATGGTGGAAGTTAAATTCAATTTTTGAAAACTGGAATGAAGAGGCTAATGGTCACAATGAATCTGTTGTCAATTAATGGAAAATTTCATCTAGGAAGGTACATCCTTACCTGTTCTGGCCTACATGTGACTCCAAACCCACAGCAATGTGGTTGACTTTAACTGACCTCTGGGGTAATTAGGGATGGGCAATAATTGCTGGGCCAGCCACTGATGCCTCATCCCCTGAATGAATAAAAAAAAACTCAAGCTCCTGTACTGTTTCTTGCAGAGTTTTTAAATAGCTTCTGAACTCATAGAGAGTTGAACTTTCTCTGGTTCCTTTTGTGAAGCATCCTACCACACAACAGGGAGGAGACAATGCTGCAATGTGATATACAATGAGTTCTGGAGTGGGAGCAGAGGATGAATTGGGAACGGCCTTCCAAATGGAGAAAATTAAACATCATTGTTTAATGGGGTGTGTGCCTGACTGATAATTCCAGTATTTGGTCTCCATCCCTAATCGCCTTTGAATTAAATGATTTGATAGGGCTAACAGAGCAATTCAGAGTCAACTACATTGCTGTGGATTTGGACTCAGATGTAGGCCAGACAAGGGAAGGTACCAGCATCCTGATGTTCTAACCAGTGTTTCCCTACAGAACAAAGAGGATAGGAACTGGATAGATTTTTAACAAAAATCAATGGCAGCCACAGCTACTGAGGCTATCTTTATACTCCACTGGTTGCAGTAGGATTTGAACCCACATCCCCAGAATCAATAGGCTAGTTGCCTCAGCACTACTCCACCATTGCCTCTATGAGGCACAGGCCTGTCCAAGGTTGACATCTGCAGATGCTTCCCCGTTTAAGGAATATTGCTTCTAACTGGGTCATCTCTGTCTCCCAGAATTTTAATGCACATGATTATGTTTGACCTCCGTTTTCCAGAGAACACAAGTCCAATCCTCCAAGTTCTTTTCACATAATTAACACCTTTCTGACCAATCAGAATACACTCACAGGATAAAGCCAAAGGTGAGAATCTACAATCATGCGGAGATTCTTGAATTTCTGCAACTCGTTCCATTCGAGTAAAGAAGAATCAAAGGGGATTTAATTGAGGATTTTTAGGTTATTAAACATGTTTGTCCCATACATAGCAATAGACTAATTCATCTAATTGAAATGTTGGTGGGTCTGATATTCGGCTTAAATTTTTGTTTTATCCTGTCATGGGATATGGGCATCCCTGGCTGAGTTAAGCATTTATTGCCCATCCCTAGTTATGCTCAAGAAGGTGGGGAAGAGCTGCCTTCTTGAACAATTGCAATTCATGTGCTTTTGGTACATCCACAGTAACATTAGAGAGGGAATTCCGGGATTTCAGCCCAACAACTCTGAAAGAACAGTGATATATTTTCCAGTCTGGGTGGTAAATGGCTTTTATCTGAAAGAATGTGGAGAGATCCTTTTGGAGTACTGGATGATTTTCCACAGAGAATGATTGAGGCATTAGGAATAGTTTTGGATTGGTCGAGAAATGAGCTGCCAAAGATACAAGGAGCCAAACATCCTCTTTCTCTATTGCAAAAATATTTGTTTCCATAATATGGAATCACTGTCACCACCTCTCAGTGAGGCAGTGTGTGCTGTCCACAAGAACAAATTCACCAAGGCTCCTTAGACAGGACCTTCCAAACCTATGACCACTTCTTTCTAGATGAAAGGGCAACAGGTACATGGGAACGCCATCACCTGTGAGTTGTCCTCCAAGCCACTCAACTTGGAACAATATCACTGTTCTTACTGCATCGCTGGTCAAAATCCTTGGACTTCCTCCATATCGGCATTGTAGGATACCTGCATGAAATGGCCTGTGACAATTCAAGAAGAAAGTTCACCATCACTTCAGGGGCAACTAGGAACTGGCAATGAATGATGACCTAGCTAGGGATGGGCCCATCCCATGAGTAAATAAACATTCTTAGAATCTTTCTGAAGGTAGTGGTATGACCAAAATATAATATCCAAAGGTGACCCACATAACTGGTTTATCCTACATGTGCTGTTCCTAAAGGCAGGTTCTTGATTCATTGTATACTGATGCTTTGTGTTAAGCTATTTTCTTGGCAGTTGTTGCATGATTTACCCACTACCGACTGCATTATGACAAGCAGGCATCACTATATATGTCTATCAGAACGTTGGTACACGTGGTATCAACTTGCATCCTTGCCAATGAGCACATTTAAACCTCTTGGCTCAAGGGATAAAAGTACAATGAAATGTAGGATGACTTGCTCTTGAATGGTCTGCTTATGATCTGTTAATGTTTTATTCAAATCTGCAAAAGACTCAAAAGATTGATGTAAACTCCAAAATCACCCAGAATATCTGAACCACAGAGACAACCAAAGATCCAGCATTGAGATACTCTTGTCCATGTTAATTGAATTCAGGTAAAATGTTACAATTTCAGACAGCTCCTTTGATCTACCAATACTGAAGTGGCTTCAAACAATCACTCGTTGGGTCTTTAATGTAGTTATACGGTTTATACCAAGTTTGACAGCTTATACTCAAAACAGTTCTTGTTGGTGCATTCCTGAAATGGGTTCCCAGTTCTTTTCCCTGGTCAGACTCTGCCACCTACCTGTCACATGGAGAAATGCTGCATCCATTTGTGCTGCAGGGAGAATATTAGAGCCCGATGGTTCAATGAAATAAGGCAACGTTACATTTAGGGAGAGTGCAACTGAGAATGTTATGCTGTCTATGCTAGTTCAGACTGCACCCGCAGATTTGAAACTCTTGAGTTATTTTGTAGTTGATGACCAGATTTTCATCATTTACATAAATGGTTTGGATGTGAATATAGGAGGTCTGGTTAGTAAGTTTGCAGATAACAGCAAAATTGATGCTGTAGTGGACAGTAAGGAAGGTTATCTCAGAGTACAATTAGATGGGCCAATGGGCCAAGGAGTGACAGATACAGTTTAATTTAGATAAATGTGAGGAAATGCATTTTGGCAAGGCAAACCAGGGCAGGACCTATACAGTTAGGGGTAAGGCCCTGGGCAGTGTTACCAAACAAAGAGACCTAGGGGTGCAGGTGCATAGTTCCTTGAAAGTGGAGTCGCAGGTAGACAGGGTGGTGAAGAAGGCATTTGGCATGCTTGTCTTTATTGATCAGGGCATTGAGTAAAGCAATTAAGAGGTCATGTTGTGGCTGTACAGGACATTGTACAGGCCTTTCCTGATGAAGGGCTTTTGCCCGAAACGTCGATTTCACTGCTCCTTGGATGCTGCCTGAACTGCTGTGCTCTTCCAGCACCACTAATCCAGAATCTGGTTTCCAGCATCTGCAGTCATTGTTTTTACCCTGTACAAGACATTGGTTTGGCCACTTCTGGAATACTGCTTTCAGTTCTGGTCTCCCTGCTATAGGAAAGATGTTGTGATTCTTGAAAGGGTTCACAAAAGATTTATAAGGATGTTGCCAGTGTTGGAGGGTTTGAGCCATAGAGAGAGGCTGAATAGGCTGGGTGTTTTCCCTGGAGTGTCAGAGGCTAAGGGCTGACCTTATAGAGGTTTATAAATCACGATGGGCGTGGATAGGGTGAAAAGCTGTGGGTAGGGGAGTCCAGAACAAGACGGCATAGGTTTCAGGTGAGAGGGGAAAGATTTAAAAGGGACGTAAGGGGCAACTCTTTCACACAGAGTGTGGTGCGTGTGTGGAATGAACTGCAAGAGAAAGTGGTGGACGCTGGTATAATTACAACATTTAAAAGGCATCTGGATTTGGACGTGAATAGGAAGGGTTTAGAGGAATATTGGCCAAGTGCTGGCAAATGGGACTAGATTAATTTAGGATATCCAGGTCAGCATGGACAAGTTGGACCGAAGGGTCTGTTTCCACGCTGTGTTCAGGTTCTATTCAAGAGAGGCTGGAAAATTCTGTGTTTATTGCCATTCCAAAACAACTTTTCCAGTTGCTTTCAACATTCTCCTGGGGAAAGCAGGGAATTCTTTTATTTCGACCCAGCAGTTAAGAATGAATGGCGACACATATGAACATGTCCAAGTAATTTTAAGCACTTTCTCATTTTTTTTAAAATATACCTCAAACGGACCTTTGATTCAGTGAAATTTCTCGAGCAGAGAGCTAGCACAGCAGCAGCAGGGCTGAATGGTTTTCTCTGAGCTTTAACCATTCCATGATCCCACGTTCCCATGAAATTGTAACTTTTGTTTGAAGAGCTAACACTGAAATGAGAATGCTGCATTTCGAAAGGATTACTTGAAGGTTGTTGAATGATATGAAACTTCACTTGGAATCTAATTGGTAAAAGGCAAAAGAACTGTTCAACTAGCAGCAAATTGATATTAATGACATGCTTTCTGTCCATTTAACACATAGTTCTTCTAGGAGTGGGGATAGACACTGCAGTTCAAGGGCAGTTCATGAAGCTGGCTGCTTATTTGCTGTAAGTATAACAGACATGATTTCCATACTTTTATGAAAGCTTTGTAGATGCATAAAGACAGATTGAGTGGTTAATGTCTCCTTTCATTTTAAGATTTGCTGCCACAGTCCTCATCATTTTGGAAAGCCCGTATTTCATTGGCATTGTGTTCGTCCAAAACTGTCCGTAAGTAGAGCTATGTTTTTCAACAAGTTCCAACAATCCTGTTGCTGTAATGTTCCTGTGTGCCTCAGTACCTGACACTGCAAACAGCACTAACATCACCTTTCCATCAATGAACATAAATCCTGTCATTGGGCTCTTGTGGTACAATGGTAGTGTCCTTACCTCTGAAGTCAATAACATAGGTCCAAGTCCCACTCATTCCAGAGAAATGTAATATAGAGCCATAAAGACAGTATGGAAACACACCCTTCGGTCCATGCTGACCAGATGTCCTAAATTAATTAGACCCATTTGCCAGCATTTGGCCCTTATCCCTCTGAATCCTTTCTATCCATGTACCCATCCAGATGTCCTTTAAACGTAACATTTATACCAGCCTCCACCACTTCCTCTGGCAGCTCATTCCACACACGTAGCACCCTCTGTGTGGAAAAAGTTGTCCCTCGGGTCCCTTTTAAATCCTCCCCCTCTCACCCTAAACCTATGCCCTCTACTTTTGGACTCCCCTACCTTGGGAAAAAGACCTTGTCTGTTTATCCTACCCACGTCCCTCATGATTTTATAAACCTCTATAAGGTCACCCCCTCTGCCTCCAAGGGTCCAGGGAAAACAGCCCCAGTTTATTCAGCCTTTCCCTACAGCTCAAACTCTCCAACCCTGACAGCATCCTTGTACATTTTATTCAGCACCCTTTCACATTTAACAATGTCTTTCCTATAGCCGGGGAGAACAGAGTTGAATATTGCAATTCCTTCAGTCTCACTGGGCCATGATCCCATAATGCACTCCCTAGTGGCATTGTGGGTCCAATTGCAGTGAAAGGACTGTAGTAGCTGAAGAAGGGATCTTACCACCACTTTCTCAAGAGCAACTAGGGTAGGGCAATAAGTGTTGGCCCAGCCAGCAACATTCACAAGACATGAATGAATTCAAAAATATATGTATATATATATATATATATATATACACATTTTATATCAAATTTTTAACATTAATCATTTGCAGTGAGAAACAACTCTCATATTTCCATTATAGAAAGACTAGTCTCTTCCATTTTCATTCCTTTTCAGCTAAATCAATAAATGCTGACTTCTCTTGTGCTAAATATTTAATGGAGAAAGGCATGGATTAGTAGAGTCCAATAAAAGTGCCTCATTTCAGAGGAAATATTTATAGTGTGGTTGCAGTGCCTTGTTGAATTGTCCTTTCTTTCAGTTTGAATCTGATTTTACATCCCAAAAATGAAAAGTCACATTAAAAAAAGAAAAAGTGTGCTTAGATTCACCAGATGGACTAAACCTTTCTCATTTGATTTCTAATGCACTCTCTGATATTGCGGTAGATATTGAAATTCAAAACATGATCTTGTTCTTTTAGCATGTTCTTTGATAAAATGGACAGCAAGATTTGGAATCTCTGGAAGAAGGCAATGAGGCCGAATGGTTTACAGAAGTTTCTTATTTTCATCTTTCTGTCCGTGGCTTGCTTCTTACACCCAATTCTTATTTGGCATGCAACTATCCCAGGTGGGTAGTTTATGAATTTCCAAGTTGAGTTTTTAATCTTTGTCTTTGGTCCCTCAATGTGTCTCCTTTACAAATGATAAAAGAAATTAGTGAGCAGTAACACAATTGTACACCATTGTGTTACAATCTCCATCTTGTCCGGTAATTCCTAGTGACTGTCTGGGACAGGACTTAAACCTTCTAACTCAAAGGCAACAGTTCGACCTTTGGTTAAATTCTCTTAAGGTCCTAAGCAGAAATGTTTGTGTATTGTGTGTCGAAAGCAAACAAAATCAACAGATCATCCACAAACTGAAGGAAGATCTCATCTTCAGACTAGACACCGTACAACCCTTTGAGTCCCAACACCTTCAGATTGTGAACCCACACCCAATTCTTCCCTTCCTTTTAGCTTTACTTCTACTCTTGATCATGGTGTCCTCTCCCCCCTCCCACCCCAGTGGGATTGTCTGTTCTCTCCATTCTGGCAGTGAGACACGCCTTTGTTCTGCCATACTCACATCCCGATCTGCATTATCATCATCTTTTGTCCCCCAGCACTCCACTCCCCCCAGCTATTACAAAAATGCTGCCCCCTCCACACTTCACCCCAGCTCTGATTTGAAAAGTCATCTAGACACGAAACGTTAGCTCACTCTCTCCACGAATGCTGCCTGACCCGCTGTGATCTCCAGCATTTTTTTGTTTCCAGAACATCAAGGGTTGCAGGTTTTTACTTTGAATGTTATCAGGAACCATGGAGGATTGCCGCACTAATGTTGCCATGAAAATCTCTTCCAGGCGCCATGTTGATAGTGAGCGGTCTTGCCTACTTTTTTTTGAACCTGAGAAAACGGTATCAAAGGAACATGCCGGAGGTGGAAAACATACAGGTATGTTCCCAGGACTATATCAACGCCGTGACCCTGACAGATGCTGGGCAGATGGAACAAACCTACCACTTCCATCGTGGCACCGCAGAGAGGAAATTAGCTGGCGTCAGCTACATGTGTAACATCTTCCGATTCAACAGCAAAAGGCCACTGTCCAATGAAAGTGTACGGACGCTTCAAGAAAGCACTTTTGGCAACCTGAGCATACATCTGAAGAACAAACATGCACCGTTTCTGGAAAGTTCTGTTAAAATTATCCCATCTGAGCCTAATAGCCTGGAAGAGCATGAATTGGAATCAGAAGAAACCACCTTTGACAAAGCAGCAATAATACCAAAGTGAGGGTTTATTCCACACTGTTGGTGTGTATTCACATTCCAAAACACGCCGTTGTGATTGAATACGGACATCAACATTTTTATGACTGCAAAGTATCTGCCGAAAGAAAGCTTTGTTTTCCTGTAGAGCCTTTCACATATCCACGATAGCTGCAAATGATTCACAGCCACTGATTTACATTTTGAAGTGTCGTCACTGCTGTTTTGATGCCAAACACTGCCATTTGTGCACAGCAAGCTCCCACAATAAGATAAGTCAGCAGTTGGCCTTCTTTTGGTTGTGTTGCTTGGACGATCAGTGGCCAGATCACCATGAGCAAAGTCACCACTTTATATTTGACTGAACCATCTTGGGGCTTCAGATTAATGCCTTACTTGATAGACTTTGACAATGCAACGTCCCCTCAATACTGCAGCCAAATTCAGGAGTAGGGTTTGAAGGATTACCTTTTGACTCTGGATGGCGTTGACACTTGTAACCAATGGCACTGGATATTTATTTGTATAAACAAGACTGTGTGATTCACTAGGGACTTGAAGGTTGCATCTCAGCAGTGGGGTACGGGGTGCAATGGAGAATGGTGCCTAGTGAAAGCAAAGTAACTCTCTATGGGACGGGGAGTATCAGAGCAAGATTATAAACCTGTAGGAGTAATTCAGTCTCATGTGACAGTTTTAGATTAACAATGCATTCATGCAATACACTCACACAGTGCAACTGCGAAGAAAGACAAAGGGATTTCATAATCACTGAGATACAGACTAAAAGGGCAGTAATTGTCACAATCTGTAGTGACAATAAGCACATGACTGTTAAATGCATTTACAATCTCGCCATGTATAATGGTGAGAACATGTCTTATCATGTTCTTTGCTTATGTTTATAAAATAAAGGAGAAAAATGGGGACAATTCACTGGATAATTTTGGCCAATGATTGTACAGCTAAATGTGAAAGGGTTAACAGTGAGATCACTTTTTTGTTCCTGGTGTATTGTTACCCTTTTTGAATCCTTTTTTGTGTTTCATCCCCCACCACCCCCCTTTTTACTCATTCACACAGAAAAAAAGAAATTGTTCTACTTATATTGCCAATGTTTGTCTTGTTCCGTAAGAGCCCATTTCAGAGATGGCTCTCATTGCCATTCATTTGGAACCTGAGAAGACAGGAGCAGGAGGAGGCCATTCTTGGTCATGGCTAATCACGCAACTCAGTCCCCTGTTCTCACTTGTGCAGTATATTGTGGATTTCCTCCCCCACTTGGGGCAATGGAGTTTACTTCACCTTCCTGTCCCTCTGTCCTGCAGTAGCTAGTGCTACTCAGCCTGGCCTTATTCCCTTCTCCCATGCATCCTTCAAACTAAGGGAAACCCCCAATGAGATGCTAATGGTCAAACATTCCCTTTCTTCTGCTGGTTCCTATAAGGAATTCAATAAGTAGCACAGCACTTTAGGTGAAGTCCTCAAATAATTTCCAAAATAAGTGCCAATAGAATTATGGCAAAAGTACCAAGTCTCCCAAAGACTTTTTCAAAAGTTCTCTTCAAGCACCTGAGGCAACTGAAAGCTTCGAAGGTGGTGTGTCTTCAGGTAACATTCCCAACGATGACAAATGTACTTCTATTTGAGCATTGGGGTACCCAAAACAATATGCAGCCTTTTTAATGAGAGCTACCGGTTAATTTAATTGTCAATGGATCCTCAATGATCCTTTCAAACACTGACTTCAGTTCCCTTCCAAGATGGGGTCTTACATGAACATGGACTAAATCTCCATTTCATCACTTCAGCATCTAAAGGTACTGGAGCAATCACACTCACCCCTCTTCTCTGACCCCCTGGTGGGTTAGTACTGTCATAGATGCCCACACTGTTGAAAATTACATCCATGGGCTGTTTATAATGGGTCTAACATAGCTCTAACATATCAGATTCACCACAGCAGTATATCAAGGGCAGCATGACTCCTCCCAATAAATTCAGTCCTTATGCTCCAACGGTTGGTTCCACTGGAAATATTTGCAACCTGATTAATGTTCTAGAGTGTTCCTTTGAAGGCCATTGGTAAGTCTAAAGACACTGAGTTGGATTTTCCTATGGGGTTATGAAATGGAAGTCTGGGCTATTTTTGACTTCCAACCTTGTCTTGGAGGTGCCAGGTAACAATGGCAAAGGCCTGGTGGATAGATTCTTGAAGATGGAGGACCAGTCTCATGCCTCATGGCCCAATTCCCATTCCACTAAAGCAGCCAGCGTCATAACTTATTAAAGTTTGTTGATGAACTAAAAGGTAAAGTCATCGTAGCCATACCAGACCATAGAACTATGCTCTCATTAGTAGAGATAACTGGTGGTGGTTTCTAATCAACCAGTTCAGAGGTGTTATTGCATCCTCTCTGGAGCAGGGTTGAGAAGGAGAGTCCTTCATGGTAACCTCAGCCAGTGCAGGAATTGAACCCACACTGTTGGCATTTCTCTCCATTGTAAGCCAGTCATCACAACTGAGCTAAGGAACGGACACAAAGGGCTTGTTTTGATAGACAGATTATTGGTTTGTTCACAGTCTCATAGCTCTCCGTATACACCATCCCCTCACCAACTTTACCTTCTTAACTTTTTTTTATTTTCATACATTTTTAAATCTGCAACTGCTATCACACACAACTGAATGGCTTTACCCACAACCACAATATTGTTCATGTATTAACCACCACCTGTACATTACCTGCCTTCCCATATTGTTCAATTTACATGCAGAGGTCATGAGGAGCAGTGTAAAAATACTGAATGTGAGGGAGAGGGAGAGGACAAAAATCAAAACAAGAGTTCCTTCTTTACATTGCAAAACACCAGTCGTTAACTCTTCAGGCACGCAATTAAAATCAGGAGTGAGGAAACATGTATTGAACAATTAACACCCTTCACCTGTTTACTTCATTCGCTGGACACTAACGTAGTACTGGGAACAGCAGCAAGATATTAGAATGCCAGCCAGCATTGTTATTTTTCCATTTCTGCAAATCTCCAATAAGGCTCATATGAACGTTCCACCATGTTCATGTCAAAACATCCCATGGTAATCTCTGACTAACAGCACTGGCTGTATACCTAGACCATACAGACTGCAGAGGATCAAAAAACACAGCTCACCACCACCTTCTCAAGGGCAACTACATACTGTCCCAAACAATCATGCCCACATCTCATGAAAAAATTTTTTTTTTTAAAAGCATTGATTTTCCCCTCTCAGCATGAAAGTAAGTTGCAAAGTACAAGAGAGTCTTTTCTTTATAGTTCTTCAGACACTGATGTCTTTGTTCCCTTACAACAATTACCCTTGCTGCTCCACATCTCAAAGATTATCGTTGGCAATTAACAGCTTGTAGAACATTCCTTAGCATCATTTAATGGTGACATTGCCCTAGTTAAAGAGAATGAGTTAATTACACAGAATTATATAGATCTTAAAACAAAGACAGAGTAATCCCCAATAGATGCACAAAGAATTTGTCTGCGGTCATTTACAAGCTGTTCATACATTCTCTAGGTCAGCTGTTCTCATCTATGAGAAGGATTCCTCTAGAAAAGTCTTACACAAACTAAAAAGCACTCAGACCCAGGACAATGCTGCCTCCTAGTGGTCTGCTAGGAACAGTCGCAATTTTCTCAAACCAAATGCAGTTTCTATCTGCTATAGTCACTTTAATCATTATTCGCTGTATTCATCCTTCAGGTTTATGCTGCATTTCTCAACATCACATCGATACTCTCTGCAGCTAAGATTCCTTGCATACAATTTATCAGTCTGAAGTCGAAAGGAAAATGAAATCAGAGTCTTCAACCCCAGAGGCTCCTGAGAGTCAATATATGGAACTCCTCAGAAAAGATCTGAAAGAAGACACGAAATGTTTTGAGAGAGAGTAAATTGAGAATTCAATCTCCTCAGATCTGTCCAGTTATTGTGAATTAAAGACCCCAACAGACACATTTTGAACTAGATATTTCATTGCTGATGCAGAATGGGGAAGAGTCGAGAGGAGGGTAGACATCTTTCTTCATTAGATGATTGATAAAATGCACCAATCCACATGAAGCAAACTGATGGCTAGCAGAAGGGGACATAGCTTTAAATCGAGGGGTGATAGATAAAGGAGAAATGTAAGAGGTAGTTTCTTTACTCAGAGAGTAGGAGGGGCATGGAACGCACTGCCTGCAACAGTAGTAGACTCGCCAACATTAAGGCCATTTTAATGGTCATTGGATAGACATATGGATGATAATTGAATGGTTTAGGTTAGATGGGCTTCAGATCAATTTCACAGTTCGCACAACATTGAAGGCCGAAAGGCCTGAAAAGAGCTGGAATGTTCTATGTTCTATGATCAATATGGAACCCTAGTAAATCAATACTATATAGATGACTTGTGTTAAAACAAAGATAAAGGAATACTGCACATGGGTGCACCAAGCATTCAGCCGCAATCATTTACAAACTGTTTGCACATTCTTCACGGCAGTGTCAAGAAAGAAATATAGGGTTGAGATATCGATTCCAAACTCTATCCTTGGCACACAGACTTGAATGACCATCTGCAGAGGGTTTAGATGCACCTTCACAGAGCAAACGAAGCCTGTATGTGTCATCCAGAGGCCATCTCACTGGGAATACTGGAATGACTTGGAATACTGTGTTCAAATCTGATCTCCCTGCTATAGAAAGGTTGTTGTGAAACTTGAAAGGGTGCAGAAAAGATTTACATGTTACCAGGGTTTGAGCTATAGGGAGAGGCTGAATAGACTACTGCTGTTTTCCCTGGAGCGTCGGAGGCTAAGGGGGAAAATTATAGAAGTTTATAAAATCATGAGGGGCATGAATAGGGGAACAGCCAAGGTTTTTTTTCCCCGGGATGGGGGAGTCCAAAGCTAGAGGGCATAAATTTAAGGTGAGAGGGGAAAGATTTAAAAGGGACATAAGAGGCAATATTTTCATGCAGAGGGTGGTGCGTGTCTGGAATGAGCTGCCAGAGGCGGCGGTGGTGGCTGGTACAATGACAGCATTTAAAAGGCATCTTGATGGGTATATGATTAGAAAGGGCTTATAAGGATATGGGCCAAATGCTGGCAAATGGGATGAGATTAATTTAGGATACCTTGTCAGCTTGGATGAGTTGGACAGAAGGGTCTGTTACTGCATTGTACAGCTCTATGACTCTATGACACTGTTGGATGCTCTGGGTAATGCCTCCAGTGGAAGCGGTTTAGAGTTTCCCCTTTAGGTAACTGCATCAACACAGCCTCAAATTACACCGGACACATGGCAGGATTCCAGCCACTGTGATGTTCACCTTATGTGAACCAAGGTTCACTCACAGGATGTGAAAATACAAGCTGATATCAGGGGCGACAGCAGACATTGGGATTGATCCTCCATCAGTTATTTAACTAGAGTCCATTTTTGCCCAGAGTTTTCTCTCCATGAAGCAGGTTCTCCATATTACGCATGAAGCCTAACTCAAAGTCTAACTTCCTAACTCGATGGTGAATGGAGCAGAGGGACTCCTCTATTCATTCATGGTCGAGGTCATCACTGGCTGGGCCTGCGCTTAATGCCCATCCCTAATTGCCCAGAGGGCAGTAAAGAGTTAACCACATTGCTGTGGGTCTGGAGTCATGTGAAGGTCAGACCTGTTAATGATTGCAGTTTTCTTCCCTAAAGGACATTATCAAACCAGTTGGATCCTTTCCAACAATATTTCCATGATCTTCTTTAGACTCTTAATTCAAGATTTTTATTGAATTCAAATTCCACCATGTGGTAGGATTCAAACCCAGGTTTCTGGAACAATACTGGGTCTCTGGGTTAACACATCAGTGACAATACCACTAGATCATCACTTTCTCCCTCTTTTAGGGTGACACAATGGCTCAGGGGTTAGCGCTGTTGTCTCACAGCACCAGGAACCCGGGTTTGATTTCAGCCTCAGGCAACTGTCTGTATGGAGTATGCACATTCTCCCCGTGTCTGCGTGGGTTTCCTTCGGGTGCTCCAGTTTCCTCCCAGAATCCAAAAATGTGCAGGTTAGGTGAATTGGACATGCTAAATTGCCCGTAGTATGTGTAGGTTAGGTGCACTAGTCAGGGGAAATGTAGAGTAATAGGATAGGGGAATGGGTCTGGGTGGGTTACTCTTCGGAGGGTTGGTGTGGATTTGTTGGGCCAAATGGCCTAATTTCCACGGTGTAGGGACTCTATGATTTTAGCATATCTAGGAGTTCAGACTTCCATACAAGGAATGGCAGATGGAATTTAATTTAGATAAATGTGAGGTATTGCATTTTGGTAAAACTAACAAGGACAGGACTTATACAGTTAATGGTAGGCCCCTGGAGAGTGTAGTCAAACAGAAAGACCTCGGGGTTCAAGTACATAATTCTTTGAAAGATGTCTCACAGTGAGACAGGGTAGTTAAGATGGCGTTTGGTATGTTTGCCTTTATTGCTCAAAGTCAGAAGTTACACAACACCAGGTTATAGTGCAACAGGTTTCTATGAAATCATAAGTTTTCAGAGCACTGTTCCTTCACCTGATGAAGAAGCGCTCCAAAAGCTTGTGATTTCAAATGGAACCTGTTGGACTATAACCTGGTGTCATGTGACTTCTGAGTTTGTCCACCCCAGTCCAACACCTGCACCTCCACATTATTTTGCAAACCATTGAGTACAGGAGTTGGGATGTCATTTGTGGTTCTACAGAACATTGGTGAGGCCACTTTTGGAGTCCTATGTACAATTCTGGTCACTTTGTTAATAAAGGAAGGATATTAAATTGGAGAGGGTGCAGAAAAGATTTACAAAGATGTTACCAGGACTGGAGGATTTAAGTTATAGGGAGAGGCCAGATAGGCTGGGACTTCTTTCAGTGGAGTGTGGGAGGTTGGGGGTGACCTTATAGAATCATGAGGGGCATAGATAAGATGAATAATAAGCTCTTTTTCCTAGGGTGAGGGAGTTTAAAACTTGACAGCAAATTTTAAAGGTGAGAGGAGAAAGATTTAGAAGGGACTTGAGGGGCGATTCTTTTCACACAGAGGGTGGTTCATTTGTGGAATGAACTTCCAGAGGAAGTGGTAGATGCAGACACAGGTACAGTTACAACATTTAAAAGACATTTGGACAGGTACATGCATAGGAAAGATTTAGAGGGATATGGACCAACTGGAGACAAATGGGACTAGGTTAGTTGGAGAAACTTGGTTGGCTTGGACAAGTTGGACCGAAGGGTCTGTTTCTGTGTTGTATGACTCTATGACTCTACTGGGTAGCCCTGCTGCTCAACATGGAAGCACGTTTCACATCAAATGACCAATAAATATATAAGATTAACTGCAACTTTAATCTGAAAAAAAATGTTGTCCATCCCAAAGAAGAGCCACGTTGGACTTGAAACATTAATTTTGTTTCTCTCTCCATAAGTGTTGCCTGACCTGCTGAGTTTCTTCAGCACTTTCTGTGCTCACTTCAGATTTCCAGAATGTACAGTATTTTGCTTTTATAAAGTGGCTTGTACTGTAACAGGTGGAGTTTTTAATAACATGGGCAGAAGTAGGGGGGAGCACTATGCTCAGAAGCCAAAGAATGATAATGCCTGCTTCGGGGAATTGATTTATCAGGAGATAAATATAGTCCATTATTTGGAATTTTGCTGGCAAATTTTCCACAGATTATCTGTTAAATATTTAAAGCAAAGATAAATAGACAATGTCTTTTCCTGGGTGGGGGAGTCCAGAACTAAGTTTAGGGTGAGAAGGGAAAGATATAAAAGAGACCTAAGGGGCAACTTTTTCACACAGAGGGTGGTATGTGTATGGAATGGGCTGCCAGAGGAAGTGGTGGAGGTTGGTACAATTGCAACGTTTAAAAGACATTTGGATGGGTATATGAATAGGAGGGGTTTGGAGGGATATGGGCCGGGTGCTGGCAGGTGGGACTAGGTTGGGTTGGGATATCTGGTCGGTGTGGACAGGTTGGATCGAAGGTCTGTTTCCATGCTGTATATTTCTATGACTCAAAGACAGGGGTAGGTGCCTTCCTCTGAGCCAAGAGTTCAAGTCCCATCTGCTTCAGTAGTCTGAGATAACACCACTGAACAGGATGATTAGAAAACAGCTCAAAAGTGGCAGTACCAGAGCTTCCTAAAAATACAATAGTGATTATTCCCCGGTCATTCTGAACTACTTCAGCACAGACTGGGGACATGGCCCATGCAACACCTATCTTATATTACTTGGTATGGAATATTTGTTGCTGCAAATGCAAACTAAACTAAATGTAAAACTAAAACCCCTAATTTGAAATCTTTTTTTTTTAAGGTTGCATAGATTGCTAAGTGATTTTCATGAAACACTAAACATGATAATAATATCGAAGCAATCATAGGAAGTCCGGAAGCGGCTGCCTGTTTGTCCTCTCAGTACATCCTAAGCTCCTAATGACAGGAAATGTACTGAGTCATTTATAAAGGTTAGCTCTTATGGCTTTTACAGACCAAACATTGTATAAGTATCTTTAATTAGACTGAATGAGGGGGATCAAGCTACTTGCTTGTTGGAAGAATAATCTTTGTGGGCCTGACGGCTGTCTAAATATCAGCAGATCAAAAATGAATCAAATGTCCGAAATCAAATCCAAATTAAACACTGCAAAAGGGATTTATCCTTCCCTTACTTTCCTTGGTGACATTCCAAAATGACTTGTGTCAGAATCAAGAAAGATTGGGGAATACTGGCGCAGTGGCCCCAAACAGTGAAAGATAGTGTCACAGTTTCTGTATCTTTACCAGCACCAAGTCCTATTAAACCACTTCTCCTGTGTTCACTGATCAACATTGGTTCCCAGTACTTGCAGCAACAGCTCAATTGTAAAAGTATTATCGATCCTTGAGTGTTTTTTTTTGTCATGTTATTTTGCTTCCATGTCCGTGAATCTAGGGTTAAGACAGACTAGTCAAGAAGAAGTCAAGGTCAAGAACTCAGAGTACAATTGATCAGATGGACTGATGGGTCAAGGAGAGGCAGATGGAGTTTAATTTCCATAAATGTGAGGTGTTGCATTTTGGTAAGGCAAATCAGGGCAGGCCATGTACACTCAATAGTAAAGCCATGGGGAGTATTACTGAACAAAGAGACATTGGGGTTCAGGTGAATAGTTCTTTAAAAGTGGAGTCTCAGGTAGACAGGTTAGTGAAGAAATTGTTTGGTATGCTTCCTTTTATTGGTCACTGCATTGAGTGTAGGAGTTGGGCGATCATGTTGCACCTGTACAGGACATTGGTGAGGCAACTTTTGGAATGCTGCATTCAATTCTGGCCTCTCTGCTATAGGAAGGATGTTGTGAAACTTGAAAGGGTTCTGAAAAGAGTTAAAAGGATGTTGCCAGGGCTGGAGTGTTTCAGCCATAGGGAGCGGCTGAATAGGCTGGGGCTGTTTTCCCTGGAGCATCGGACGCTGAGGGATGACGCTGAGGTTTATAAAATCATAAGAGGCATGGATAGACAAGTTCTTTTTCCCAGGGTAGGGAGTCCAAAATAAGAGGGCATAGATTCAAGGTGAGAGGGGAAACACTTAAAAAGGACCTGAGGGTTAACATTTTGACGCGGAGGGTGGTGCATGTATGGAATGAGCTGTCAGAGGAAGTGGTGGAGGCTGGTACAATTACAACATTTAAAAGACATCTGGATGGGTATATGAAGGGTTTAGAGGGACATGGTCCAAGTGCTGGCAAGTGGGACTAGATTAGGTTAGGGTATCTGGTTGGCATGGATGAGTTGGACTGAAGGTTCTGTTTCCTTATTTCCTCTATAGCTCTGAGACTGTCTTCAGGCTTGGGTTTCTTTATAACCATGTAGCTTACATGTTAACACTAATTACTATTAGCACTAGAACAGAATAGTCTTTATTGTCGTGTGCCCTCGATTGTGTGCAGTGAAAAGTTTCTGGTGTCATCTCTAGGTACAGATACTTTAAGAGTTTGTTACTGAATTGAAAGAGTAAAAGAAAATGTCTAGCATAGGAATACGAAGATTTAAAAAGTACTTGAATTACTCAGAGTCCAGAATAAGAATAAAAGGTATCTATAAAAGTACTCAATTGATAGTCCTTTCTCACTGAGTCCATGCCAACTTGTCTTCAGGATACAAGGCCTCGCTGCTTCCACACACTGGCCTCCAGGACTCACCCCTGGGACTCGCCTTTTGCGCTGGCATGGACTTCAACCCGTCACCCATGTTGGGCTGGATGCAGACTCACCTCCATTCTCCATTCCCTCCGGGTAGAGAGAGTTAAAGAAGTTAAAAGTTGGGGCGGGAGGGCTGGGAAGAAAAACTGCAGAAAAGAAGAAACAAAGAAAGAGAAAGAGAAAGGAACTGGCGAAGCAGAGGAGTGTCCTATTCTGCTGCCATCTTGCAGGCTATTTGCTAATTACTGCAATAGAGGGTAATCAGAGATATACCATGCTCTAGTCTTACAGTTACATTACTGTTCTATAAAGACCACTACTGAAAGAAAGTTGGTTTACTCCATTTTCACCTTCCCTACTCCATACTTCCATATGCATGGTTATAACATTCATATGGTTGTATATCAGTGTCATTGAGTCAAAATCCTGGAACTCCCCTTCCTAACAGCAATGCGGATCAACCTACACCAGGGAAATACAGAACAAAAGGTAAAGGTTTTTTTCTGCTAAATGAGGTTGGAAACACATTCCAATCCAAAGCCAACCGAATATAAACAGATTAAAATCACCAGCATCTCTTGAACATAGTGAAAGCACTTACAAATCCAGGCACCTATTTCACAGTTCATGGAGGAACCGAACAATTAAGATCAAAGATAAAAAGATTGGCAGGAGCTGAGTGTTATCACAATGCACAACTTGAAACAAGTTCAAGTTACACTCTGAGGCTTCACTTGTTCAAGACGGTGGGAACTAAACCATCTCCACAATAAAAGCACCTTGTCTAAACCTGTTTATTGTCAATCACCTCTCCACCCATCCGAAGATATGTGCAGAATGAAACTGACTGGAGTCAAATGATTATTTTTCTTCTTGTCAAGTAATTTCTAATTGTATGCTGTGGAGAATATCACCCTGTGGTTTTTAGAATTCATTGCTTATATAATCAACATTGCTGTTAACATCTGAAGACATACAAGCCACAGAAGATCCCAATAAACTACAAATTGGTTCCTTTGTCACTTACAATTGGCACCTGCCCAATACTCCGGCATCTTACATAATGTATTTGTGTTTATTAGTAAATTTTGGTAAATACTGCTGTTCTCCCTAATCAAAGCCCAGGCTCCCAGCATGGGCAGGGATCACTGAAATCTCACTGGCTTGCTGAGTGGCAATTATTGATTCACTCTCCCTTTTTTAACAGTTCATTAACCCAACTGAATTTGCAGATCCTTTATCTTTCAAGTGGTATGTTTTTATCCTTAAATGTTTGCAAAGGTTTGCATCCAGCCATTTAGTTTCCTTTCACTAATGTTCTCTTCTTCATTGTTGACTCCAATGATCCCTTGTTTGGCTGTGGTTGGAACACTCCTTCACGTTCCGTGCCTACCCCATGGTTATTCATTTGTGAAATTTTGCATCTACAAACAGGGAGACGCTAGCAACCCACTCTCACCTCCATACCCCAAACAGGGGTCACTGAGCAGCTGTCCAAAACCAGAAACAATTTGAGCTGGCACAGTGGTTAGCAGGACTGCCTTTTGGGCCAGGGAGCTGAGCTCAATTTCAGCCTTGGATGATTTGGCTGTGTGGAGTTTGCACTGTGTGTGTGTGTGTGTGTGTGTGTGTGTGTATACACTCCTGGTGCTCCAGTTTCCCATCACAGTCCAAAGATGTGGTAACATCCTAGGGACTATTACTGAACAAAGAAACCTTACAGTGCAGGTTCATAGCTCCCTGAATGTCAAGTCGCAGGTAGATAGGATAGTGAAGAAGGCAGAAGTGGGTACTGCAAATGCTAGAGATTAAAATCAAGATTAGAGTTGGAAAAGCACAGCAAGTCAGGCAGCATCCAAGGAGCAGGAATATCGACGCTTCGGGCAGAAGCCCTTCATCAGAAATGACGCTGGGAGCCTGGGGGGGTGGAGAGATAAATAGGAGGGGGGCTATGCTATCTTTTATTGGTCAGAGGATTGAGAATAGGAGTTGGGAAGTCATGTTGTGGCTGTACAGAACATTGGTTAGGCCACTTTTGGAACATTGCATGCAATCCTGGTCTCCTTCATTTCGGAAAGATGTGAAACTTCAAAGGGCTCAGAAAAAGTTTACAAGGATGATGCGAGGGTTGGAGGATTTAAGCTATAGGGAGAGGCTGAATAGGCTGGGACTGTTTTCACTGGAGCATTGTAGGCTGAAGGGTGACCTTTTAGAGGTTTATAAAATCATGAGGGGCATGGATAGAATAAATAGACAAGGTCCTTTCCCTGGGGTGGGGGATTCCAGAACTAGAGGGCATTGGTTTACGATGAGAGGGGAAAACGTTAAAAGGGACCTAAGGGGCAACTTTTTCATGCAGACAGTGGTGAGTATAAGTAAATGAACTGCCAGAGAAAGTGGTGGAGGCTGGTACAATTATAGCATTTAAAAGAGATCTGGATGGGTATAGGAATCGGAAAGGTTTAGAGGAATATGGGCCAAGTGCTGGCAAATGGGACTAGATTAGGTTAGGATATCTGGTCAGCATGGGCAAGTTGGAATGAAGGGTCTGTTTCTGTGAAGTACATAAATTCATAGAGTCATAGAGATGTACAGCACAGAAACAGACCCTTTGGTCCAACCTGTCCATGCCAACCAGTTACCCCAACCCAATCTAGTCTCACCTGCCAGCACCTGGCCCATATCCCTCCAAACCCTTCCTATTCATATACCCATCCAAATGCCTCATAAATGTTGCAATTGTACCAGCCTCCACCACATCCTCTGGCAGCTCATTCCATACACGGACCACCCTCTGCATGAAAAAGTTGCCCCTTAGGTCTCTTTTATATCTTTCTCCTCTCACCCTAAACCTATGCCCTCTAGTTCTGGACTCCCGACCCCAGGGAAAAGACTTTGTCTATTTATCCTATCTATGCCCCTCATAATTTTGTAAACTTCTATAAGGTCACCCCTCAGCCTCTGACGCTCCAGGGAAAACAACCCTAGCCTGTTCAGTCTCTCCCTGTAGCTCAAACCCTTCAACCCTGGCAACATCCTTGTAAATCTTTTCTGAACCCTTTCAAGTTTCACAACATCTTTCCAATAGGAAGGAGACCAGAATTGCACACAAGATTCTAACAGTGGCCTAACCAATGTCCTGTACAGCCGCAACATGACCTCCCAACTCCTGTACTCAATACTCTGACCAATAAAGTAAAGCATACCAAATGCCGCCTTCACTATCCTATCTACCTGTGACTCCACTTTCAAGGAGCTATGAACCTGCACTCCATGGTCTCTTTGTTCAGCAGCACTCCCCAGGACCTTACCATTAGGTGTATAAGTCCTGCTAAGATTTGCTTTCCCAAAATGCAGCACCTCACATTTATCCGGATTAAACTCCATCTGCCATTTCTCAGCCCATTGGCCCATCTGGTCAACATCCTGTTGTAATCTGAGGTAACCCTCTTCGCTGTCCACTACACCTTCAATTTTGGTGTCATCTGCAAACTTACTAACTATACCTCTTATGCTCGCATCCAAATCATTTACATAAATGACAAAAAGTGAAGGACCCAGCACCGATCCTTGTGGCACTCCACTGGTCACAGGCCTCCAGTTTGAAAAACAACCCTCCACCACCACCCTCTGACTTCTATCTTTGAGCCAATTCTGTACCCAAATGGCTAGTTACTCCCTGTATTCCGCGAGATCTAACCTTGCTAATTAATCTTCCATGGGGAACCTTGTCGAACGCCTTACTGAAGTCCATATAGATCACATCTACTGCTCTGTTCTCATCAATCCTCTTTGTTACTTCCACAAAAAATTCAATTAAGTTTGTGAGACATGATTTCCCATGCACAAAGCCATGTTGACTATCCCGAATCAGTCCTTCCCTTTCCAAATACATGTACATCCTGTCCCTCAGGATTCGCTCCAACAACTTACCCACCACCGATGTCAGGCTCACTGGTCTATAGTTCCCTGGCTTGTCCTTACCACCCTTCTTAAACAGTGGCACCATGTTAGCCAACCTCCAGTCTTCCGGCACCTCACCTGTGACTATCGATGATACAAATATCTCAGCAAGAGGCCCAGCAATTACTTCTCTAACTTCCCACAGAGTTCTCGGGTGCACCTAATCAGGTCCTGGGGATTTATCCACCTTTACCCGTTTCAAGACATCCAGCACTTCCTCCTCTGTAATCTGGACATTTTGCAAGATGTCACCATCTATTTCCCTACAGTCTATATCTTCCATATCCTTTTCCACAGTAAATACTGATGCAAAATATTCATTTAGTACCTCCCCCATTTTCTGCAGCTCCACACAAAGGCTGCCTTGCTGATCTTTGAGGGGCCTTATTCTCTCCCTAGTTACCCTTTTGTCCTTAATATATTTGTAAAAACCCTTTGGATTCTCCTTAATTGTATTTGCCAAAGCTATCTCATGTCCCCGTTTTGTCCTCCTGATTTCCCTCTTAAGTATACTCCTACTTCCTTTATACTTTTCTAAGGATTCACTCGATCTATCCTGTCTATACCTTACATATGCTTCCTTCTTTTTTCTTAACCAAACCCTCAATTTCTTTGGTCATCCAGCATTCCCTATACCTACCAGCCTTCCCTTTCACCCTGACAGGTATATACTTTCTCTGGATTCTTGTTATCTCATTTCTGAAGGCTTCCCATTTTCCAGCCGTCCCTTTACCTGCGAACATCCGCCTGCAATCAGCTTTCAAAAGTTCTTGCCTAATACCGTCAAAATTGGCCTTTCTCCAATTTAGAACTTCAACTTTTAGATCTGGTCTATCCTTTTCCATCATTATTTTATATTTAATAGAATTATGGTCTCTGGCCCCAAAGTGCTCCCCCACTGACACCTCAGTCACCTGCCCTGCCTTATTTCCCAAGAGTATGTCAAGTTTTGCACCTTATCTAGTAAGTACATCCACATATTGAATCAGAAAATTGTCTTATACACACTTAACAAATTCCTCTTCATCTAAACATTAACACTATGGCAGTCCCAGTCTATGTTTGGAAAGAAAAATTCCCCTACCATAACCACCCTATTATTCTTACAGATAGCTGAGATCTCCTTACAAGTTTGTTTCTCAATTTCCCTCTGACTATTGGGGTGTCTATAATACAATTCCAATAATGTGATCATCCCTTTCTTCTTTCTCAGTTCAAACTAAATAACTTCCCTGGATGTATTTCCAGGAATATCCTCCCTCCGCACAGTGTTTTGGGTATAATGCAATTCTGGCCCCATTAGTTTATATGGTGCTGCTATTGCATGATTTTGTTTATAATACGGGATTGCATGAGAACAGAACCGTGTTATAGCAGAACCGACTGTAAATTGGATAATATTTTATGGAAAGCAATGTAATCCTTCAATCTTTTCCAGGAAATTTTATGCAATTATTCATTGTTTACTCAGGGGAATAAAGTGAAATTCCACCCACCCTCTTTGTAATAAAACCCTCACCCAGTGACTTCCCGAAGTTGTGATGACCAATTTCAGTAATACAGGAATCATTGCTCCCGATTGGAACTCTGACCCAAGAAACTGGATTATTGGTGAATAAGTAATGAGTACAAGCATTGCCACAATGAAATTGCACACCAATGGGAAGAGGCCTGGCCTGAAAATCATATACTTCATCAGATTCTTAGGAAATTTCAACCACACAAGTATATCCATTGCGTCCAGCAACTGTAAAGACATCCATCGGTCTGTCTCAACAAAAATGTCACAATATGCAGATTAAAATGTGCAGAAAAGTGTCAAGAATTTCCCTGAGGGATAATGCATTTCCTAAGTAACTCTTTAACACATCATTACTGTAAATGTATCCTGAAGCCAAGAAAAGTCCAATAACTAATTGTTAACTTAGAAAATGAGGGCAGGCGCAGACCATTTGGCCCATCAAGCCTGTTCTGCCATTCAACAATGATCATGGCTGATCTTCTGTTTTAATGTCCTACTCTAGCTCTCTCCCCATATCTCTTGACACCTTTAGCCTCCAGAAAGCTATTTATCTCTTCAACATATTTAGTGACACAGTCTTCATGGTTGTATGCAGTCAAGGATTCCATCACCCTTTTTGACAAGAATTATCTCCTCAACCTAGTCCAAAATGGTCAACTTGACCCCTTGTTCTGGATCCCCCAGCACGGGAAACATCACTCCAGCATCCAATCTCTCCAAACTTTTATACGGTACAATGAGGCCCCCTTTCATTTTCTGAACTCCAATGAATCCAGGCCTAGTCAACCCAATATCTTTTCATACAACAGTCCTGTCATCTCAAGACGTTGTCTAGTGAACCTTTGCTAAAGCCCTTCTACGGCAAATATATTTTTATGTGGGTAAGGAGACCAAAACTGCAACCAGTGTCCAAGAGACTGTGCGAGACGTCTTTGCTCCTGTCCCCAATCCTTCTTGCAATGAAGGCTACCATACCATTTCCATTTCTGATTGCTTGTTACACTTGTACGTTTGCTTTCAGAAACTGATGTACCAAGGACATCTTTTTTACATCCACCTTTCCCAATCTATTTCAATTGAAATGATACTCTGCCATTCTGCTTTTCTTCCAAATTCATATAATCCATGTTTTATTGCACCTGCCTTAGCGTTTGCACACTCTCTTAACTTTTCTCAATCATCTTGAAGACTCTTTACATTCTCCTCACCACGTACAATGCAACCTAGTTTTGTGTTGACTGCAAAGCAGGCAGATGTAGATCCTTCATCTAAGCCATTGAAGATTATGAAGAGCTGAGGCCCAAGCCATTGATTCCAGCAGTGGGCTGCAGCCAAATCAAGGCACGGGTTGCTTCGGCATGGTGCGCCAACCCTCAGTTTGAGCCCTGAGTTTGAGTTTGTCGAGCTTTGGCGGACTCGACAATGGTAGTGGAGGCAACGTGGCGCTGTAAAATGGCAGCACGGTTCCAGTGGCGGTGGTCAGGCTCTGGGCCATGGCTGGGCCCGGGTACCTGATGGCAGAGGTGGCGGTGGCTACAGTGACGTGTGGGGGTCTCGGGGCACCAGAGAATTGGCAGACTGAGGGATGGACTTTGTTTTCCTGGGGGCGAGAATGCATGGCAGGGGCAGGGGATTGATCTGGGTGCATCCTTTTCTTTTGGCTGTTCCTTTTATTTCTGCTTCTGTTTTTAATCCTGTCTTTGGTACACTAAGGTGGCGCTGGAGAATGGTGACTTTGTACACTTTTCACTGTACTCATGTACTCAGGCACATGTGACAAAAAAATCTAAATCTAAACATGTTTAAACTATCTATCGGGCTTAACCCTGATGGCCTGAGTTTTTCGAGCCTTGGAAGCCTGTTAACACAGCAGAAGAAAGACCGGGAATCCCCTCGAAACGTGTAAGATTCTGAAGGGTGTTTAACAGGGTAAGTGCTGAGATGGTGACTCCCCCCTTTGGATATCTAGAACCAGGGGACATGCTTTTAAAGTAAGAGGTCTCCCATTTAAGATGATGGAGAGGACTTTTTCTTCCATTGGGCCACTTACCTTTGGAATTCTCTTCCACATAGAGGAGGGCTATTGAGCTCAAAGCTGAATGGATTGATTATTGATTGACAGGGGAGTCCGGAGTTATAGGGAGGGAAGGGGTATGGAGTTAAGGCCACTCTATATCGGTCATAGTCTTCATAACTGACGGCCATGCTCAATGGGCTGAGTAGCCCACTCCTGTTCCTATTTTTTTGTGATGTTACAAACCTGCAATGTTGAGTGTTGTAAAGTGCAGCTATTTCACAGACTCTGCTCACATCCTTAAAATCTACAAAATTGACCACAGTCCATACATTGTCTGGCATGAACACAGCTGGATACAGCTAAGAATAACCAGCTTCCGGTTTGTAGTATTTCTTTAGCACTTAACGACTGGGAATTTCCTCCTCCAGCAGAAATGCAGTAGGATGCAATTTTCAGCTGTGCTCCAAACAAAACACTTATCTGGCCAACATTCCCAAAGTGATTTCCACCTCTGCTGGTGATCTCACACAACACAGAAAAATAGAGAATAGGAGAAGGAGGAGGCTATTGGGATTTGCTGCTGTAACAGGCCTTATCTGCATCACTAAGGGAGTGAGGGAGCTGTCAACAGAACAGTGCAACGTGACAGTAAAGGAAAATGAATCAACCCACGCCATTCAATTGCACGCCCATAGTGAGCCATTTAACTGTTACCTAGCAATCCGGGCCTCTCTTTGTACAGAAAGGTTGTTAACAGCCAGGGTTGTTATCATGATCATTACAAAAACATTACCTATCAGGCCCATGTCTTCGTCTTTGCCCATTGAGTAGAGGCATTTCTGGCAGCCATTTTGGTTGGAAAGTTACAATAATGGTAAATTAGCACAACTTCATATCCGAATTTCCTATCAAAACATACCTTTTGCAAATACTAGGTCTTAGAAGAAGATTTGAAGTCTGTATGTTCAACCATGGCTCAGTGACAATTCTCTCGCCTCAGATTCAGGTGGTTGTGACTTGAGTTGAGAAGGTATAAAGGTAAGATCACTACAGTCCTGCCAGACCATAGATCTGCTCTCTCATTAAGGAAAGATAACTGGTGGTGGCTTAACCTGAGGGTCACCATACTTCAGGCACGGGCAGAGGAGGACAGTCCTTTATAGGTAACCTCAGCTGGCGTAGAAATTGAACCCACACTCTGTGGTCACCACAAACCAGCTGTCCAGCCAACTTAGCTAGCAGAGTGTTTTTTTTTTCCTCATTAAAACCCACTCAAACCGATTCGCGGGATATCCTGTTGCTGTTTCTGAAAGAAGCCGTGGGAACATTGGATGCCACATTTCCCATACGACATCAGCAGCAAAATTTCAAAAAGTGCTACATTGGTTGTTAGGCATATTAGGGCGTCCTCAGTTTGAGAAAGGAGCTATACAGGTGCAATCTTTTCTTGTAATTATCCAATGTAATATCAGGACACGGATAATCTCAGCAGGCCCTATACAAGCAAAACTCACAAAGTTGTCTCTCATGTTCCCTTGGTTCTGGTGGCTGAGGATATTAAAAGCAGTTAAATTATATTTTATGGTCTAAGTGCTGAAACTCCAAAGAGCTGCACCATTGGACGAGGGATATTTAGGGGTCTGTTCCTTTACGGATAATTTCATTTATATTCTAACGTTAAACAGTAATAAAAATGCCTGAAATGTGATTCTATTTGAGTGTTCTGTTAATCAGGCTTAACTTTACAAAAGGGCAAGCTTAATCTCTTCCGTACATAAGAACTAGGAGCGCAGGCAATTCAGCTTCTTGAGCCTGCTCCGCCATTTAATACATTGATACACATAGCTCCCTCATCTATGCATTGTGAATAACTGGGGTCCAAGCACTGATCCCTGCGGCACCCCACTAGTTTCTGCCTGCTCACTCAGAGAAAGAGCCGTTTATTCCTCCTCTTTGTTTCCTTTCTGTCAACCACTTCTCTATCAAGTCACACAATCAGTAAGAGTCACATGAAAACATTCCCCAATAATCGGCCTTAAATTATGTGAAATACTGGGTTCTGTACAAGAAACAAAGTGCTTCAGCAAACAAAAGTAGCCATGGAATGACAGTTTCCAATGCATTTTAATTTAGTGCTTAGTCCCTGTTTAGCATTTCACTTTGAGCATTGTAGTTGAGCATAGCAATCTTATCTATGTGGACTATAGTTCAAATGCTCATGTCTGGCAATCCTCTCAGGTTTCCCTCAGGGAGGGAGACCAGCCTCCCAATGTCTGGCGAGGCTGGGGGATGAAGGGCGAAGCAATTTCTTCTCACGTTACTCAAGCAGATTTTGTTTGCCACCACCCACTGAGATGTCTGCGGCCTGTATCAGATGTACTTTCTGAGATTGGATAATAATAAGAATTGTAGAAGGCACAATGCTTCGAAAGAAAATAAGCATTGAACAATCATTGAAATCCAAACTACAGTTCTTAAAATGAAAAAAGCAACAGAAACAGGCTTCATTGAGCAATTCAACAACAAAATTATCATTGGTACCTCAAATTAAAAACAAATTGATTTATGACCTTGTACTAACGTGTTCAAATATGCTGCTTAATTTTATTCTGTGCTGCATCTGCAATGAAAATACTTTTTATGAAGTTGTCTTTTTAGCTAGCAATAACAAGGAGGGAATTCCAGCTGTTAGTTTTAATTTATTGACTTAAACCAAGGAAATGTGTCTGTTTAAGAATTCCCTGCTTGAATGTACAAAATAAATGTATTATTTATCTGCTGAAAATGCCTTTGTGTTCTACAGCTTATTCCATCTATCCGGTTTTTTTGACTGTTTTGTAACCGGTCACATTATCACCTGAGTGCTTTGAAATGGAAAAACGCAAATACTTCAATTTAATTTATAACTAAAGTTAGATGGAATGTAAATGGTAAACAGCCCATTTGCATAAAAATGCAGTTCTTATTGTTGTTTATTTTATTGTTTCTAACATTTAAAAATATTTGTAACAATATAGACAGCACTTTGGCAATTCTCTTGAGCTCTGATTATTCCTACATAAATCTAAGTCTGTTAGATGTTATTAGTGTTGTGGTTCTAATTAGCTTTCCTTATATTGAGGAAAGTTTGTTTGTAATGGGTTTCTAACTTTTATGTAAGTTGTTTCACATGTTTTTAAACGTTTTGCATTTTGTCAATTCAGTGTAGTTTATTCTGAAGGAATTACATAAAGCACAATGCATGATGGTTAATGGACAGGTTTTTACTTTGGTGCCATTTGTCATTGTACACTGACTTCTTGTTATTGATGTGTGGGAACGCTCATGTCTTAGTACTAATGACTGTAAATGTTTCGCCGCAGTTAATTACCAGGAGATAATGCTGGTTAGAATGATCACAAGAAATAATATTACCCAGAATAAAAGATTTATCCAGATGACACTTTAAACAGTTGTTGCATCAATATAGTCTTACCAGACCATAATAGCTGTTCTCTCATTAGAGGGGAGCGACTGGTGGTGATTTAACCTGAGGGCCACAGACTTCAGCTGAGGGAAGAGGTTGAGAAGGAGAGACCTTCGTGGTAATCTCAAAACAGTGATAGGAACTGAACCCATGCAGTTAGGCATCACACTACTCTACAAACCAACCGTCCAGCCAACTGAGCAAAACCGAACCCACTTTAAGCAGTAAGAATGAAAGGTAAGAATTAATTGCAATAATCTCAAGTAGTGTGTCAGTTTTAGCTCAACAGGAAGCCTTGTTGCCTGAGGTAGAAGGGTATGGCTTCAAGTTCCACTCCAGAGATTTAAAGACAAAAATCTGTGATGACATTCTAAAGGAACCATCTTTGGGGGGGAGGCGTTAAGACGTTGGATGTGCATTCTCAGGTGTATGTAAAAAAATCATGACGTTATTTTGAAGATGAGAAGTGTAATCCTCTCTGATCTCCTGGACAATATTTACTCCTCAATCAACATCATTAAACATAAATAGAAAAACTGCTGGTATCACACTGCTGTTTGGGGAATCTTATATACAAATGGAATGCTTTGTTCCCAACATTGCAACAATCACACTGAACTGCTCGAAACTGAAAGGTGCTGTACAAATATAGATCCTTTTTACTCATTTTATCATTGCTAATCCATCTAATCTGCGCGTCTTCGGACTGTGAGAAAAAACCAGAACATCTGGTGGAAATCACAAAGAGACAGGAGAATGTGCAAACTGCACACAGGCAGTTTGGAGAGTAGGATCGAACCCTGGTTCCTGGCACTGTGAGACAGTCGTGCTAATCACTGATTTCTTCTGCATTTTGCAACTTTGACCCTCAGAGGGCATAGAGAATTGTACTTGTCACTTTTTGAATTATCACAATAAGGAAATTTCTTTTACCTTTAAAAGGGAGAAGAACAGACAAAGGAAGCACATAGTGAGGACAGTGAAGGAGAGAGAGAGAGAGAGAGAGAGAGAAAGAAACCCCCATTACTAACTGACAGAGTTAGCAGTTACTGCTTTTCCTGCTGAATTCATGTATCACTGGACATCGGAGTACATCTGGGAACATTACAATTGCAACATTTAAAAGGCATCTGGATGGGTATATAATTAGGAAGGGTTTGGAGGGATATGGGCCTGATGCTGGCGGGTGGGGCTAGATTGGCTTGGGATATCTGGTCGGCATGGACGGTTTGGACCGAAGGGTTGGTTTCCGTGCTGTACATCGCTATGACTCTATGTTCAAAAAGGCAGTAACAAAAGAATTATTGATTTAATTGTGCAATAAATTTCTTCTTGAAGTATATACCTGTGTTTTGCTTACTTTTAGTGGTTTATGATAAGATATTAATTTTATAGAACAAATGAATGGCACATCGGATGGGTAGTGAGTTTTCACAATTAAGGTTATCTAATTAAGTTTTGCCTATCTCTGACTGCAAGAGTCCTATGTAAAATACTCTTAATCATGTCGCTAGTAACCAGTTCAATGTCTGCGCCCCCTGCCTTAGACTTCCTTATATGGCAGCTGGCTTATTCCCTGTTAAAACATTCTTTTGACTGCATCAACAAGTAATTCCACTGAGGATTTCATATTCCAACCAACCGCCAAAGTATAAACAACTTTTACTGGAAATCCCTCACCCCATCCCCTCACCATATAACACAAACTTTACTACCACATCTGTCAACCGATGTGAAAAGCTATGATGATTCAGTCCAATAATCATACAAGTAGAAAACATAATTCTATCGGTTTGTTTACTTTATTCTTTTCCTTGTTAATGTTTCATTTCAGAAAAAAACAGCAGTACCTGACAAAATGGCAATGCTCAGAGTGGAAGGATATGGAATAGTTGCCAGAGCGTGTTGCTAGCCACCAGCTATTTAAACTCAAGGTCAAAATAGGTCATGAGCTACTATTTAAACACAAGGTCAAGATGGGTCATTTCATGGCACTAAATTAATTTGTTAGAAACTGCTATTTTACTCAGTGGACTACAGTGTACTTAGATTCATATTTTACGTTTCCTAAAAAGATAGAATGGTTATTGTCTCTAGTCTTTTTTGCAAGGTTTGTAAAGGTCTCCAGTCTATACAGATTAAACCTAAATATTAAAGGCACAGTGGCTCAGTGGTTAGCACTGCTGCCTCAGAGTGCCAGAGCTTCATTCCAGCCTTAGGCAAGTGCCTGTGTGGAGTTTGCACATTCTCCCCGTGTCTGTGTGGATTTCGTCCAGTGCTCCGGTTTCTTCCCACAATCCATGGATGCGCAGGTTAGGTGAATTGGCCATGCTAAATTGCCCATTGTGTTCAGAAACATGTAGTTTAGGTGCATTAGTCAGGGGTAAATGTAGAATAATAGAGTTGGGGAATGGGTCTGGGAGGGTTACTCTTCGGAGGGTTGGTGTGGACTTGTTGGGCCGAAGGGCCTGTTTCCACACTGTAAGGATTCTATGATTAAAGTAATCCTGCTTGCAAAAATGAAACCACAATGTCAGCTGATTTTTTTTTATTTTATTATTTTTCCTTTGATTTTAGTAATAGTATACTAATTCCCTTAATTTTTGAATATACATTATTAAAAGGTTTGATGAAAGTACCACTCAAAATGATTATTTTTCCATTCAATACTGTTATGTCTTTCAAATCTGTTTGTTCTTATCTATCTGTTCTTATATCTGTCTTACATTCTTTGGCTATTTTTTAGTTGATAAGTAAATTGTTTAAGGAGCAATGTGCTTTTACATTTAAATCAAGTATTAATCAGTGTAAAAAATTGTCCAGGTACCTAACTAACCCAGACATTTGCATCCATCCTCCACCACCATACCTCCCTGCCCTGGGCACAGTGTACTCTCAATCAGTGCTTCGAACAAATTAATGTCGTGCCATGAAATGACCCATCTTGACCCTTGTGTTTAAATAGTAGCTCATGACCTATTTTGACCTTGAGTTTAAATAGCTGGTGACTAGCAACACGCTCTGGCAACTATTCCATATCCTTCCACTCTGAGCATTGCCATTTTGTCAGGTACTGCTGTTTTTTTCCGAAATGAAAAAGAGGGATCAACAGTGCTATCAAGTGACCCATTCCCGATGAAGGGCTTTTGCCTGAAACATCAATTTTCCTGATTAGAGTGGTGCTGGAAAAGCACAGCAGTTCAGGCAGCATCCAAGGAGCAGGAGAATCAATGTTTCGGTCAAAAGTCCTTTATCAGGAATTCAATTTTCCTGCTCCTTGGATGCTACCTGACCTCCTGTGCTTCACCTCCACCTATCAAGTAGCACTTTCTCAGCAATGAACAACCTTTAGTTATTTCATCAATGATGTTCTTCCATCATTAGGTCAGAAATGGGGACTTTCATTAATTGATGCACAATATTTAGTGCTGGATGTTGGTTTGCTCGCTGAGCTGAAAGGTTCAATTCCAGATGTTTCATTACCTTACTAGGTAACATCTTCAGTGGACCTCATGCGAAGCAATGCTGAAAATTTCTGCTTTCTATTTATATGTTTGGGTTTCTTTGGGTTGGGGAATGGGTCCAAAAAAACCCAAACATATAAATAGAAAACAGGAATTTTCAGCATTGCTTCGCCTGAGGCCCACTGAAAATGTTACCTCGTAAGGTAACGAAACATCTGGAAATGAATCTTTCAGCTCAGCGAGCAAACCTACATCCAAAACCTCAACCTGAGCTACAAATCTTCTCAAAACTCGCTAACATTTAGTGCTGTTTGTGACCAGACAGAAAACGAAGCAATTTTTGTCCAACTGCATTAAGACCTTAGCAATACCCTAACTTGGGGTAATAAGCACTGAAACATATTTGTGCCGCAAAAGTACCAGGCAATGACTATCTCCATCAGCCATGAGGCACTGTCAGAAGTGTGACAAAAAACACTCCAATTGCCTGGATGAGTGCAACTCTAACAGAACTGAAGAATGACTTGGACATGCTTGGACTGGAGTGGACAAAGTTAAAAATCACACAACACCAGGTTATAGTCCAACAGGTTTATTTGGAAGCACTAGCTTTCGGAGTGCCGCTCCTTCATCGGGTGGTTAAGATCATATTCACAGAATTTACAGCCAAAGGAGTCCTAGGGTCATGGAGATGTGATACAGTAAACAATCTTAGATTAAAACTTTCATCTTTGAAAATAGGATATGCTGGTTTCTGTTCTTCAAGAACTTCTTTTAAATAACATTCTCAAGTTAGCTCAGCTTTTTGAACAATAGATGTGGAGTCTATCTGCTACCTCAGACTGACAAACCCTCTGTATAATTTTCCAGAGTTTTACATGGATTCATGCAGTTTTTGAGCAAACTAAAACGTAATTCTGCAGAAAGAAATTCACCCCATAAGCTTATATGTGCGCGCATGTAAGAGCAACAGATTGATTGTTAGTGTGATTGTGTGTGTGGGTGTGAGTGCATGTGATAGAGTGTGTGTGTATATATGTGTGTGTGTAAGCTTGGTTAAGTGAGATGGGGTATGTGCGAGAGGGTGTTTGTGTTGGTATGAGTGTGGGTGGGAGGGGGTGGTGTACGTATGTGCATATAAGAGAGAGCTTGTGTGTGAACTGAAGAAGTTTGACACCATTCTAGTCTAAGCAGCCCATTCACAAACCACATTCACAAACATTCTGTCCCTCCACTACATCACATCAGTTGTATGACACTTTGATCTTTTATAATACAAATTCTGAGTCCTATGATCCTGACCCACTAGCTACCTCATGAAGGAGCAGTGCTCCAAAAGCTTGTACTTCCAAATAAACCTGTTGGACTATAACCTGGTGTTGTGTGATTCTTAACTTTGTCTATCCCATTTTAACACCGGTGCCTCCACATCATGATGCCCAGTAGCAGCAGTGTGTACCATCTACAAAATACACTCCAATAACTCACATTAATCAGCTCCTTCTCAACCCACAGCCACAACCATTCGGAAGGACAGGGGAGGCAGATAAATGGGAACATCCCACTATCTGTAAGCTTGCTCTAAACCACTTACCATCCTGACATGGAAATACATGTCTGTCCCTTCAACATGATCATGCTAAAATCTTGGAACATCCTGTCTATCAGCATTGTAGGTGTGTGTACAATAATTAGACTACAGTGTTCAAGAAAGCAGCTCGCGCCCATCTTTGAATGCAAATAAATGCTGACCAATGCAGCAATGGCCATATTCCATGTACAACCATAAAAGAAGTTCGTAAATTAAAATTCATTAAATTACATTTTTTTAACAAACTGGGCCTTATGGGTTTTTTCCAAATACAAGGACTTTCGTGTGCAAAATGCATTAATGTATACAAATTTTAATCAAAGTGAAAAGTAGATATGGAACATATCATAAAATAGCTTTCAACCTAATGATAATATATTAATATTCTTGCATTGTACAGTCAACCTTATCACTTTTGACTTCCTATTTTCACATTTCTGATGGAAGCTACCAACGTAAGCTGTTACGCTATAATTAATTCCTCCTGCCAATAGAGGTGCTGGAGTGTAACTATTGTTGGGTTTAAATAAATGCCAGCATTTTTACTACTAGTTTCCATTTAAAAAGTGTATATAGGTATTTAATTTGAAAATTATAAAACGATAGCAAAACATATGGCTCAATATAATGACAGATTTACCTCTGTGTGACCTGGTCAAAGCTTTCTCACCGCCTCACCTTATACTCGATTTGGCTCACCATACACAACCACATTGAGAAATTGACAACTTAATGCATATTTGTTTTGATTTTGAAAAGCATATAATTTTAGAAACGTGTTCACTCAGAAATAGTTCATGTGAGGGATAGTTTTCTGGCAACATGAAACCTTTTCTGTATGCAATGCATATTGGAAAACTGTCTCTAGCACACCCTTGGCTTCCTGCAGTTTACTGCCAGATGGGTTTCCCTGGTGCCAGGATGCACTTGGAAACTATAAACTTTAATTTGAAGATAATTACATACGAGTCAAATTTAGATTGATAATTCCAGACACAATTGTCTTTGGCGATTGTATATTTTATTGGCCAATGTAGTTAATTAAAAATGTAATTATATTAACCAATTTGATCTGACTTAACGGTATCACTCTTGCCTTGTAGGCTAGAGAGACCTGAGCACATGTTTGAGGCTGCTGTTTCAGTGCAGTGCTGAGTGAGTGCTGTATTATTGAAGGCACAGTCGTTCAACAGTAACAACAGCCAGTTAAATTTATATAGTGCCTTTAATGTAACACAACATTCGATTGTGTTACATTACAAAATGAAATACAACAGTGAGCCGTGTAAGGGCAAATTACCCAAAGCTTGGTCAAAGAGGCAGATTTTAATTGGAGGTAAGTGAGGTAGAGAGGAGGACTGAGGTATGAAGACATTATCCATGGAACTTTGGATTACCTCAAGTTTACAGAGAGAAGAATATAGCAGATCAGCCATGAGTGTGGGCAATAATTAATCTAGAAGTATCGAAGACATGGATGAAAGTTTCATTAGCCTGTGAACTGAAACACAGGCTGAAGCTGTGTGATATTATGGAGCTGAAAATACAGGGTCTTATTTAAAGCACAACTTTGAGGTAAGGAGCTCATCCTTCCAATAAGATGTAGAACTCAGGTTTTTCACGGTAAGTTTAAGATCATGGGGCACTTTTTGAAAGCGGAGTACACGAATTCTATCCAGTGTCCCACGATCACTGAAAACATCTGCTCATGTATGATTTTGCCATGTGTGGGAACTCACTGTGTGTAAACAGGTTTCATTATTCCCATTATTACAACAGTGGCGACACATCAAAAGTAGTTCATGATTTCCAAATTTTGAGCAACACTCATCCCCAACATCAGTTTTCTCACTGCTTCCAGACTAGCTTGCTCTGGTTCACTTCAGATGTCTCCATCTCTCTCACTCTGCCTCTGAAACACTTCTAAATTGGAGGTACATGTTTGCAGTAGTTTTGGCATCTACAACCTAAAACTCCTTTATCTGGTTTTTTGATCTAAGGAAGGATACACTTACCATTAGAGGAAGTGCTACAAAGGCTCACCAGACTGACCTCTGCAATGGTCAGTTTGTCCTGTGTGGAAAGGTGAAGGAGATTGTGCTTGTATTGTCAGGAAGAATGAGAGGTGTCTTGTTTAAACCCACAATATTTGCACAGGTTTGAGCAGGGAAGTTGCCAGAAGAATGTTGGTGTGGTTTGGTGGTGGAGGGGGAGTGCAGTAAAGTTCTAGAAACAGGGAGGCAGATCAGAATAAAAGTTAGACCACTTGGGACTGAGATGAAGAGAACGTGTGCCGTAGCTCAGTGGTTACTCTTCAGAGGGTCATTGTGGACTTGTTGGGCCAAATGGCCTGTTTCCACACTGTAGGGAATTTAACGTATTACTCAGAGTAATGAGGCTTTGGAATTCTCTACCCCAGAGGGCTACTGAGACTCAATCATTGAATATATTCAAGACAGAGATTGATATATTACTAGATATTAAAAATATCAAGGGATATGGGGGAAAATGTTTTGAGGTAGATGATCAATCTAGTTGAATGGGACAAATGACATTTGCAGGAGCAAATGACTGCAGATGCTGGAATCTGTACTGAAAGCAAAATATGCTGGAGATCACAGTGGGTCAGGCAGCATCCATGGAGGGAGAAACAAGCTAATGTTTTGAGTCCAGATGACTCTTCGTCGGATGAAGAGTCATCTAGACTGGAAACGTTACCTTGCTTTCTCTCCATGGATGTGTGTGGCTTGCTGTAATCTCCAGCATTTTGTGTTTTCAGAATGAGAGTGCAGGCTGGACGGACCGAATGGTCTACTCGTCCGCCTATTTCGGACATTTCTGTTCATCCAAAACATTGTAGCGTTTTTCCTTTTTTTCCCATCAGTTTTATATCGAGCAATAATGACTATTCCAAATGTGTACTTGATTCTTGTACTGGGGGAAAAAAAAGGTGCTTACACGTAGAGACATAACAATCCGAATGACATGATTAAACCTCGGCTAATTAAATCAAAGCAGCAGTGTACACATCGCCATGGCGACGGTAAACAACCGAAAAAAAAACGGGGGAAGGATGCGGGAAGGAGCCCTGCTTGCAGTTGGTGCATGAGACTGATTCAGTTCAGTCTGACCTTCTGCATCTTCCGCGGATCAATTGCACAATGGGCCAGAGCTTTGTTTAGTTTGCAGCTCTGATTATTTTGGCCCGTGTGGTTCTCTCACATCCGCGCTGACACAAGGGGAGACCAACTCCCAGCGGGAGGGCAAGGAAAGCCAGCAGCAGCTGTCAGAAAGCACTGCCCGGATTCACTTCCACCCGGGAACCTGTGGGATGGGAGAGGGATAGAGAAAATGCTGGAGACAAACAAAAATCACAGCAGCCTCTGCACACGCAAACAGAAAACCTGCTGGGGGTTTAAAAGGTGGATGTTTCCTCACTCGAAATTCTTTCATATAAACAGGAAGAATGTTCCTCCAGCACGTTTCTGGAAATGTGAACTCAGAAAGAAGGCTAAACCGTTTAGGATTGAGGTGGTGAAGACTCCAGGGGGCTGGAGAATCTTTGGAATTCTCCAAAGCAGAGAGCTGGCTCAGTCACTGAGGATATTCTAGACAGAGATTGATGTGTTCTTAGATTCACCAAAGGATTTGGGGCAGTGCAGGGAAAACAGGATTGTTACTAATAACGGGAGCAAGGAAGAGAATTGGATACAAAAAAAGTTACCTTGAGGAAAGGGGTGGGGCGAGATCCGGCAGTCCGATTGGTCGGGGGGCGTCACCTTATCTACATCACGCTTTGTGAATGGCTGGAGGAGCTGTCCATTACAGCTGAGGTGGCCGGGTGAGTGCGCGCGCCGACAGCTGGTAGCAGTCTGTTTGTTGTTGTATTGGTGGGTGGGGGGGTGTCACAGAAAGCTGGCTCCCAGACAGAAGCTTGTCTATCTGCTGAAGTTAAATGGTAAAGTATGCACTGTTGTCAGTAATGTATCGTGGATCTCTTACTGATGGGGCGGAAAACATTCTTTTAAATGGTGCTTTTTGACCTGAGTGTCAAATCCTGAGCCAGGTACTTTTAAACTGTTGGGAATAAAGGCATGCTGATCGCTGCAGAATTATTGTTCTGCTTCTAGTTAATTGAACAGCAGAACTAATTAGTATTTTGGCACAAGATGTTTATTTCTGAATTGTTAGTTTCTTTATTATTACTCCTATATTAGGTCCATAGGCAAGAGCTGTATTAAAATGTTTCATCTTCTAGGATGCTTCCATTCATCAGAGAATCGGTATAGATCAGAGTGAGTTTGGTGGATATTTATTTGTTGTGTCTTAATTTTCAGAGCATTGTGTTTAAGGGTTGTTTGGTGGAGGGCCACAGATGTGTGAGACACCTAATTGCACACAATTCATTTTGATGCCAGAAAACAGGTGGAGGGTATTCCCAGGGGATCGTGAGCCTGGGGTGTAATTCATTTGAAGAAAGAAAAGAGCTGAGTGAGTATGATTGTAATAATTCATCCCTGTGAATTTTCAGCTCACTTTTCACCTAGCAAGAGATTCTGGTGGTTGCATAGAAAGTTTTCTTTCTCTAGTTGGAAAGTCTATGCAACCTTGTACAGGAACCATATAGAGTGGTTTATTGCCTTCTGTTCCAAAAACATTGTTGAAATTTAAGCTGTTTGTTTTCTTTTCTAAATCAATAGTCAGACAATTTGTTTGTGGAGGGAGAGGAAACGTCATTGTGTGCACACCAAATGATGTGATTTACATGACTGAGTTGTGTGTTTAGAAAGTGAACAAAAACAAAAGATTAATCATTTGTTTAATGTCATTCTCAAGCTTACTCTTATTTTTTGAACACTTCATTTTTATTTATTCACTCTCTTGCAAGGCACAAGAAATTCCTCAATCACTTCAAAGCCTTAGGGCCAGTATCATATTGTGCTTGAGTCTAATTCACGGTAAAATTGAATTATCCAGTAATTTGAATTAAGTCCCAATGTACATTTAGGGTATATTACGGCAGTAGAACTAATTTTAAAAATTGCCGAATTGAAAATTCTATCAATGAATTGTTGTTGGTCAGCCTGCCATTATGGGCAGGAGGATAGCACACGGGTCTCAACTGATCTGTCATATGAATTCGAAAAAATCAAATCATATCTCAAATTATTATCTAGGCAATTTACTTTTGTAATTATTGAAATATTTGTTTTCAACTATTTGGTACTTCAGTGGTAATCAGGAAGGTTAATAATTCAATATGTCTTTATGTCAAATGTCATAACTGCATTAAATGTTCAGCAATTCATAACAAATGCCAGAGCAAAATTACCTGGTTGGTTCATTTCTCATTCTGCATTGCTGTTTTTAAAGTCTTATCAGCGTTCTTAGAGCATTGGGCGATTGAAGGTTGGACTAAAATTATGATATTGTACTGAAGGAACATAGTGATTAAGATGCTTAAGCTGCAAAGTGACCTGCAGCTCACCTGGATAAAGAATTCTGCCGGATTATTTAATATACATTTATCATGGACCGATAGCTGAATAAGAAAAAAGAGTGGACTATCTGATCCCTCTAGCCTGTTTCTCCCATTCAGTGAGATCATGACTGAACTTTTATTTCTACTATATCTTCCTCACTACACATTCAACCTATCAGTATCCGAAAATTTCTCAATTTCTGACTTGAAATTACTTAATGATTGAGCATCTGTGACGTGGAAAGTTCAAAAGCTTCACAACGTTCTACAAGAAGCAGATTCCTCCTAATTGCTGTCCTGTTGTTCATTGAGCCTGTGACCTTGTAGAGACCCTGAGGATCGTGCTACTATGAAATGAGAAGCAAACATGTAAGAGAGGCACTTCGAGTGATGAAACCAAACATGGAACAGGGTCTGAGATGTAGGCAGAACAAGATATAACTGGAGAGTTGATGTGAAACTAGTAGCAAATGGAGGAAAAGTTGGGTACAGCTTTTATGTGAGCAACCCATTTGGAAATGAATTTATAGTATTTAGCAATTGTGAAATGCCTTGATTAAAATTGTTGCAAGTTATAGCAGGTTGGATTTTTCATGAAGAGATATGAGATGTGGTACTGATAGATAGTTCTTATGTGACAGAAGGAAAAAACATCTGTAGGATGTCAGTGCAATTTTAGGCATGCTTTTTTTTAAAGAATGATATGGCATAAAGTTTAACAAAGTAGCTGGAAAGATATGATTCTTAACTTGAGCACTGTGTAAAAAAAAATTAGGATCTTATTTCCTCTGCTGCTGGTCTGTAAGTGGGCAAATTTTGAAGCTGTTTCTCTTGATTACACTACAACAAATCTTACCACTTTTATAATCTCCCATGATATTGGTTGCATGCTATAGGATGGTTATCCTTTTTATTAGATAATCACCGTGAATGCATGCATTTCAAAAACAAAAGGTTCAAAGCATTCACTATGAGAGAGGCTAGACAGAGTAGATCATGACGATCTCTTCCCAGTGTCAGACTTGTCTAAAACCAGAGGGCATAGGTTTAAGGTATGAAGGAAGTGGTTTTGAGGAGATCTGAGGAATTCTATTTTCCCCAGAGGATGGTAGAAACATAGAACATGCTACAGGAGAGGGTGGTGGAGGCAGGTACTCTCATAACATTTAAAAAACATCTGGATGAACACTTAAAATGTAGGGCATAATAAGCGATGAACCAAATGCAAGTAAATGGGATTAGTGTAGTTTGGTGTTTGTTGGTCAGCATAGACATAGAGAAGAACAGCATGGAAACAGACCTATCCGTGCCGACCAGATATCCCAACCCAATCTAGTCCCACCTGCCAGCACCCAGCCCATATCCCTCCAAAACCTTCCTATTCATAAATCCATCCAAATGCCATTTAAATGTTGCAATTGTCCCAGCCTCCACCACTTCCTCTGGCAGCACATTCCACACCCTCTGTGTGAAAAAGTTGCCTCTTAGGTCTCTTTTATATCTTTCCCCTCTCACCCTAAACCGATGCCCTCCAGTTTTGGACTTCCTGACCCCAGGGAAAAGACTTTGTCTATTTACCGTATCCATGCCCCTCATAATTTTGTAAACCTCCATAACGTCACCCCTCAACCTCCAACGCTCCAGGGAAAACAGCCCCAGCCTATTCAGTCTCTCCCTATAGCTCAAATCCTCCAACCCTAGCAACATCCTTGTAAATCTTTTCTGAACCCTTTCAAGTTTCACAACATCTTCCCTATAGGAAGGAGACCAGAATTGTACGCAATATTCCAACAGTGGCCCAACCAATGTCCTGTCCAGCCACAGCATGACCTCCCAACTCCTGTACTCAATACTCTGACCAATAAAGTAAAGCATACCAAACACCTTCTTCACTATCCTGTGACTCCACTTTCAAGGAGCTATGAACCTGCACTCCAAGGTCTCTTTGTTCAGCAACACTCCCTAGGGCCTTATCATTCAGTGTATAAGTCCTGCTAAGATTTGCTTTCCCAAAATGCAGCACCTCACATTTATCTGAATTAAACTCCATCTGCCACTTCTCAGTTCATTGGCCCATCTGGTCAAGATCCTGTTGTAATCTGAGGTAACTTCCTTCGCTGTCCACTACACCTCCAACTTTGGTGTCATCTGCAAACTTACTAACTATACTTCTTATGCTTGCATCCAAATCATTTATGTAAATGACAAAAAGTAGAGGGCCCAGCACTGATCCTTGTGACACTTCACTGGTCACAGGCCTCCAGTCTGAAAAACAACCCTCCACCACCACCCTCTGTCTTCTACCTTTTGAGCCAGTTCTGTATCCAAATGGCTAGTTCTCCCTGTATTCAGTGATATCTAACCTTGCTAATTAATCTCCCATGGGGAACCTTGTCGAATGCCTTACTAAAGTCCAGAAAGATCATATCTACTGCTCTGCCCTCATCAATCCTCTTTGTTACTTCTTCAAAAAACTCAATCAAGTTTGTGAGACATGATTTCCCATGCACAAAGCCATGTCGACTATCTCTAATCAGTCCTTGTCTTTCCAAATACATGTACATCCTGTCCCTCAGGATTCCCTCCAACAACTTGCCCACCACAGATGTCAGGCTATAGTTCCCTGGCTTGTCTTTACCACCCTTCTTAAACAGTGGCACCACGTTAGCCAACCTCCAGTCTTCCGACACCTCACCTGTGACTATCGATGATACAAATATCTCAGCAAGAGGCCCAGCAATCACTTCTCTAGCTTCCCAGAGTTCTAGGGTACACCTGATCAGGACCTGGTGATTTGTCCACCTTTATGCATTTCAAGACAACCAGCACTTCCTCCTCTGTAATATGGACATTTTGCAGGGTGTCACCATCTATGTCCCTACATTTTATATCTTCCATATCCTTTGCCACAGTAAATACTTGGTGGGCTGAAGGGCCTGTTTCTGTGCTGTATGACTGTCGGGCTGTCCAAATTTCACAAGTCAACATAGATGCCATATTTACTTTTATCCTTTTTAATAGAGAGATTTTTACCAGATGGTTTTTAAGAAGTTTGCAATTTCCTCTTTAAAGTAATTAGAGTGCTCATATAGATGGTTTTATCTTTTGCCATCTGATCAATCCATGCTTTTGAATGTTACATCAAGACACCAGCTATTGAACCATAGGGAGTTTCAAGCCATAAAATTGCACTATGAAGGGAAAAGAAACTATTATGAACATTGACTGCTGCTGAACGCATTCATCAAATATGAAAAGTGCCTTTCGAGAAATTGTTCGACATGAAGGATGCCTTTTCTCTGTTTGCATGGAGTGAAGGTACTGGGTCAGTCTCTGTTCAGTTCAACCTTTGCTATATGTGATTTTTTAAAAAAAATGTTGAGAACAATATAATTGAGTACTTCAGTCATACAGTTGAGACCATCTAACCATCTGTAAGTAATAATAAAACAGAAAAATGCTGGAGAAACTCAGCAGCTCTGATAACATCTGTGCAGAAAGAAATGAAGTTCACCTTTTGAGTCTGAAATGGTTCTTCCTCAGAAGCAGAGTTATATCGAGCTGGAAATATTAACTGTTTCTCTCTCCTTAAATGCTGTCAGACCTGCTGGGTTTCTCCAGCATTCTTTTCTCTCTTTCACTTTGCGAGCATCTGCTTTTATCTGGAAATAGCGCTCTTATTGTTTGAGAATGGGTGCTTGTGAGACTTTTTCTGGACCAATATCTGAACTTGGTTACAATTAAGATGTCAGAGTTGCTACATCTGTTAAACCAACACTGAACCTGTCAGGCAGTTTCATTGAATTTCATGATGTTTTAGGCAGTGCATTAGTCTCACATAATTCACAGTGGAGTCTCGGTTTCTGTCAGACCCATTTTGTTTTAAGTAAGATATTTGCACTTGTGAGAAATTGGCAGTGAAATTTCTATTCTCTATAATGTTAAATGCTTAAGAGAAAATATATATTAAAAATGATTATCAATGAATGGCTGAAAGGAACCATGGTTAATATAACTAAGAAAATCTCTATCTTCAAACAATGTGTTTTGTTACTCTTTCCAGCTGGCGGGTCCATGGCTTGGAAGAGCTATCAAATGAACACAGTGCCTGTTGAATTTGTGCTGCCTCTGTGCTCATAAAAGTTAGGTTTCTACCCAGGATTTGCTTTTTTCCATAAGCCCCAACTGCAAAATCTTTAATAAAGATTACAATCCTTCAGGTGGTTTTGTAAATGTTATTTATGAAAATCTACAAAATGTTATAACTGCTCGCTAAAGTCTAATTGGAGAGTTGGCACAGTCTCTGCAGCCCCTAGGGAATCAAAATTGTTGAGTAATATCACTATCATAATGGTGCCAGAGAGTCAAAGGTGCTGCTGTAAATCAGTATGTAGACATCAGAATGATTATTCCAGGCCATTAAGCCACACAGTCGCCGTTGAAATTGATTCAGTGTTGGATATCTATAACTGTGAATGCATAGCATGCCAATTGATTGCAATTTCTTTTGAATATCTAATGCCTCCTTCATCTCATTATTGCTTATTGTAAGGAGACTACTTTTAGTGTAATCTTGGTTTAAGAAGCCATGCAGCTACCCCTTGACTTGTATTGTCAAATAGCATTTCAGCATCAACACTGGCCAAATTCTAAACTATTTAAACAGTTGTAAACACCCGGATAGGCATTGAACTGAAGAATTTCAGCTCCTGTGCTACAACTCCAAGAACTCTAATACCTCCAAAACAGGCATTTTGTCTATCCCTCACATCCTTCGCTCTGTCTTAGGCCATCAATCAGTGCCTTCATTGGTCGACAGTTCCCTTCCTCAGACCCTCCTTGCTGCTTTAACATGCTTAAAACTTGTCTCTTTTTTTCAAAAAAGAAAACAAAGTATTGCGGATGATGAAGATCAGAAACAAGCACAGAAATTGCTGGAGAAACTCAGCAAGTCTGGCAACATCTGTGGAGAGAGAAACAAAGTTAACGTTTGGGTCCAGTGACCTTTCCACAGATAGAACAGACAGTAGCTTGGAAAAGGTGGCATTTCTCTCAATGACAGGGGGTGGTGGTTGTGGGGGAGAGAGAGTCGGAGTCACAGTCAGACCGCAGGGGAACAGGCCCTTTAGTCCAATCAGTCCATGCCGACAATAATCCCAAACCAAACTATTCCCACCTGCCTGTCCTTAGCCCTTATCCCTCCTAGTTGTGGGGGAGTGAGTGAGTGGATAGGTATTGACTGAGTCCAGAGAGAGAAAAAAATATCAGGCAGACAAAGAAATAGAAGATAAGCTGATAATGGGGACAATGAGTGGGTGATAATCGATGTTATGTACCTGGACTTTCAAAAGGCTTTTGACAAGGTTCCACACAAGAGATTCGCAAGGAAAATTAATGCTCACGGTATCAGAGCTAATGTATTGACACGGATAGAGAACTGGTTGGCAGACAGGAAGCCGGAAGTTGGAATAAATGGGTCCTTTTCAGAGTGGCAGATAGTGACAAGTGGGGTGCTGTGTTCAGTGCTGAGATCCCAGCTGTTCACAGTATACGTTAATGATTTGGAAGAAGGAATTGAATGGAATATCTCCAAATTCTCAGATCACAGTAAGTTGGGGGGGGCTGTGAGGAGTGCTGTGAGGAGGATGCTGAGAGGCTGCAGGGTAACTTGGATAGGCTGGCTGAGTGGGCAGATACTTGGCATACGCAACATAATGTGGATAAATGTGAGATTATCTGTTTTGGTCACAAAATAGGAAGATTATTTCCCGAATGGTGGCAGTTTCGGAAAAGGTGAGGTGGGACAGTCTCCTAGTCTGAGAAAGGAGAGTCTAGCTCTTGCGGGAGTCCAGCAAAAGTTCACCAGACAGATTCCTGGGATGGCAGGACTGACATATAAGGAAAGACTGGATTGATGGGGCTTGTACTCGCTGGAATTTAGAAGAATGAGGGATGATCTCATAGAAACATATAAAATCCTGATGGGACTGTTCAGACTAGATGCAGGAATAATGTTCCTGGCGTTGGGGAAGTCCAGAACTAGGGTTCACAGCCTTATGATTAAGTGGTGAGCCACTCAGGATGAGATGAGGAAGAATTTCTTCACTCGGAGAGTTGTGAATTCTCTCCCACAGGAAGTTATTGGGGCCAGCTCATTAGATATATTCAAGAGGGAGCTGAACGTGGCCCTTGCAGCTAAAGTGATCAAGGGTATGGAGAGAAAGTGTGAGTGGGATACTGAGATTGCACGATCAGCCACAATCATATTGAATGGTGTGGCAGGCTCGAAGGGCCAAATGGCCTACCGCTGCACCTGTTTTCTATCTTTCTGCAGTGGGTTGTCTGTGCTGAAAGTAGCCCATTCCATGACAGGGTTGGGGTGTGGGGTTGGGTGTTTGGTTGGAAAGATCATGGAATGAGATGTTCAGGTTTCACAAATGCTATCTGAGTACACTGTGTGAGTAACCTTGGAACTTATCACTAGAGGCCACGTGTAAGTGCAAGTTCCTGATGGAAATGCAATCTAGCAAGATGTCAGTTTGAATGCTGAAGACGTTTGTCCTTTTTTCTCCACATCAGAACAGGAATAGGCCATTCAAGGCTTTCAAGGCTGCTCCATTATTCAATTAGATCATGACTGATCATCTCCCTCAGTATCGTTTTCCTGTACTTTAATCAGTGTATCAGTCTCTGGATATCTGTTGATTTCTGTCTTTAGCATACTTAATGGTTGAGTTTCCATGGCTGTCTGGGATGGAAAGATTCCAAAGGTTCACTACCCTCTGAGTTAATAAGTTTTTTAGAACATAGAACATAACAGTGCAGTACAGACCCTTCGGCCCTCGATGTTGCGTCTGTTGAACCAATCTGAAGCCCATCTAACCTACACGATTCCATTCTCATCCATATGCCTATCCAATGGCCATTTAAATGCCCTTAAAGTTGATGAGGAGAAAGTGAGGACTGCAGATGCTGGAGATCAGAGCTGAAAATGTGTTGCTGGAAAAGCGCAGCAGGTCAGGCAGCATCCAAGGAACAGGAGAATCGACGTTTCGCATTCAGGATTCCTGAAGAAGGGCTGATGCCCGAAACGTCGATTCTTAAAGTTGATGAGTCTACTACTGTTTCAGGCAGTGCGTTCCATGCCCCTACTACTCTGAGTAAAGAAACCACCTCTGACATCTGTCCTCTATCTATCACCTCTCGATTTAAAGCTATCTCCTCCCATGCTAGCCATCACCATCTGAGGAAAAAGGCTCTCACTGTCCACCCTATCTAACCCTCTATGTCTCAATTAAGTGGCATCTCAACTTTCTCTCTAACGAGAATAGCCTCAAATCCCTCAGCCTCTTCTCGTAAGACCTTCCCTCCATATCAGGCAACATCCTAGTAAATCTCTGAACCCTTTCCAAAGCTTCCATATCCTTCCCATAATGCGGTGACCAGAATTGTATGCAATATTCCAAATGTGGCTGCACCAGAGTTTTGTACAGCTGCAGCATGAGCTCATGGTTCCGAAACTCGATCCCTCTACCATTAAAAGTTAACACACTGTATGCCTTCTTAACAACCCTATCAACCTGGGTGGCAACTGTCAAGGATCTATGTACTTGGACACCAAGACCTCTTTGCTCGTCTACCAAGAATCTTACCATTAGCCCAGTACTCTGCATTCCTATTACTCCTTGCAAAGTGAATCACCTCACACTTTTCCATTTGCCACCTCTCAGCCTAGCTCTGCAGCTTATCTATGTCTCTCTGTAACCTACAGCATCCTTCGTCACTATGCACAACTTCACCGACCTTAGTGTCATCTGCAAATTTATTAAAACATCCAGGTCATTTATATAAATGACAAACAACAGTGGACCCAAAACAGATCCTTGCGGTACCCCACGAGTAACTGAACTCCAGGATGAATATTTCCCATCGAGCTAGCCAATTTTTGATCCAAACAGCTAAATCACCCTCAATCCCATGCCTTCGTATTTTGTGCAATAGCCTACCGTGGGGAACCTTATCAAATGCCTTACTGAAATCCATATACATCACATCAATCGCTTTACTCTCATCCACCTGTTTGGTCACCTCAAAGGACTCAATAAGGTTTGGGAGGCATGATGTACTCTTCACAAAACTATGTTGACTATCTCTAATCAACTTATTCCTCTCTAGATGATTATAAATCCTATCTGTTATAACCCTTTCCAACACTTTACCCACAACCAAAGTAAGGCTCACTGGTCTATAATTTTCAGGGTTGTCTCTACTCCCCTTCTTGAACAAGGGAACAACATTTGCTAACCTCCAGTCTTCTGGCACTATTCTCATAGACAATGCTGACGGAAAGATCAAAGCCAAAGGCTCTGTAATCTCCTCCCTGGCTTCCCAGAGAGTCCTCTGATAAATCCCATCCAGCCCAGGGGACTTATCTATTTTCACACTTTCCAGTATTGCTAACACCTCCTCCTTATGCACCTCGATCCCATCTAGTCTAGTAGCCTGTATCTCAGTATTCTTCTCAACAACATTTTCTTTTTCTAGTGTGAATACTGACGAAATGTATTCATTTTGCACTTCCCCTATCTCCTCTGACTCCATGCAGAACTTCCCACTACTGTCCTTGATTGGCCTTAATCTTACTCTCATCATTCTTTTATTCCTGATATAGCCATAGAAAACCTTAGGGTTTTCCTTGATCCTATCCGCCAGTGACTTTTTATGTCGCCTTCTGGCTCTTCTTAGCTCTCTCTTTAGGTCTTTCCTGGCTAACTTGTAACTCTCAAGCACCCTAACTGAGCCTTCACATCTCATTCTAACATAAGCGTTCTTCTTCCTCTTGAAGAGAGATTCAATTTCTTTAGTAAGCAACAGCTCTCGTGCTCAACAACTTCCTCCCAGCCTGACCGGTATATACTTATCAAGGACTTGTAGTAGCTTGTCCTTGAATAAGCTGCACATTTCAATTGTGCTCATCCCCTGCAGTTTCATTCTCCATCCTATGCATCCTAAATCTTGCCTAATCACATAGTAATTGCCTTTCCTCCAGCTATAACTCTTGCCCTGCGGTATATACCTATCCCTTTCCATCATTAAACTAAACATAATAATGGTCACGAACACCAAAGTGCTCACCTACCTCCAAATCTAACACCTGGCCAGGTTCATTACCCAGTACCAAATCTAATGCAGCCTCTCCCCTTGTTGGCCTGTCTACGTACTGTCAGGAAACCCTCCTGCACACATTGGACAAAAACTGACCCATCTAAAGTATTTGAACTGTGGTATTCCCAGTCAATGTTTGGAAAGTTGAAGTCCCCCATAACAACTACCCTATCACTCTCGCTCCTTTAGACGATCATCTTTGCTATCCTATCCTCTACATCTCTGGAACTATTTGGAGGCCCCATAGAAAACTCCCAACAGGTCCTTTCCTGTTTCTAATGTCAGCCATTGCTACCTCAGTAGATGAGTCCTCAAATGTCTTTTCTGCCACCGTAATACTGCCCTTGACTAACAGTGCCATACCACCCCCTGTTTTACCATTTTCGCTGTTCTTACTGAAACATCTAAATCTCGGAACCTGCAGTAATCATTCTTGTCCCTGCTCTACCCACGTCTCCGAAATGACCACAACATCGAAATCCCAGTTACCAGCCCATGCTTCAAGTTCTCTCACCTTATTCCGGATGCTCCTGGCATTGAAGTAGACACACTTCAAACTAACTTCTTGCCTGCTGATGCCCTCTTGCAATCTTGAAATCTTAGTTCTGACTTCACTACTCTCATCCTTTCGAATACTCAAGCTCCAATTTTGGTTCCCATTCCCCTGCTGAATTAGTTTTAGTCCATCCGAAGAGCATTAGCAAATATCCCCCCAGGATATTGGTACCTATCTGGTTTAGGTGAAGACCATCCTGTTTGTAGGGGTCCCATCTACCCCAGAAAGAGGCCTATTCCCTGTTCTTCTTCAAACAAATTCTTGTTCCCACCAATAATAGACAATAGGTGCAGGAGTAGGCCATTCTGCCCTTCGAGTCTGCACCATCATTCATTATGATCATGGCTGGTCATCCTCAATCAGTATCCTGTTCCTGCCTTATCTCCATAACCCTTGATTCCACTATCCTTGAGAGCTCTATTCAACTCTTTCTTCTGGGGCAGAGCATTCCACACAGTCACCACTCTCTGGGTGAAGAAGTTTCTCCTCATCTCTGTCCTAAATGGCCTACCCCTTATTTTTAAGCTGTGTCCTCTGGTTCGGGGCTCACCCATCAGCAGAAACATTTGTCTGAGCTAATTGTTTTCTTTTCACATGTCTGAAGAAGGTATCACAGCCCATCATTATCTTCCTTACCAGCTCGCATTCAAATTCTCTTCCTCAATCAGTTTCTTTACAAAAGGCCCTACTTTTGCTGGGTTCTAAATTGCTCTGATTTTCAGACTTACCACTCGCTCTGGCGTTCTTAGAAACCACTTTGTTTGATCTAATGGAGTCCTAAACTTCTTTTGTTAACTGTGGTCGATTTACCTTTCTCTTTGATGTTTGTGCCTTAGAGGAGCCTTTATCTATCTGGTATATCTTGTTCGATAACAGCTATTGTCAGTCCACAACCAAATATGTTAGCATATTTTTACAATCCATCATGGCCAACTTGCCCCTTATATCTTCATAATTTCCTTGGTGTGGATTTAAGACCTATATTATAGAGAACAGCAGTCGCTGTGTACGTTATTAGAGAACAGCAGTGCCTGTACATATTGCAGAGAGTTCTTCACTGGTTTCAGAAAGAAATATATCACATTTAAATTTAACACCAGATTCTATCATACTGTGGCAACTACTTCTCAAAGGTTTCTTTACAGCAACATTACTAATTGACTCTTTCTTCATATACAAAGCTAAATCCAAATAGCCTAACCGTTGTTAGCTGTTCAACACACTGCACCAGAAACATATCTTGTGTACATATTCCAGGAATTTATTCTCCACAGCATGAGTACCAATTTGGTTAACCCAGTCTATGTGTAAACTGGAGTTGTCTATTATTGCTACATTGCCAATGTTACACATGCCTCTCATTTCCCGACCCATGTCATGCTCCACATTTACGACTAAGGTTTGATAGCCTATAAATCCCACCAATGTTTACCCCTTGCTGTTTCTTTGCTCTACCCAAACTGATTCTGCATCTTGATCCTTCATTCCAAGATCCTTTCTTACCAGTGTCCTTATCCATTTATTAACAATGCTGCATCACCTCCTGCCTCAGGAATGATTTTGCCCGAAACATCGATTTTCCTGCTCCTCGGATGCTGCCTGACCTGCTGTGCTTTTCCAGCACCACTCTAATCTTGACTCTAATCTCCAGCATCTGCTGTCCTCACATTCGCCATCCTGTAATGTTGCCTTGGTAATGGCACTTGAATCACACTCATTTACCTCAATTTGTGCATTCAAATGATCAACTTTATTATGGATATTATGCACACTGAGATGAAATGCCCTTAATTATGTTTTCTTTACAAAGCATTATTTCCTATTCTGACTTTATTTGATACTTGCCTAGGGTTTGCCTGCTTTCTACTTTCTCCTTTTTATTAATTCTGTTTTCTTTGAAACTGAAATCTTTGTCAGGTTCCTGCCCATCCAGTTTAAACCCCTCCCCAACTGCCCGGGAGAATATACTTCATAGCTCGTTAGTTCTGATCCTGATCAGATGTAACCCATCCACGATTTGCAGGTCCCCCAGACCAGAACTAGTCCCAATACTTCAGAAAGCTGAAGTCTTCCCTTTGATGACAGTTCTCCAGCCAAGTCTTCAGTCTCCCGTATCCTCCTATTTCTGTGACCCGAATAGAAGAGATCTTGATTTTTGTATCTCCATAGCAGCTCACCTAAAATCTGATTTCAAGACCTCGTCAGCCTTCCTACCGCCTTGTAATGTATCGAAACCTGGGTCCTACTTATAACGCAATTCCAAAAGAATTTGTGCCAAGTTTCATCTCTTTGTGTGTTTTGCACAGTGTACTATTTACACAAGAGAATCTGTAGCAAAGAGAGCAGATTGGTACAAAAGATAATGGAATATTTATAATGAGATGAACAAGGACATAGAAGGAATAAGAATATACAACACAATGAACAATTGTGTGACCAGATAGAACAACAGCAAAATTATAAATATGACCAGAACTGATAGTTTGTTGGATGGAAGCTGCTGCAACATTTGGTAGCACGTACTCAACATGGAGAAAGATCCCACCGTGCTTTACAGAAGTATGATCCAAAGCAAAAGGTCATTTAGGCAGAAACAGAAAAATAGTTTGGTCACTGAGGAACACTTTAAGGATGGTTCAAGAAGGGGAATTCTAGAATGTGGAACATTGATGGCTGCAACGGTAAGGAGAAGGAAGTCAGAGATCAGCGTGTAAGGAGTGGAGAGTTTGGGGGATAGTAAAACAGGAAAAATGAAGCGTACAGATAGATATGAAGTTAAGTAGGAATTCAATCATGAGTTTAACAATTTCAAATTAGTGGGAGTGAGGTATCAGCTAACCTTGGGTTTCAAGAGCTTGATAGGGTAGCGTTTGAAAGTTTGTTTCCCCAGTCTGAGGAACCTAAAACATGAGGCTAAAGTCTCAGGATAAGACTCCAATCATTTCTGAGAAATTCAGAATAAATTTCTTCATTGACAGAGTGTTACAACTTTCTGGTGTAGAGAATTTCAAAGATTTAAGGGGCAAACTTGAGGGGTGGGGCATGCCAGTCTCATTCTACACGATGAAGATAATGCCAACCAATCTTGGGACACCAATTGCTGATTCATGGCCAGCAGTTTGGCTAAAGCTATCAAAGGTGACCGCATCCTCCTATCTCAACCTCCTCTTAGCAACACATCTCATCCCTCAACCCGCCCTCTTCTGATTTACAAATTGTAGTTAGTGTAAGCGCCGTGATATAAAGACCTCCTCTGTCCTTTCTCAGTAAGTTAGTATTCATCCTCCCAACAATGTCCATGCTGTTGCCAGTCTGCCAGCTGAAATGATGCTTTCCAGTGCCAACCATTGTAGACCCAATGCTGTTCGAAGTCATTCTTCAAGACCAGCTGCAGTCTTCTCCGCTGACTGTCAGGAACCTTGCATTGGCTGTGGTACAGCCACTCAGACAATGCTGCCTTGGAATACCAAGACAGGCAAAGGCATAATAAGGATTTGTTAACTTTTGTGTGCAATACAGCATGAATACGTTGATAAATTTTGGTTTGGAATGTTTATTTTATCGTGGTTTTTAGCTTTGCGTTATGGCTAAAGTAAGCATTGTAATGGTTACTGCCTGAAGAAAGATGAAGTGTGATCTTGGTAAATGGGGCATTTGGGGTTGTAGTTCCACTTGGCTGAGTTATTTGTAGGCAGCATGGGTGTAAAGAAGCTATTGAGATTACTCTCTCCCTTCGTCTTCCTCATTTTTCTGCTCCTGAGTTGATGGCAATGGCTGTACCCTCATGATGGTGAGAATGTTGAGGAGTCAGAAGACCACCATGTATCTTGGCACCCAGTCTGCAGGTTGCTAAGCAATGGCAATATTTATTTATGCACTGCTGGTTTGCTCCATCACGTTCCATGGAGCAGCATAGTCATAGGTTGTATACCAGAATCCTCAGCAACAAACTGTTTTGACCCTGTCTTTTGCTCACATTGGCTGAAATGCAGCCGGCAGTAGTTACACAGTGAACTTATTTTATTCCCTCGACGTGGGCATCGCAGCATTCATTACTCATCTGTAGTTTTGCTTGAGAAGGTGGTAGTGAGCTGCCTTCTTGAACTGCTGCAGTGCTACTGACTACAAGTGCTGTTAGGGAGTGAATTCCAGGATTTTGGTCCAGTGACACTGAAGAAACAGTGATATATTTTCAAGTCAGTATAGTGATTGGCTTGGAAGGAAGATATCTGCTGTCCTGTCCATCTGGATGGAAGTGATCATGGGTTTGGAATGTGCTGTCTAAGGATCTTCGGTGAATTTCTGTAGTGCATCTTGGAGACAATACACACTGCTGTGACTGAGAGTCAGTGGTGGAGGATTTCTGCTTATGGATGTAGTGCCAGTCAAGTGAGCTGTTTTGTCCTGGATGATACCAGGTTTCTTGAATATTGTTCACATTGAAATCATCCAGCCAAATGGGGAGTATCCATCACACACCTTACTTGTGACTCGTAGATAGTGGACTAGCTTTGGAGTGTCAAGAGGTGTTTATATAATGTATATAGCCACTGTGTTTATTAGATTAGATTAGATTACTTACAGTGTGGAAACAGGCCCTTCGGCCCAACAAGTCCACACCGACCTGCTGAAGCGTATACCACCCAGACCCATTTACTCCAACATTTACCCCTTCAACTAACACTACCGGCAATTTAGCATATCCAATTCACCTGACCTGCACATTTTTTTTGGACTGTGGGAGGAAACCGGAGCACCCGGAGGAAACCCACGCAGACACAGGGAGAATGTGCAAACTCCACACAGAGAGTCGCCTGAGGCGGGAATTCAACCCAGGTCTCTGGCGCTGTGAGGCAGCAGTGCTAACCACTGTGCCACCGTGCCGCCCACTATGTGGAGTGTCCAGTTGAGTTTCTAGTCAATAGCAATCCTAAGGATAGTGTTGGTGGGGAATTCAGTGGTGGTAACACCATTGAATGTCAAGGGATGGTGGTTAGATTGTCTCTCAATTGAGGTGATCATTGCCTGGCATTTGTGTGGCACAAATATTACTTACCACTTGTCAGCCCAAGCCTGCATATTTTCCAGGTCTTGTTGCGTTTGAAGGTGGACTGCTTCACTGTATCTGAGGAGTTGCAAATGGTATGAAACATTGTGCAATCATTGGTAAGCCTCCCTGTTTCTGACCTTACAGTGGAGGGAACGTCATTGATGAAGTAGCTGAAGATGGTTGGGCTGAGAACACTATCTAGAGGAATTCCTGCAGAGATATCCTGGATCTGAGATGACTGACGTCCAACAACTACAACCATCTTTATTAGTGGCAGATATGACTCCAACCAGCAGAGAGTTTGCCCCCAATTCTCTTCAGTTCCAGGTTTGCTGGGGCTACTTGATGCCACACTCTGTCAAATGTGGTCTTGATGTCAAGGGCTGTCACTCTCCCCTCACACCTGGAATTCAGCTCTGGAACTATTGCAAAATAAATCATTCTGACTGCAACCAGAAACTGGGCATTGGGTCTCTGACTCTCTGGCACTCGTCACACACCAGATGAATGTTGAAGGAGTCAAATCTCTTGCAGTTTGGGACTTGGCAAAGTTGGCATGTGACACCCCGCACAACAAGCAAACCTGTAACCAAAACAGAAATTTCTGGAGAAGCTCAGCAGATCTGGCAGCATCTGTGGAGAGAAAGCAGAGTCACTGTTTCAGATCTAGGAACCCTTCTTCAGAACTATTCCAATAAAAGATCACTGAACCTGAAACGTTGACTCGGTTTTTTTTCCTCCACAGATGCTGCCAAACCTGCTGGGTTTCACCAGCCATTTCCGTTTCTGTTTTGGATTTCCAGCATCCACAGTTCTTGGGCAAACCGACAATCTTAGCAAGGTCCCAGTCTCGCTCTGCCTACCTCTCTGTGGCAAGAGAGGATGTAATTAGCTCTCAGAGGAGAGCCTCCGTCAGGTTCCTTGTGCACCAGAGGCTGGCACACTGCAAGCTGTCACTAGTATCTTCAGTTCCAGCCCAGAAGAAGCCAAACATATTAAAGTTTGCTGCCATGGTCACCTTTGCTGCATTGTTTGTCATGCTCTGTGGTGGCAGTAGTGGCTGCAGTAAGTAGCAAAGTCTCGTGGGACAATCATGTTGATACAGAGGATACCTCACACACCCTTTCCTGATTAATGTTCCGGTAGGTAAATTACTCCCTGAGGATTTTTAGGTGGATTTGGCTTTCGCTCCCTCCTATTCTTTCCCCCGGCAGCTCCTCTTGCTCTGCATTATCTCCAAGTCCTGCTGTTTTCCAGTGGAATGTCCACCATGACACCCTTGCCTGGCAGCCGCTGGTTGATGCCGAAACTTTGAAGTTAGCGCGAGTGCTTTTGAGTACCTCCCACATCACTTCCTGGAGGGTTTTGCAACTTGAAGCAATTAAGGAAAGCACGGACCACCTGCAGGTCAGTTGCTGATTGCTGTGACTCAACAAATCCTTTGATCCCTTCTTTAAGTAATGCCAGTGGGGATTCTTCCTGCTGCACGGAAAGGGCATTGGCAGGAGCGCTAAATTCACACGTGATACCACTGGGCAATAATCCACATTGTGGGCTGATTGGCATCATGCCCTGCATACTTCTGGCAGCTATTCACCACATTTGGGGCGGCACAGTGGCTTAGCGATTAGCACTGCTCCCTCACAGCGCCAGAGACCCGGGTGCGATTCCACCCTTAGGCGACTGTCTGTGTGGGGTTTGCACATTCTCCCTGCGTCTGCGTGGGTTTCCTCCGGGCGCTCTGGTTTCCTCCCACAATCCAAAGATGTGCAGTTTAGGTGAATTGGCCATGCTAAATTACCCACAGTGTTCAGGAATGTGTAGGTTATGTGCATTAGTCAGGGGTAAATATAAGATAATTTAGGGTAGGGGAAATGGGTCTGGGTAGGTACTTTCCGGTGGGTCGGTGTGGGCTTGTTGGGCCGAAGGGACTGCTTCCACACTGTAAGGATTCTGTGATTCCACATTAGAGCTGACACCTCCACCTGCATGGCAAAAACGTAAACATAGGAATCAGGAGGAAGTGCCTCTAATTCACTCCAATTATCTCTGATCCGATTGTAACCTCAAATCCACCCTTCCGCCTACCCTGATAACCTTTCACCCCCGGCTTATCAAGACCCAATCTACCTCCTCCTTAAAAATATCCAACGATCCTGCTTCCACTTCCAGCGTTGCCTCTCATTTTCTTCCCAGGTTCTGGGAGCTTCCCAGCTGCGACATTGACTTCGAGATCCGGAAATCAGTGACATGAATGGAATGGAGTCATGGAGTACACCATTGCACAGCTTAGCTTCGGTCACCTTTTCAGGAACAGAGTTCCAAAGACTCCCTACCCTGGGAGAAAAGCTCACCTATTGTCTACTTTAACTTGGTGACACCTGATTTTTAAACAATGTTTGCTCGTTTCAGATTCTCCCACAAAAGGATACATCCAGTCCACAGGAAGTAGCTTGTGTGTTTAAATCAAGTCATCTCTTACTCAACTCCCAGATGCTACTAGCCCAGACAATCCAATCTTTGCTCACAGGACCATATGACATCGCAGCAGAATTAGGCCATTCTGTGGAGAAGGATAGAGACCATGGGGAAATAAGTAGCAACATCTTGAAAGGTGTCCATGTTACAGAGGATGAAGTGCTGAACGTCTTAAAATGCATAAAGGTGGATAAATCCCCATGACCTGACGAGGTGTACCCTAGAAATCTGTGGGAAGTTAGGGAAGAGATTGCTGGGCCCCTTGCTGAGATATTTGTGTCATCAATAGCCACAAATGAGGTGCCAGAAGACTGGAGTTGGCTAATGTAGTGCCACTGTTTAAGAAAGGTGGTAAGGAAAAGCCAGGGAACTATAGACATCGGTGGTGGGCAAGTTGTTGGAGGGAATGCTGAGGGACAGAATTTACATGTATTTGGAAAGGCAAGGACTGATTAGGGATAGTCAGCATGGCTTTGTGCTTGGGAAATCATGCCTCACGAACTTGATTGAGTTTTTTGAAGAGGTAACAGAGGATTGATGAGGGCAGAGCAGTGGATGGGATCTATATGAAATTCGGTAAGGCATTCCGCAAGGTTTCCCATGATAGGCTGGTTAGCAAGGTTAGATTACATGGAATAGAGGGAAAACTAGCCATTTCGATACAGAACCAGCTCAAAGGTAGTAGACAAAAGGTAGTGGTAGAGGGTTGCTTTTAAGATTGGAAGCCTGTGACCATGAGTGTGCCACAAGGATTGGTGCTGGGACCTCTGCTTTTTGTCATTTTATATAATTGATTTGAATGTGAATATAGGAGGTATGGTTAGTAAGTTTCTGGATAACATCAAAATTAGTGGTGTAGTGGACAGTGAAGAAGGTTACCTCTGAGTACAACAGGATCTTGATCAGATGTGCCAATGGGCCAAGGAGTGGCAGGTGGAGTTAAATTTAGAAAAATGTGAGGTGCTGAATTTTGGAAAGGCAAATCAGGACAGGACTTATACAATTAATGATAAGCTCCAATAGAGTGTTGCTGAACAAAGACACCTTGATGTGCATGTTCATAGTTCCTTGAAAGTGAAGTCGCAGGTAGACAGGATAGTGAAGAAGGCGTTTGGAATGGTCACTGCATTGAATATAGGAGGTGGGAGATCATGTTGCATCTGTACAGGACATTGGTTAGGCCATTATTGGCATACTACATTCAATTCTGGTCTGCCTCCTATAAGAATGATGTTATGAAACTTGAAAGGCTTCAGAAAAGATTTACAAGGATGTTCCCAGGGTTGGAGGGTTTGAGCTACAGGGAGAGGCTGAATAGGCTGGGGCTGTTTTTCCTAGAGTGTCCTTTTAGAGGGGTGACCTTTTAGAGGTTTATAAAATCATGAGGGACATGGATAGGATAAATAGACAAAGTCTTTTCCCTGGGATGGGGGAGTCCAGAACTAGAGGGCATAGGTCTAAGATGAGTGGGGGAAAAATTTAAAAGGGCCCTTCAGGGCAACATTTTCACGTGGAGGGTGATGTGTGTATAGAATGAGCTGCTAGAGGGAGTGGTGGAGGCTGGTACAATTGCAACATTTTCTGGAGCCAGTCAGCTGTTGCTAAAGTATAGTCATTGTGGTATAGGAAGTGCCATAATCAATTTGCTCACAGTAATATCCCATAGTCAATGATTTGATAATGACCAAAATTTGTTTTGAGTATGGTTTAAGGTATAAATATTGGTCAGATCACTGTGGAAAGCTTCTTTGCTCTTGGAAATAGAATGGGATCATTTAAACTCACCTGAGAGAGCATGTGGAGCTTGAGATACCCAATTCCTGTGGATTCTTATGCTGGTGAAGTATCTGCAGGTTGAAGAAAAGATGGGGAAAATTCACCTAGAAAGAGTTGTTATCATAGAATCCCAACAGTGTGGACGTAGGCCTTTCAGCCCATCGAGTCCGCACAGCCCCCCTGACACACCCAGACACACTCCTCTACCCTATCCCTGCAATTGGCATTTCCCATGGCTGATTCATATAACCTACACCTCTTTTTGGTCTGCTGCTCCAGAACATCGGTGGTGGAGCATGGATAGGGTAAATAGACAAAGTCTTTTCCCTGGAGTTGGGAGTCCAGAACTAGAGGGCATAGGTTTAGGGTGACAGGTGAAAGATATAAAAGAGACCAAAGGGGCAACTTTTACACGCAGAGGGTGGTACGTGTATGGAATGTGCTTAAAGGAAGTGGTGGAGGCTAGTACAGTTGCAACATTTAAAAGGCATCTGGATGGTTATATGAATAGGAAGGGTTTGGAGGGATATGGGCTGGGTGCTGGCAGGTGGGACTAGATTGGGTTGGGATATCTGGTCGGCATGGACTAGTTGGACCGAAGGGTCTGTTTCCATGCTGTACATCTCTAATGACTCTATGAGTGGATGCCTGTAGATATGGTGCCAAAATAGCGGGCTACTTTATCCTGGATGGTGACAAACTTCTTGAGTATTGTTGGAAATAATACAAGCAGAGAGTACTCCATCACGCTCCTGACTTGTGCCTTATAGATGGTGGACGAGCTTCAAGGAGTCAGGAGGTGAATTACCTCCTACAATATTCCCAACCTCTGGCCTGTATTGTAGCCTCTGTGTTTATGCAGTGAGTCCAGTTGATTTTCTGGTCAATGATCACCCCCAAGGTGTTACTAGCAGGGAATTCAGTGATGATAACATCATTGAATATCATGGAATGGTAGTTGATTGTCGCTTATTGGTGATGACCATTGCCTGGCATTTGTGTGATGTGGATGTTACTTACCACTTGTCAGCCCAATCCTGAATATGGTCCAGATCTTGTTGCATTTGAACGTGGACTGCCTCAGTATCTGAGGACTCACTGAACACTGTGCAATGATTGGCAAACATCCCCACTTTTGACCTTTTTATGAAGGAGGGAAGGTCATTGATGAAGCAGCTGAAGATGGTTGGGCCTAGGTCTATCCTGAGGAACTCCTGCAGAGATATCCTGGAGCTGAGATGACTGACAACAACAATCCCCACCATGTTCCTGCATACCAGGTGTAAGTCCAACTGGTAGAGGGTTTAGCCCCTGATTCCCATTGATTCCAGTTTTGCTAGGGCTCCTTGATGATGTTAAGGATTCATTTCACCTCTGGAATTCAGCTCTTTTGTCCATGTTTGAACCACAGCTGTACTGAGATCAGGAGTTGAGTGGCCCTGGGGGATCCTATACTGAGCACTACTGAGCGAGATATTACTGAGCAGATGCTGCTTGATAGCACTGTTGATGACACCTTCCATCACTTTACTGACGATCTAGAGTAGACTGATGGGTCAGTAATAGGCTAGGCTGGATTTGTCCTGCTTTTTGTATTGAAGACCTAACTGGGCAATTTGCCACACTGTTGGGGAGAAGCCAGTGTTGTGACTGTATTGGATGAACTGTACTGGCTAGGGGAGCGGAAAGTTCTGGAGCACAAGCCTTCAGTACTATTGCTGGAACGTTGAAATGAACCTTGTATCTGAATGTGGCATCACTTTTTTTCACACATTGTGTTCTATACCTGACAGTTTTGATACTTCACCATCCATAAGTAACAACTCAACTTGTGTCATGTCCAAATGAAATGTCATGCACACCTTGAATCTTGTTAAAGGACCTGCCAGTGATCCTGCTGGTGCGGCAGGAGATGTTTTCTTGGTGTGAGTGATGCAGAGCAGGAATGCCTTCTGTTTGATCTCTCAACTGTCTCAGCTGGTTAATCTCAGCCAGAATGTGGGCACTAAAAGAAACTTCTGCTAGACAAGAAATGGGAGTGGTTGTCTAAAGCTTGTACTTATGATCTCTATCCTGTGACTCAAACAGGATTACCATAGTCACATTTTTTGGTTGGTTATTCATGTGTTGTTTGTGGTCCTGTTACTACATACAAAACAGCTGTCCATCTAACAACCTTGACTGCACTTCATCAATATGTGAAGTACGTGAACCTAGGAACGATGATGGTGACATGGAAAGGCCACACAATCCACTTCGGTACCTTGTGTGTCACATAACACTCCACCCAAAATTATGCAAACCTCTCAATAAATGCAGATTATTTTTTTCTTTTCTGTCCAAATACACATTTGTAGTTATTAGCTAAGAATAGCAACATTTAAGAATGAGGAGCTGGAGGAGGCCATTCAGCCCCTCAAGCCTGTTCCACCATTTAATACGGTCATGGCTGATCTCATCTTGGCCTCAACTCGACTTTCCTGCCCACTCTCCATAACTCTTCAAGCCCTTCCTAGTTCAACATCTGTCTGTCCGCTCCTTAAATTTACTCCATGTTTGGCATCGACCACACTCTGGGATTGTGAGTTCGACAGATTTGTGACCCTTTGAACGAAGTAATTCCCTCTAATCTGTGCTTATTAAATCTTTCACCCTTTATCCTAAACTATGACCTCTCAATCTAGATTGCCCTGCATGAAGAAACAACCTCACTCTCTACTTTATTCATCCCCTTTATCATCATATGTATCTCAAATAAATATCCTCTCATCCTTCTAAATTGTAGAGTACAGGTCTAAACTGCACAATCTCTGTTCATAAAACTAACCCTCATCTCCAGAATCAATCTAGTGAACGTCCTCTGAACTGCCTCCAATCCCACTACATCCCTCCTCAAGTAACGGGATGAAAATTGTACACAGTACGCCGGGGTGGTCTTACTAATGCCTTATACAGTTGTAGCAACACTCCCGTGCTTGTATACACTATTCCTTTTGCGACTAATGCCAAAATTCCATTGGCCTTCCTTATTACCTGCTGTACCTACAGACTAGTTCACTGCGATTCCAGCACAAGGACATCCAGATCCCTCTGCACCAAAGCACTGTGGAGTTCCCTCTCCATTTAGAAAACAAAACCACAATAACCCCAGAGGAAAATTCAGATTGGAAGGGTTTGTGCAGTTTTGGTCAGGACACAGATGAGGGATGCAACCGTTTGGGGATAGAAATGGAATATGCATGGTTTCTTGAGCAGTTCTAATTTTGTCCGTTTAGAAACTTTTCATTATCACCTACTTTTAATTGTTTGTGCCTCTTACTTAGAAACTATCTTTGATCGGTTTTGACAGGTTTTTTTTGTTTATTTCTAAAACAGATAAACTTGGCATCTCGTCAGAATTGCCTTAAATATAAAATTTTATGAATCCCATGAGACTTGACTATGAATGCTTCAGTTGCACATAAAAAGAGCATCCAGTGAGGTCATCTGATCTCAAGAACACTGTCAAAAGGTATATCAAGTAAGTGATCATTCTAACTATTTTGTTGAGATTTCTTTGGATATTGACAAGCTGCTTCCTTACTAGAATCCCTGCTCTAGTCGCTTAATGCCTTGTTTGCTCTTTTCCCCCTCCTTTAGCCTTTATCTCACATTTTGTGTGACAGCTGGTATTCACTGTTGTGTAAGACAGCCTGCAGCGCGACTGTTATGCAATTTTAAAAGAATCTTTTTCAGGCTGCCTTGCTTTGCTTCGCTGGCTGGGATTTTCCAACTATTAATTGTAATGCTTATCAGTCACTGGCTTGGGAATTGGGAAAACCCTGGAAAATAATCCTAGATAGCGCTAGAAAATGTTGAAGGGAAAATCCGAGCTTGAATCTCTACATTTTGAGGAATTTAAAGCAAAATTTGAATCAGCTCATTTTACTTTCTAAAATGTTCTTTATTTTTCTCATGTCTTCTCAAAATGTGCCTAATCGGTCCAAGTCTTTTGCTCAATTCTCTTGATGTTCTGCCTCTGCACAGTATGGTTATTCCACTGTCAAGTGCCTTAGGATATTTATTTCTGTCATGGGTGCTATGTTAGAGTAGTTGGATTGTGAAGGTAAAGTCACCCTAGTCTTACCAAATCATAGGGCTGCTCTCTCAGAGATAACTAGTGGTGGGTCAATCTGAGGGACACCATGCCTCAGGCAAGGGGAGAGGTTTAGAGCAAGGGTCCTTCACGGTAACCTCAGCCAATGCAGGAATTATTGGCATCAGACTGTAATCGCAAACCAGCCAATCAGCTCACCAGTCAAACTGACCACCTTTTAAATTGTTCAGCATTTAACAACAATAATTTTAGGAGAGTTTGTCAATAATAGAAGAGATTGAGTGAAAAAATGAAAGCTTTATAAAAGTAGTTGTTTCCACAGCCCTCTGCCAGTACATCTAGTACTGCTGTTTGCAAATAAAAACTGAAAAGATTAAAGTGGAATATGAAGTCACAAATAATTGGACCTCCCAATAATTATAAATGGAGGGTAGTTTTGGAACCATGCCCCTTTTTGATTTGAAAATTTGCTACAATTCCATTTATCTTCCCGTCACTTTGAACTTGTGGTTAATTGGAAGAAAACAGCACACTATGGATGCTGGAAACCTGAGACATAAAGAGACAATGCTGGGGAAAAAAAAACCTGAGGTGTTCTGGCAAAATCCAACCAATGGTTAATTTGAACAACTGTTAAAAGGTAAATGTGCTCACTACTGGGAGTTGAGAGTTCCTCTCAGATTAACTCTATTTGCAGGATGGTAGTGCTGAGATTTTCCTAGTTTTATGGAAATGGCAGGTGACACATCCCTTTTGTTTGCAACCTCAATGGCACTTCCTGCTGGAAACCAACTCATTCAAATCTGAGCGTGAAGCTTGCAAAACAAAATGAGCTATTTATTACAACAGCAGAAATTACTGGAAAAGCTCAGCAGATCTGGAAGCATTTTTAGAGAGAGGGATCAGAGTTAATGTTTTGGGTCACGTGACTCTTCCTCGGAACAAAAGGAAAATTTGCTCACTACCAGACGTTGGAAGTTCCTCTCAGATGGACTCCACTTGCAGTTCTGACGAAGGGTCACTCGACCTAAAACATTAACTCTGATTTCTCTCCATAGATGCTGCCAGACCTGCTGAGCTTTTCCAGCAATTTCTGTTTCTGATTTACAGCATCCAGAGTTCTTTCAGTTTTTGTGAGCTATTTACTGAGCAGTGTGAACTGAACAAGGGTGCTAACCGTCAGAGCTTTTCATTGTAAAAAAAATGTCGTTTCAAAGGGCCACAGCATTGGAAAATAAATATGCCATTGTCAAGCATGGACTCTGCCTGAAGGAGAGCAGAAAATGATGGAAACATTTGGTCAGCATTTGTAGAGAAAGAAGATGAGTTAAGTTTTTGGCTGTAATCACATCAGGAATATGATGTTGTTCTATTGACCATAATCCATTAATAAACTGAAACTGAGCATCCTCACTTGAATATTGTTTGAAAAATCCTGGTCATCTCTTAGTTTTATAAAACACAATTGTGGGTGAATAATATCAACATAAATGAGGATTGTGTGGTAAGTAAAGGTAATGTTGCCATTGTCTTACCAGACCAGAGAGCTGCGCTCTTCTTAGAGCGAGAGAGAACTGGTGATGGCTTAACTCTAGGGACATTTACGCAACTCTTGGATAGGCACATGGATGATAGTAATATGAAGGGCCTGTAGGACAGTTTGATCTTAGAGTAGGATAAAAAGGTCAGCACAACATCGAGGGATGAAGGGCCTGTACTGTTCTATGTTCTAAACCAGAAGGTCATCACACCTCAGGCGAGGTGAGGTGTTGAGAAGGAAAGTCCTTCGCAGTAACCTCAGCCAGTGCAGGAACTGAACCCATGCTGTTGGCCTCCCTCAGCTTCACAAACCAGTCATCCAGCCAACTGAGTCGAGAGTGTGGTGCTGGAAAAGCACAACAGGTCAGGCAGCATTTAAGGAGCAGGCAAATCGATGTTTCGGGCATAAGCCCTTCATCAGGAATGGCTTATGTGTGAAACGTTGATTCTTCTGCTCCTTGGGTGCTGTCTGTACTGGCTGTGCTTATCCAACACCACACTCTCGACTTTGATCTCCAGCATCTTCAGTCCTCACTTTGCCTTATCCAGCTAACTGAGCTTACTCACCCTCTAGCTGTGCAGAGGGTAGTTTTTATTTTCAAGAATTACTTTGCTGTTGTGATTAAAAGGAAAGAGACTTTGCAACCTACACATATCACAATTGTTGAGTTATCGTTCCATTCTAATAATGATCGATTCTGTAAACATGAAGCCCAGTAGCTGGCAAAAAGGCAGCCATTTCTTTTCATTTAGTTTGTGCATAAGCTGATCCCCGCCCATTTCTTTTAGCCAACAATGTCAAACTCTTTTTGTACAATTGGCTGTTGAAGTCAAACTTGCCCACCTGCAAATCTACTCATTCAGTTTGTAGATCAGCTCTCGATAAGAAGGCAATTTAGATGCATGCTGACAATGATACTATCTCTCTAGTGCGCACCGCATCCCTGCCCATCCACCTCACTACTCGACCAACCTGTGTCTGAGAGTCACCCATCGGCGCACAGCTCAATTCAAGCTTAATTACACTGAGATTTCAAAGCGGACAAATAATTCTGCAGCAGTCAGAGAATTCACTGAATCGGAGAACGATGGTGATGGGTGAGAGTGCTTTCACAGTGTGAGTGGTTGCCTTGCAATAGCTGTTCAAAACAGTGGCAAGCCACAGCACATAAGCTGGAAGATGAAGTTGCAAAGTATGTCAGTAAAAATCTCCAGATCGGACCCTCAGTTTCTCAAAGATATATCCGAGTTTGTTCCTGAAACAAACAGAAAAATGATGTGTTGGAGATTGCACTGCCAGCCCTGCAAGGTCTTCCAGGTTTATGAAGAAAAATGAATTTGTACTCTGACAGAAAAACTTCAGATAAAAATTTAGGAATAAAAATAATATTGATTGCTTTTGCGTGACTTTTTCCAGGATGGAGTGAGGTTGCCAGGAAATGTCTCTAACTCGGTAAATCTGCAAAATGGTGGGAAAATATTACTTTGATAATAGTCAACTCCTTACTTTTTGGAGAGAGATTTAGTGTTTGAAAGCCAAATTTACAGTTTTCGCCCCTACCTGAGTATGTTCTGGTTCAGAATGGTCACTGATCATGTACAAGCAAACAAAATATTGTTGCATTGCTGGAATCATTTGTTGTTTTTACAAAGTTAATAAACTCAAATTGAAGACAATGCTTGCTACGTAATCAAATACAGATTCCCCCTCTTTAACTGCTACTGTTATAAAGTTTTGTATGGCTTATATCTGTTTTAAGCATCTTGTCCCATGAAGATGGTAAAAGAAATAGTGGATACCCAGACTGTTTGTTTTATAAGACTAATGCAATAATGTTTTTGATTATGTTGTCTGCAGTGTCCATTAGAATAGCTGCCATCTTCCAGTTGCTTGCCATTTCAGTAAGCCATTTTGCTCCCATGCAAACACCTCTAACTTGTAGCAGCTACAATATTCCAATGAAGCATGTTGCAAGCTGGAGAAACAACACCTCATTTTCCCCCCGGGCACTCAACATTTGAGTTCAACAACTTCAGAGCATGACCTCTGCCCTCCATTTTGATTCCAACACTAGCCAGTATCCCAAAACCGGTCTTGTTGGTGTGTTATTTGCTTTAGTCCTCAGAAGAGAAGGACCCACTTTCTCCTTTCCAAACATATCATTTACGCCGATATTCTTTGTCTCCCTGTCCTTTACCACTATTAGTCCTCCCTTTGCTCTGGGAACCCTCACCATCTGCTCCCAATCTTTCCTCCTTCCCGCTGTGTTGCGAAGTTAAAAACCCCAACTTTTACCGTTCGGACAGATCGGCTGAGTTCCTCCAGCGCTCATTGTTTCTACTAGTGCTGTAGCTGACCTGATGCTACTTGCATTGCCTAGAAGAGTTTGGCACAGCTCCAATTCTGATTGCAGACTGTAGCCAGTGCAAATCCTATCTTCCTGTCTCTTCACTCATTGCCCTGACACCTCCTTTTTTTAAATCTTAGTTGGCAAAAGATTCAGTAGCAACAGAGCATGCAATTGTAATGCTTTCCCACACTCTACTCCAAGATAGATCTGGGTTCTATAGCTGGATCTTTCTGAGTTGTACCTTTTACGCAATGTAATGACAGTCTGAGCCATAACGTTTCATTTGCTACTATTCCTCTAATTGATTTTTGATAGTTGAAAAAAATTGCAGTTCAATACTTGGCATGATAGATGGACATGAAAGCAAGTTTGAGTTTTTGGAGCCAGCTGTGGTTTGATGGCTCGTTTCCTGGCTGTAATAGGCTGCTCATGTGTTAAACTTTGGTCCTGGAAATGTCTGGGCTCATTTCTGCTGCATTCATCCCCCATTGTTAATGATCACAAGCTGTCAAATGCAAGGAAAAATTCCAAAGATGGAACTTTCCAAAGGCTGAGGGCGGAGGTGGTGAGTAGCTGAGAACCCCGCTGTCCGATTCACAGGTTGACACTTTGTTAGCTAACAAAAGCAGAAATTGTTGGAAAAGCTCAGCAGCTATGAAGAGAAATCAGTTAATGTTTCAGGTCCGGTGACCCTTCCTGGGAACTATGTTGACTAATCCTGCCTGTAAAATTGACCACCACACCCATACATTGGGAAGATTGGCAAGGGTTCCATTTGTTTTTACCACTGCAGGCAGTTCAATGAAGACAGTCGTGTGGTCAGTATTCTGTTGATAGCCGCTGGTTGTCATCCTGTTGGTAGGTAATAAAGAGCAGCCAACATCTCTATCTGATCAAAGAGTTGATAAAGTGAGGGCACAACTCATTAAAAATGAGTTGACAGAGTTTAATTTAGATAAAAGCGATGTGCTACATTTTGGTAGGACCGATCAGGGCAGGACTTATACACTTAATGGTAAGGTGCTGGGGAGTGTTGCTGAACAAAGAGACCTTGGAGTGCAGGTTCATAGCTTCTTGAAAGTGGAGCCGTAGGTAAACAGGATAATAACGAAGGTTTTTGGTATGCTTGCCTTTATTAGTCAGCGTATTGAGTATAGGAGTTGGGACGTCATGTTGCAGCTGTACAGAACATTGAAGAGAATAGGATCTCTACAATGTGGAAACAGGCCATTTGGCCTAACAAGTTCACACCAACCCTCTGAAGGGTAACCCACCTAGATCCATTCCTCTATCACTGTACGTTTACCACTTGACTAGTACACCTAACCTACAGACCCCTGAACACTCCGGGCAATTTAGTATGGCCAATTCACCTAAGCTGCACATCTTTGTGATTGTGGGAGGAAACCGGAGCACCCAGGGGAATCCCACACAGACACAGGGAGAATGTGTGTCCCACAGAGACAGTTGGAGTTGAATGGCTGGAATTGAACTTGGGCCCCTGGCGTAGTGAGGCAGTAGTGCTAACTGCCATGCCACCATTGGTTAGGCCGCTTTTGGAATACTGTATTCAATTGTGGTCTCTATTATAAGAAAAATGTGTGAAACTTGAAAGGTTCAGAAAAGATTTACACGGATGTTGCTGGGTTTGGAGAGTATGAGCTATAAGAGAGGCTGAAGAGGCTCGGGCTACTTTCCCTGGAGCGTCGGAGGCTGAGGGGTGACCTTATGGAGGTTTATAAGATCATGAGGGGCATGGATAGGGTGAATAGACAATATCTTTTCCACAGGGGTGGGGAATCCAAAGCTAGAGTGCAGAGGTTTATGGTGAATGGGAAAAGATTTAAAAGAGACCTAAATGCAACTTTTTCACACAGAGGACGGTGTGTGTGTGGAATAAGCTGCCAGAGGCTGGTGCAATTGCAACATTTAAAAGGCATCTGGATGGGTATATGAATAGGAAGAGGGATATGGGCTTAGTGCTGGCAAATGGGACTAGATTAGGATAGTTGGTTAATATGGCTGAATTGGACCGAAGGATTTGTTTCTGTGCTGTACATCTCTATGACTCCATGAGCTGAAGTGTTTGCAAGGTCAGAATCAGAGGCAAGTGGCAGAATGGATAGTGAGCTGGTAGCAAGAGAGCAACAGCAAAGACAATTCATTCAGAATGGTGGGAAATGGGGTCGCACATTGACCACTGCAGACACCACTCCTTACTCTTGATATTAATTTCCATTCTTGTTTCTGAGCTTGCTACCAATGGGATAGTTGAGGTGAGCAATGTAGGAAACTGTATAAGCACTCCTGAGGTTGGATTCCAAGGTCTTGCTGGGAATTAGGTGAGGAAGGATGGAAAGGCTCTCAAATGGAGCATGAGCATCTGCTTGATCTGCTTGAGTCGAATGGTCTCCTCTGACTTCTCTGCTGTGCATTTTATACAGATAGAAATTGTGCCAGTAGTGGAAAGATCAAAGCAAACAAACAACCTGTTTGGTGGTCTGAGTCATGTCCAGTGCATTACAAGTTACTTTTAAAGTTTAAGGTGCAGTCAGCAACCCATGTCATTCCAATATGTATGGAGCAATGTATGTCTCCTGCATTCTGTGTCCTTTCTGTAAATTCTGGATATGGTGACATTGAAATACTGCTTTTCTTCTGGGGGAGGGATTGAAAATTGGGAACATAGGAAATCTAGATTAAATCTCTCAAGTCAATTAAGACACATGCATTTCCTTTGATATCATTTGTTTTATTTAACTTTTTTTTTTCAAATTCAGAGGCATTATAAATCTTGTTTTGTATAAACACAAAAATTGAAATACAAAATAAACCATTGAAGAAACTTAGTGTGGCTCCAGTGAAAGATCCCACCATGAACCCTGTAAGGTTCCATTTCCTCTCCATCCATCTGCCAAATTCACCCATGATTCTCAGGCTAGCTAGTTCCTCACAGGTACAAATATTTGAAGAGAAACTCTGAGCATGTCTGCCTACTGAGCAACTAGGGGAAGGGTGGGAGATAAGGAAATAGCAGGAGAACTTAACAAGTACTTTGCGTCAGTTTTCACAGTGGAAGACATGAGTAATATCCCAAAAATTAAAGGGTGTCACGGGGCTGAGTTGAGTAAGTGCTAGAAAAGTTAAAAAGTCTTAAAATTGATAAATCTCCTGGCCCCGATGGGATACACCCTAGAATTCTGAGAGAGGTAGCTGATCTTTCAAGAGTCACTGGAGTCAGGAAAGGTCCCGGATGATTGGAAGATGGCTGTTGTAACCCCCTTGTTCAAGAAAGGATCAAGGCAAAAGAGGGAAAATTATAGGCCAATCAGCTTAACCTCAGTTGTTGGTAAAATTCTAGAATCCATCATTAAGGATGAGGTTTCTAAATTCTTGGAAGAGCAGAGTCTGATTAGAACAAGTCAACATGGATTTAGTAAAGGGAGGTCATGCCTGACAAACCTGTTGGAATTTTTTGAAGAGGTAACAAGTAGGTTAGACCAGGGAAACCCAGTGGATGTGGTCTATCTAGACTTTCAAAAGGCCTTTGATAAGGTGCCACACGGGAGGCTGCTGAGCAAGGTGAGGGCCCATGGTGTTCAAGGTGAGCTGCTGGGATGGATTGAGGATTGGCTGTCTAACAGAAGGCAGAGAGTTGGGATCAAAGGTTCTTTTTCAGAATGGTAGCCGGTGACGAGCGGTGTCCCGCAGGGTTCGGTACTGGGGCCACAGCTGTTCGCATTATAAATTAATGATTTGGATGAGGGAACCGGGGGCATTCTAGCGAAGTTTGCCGATGATACGAAGTTAGGTGGACAGGCAGGTAGTACTGAGGAAGTGGGGAGGCTACAGAAGGATCTAGACAGGTTGGGAGAGTGGTCCAGGAAATGGCTGATGGAATTCAACGTGAGCAAGTGCGAGGTCTTGCACTTTGGCAAAAAGAATAAAAGCATGGACTACTTTCTAAATGGTGAGAAAATTAATAAAGCCAAAGCACAAAGGGATCTGGGAGTGCTAGTCGAGGATTCTCTAAAGGTAAACATGCAGGTTGAGTCTGTGATTAAGAAAGCGAATGCAATATTGTCTCTTATCTCAAGAGGGTTGGAATATAAAAGCAGAGATGTACTACTAAGACTTTATAAAGCTCTGGTTAGGCCCCATTTGGAGCACTGTGTCCAGTTTTGGTCCCCACACCTCAGGAAGGACATACTGGCACTGGAACGTGTCCAGCGGAGATTCACACGGATGATCCCTGGAATGACAGGTCTAGCATATGAGGAACGGCTGAGGATCCTGGGATTGTATTCGTTGGAGTTTAGAAGATTAAGGGGAGACTTAATAGAGACGTACAAAATAATACATGGCTTGGAAAAGGTGGATGCTAGAAAATTGTTTCTGTTAGGCAAGGAGACTAGGACCCGTGGACACAGCCTTAGAATTAGAGGGGGTCATTTCAGAACAGAAATGCGGAGACATTTCTTCAGCCAGAGAGTGGTGGGCCTGTGGAATTCATTGCCACGGAGTGCAGTGGAAGCCGGGACGCTAAATGTCTTCAAGGCCGAGATTGATAGATTCTTGTTGTCTAGAGGAATTAAGGGCTACGGGGAGAACGCTGGTAAGTGGAGCTGAAATGCGCATCAGCCATGATTGAATGGCGGAGTGGACTCGATGGGCCGAATGGCCTTACTTCCACTCCTATGTCTTATGGTCTTATGGGTTGGAAGTAACTCAACCACAACCTGAAGTGTACGTGGAGTAAGTTTATTGCTGTCTAACTTGACCTTAAGTTTATTGCTGTCTAACTGTCTCAATGCTATGCAGAAAATACATAATATCCACTTTACAACAACTTGTCTCTAAGATCTATGAGCTAAAATATACCAATTTGAAATGGCAATGGTTTAATGCTCAGTGCATTTAATTGCCTATATATACAGTTCCAGTCCTCTGTTTAATAAGGAGGACAATAGCTTCTACTCCAGTTACAACTAAGAACATAAGATTTATTTTTCTATAAACGTTAACTGTGTATTTTTTAAACAAAAGAAAAACTGAAGAGCAGGAACCTTAAGTTTTCAAGAATTGTTCTGCACAATTCAGGATCAGAGCCGACCCTGATGATGTAATCCATCATCTTCCTTCAACTTCCTGCAGTACTGTACATCGCTCGAAGTGTTTCAGACGACGGGGAAACGCTAAACCTGGTGGCGTTTAGACCGCGTGTTTCCACCTCTACGCCGCCTTTTCTTCTGCTTTGAACCTTTCCTTTTTTTTCTTTGCAAACAGTCTCTCTTCTTGTTTGGATTTTTCTGAATACTGTAACAGAGAAAAACACTGACTGGTAAATTGGACATTCCACAATTTAGGGCTCACATTCAGTGAAGCTTCTCAAGTATCTTGAGAATCATGGAAAATCTAATAGCTTTAAAGGCACAACACAAAATAGAATTGTTCATTGCTGCCCCGCAGATGTTTGCTTTGAAAAATCCCCTCAGTGGTGTACCAGGCCACTTACCCTCTCCTTTTTACCAAATCCCATTTTATTCCCCTGCTATCCTGGAGAGTGGGAGAGATGAACTCATCAAAGTGTCTCTGGAATTATTTGACTAATCCTCAAATATGTGCTAGATTAGCTGAACTATTTCCGGATTAGGTTGGAGGAAAACTCATTAAAGTGAAGGGGTGGCTCAGTGGTTAGCACTGCTGCCTCACAGCGCCAAGGACCCGGGTTCAATTCTAGCCTTGAGCGACTGTGTGGAGTTTTCACATTCTCCCTGTGTCTGCATGGGTTTCCTCCAGCTGCTTTGGTTTCCTCCCACAGTCCAAAGATGCGCTGGTCAAGCGAATTGACCATGCTAAATTGCCCATAGTGTAGGTTATTAGTCAGGGGTAAATATAAGGTAGGGGACTGCTCTTTGGAGGGTCGATGTGGACTTGTTGGGCTGAAGGGTTTGTTTCCACACTGTAGGGATTCTAATTCTAATTGTTAAAAAAAATTCTAGTTCCTGCCTCTCGGTTTCTGGAAGTCCTTTCTGGACAGTGTGAGTTTGGGCGAGGGCAGAGTTGGCAGAGGCTTGCATGTTGAGGAACATGTTTCTCCTCATTATCTGATGGTCACAAAGGATAGGTGACTGACTGCTGACACTGGTGCATGCAAACATGAGTCAGCTCTTTCAGGGAAGAATTGGAGAGAAGTTGGAAACACAAACAGCTGAATCAGGCACAAACAGGCTCCAGCAGCTGCAGACTGCATGCTATTTATTTGATGTCATCTTTTACTGCAGAGTAGAATGGTCTTGTTACTTTATTATTGCACCTGTACAAATTTTCCAAAGGAGTGAACCAGTTAAGGAGTCTCAACCTCAGAAACGTGGATCAGGAAATCACACAAGGTTTACCTAACCACTAAACACAACATTGAGGGGATTACAGTCGTGACATTCACAGCAGCTGTTGTGTAGTGTGTAGTTACCTCCGAAAATGTGTTTTGGGGAACTTGCAAGCTTGATCCAAAACATTCAAATCTATTTCTCTCGCCACAATTACCAACTGACATGCCAATTTCTGTTTGTTTCGTTCCCCCAAGTATCTTGTCTTTGCAATGGCATTTCTCTGTGGGTTTTTTTTGCCTCCACAGTGTGGCACTGTTTGTCAGCGTTCAGTTGGTGGCATCCATTCGAAAAGCCTTGCTTACACTTTTTAAACAAGTGCTCGAAAGAATTTGTTACTACAATGACCTGAGCTGCCTCAGTGTCTTTTATTTTCATTGAAAACAAGTTGTATAAGTGAGAATTGTGCTTTTGCAATGTTTTCCAGTTTCAGGAAGAGAACTGAATTACCTTGTTACGGCTGAACTCGCTGACACACTTCATTTTGCATCCAGGCCACTGAGTGTTGTATCTGGCTCGAGTGGTTGACATTTTTGCCAAATTAATGGTACTGCAAGTTTAACTCCAGCATTTTACCAATCTGAATTGTGCATTGTACATACAAAATCCTGAAACAGCTTTATATTGGACAAAGAAAAAAAAAAGTGAGCTGAAATGTGGAGGTAGGTAGACCTCTATCTGCAGGTTATCAGCTGATCGATCCCTTCCCTTTCTCCCCACAGCTGTTTTTATGTTTCTCTCTGATTTGTCACTGTGTCATTCTGTTAATGGGATACTAAATACGTAGGAGTTAAAGGAGTGAACTAATTAATCAATGAGATTCAAACGTGCAAGGGGCTCTGTTGGTTCAGTGCTCATGTCCCTATCTCTAATCCAGGGTTCGATAAGAAATAGGAACAGGAGTAGGGCCATTTGGCCCTTCGAGTCTTCTCCACCATTCAGTTAGTTCAAGACTGATCCGACATAGAGTCGTAGAGTCATAGAGATGTACAGCATGGAAACAGACCCTTTGGTTCAACCCGTCCAGGCCGACCATGTATCCCAACCCGTTCTCGTCACACCTGCCAGCACCTGACCCATATCCCTCCAAAAGCTTCCTATTCATATACCCATTCAAATGCCTTTTCAATGTTGCAATTGTACCAGCCTCCACCACATCCTCTGGCAGCTCATTACATGCACGTACCACCCTCTGCGTGAAAAAGTTGACCCTTAGGTCTCTTTTATATCTTTCCCCTCTCACCCTAAACCTATGCCCTCTAATTCTAGACTCCCCGACCCCAGGAAAAGACTTTGCCTATTTATCCTACCCATGCCCCTCATAATTTTGTAAACCTCTATAAGGTCACCACTCAGCCTCTGACACTCCAGGGAAAACAGCCCCAGCCTGTTCAGCCTCTCCCTGTAGCTCAGATCCTCCAACCTTAGCAACATCCTTGTAAATCTTTTCTGATCCCTTTCGAGTTTCACAACATCTTTCCGATGGGAAGGAGACCAAAATTGCACGCAATATTCCAAGAGTGGCCTAACCAATATCCTGTATAGCCGCAACATGACCACGCACCTCCTGTACTCAATACTCTGACCAATAAAGGAAAGCATACCAAACGCCTTCTTCACTATCCTATCTACCTGCGACTCCACTTTCAAGGAGCTATGAACCTGCACTCCAAGGTCTCTTTGTTCAGCAACACTCCCTAGGACCTTACCATTAAGTGTATAAGTCCTGCTAAGATTTGCTTTCCCAAAATGCAGCACCTCGTATTTATCTGAATTAAACTCCATCTGCCACTTCTCAGCCCTTTGGCCCATCTGGTCAACATCCTGCTGTAATCTGAGGTAATCCTCTTCGTTGTCCACTACAGCTCCAATTTTGGTGTCATCTGCAAACTTACTAACTGTACCTCTTATGCTCGCATCAAAATCATTTATGTAAATGACAAAAAGTAAAGGACCCAGCACCAATCCTTGTGGCACTCCACTGGTCACAGGCCTCCAGTCTGAAAAACAACCCTCAACCACCACCCTCTGACTTCTACCTTGTGAGCCAGTTCTGAATCCAAATGGCTAGTTCTCCCTGTATTCCATGAGATCTAACCTTGCTAATCAGTCTCCCATGGGGAACCTTGTCGAACGCCTTACTGAAGTCCATAAAGATCACATCTCCTGCTCTGCCCTCATCAATCTTCTTTGTTACTTCATCAAAAAACTCAATCAAGTTTGTGAGACATGATTTCCCATGAACAAAGCCATGTTGACTCTCCTGAATCAGTCCTTACCTTTCCAAATACATGTACATCCTGTCCCTCAGGATTCACTCCAACAACATGCCCACCACAGATGTCAGGCTCACTGGTCTATAGTTCCCTGGCTTGTCCTTACCACCCTTCTTAAACAGTGGCACCACGTTTGCCAACCTCCAGTCTTCCAGCACCTCACCTGTGACTATCGATGATACAAATATCTCAGCAAGAGGCCCAGCAATCACTTCTCTAGCTTCCCACAGAGTTCTCGGGTACACCTGATCAGGTCCTGGGGATTTATCCACCTTTACCTGTATCAAGACATCCAGCATTTCCTCCTCTGTAATATGGGCATTTTGCAAGATGTCACCATCTATTTCTCTACAGTCTATATCTTCCATATTCTTTTCCAAAGTAAATACTGATGCAAAATATTCATTTAGTATCTCCCCCATTTTCTGTGGCTCCACACAAAGTCCACATTGCTGATCTTTGAGGGGCCCTATTCTCTCCCTAGTTACCCTTGTCCTTAATATATTTGTAAAACCCCTTTGGATTCTCCTTAATTCTGTTTGCCAAAGCTATCTCATGTCCCCGTTTTGCCCTCCTGATTTTCCTCTTAAGTATACTCCTACTTTCTTTATACTCTTCTAAGGATTATCTCATTTCTGAGGGCTTCCCATTTTCCAGCCATCCCTTTACCTGCGAAAATCTGCCTCCAATCAGCTATAGAAAGTTCTTGCCTAATACCGTCAAAATTGGTCTTTCTCCAATTTAGAACGTCAACTTTTAGATCTGGTCTATCCTTGTCCATCATTATTTTAAAACAAATAGAATTATGGTCACTGGCCCCAAAGTGTTTCCCTCATTGACACCTCAGTCACCTGCCCTGCCTTATTTCCCTAGAGTAGGTCAAGTTTTGCACCTTCTCAAGTAGGTACATCCACATACTGAATCAGAAAATTATCTTGTACACGCTTAAGAAATTCCTCTCCGTCTAAACTTTCAACATTATGGCAGTCCCAGTTGATGTTTGGAAAGTTAAAATCCCCTACCATAACCACCCTATTATTCTTACAGATAGCTGAAATCTCCTTACAAGTTTGTTTCTCAATTTCCCTCTGACTATTGGGGGGTCTATAATACAATCCCAATAAGGTGATCATCCCTTTCTTATTTCTCAGTTCCACCCAAATAACTTCCCTGGATGTATTTCCGGGAATATCCTCCTTCAGCACAGCTGTAATGCTATCCCTTATCAAAAATGCCACCCCCCACCCCTCCTCTTTTGCCTCCCTTTCTATCCTTCCTGTAGCATTTGTATCCTGGAACATTCAGCTGCCAGTCCTGTCCATCCCTGAGCCATGTTTCCGTAATTGCTATGATATCCCAGTCCCATGTTCCTAACCATGCCCTGAGTTCATCTGCCTTCCCTGTTAGGCCCCTTGCATTGAAATAAATGCAGCTCAATTTATTAGTCCTACCTTGTCCCTGCCTGCCCTGACTGTTTGACTTTCTTCTGTTCTCAGCTGTACCCGTCTCAGATCGATCTCTTTTCTCACTATCTCCCTGGGTCTCACCACCACCACCCCCCCCCCCCCCCCCCCCCACCTTACTAGTTTAAATCCTCCCTTCTTTTACAGGTCACTTCTACCCCAAAAGAGATTCCAAAATGTGAATCCTTCTCCCATACACCAGCTCCTCAGCCATGCATTCATCTGCTCTATCCTCCTATTCCTGCCCTCACTAGCTCGTAGCCCTTGGAGTAATCCAGATATTACTACCCTTGAGAACCTCCTTCTTAAAATTCTACCTAACTCTCCGTAATCTCCCTTCAGAATCTCAACCTTTTCCCTTCCAATGTCGTTGGTTCCAATTTGGACAATGACCTCCTGCTGGCCTTTCTCCCCCATGAGACCATTTTGCACCCTCTCTGATACATCCTTGATCCTGGCACCAGGGAAACAACACACCATTCTGCTTTTTCTCTGCTGGCCACAGAAACATCTGTCTGTGCTTCTGACTACAGAATCCCCTAACACAATTGATCTCTTGGAAGGTGACGTACCCCTCGTTGCATTAGAACCAGTCTCAATACTTCTATTTGTATCTCCAACCGATCCACTCGATCTGATAAGATTTGCAACCAACAGCATTTATGGCAGATATAATCCGCAGTAACCCTTAAATTCTCTTTAAACTCCCACATCTGACAAGAAATACATATCACTGCAAAGGCCATTTCGGCTCCTTCACAATCTACAGACCCAGAAAATAACACCATCTTATTCCTCTACAAACCATCTTATTCCTCTGCCCCAGGTTAAATTAATAGCTATGGCTTATATTTTAAGTTTAATCAAGAGACTTATCTCCACAAACATATAATCAGGAGAGAATCCACTACACTCACTACTGCAGCCTTTCTCTTGGACAGACTTAAAACAACAATTAACTTATCTAATTCTGTGTTGTGAACTTCCCCCAACAGTTCCTCTAAGGTTAGTCGTGAATTTCACTGTTTGTTAATTTTCCCAGATACACTCTGATGTCCAGCAATACACGAATTCAAACAGCAAAGGCGGTAACTGTGCAGGTTCTTCTCTCTCTCTCTCTCTCTCTCTCTCTCTCTCTCTCTCTCTCTCTCTCTCTCTCTCTCTCTTTCTCTCTCTTCCCCCCTGCACTGTCCTCAAACAATGCAACAGCATATAAAACAGTAATTACTGCTCCATTCTTCACTTCCACTTTCTCCCGTAACCCTCGATCCTCCGACTGGTCAAGCATCCATCCATCTCGGCCTTAAGTATACACAAGGACTCTGCACCCATGACCCTTCGTGACGAGGAATTCCAAATTCCAACCCTCAGAGAGAGGAAATTCCGCCTCCTCTCAGTCTTAAATTGGTGCCCTTTTATTCTGAGACTGCTCTCTGGTCCTAGACTCTCCCATAAACATCCTTTCAACACTGACCCTGTCAAGCCTCTTAAGAATACTATTTGAGACGTGACAGGGTAAATAATGAGAGGGTGGTTCCCCAAGTTCGACCTGTTCTCGAGATGTGTAACAATATCTCTGAACAGGTTGATCAAAAATAACCTTTTATATATAAGAGTCTCCCTGTCATATAGAAGGTTAAAGTGTGAGTTAAATTGCAAGGTACCTGTACTTGTTAACTGATATTTTAAGGGCTCCTATGAGAATTTGGTAGTGTCCCTACCTCTGGGCCAGAAGCTCTGGGCTCAAGTTCCATTTGTTACAGAGGTGTGTTACAACATGATCGGAACAGGTTGATTAGAGAATCTCTATAAGGCCAAAAGGTGGCTGGGATTTAAGGCATATGGTTAGTTGAAATAAAGTTGCAAGTAGAAAATATATGCCTGGACCTCTTCAAAAAGCATTTCACTTCTCACGTATGCCATGATCTCCCAGGTTTCAATCATCCCCAGCTGTCAGGCAAGGAAACACAGTAAATAATTTTGCCAGAGGGCCTCTGCTTTCCTGGTATTTGTGTGTTTCCTGAGCCCTCCTGCTTCCCCATCATTTCTATAACTATCCAGATCAAAGACTCTGACACTTTTGAAATAACAATGAATTAGAATTCCAAAGTTTAAGAGTTTAGTTTAAGCAGCACATTGTCAAATTTCCTGATGGGACAAGCCTGTATGTTAATGAGTTATAATCTCAAATGTGCAGAATGCCAAGTCTCCTGAGTTAACTGGTGCCTAATGATACAACTGTCAAACTTTGCACCAATGGTGTCTCAAATGTGGCCTGCATCCATGCTGAACAAGTGTCAAATTGTAGGATTAATGCAAATTGATTCTGATGTAAGGTGGATTGAAATACCTCGCAATTTCTTTCGCTCTGGTGTTAGCTTTGACCACAAAACAGACAGAAACTGCTTGGGAAACTCGGCATGTCTGGCAGCATTGAGGGGAGAAAGCAGAGTCAACACTTCAAATCCATTGACTCTTCTTCAGACTGTTAGACTACATTTGTGGTATAAAAGTGCTTCTTTAAAGTTTGATTTCACTCCTTCGTATCGTTATGCGTATGAATGTCAGCTGAGGGCTATGCGCTTTTGGGCTGTAATGCTGTGGGTAACCCTAAACCACAGCCACAAACCATGGCAGACAGATACTTGATTCATAAGTGGAAAATTTAAAACATTCTCTTGTGCATGACTGAGGTCACCCAGGACAGATCATGGAATACACCACAGCTCAACAGGCTGACTCACAAGTGAATTGTGTTCCACAGCAATGCATCTGTTGCCAGGTTTAATCAATGTATTTTCAGCTATCTCTTCACCAACAGCATGTACTTTCTGGTTCAGCTAGTTCACTGCCACTAATCCTTTCTTCCTCTATGCCTTACTCTAGGGCTTGTTGAGTTATTGATGGTAGGGGATAGACCCACTGGAGAGTCTAAGCAGAACAGGCACTTGTTCTTACATAAGCTAGTTTATCGTTGCACGATGGTAATAGGTATAGTTTATATTAGCTTGCTCGGCATAATTAGTTCAGACTAACAGGGGCTGTGCAGAATCCCTCTCCTCCCATAAACTCAGGCAGCTTGCAACTGTCACCCCTCGAAGTCTATGTGACACCATCAGATTTGGTGGACCTCAATACAACATTGACATTAACCCCTTCAGAACCAGTACTGCACTTTATATAACAGCTGGTTAAATGTAACGTTTTAGTTTTTCCTCTACATCTAGATTGTAAAGGAAATGTTATCGATATAGAAAGTGGTCACATAACCTGCTGTTGTCACTGCCTTCCCTTGCACATGAGAGCTGGGCACGGTGCTGAAATGTTACTGGCATCTGTCTTGTGGGCACGAAGGACTAAACTGTTACAGTGATCTCTAAAGAAGAAAGATTTTTAAAACTGACATCTGCAAGTGAGTCTAGTCTAATGAATACCATTCTTTGTGAACCAAGATCACAGAATCTGTTTTCAGGTTATACAAGTGATAGCAAGTTTTGAGACGATTTGTAGCTCAGATTGAGGTTCTGGATGTAGCTTTGCTCGCTGAGCTGGAAGGGTCATTTTCAGACATTTCATCACCTTACTAGGTAACATCTTTAGTGAGCCTCCAGACGAAGCACCGCTGGTGTTTCCTGCTTTCTGTTTATATGTTTGGGTTTCCTTGGGTTGGTGATGTCATTCCCTGTGATGATGTCATTTCCCATGGTGATTTTATTTCCTGTTCTTTTTCTCAGGGGGTGATAAATGGGGTCCAAGTCAATGTGTTTGTTGGTAGAGTTCTGGTTGGAATGGCATGCTTCTAGGAATTCTCGTGCGTGTCTCTGTTTGGCTTGTCCTAGGTAACCCAAATATAGAAAACAGGAAATGCCAGCAGTGCTTCATCTGGAGGCTCACTGAAGATGTTACCTAGTATGGTGACGAAACATCGGAAAATGAACCTTCCAGCTCAGCAATCAAACCTATATCCAGTATATAAGTGATTTCACAAGAGTATTTCATGATGAGTGATCTATAGAAAAAAAATTGTTTCCCTGAATAAGAAGGGAGTGTGTCAAGTGCGTTCATTGCAGAGAAAGAGTGTTGAAATGATCAAAAATTTAACCATTTGGCCTATTCATATTTAACCTCCCACACTCCCATGCCTCCAGTAAGTGAGCACATTTACCAATGATCCATTTCACCCTTTACCCTCCCATCTCAGGAATCTAGCCACTTTGTTTTGTGTTGAGTATTGTGATGGTCTGCATTGATGCCGTAACCATGCTTCTTTCCCACAATAATTCTGACTGTAAAGGGCATAATCAAGCAACCAAATCAAAAATTCGGTGATTGTTTACGACATGAATTCAACTGCATGCATTCTTTGTTATGCCTACTCTTATCTTATCCTCCAGTTCCTGCATGAACGTGCACTATCAGAAAGTAAAGTCCCTTTAGTAGGCTCAGAAATAATTTGTTAACCCATTCAGCACCTTTTTAAAAAAATTATTCAAAGGAACATACGCAAAATTGCCGAACAATTATTGAGTTGAATTGAGATAAGATTAGAGTGGTGCTGGAAAAGCACAGCAGGTCAGGCAGCAACAGAGGAGCAGGAAAATTGGCATTTTGTTGCAAAAGCCCTTCATCAGGAATAGAGTTAGAATTGAGATAATGCTACTGAATTAACATGTCCGAAAATGATTGGATTTTTCAGACATTCAACTTGAAATATCATTCAAAGTAATTCATAGTGCAATTATTTCAGTCACAGAGTTCAATGTATCAGGTTCACACTATTTTTCATGCAATAACTATCTTCATTTAGCGCTTCGAAAGTGTATATTGTGGCTGTATTGCCAGTCAGAATCTAATAGAGGCTGTAAGTGATGATAAGCTCCTCATATTCCAAGCTAGAACTCTTCCAGAGTTGGGTTTAACCTACAGAGTACCTGACCAATGCACCATTTCAAACATGGCTAATTACTCAAATTGTCTTAAATGAATAGATTTATTTTTGTCTGTGTGGACATGACATTCTTAAAGATTCCCTCAAGATAAGCTGATGCATCACAGCATGTTACTGATCACCGTTTTACCATAGCTGTTCCTGGTCAAGCATTAGTCAAGTAGTGATTCATATAGGGAGTTCTCTAATGCAGAAATGCCTGCTCTTTAGATAATTTTTCGACAGGCAGATTTGGAATAGTGTACTGTTGCAGTCCTGTAACACTTGTAATCTAGTGATAGTATTTAAATCCCCACTATGGCAATTGTGGATTGAATATAATATATTTGTTACTAGTAAAATGATGGTGAAAACTGCTCACTGCTAATTTAACATTTTAAACATCTTGATCTGATCACCACCTCAATCTTCTGCATTTAAAGTAGGTTTGTATAAGCTGACTCCATTAATTGAACCCCTAGATTTCTCAAAGGAAGAGGGAATCTCTCAGGTGTGCTTTGTCTTAGTTTGGGCTTCATTTTAATCTTAGTTCTACTGTCCAATTTTAGAACTGCTGTACCAAATAACTAGTTTGCCAAAACATACTAAACCATAGAATGCTTCTTGTTTGAAGTAGAAAAGCCAGACATTTAATTGAGTTTTAATTGTTGTTGAGTTGAATTAAACTGAACTAAACATGTACTAAGTGTTCTCTAGTAAGCCAGTTCTGAATGTTTTATACTGACCTTTCCCAGCACTTTTGTAGCCTCTTGCCCTGCCTTGATTCTGGATTAAGGCAAGCCTCACTTTCTTCATGCCCCTGGTGCACTGTTAATCTGAGGATAAAAAGAGCAGTTGTCATTTAATGTTTGTGTACTATCACATGCATCCAGCTAAGACAATGAACTGTCGTAACTGCGTTGCTGACACTAACATAAAGGCAGTATTCACATGATTGCATTGATTTTGTAATGCAGAATCATTTTAACTTATCCAGTCCATACTATGTTAATATTTCTTTCCAATACAATTTTTAGGCATCTATGAGTAAAACCCTCAAGTCCTTTCTCCCGGTCTGATTTATCTGTAAAGTACTTGGCTCAGCTCGAGTTGGAGATTCCACTAATCTCTGAGTAAAGAGGTGCCTTCTGAATTGTCTTTTATTGATGATCTCTAATTGGCTCTTCTGTACAAATAGAAACACTCAACTATCTGATGTTTGAACCACTTGGAGCTTAAGTGTTTCCATCGTTGATGTATTAAAAGGATAAGATCAAGATAATAAGCTGAGAAAGATATGCTGATAAATCGATGTCATGAGCATTTATTTTAGTCGAGCAAGAGTTATGGATTTGTAGCTATTCATTCTTTGCAGCATTTTGTCTATATGATGTTAACCAAAAGCGGTGGTGCTTAAAGAAAATGAAAGTATGCATTGTTGTAACAGTAATCCAACTGATCTGTAATATAATACAAAAAAAAGAGGGGAAATGAATGATTTCAATTTGAGCTTGAGTAAAACATTGTATTTTATGTTCACTTGTGGGACATGGGCTTTGCTGGCTGACCAACATTTATTGCTCATCCCCTTGAGAAGATGAGGGTGAGCTGCCTTCTTGAACTGCTACAGTCCGTGTGCTGTAGGTTGACCTATGATACCATTGAGGAGGAAATTCCAGGATTTTGACCCAGTGACACTGAAAGAACAGCAATCTATTTCAACAGCACATGGTGATCGACTCAGAAGGGAACTTGCAAGTGCTGATGTTAGCACATATATGCTGCCCTTATCCTTCTCGACAGAAGTGATTTGTGGGTTTGGAAGGTGCTGTCTAAGGATATTTGGAGAATTGCTGCATTGCATCTTGTAGATAATACACACTATTGCTACTGGGCATCGGTGGAGACGGTGGATGTTGCGGATGTGGTGCCATTCAGGTAGGTTGCTTTGGCCTGGATGGTGTCAAGCTTCTTGAGTGTTGTTGAATCTGCACCAATCCAGGCAAACAGAGTGCATCCCATCACACTCCTGACTTGTGTCTTGTAGATTGTGGACAGTGAGTAGAAAGTTACCCGCTGCAGTATTCCTAGCCTCTGACCTGCTTTTGTAGCCACTCTATTTATGTCATGAGTCAAATTGAGCTTCTGGTCAGTGGTTATCTCCAGGATGATGATAATGGGGGATTCAGTGATGGTGACACCACTGGGTGCTGGTTAGACTTTCTCTTATTAGAGATGGTCATTGCTTGACAATTGTTTGACATTAATGTTACTTGCCACTTTTCGGCCCAAGCCTGGATACTGTCTGGGTCTTGTTGCATTTAAACATGGACTGCTTCAGTATATGAGGAGATCTGAATGGTGGTGCACATTGTGTAGTCATCAAAGTACAATTCCACCTCTGATCTTACAATGGAGAGAAAGTCATTGATGAAGCAGCTGGAGTGGATGGGCCTAGGACACGATTCTGAGGAACTCCTGCAGAGATGACTGGAGCTGAAATGACTGACCACCAAATATCACCACCATATTCCTATATGCCAGATAAAAATCCAACTAGCAGAGGATTTTGCCCCCTGACTCCCATTGATTCTAGTTTCTCTGTAATTCCTTGATGCCACATTCAGTCAAATGTAGCCCTTGATATCAAGGGCTGTCACTCTCACCTCACCTCAAGTTCAGCTCGTACGTCCATGTTTGAACCAAGGCTTAATGAGATCAGGAGTTGTGTCCCTGGTGGAACCTAAACTGAGCAGGTTATTGCTAAGCAGATCCTGTTTAATCGCACTGTACATGATATTTTCCATCACTTTTTTCTGATGATTGTGAGTGGACTGATGGGGTGGTATTTGGCAACAGTGGATTTGTCCTGCTTTTTGTGTACAGATCATATCTGGGCAATTTTGCACATTGTTGGTTAAGTGCGAGAGTTTATAGGTTGTGGGATCATTTTAGCACTGTCTATCATTTTTCTGCTTTTCCTCTTTGGCATGCAAATAATCCTGTTTGATGGCTTCACCAGGTTGACACCGAGTTTTTCGCTATGCCTGGTACTGCTCCTGGCCTGCCCTCCTGACTTCTCCTTTGAACCAGGGTTGATCCCCTTGACTTGATGGAAATGGATGAATACGCAGGCCATGAGGATGCAGACAGCTATTAGGTTTTAGGAGCTGACCGGCTCAATCAGTGGTGCTGTCGAGCCTCTCAGTGATGGACATTGAAATCCTCCACCTAAACTACATTCTGTACTCTTGAGAGCCCCCTTGCCTAGCCCCTCCTCCAACTGTTGTTCAACATGAAGGATTACTGATTCTTCAGCTGAGGGAGGACAATACTTGATAACCTGCAGAAAGTTTTCGTGTCTGTGTGCGACCTGTGCAATGAGAATTCGTGGAGTTGAGAGTCAATGTTGAGGAGTGCCAGGGTAACTCCCTCCTGACTGTGTACCACTCTGCCACTATTTTAATTGAATTTGTATTCCCCCACTTGTTGTGGTGGGAATCGAATCTGGGTCACCAGAACATTAGCTAATTTCTGGACTAATAGTCTAACGATAATTCCCCTCCCCTTTTAAATTCCACCTGCTGCCGTGGTACAGTTTGAACCCACATTCCCAGGGCAATTCCCTGATCCTGTGGACTACGCCAGTTCAGTGACATTACCACTGCACCACCAGAGAGATATGATCAGTATTAGCTAACCCATAAGATGTGAAATATGTGTGGGTACCTATGAAGTGGGTGTGGAACGATCTATAGGAGAAAGGACTGCAGATGCTGGAGATCAGAATCAAAAAGCATGGCACTGGAAAAGCAGGAGCAGCATCCGAGGAGCAGGAGAGTCGACGTTTCGGGAATAATGGTGAAGGGCTTATGCCTGAACTGTTGAGTCTCCTGCTCCACTGGAACAATCTGGAGATGAGTTGGAGACATTTACAGAATCTCTGTTTCACAATACGCCAAAGAAACCATCTTGGGTTTCACAATGCTTGGGCATAGAATGAGGTGAGCATAAATAACCTATATTTTTATATAAAATGAGTTTGCTGTTGGTTTCCATTTGAGGTCATTCTCCAATCCAATTCTTGTAGCTGTAACTTGACGTCTTTTTTTATGATGTCAGTTAGCTGATATCATGGTTACAGTGAAGAAAATTTATTTAGCAAAATGCCAATCATTAATTTTTTATGTCCCTTCTAATTATAGCATTTTAATTGCCAATTGAACATATTTCCATTGTCAGTCCATTAGGCTGCATGCAGCAAAGTAAGAAATTATCACTCAAAAGACATAAACAAATCCTGGGCATTGCACATACACTGAGGGAGGAATTTTAATACTCTGCTCCCTCTCACACATGACAGGAAGGAGAAGGAGACCGATGTCATATTGGTTAATGTGGGACTTCTTGCCCAACCCAGCACTAACAGAATTAGTTAAATTTTAACCACTGAGATTGGGGACACCCATGTGACCTTCTGTGTGACTTTTTCACTGGAACATGGAATTATGACTCTGTTCCTTTGATTTTGATGCCTTGTAACACTGAATGGCTGTTTTCATCATTGCTCAAAGTAAGGTGGGAGCTGCTGGATAAACTGTTCATAGAACACTGTCTGTGCGCCAGGAAGAGCAGCAGTGTTGGTGGGAGCAGAATAAAGCAGTGCTAACATGGTCCTGGATTACTGAACTTCACCCAGCTTGTCAAACATGCATTGATATCTCGTTCCAAATGTTGTACAGTCAAAGCATGGCCACAACTTCTTCATGCAGTCTGATCTTGGAGTTGGTACACTGGCTTTCCCCATTTCCTACTTGGTTACTTGACTGTAAGGGTAACAACTAAATAGCAGCTGGTGAAGAGGCTGGGAGGGCGGCAGAATGGAAACAAATACTTTGTATAGACAGGCGTATATCTGAAGTCTCCTAAATGTCATCAGTAGTCTATTGGGTGGTTGGGTCTGCTGTTTGGGCAGCAGAAAATCTCCCTTTATCTTTGTTCTCGAAAAACTGATAAAGCATATAGAATCCTGGGCAATGTAAATGTAGAGGCAGAGAGAATAAAAACCTGGCACTTATCCTAAATCTTTGTAAATGACTAGTTCAGCTCCAGCTGCAGTATTGTGCCAACTGCTACTTCATGAAGCATGTGAAGGTTTTAGATGTCGAGAGGTTCGCTAGAATAGTTTCAAGGTTGAGTAATGAATCATTTAGAGAGACTATTTAAACTGGTCATGATTTGGAGATGCCGGTGTTGGATTGGGGTGTACAAAGTTAAAAATCACACAACACCAGGTTATAGTCCAACAGGTTTAATTGGAAGCACACTAGCTTTTGGAGCGATGTGTGGACAACCACCTGATGAAGGAGCGACGCTCCGAAAGCTAGTGTGCTTCCAATTAAACCTGTTGGACTATAACCTGGTGTTGTGTGATTTTTAACTATTTAAACAGGAGTTGTCTTTGCTTGAGTCACAAGAAGCCAAGAGTAGCTTTGAACTGCTGAAGGATTTTGAGGAAGAAGGCAAAAGGAAATCTTGTTCTTGGCAATGTAATTAGAAACTGGAATGCAGCTTCAATAGTTACATTTGAAATGGAATTGCAGAGACCTGGGGAGAGAGTGAGGAGAGTGGGACTAACTGGGGCAGACCCAGTGGTTTTTCTGCACTGTATTCTTTGTAGTTTTTACCAGGAACTTGTGAAGCACGAAATATTGAGGTTCACACAGACGTTTTTATTGATTTTTTAAAAAAATGTTGCCTAGTCCCTGTATTCACTGAGCATTTTGTGTGGACTTTCATTTAGTAAGGTGCCAGTCAAGGGTTCAGTACAAACCAAGTGTGAATGATGCCAAAAATTACGCAAGGCTGGGGAAATTTACTGAGTTCAAAATGAGAAGGAGGGGGGAGAAAACTGTGAGAAATTGTTCATGGATGGTTAGACATGCCAGTAACGGGTCCAGACAGGTAATATTATTTAACTCCGATAACTACAGTCAGTGTTTCATGCTTTAGAACTGCCAGTGACGCATGACATTCTGGCAGCTGCAGACAACTGATCCGTTTGAATGTGGGAAAACTGTAACCAAGTGATTACCAGGCTTCTTCTGCTCTCTGAACAGCGCAACAACTTATTTTGCCAGTAAGGCATTAATTGAGTTCAAAAATTAAAAAGCTTGCATTTATACTACATCGGTTAGGTACTTCACATGACCCAAAGTGCTTCAGAGCTAATAAATGCCAAAGGAGATGGACAATCCAATTGAAAATAAACTGTTGGAGATACTGCAAATCCAAAATAAACCAGAGAATGCTGGAAAAACTCAGCAGGTCCAGTAGTCTTTATGGAGAGAGAAAAAAATTGTTATTGTTTTGAGTCTGAAATGACTTATCCAGAACTCTGAATGCTGTGTTTTGATTGAGTGGTAGTTGTCACTGAAGAAAAGGAAGAGCTTGCATTTAGATGTAGCAACAATTGCAACCTCCGGATGTCCTTGGGGCAGTGGAGGGTTGTTGTGAAGTGTAGGTGCCATTGTTATGTGAGCAACCAGAACATCAGTGAGAATTTGCAGGAAGAGCTGATGACTGCTGACAAAAACCCTGGAGCCCGTTACCGAGACCCCTGGGGCCCGTTGCAGAGACCCCTGGGGCCCGTTGCAGAGACCCCTGGGGCCCGTTGCAGAGATGCCTGGGGCCCGTTGCAGAGACGCCTGGGGCCCATTACAGAGACCCCGGAGCTCCCTATTGAGACTCCAGCTGATGTCAGCAGTGACTGCAGGAGCCGTGGCGGAGGAGCACCAAGAAGGGATAAAGATGAACTCTGATTATAGTAAAATCTTGAATTATAGTCAGTGTTTCAAGATGTTACCGTAAGCGTGCCAACACTTTGCATATAACATTCGAAAAACATTTTTCACTGTACTTTTATGTAAGTGACAAATCAAATCAAGCCAATGATTTCCATGTGTCGAAGGAAGGCAATAATTTGCCCTGCCCTGCTCTTTGAATAGTAACCTTGGTACAATAACCATCATCGAGAAGCCACTTCCAGCATTATTGAGCAGTCCCTCAGTAATGTGCTGAATGAACAGCCTGGGTGAGGTGCCTAAATTCATGAGAAGGATGTGAATTTGCATGTAGCTCACTCAGAGGTAAGAATGCCAGGACAAGCCAAGCTGTCATTTAGATGACACAGTGGCTCAGTGGTTAGCACTATTGCCTCACAGCACCAGGGACCTGAATTTAATCCCACTCTTGGGTGACTGTCTGTGCAGATTATGCACATTCTCCCTGTGTCTGCTTGGATTTCCTCTGGGTGCTCTGGTTTTCTCCCACAATCCAAAGGTGTGCAGTTTAGGTGAATTGACCATGAGAAATTGCCTATAGTTTTAAGGATGTGTGGGTTAGGTGCATTAATCAGGGGTACATGTAGGGGAATGGGTCTGGGTGGGTTACTTTTCACAGGGTCGGTGCGGACTTTGGTACGGCATGGTGGCTCCGTGGTTATCACTGCTGCCTCACAGCACCAGGGACCTGGGTTCAATCCCATCCTCAGGCGACTGTGTGGAGTTTGCACATTCTCCCCGGGTGCTCCAGTTTCCTCCAGAGATGTGCTGGTCAGGTGGATTGGCCATGCTAAATTGCCCATCGTGTTAGTTGCATGAGTCAAGGGTAAATATAGGGTAAGGGAATGGGTCTGGGTGGGTTACTCTTAAGGGAGTCAGTGTGGACTGGTTGAGCCGAAGGGCCTGTTTCCAATCTGTAGGGAATCTAATGTAAACTACATGAATAAGTTCAAAGGATCCATCTCATTCTCTATTTTTTTTTGTGGGTTTTGGGCATTGCCACCAAAGCCTCATCCCTAATCCTTATTCAAATATGCGCCTCCCTTTAATTTTGATATATAATTTGTTGCTACCTTTTGGAAGCTTTATCCGCTGTTATATCTTGCATGCCCCAGGGAGAAAGAGGAAGAAACGTGAGGGTGGAGCAAGCTGCAGTCAAACTCTTTAACTGAGTCTTTTATCCTATGAGTAAGTAATTGTCACAGCTAGCGAGGGGCTGTGTTCGTGGATTTTGGAGCATGGAGAGATGTACACTTCGCCATATGCCAGCTGCTAGTTTGTTTTATGTGCTCACTTGGTATCCCTCAAAACTAGTGAACACAGAAGTAAATATTCACTAGTTAAATGTACAAGTTGTATATTGATTTGGACTTCTAAAGGGACAGTCAGATTCCTTTGCCTTTCATTGGGACCGATAGCAAGTGCATAAATGAAACAAAATCATTTTGAATGCTTGAGGGTCCAAACGTATTACATAAAACATCTTCTTTTGAAGATGGTTTAAAAGGACTGTGCAAATAAAACAACCTTTTTTTATGAGGCAAACGTTCTCCTCGATCACCTCTTGGAGATATTTACGATTGTTGAAGTTACACAGAGGCACTATTTGGTAAACCCAGCCAAGTGGCCATTATTGTCCCGGCTCCTCTCTCAATAAAAGATCCTATGACGTGGTTGGAAGAGGCGCATGGAAGTTCTGCCCAGTGCCCTGAGTGATATTCATCCCTGAATCACAGCAACCTAGAGCAGATTATCTGAATGTCGTCATGTTGCTGTTCTTGGGATATTGCTCTGTGAAGATTAGTTTTTATGTTTCCTAATCAAAGTTGTAAAAGTTCAAAAGTACTCAACTGAAAAGTGCTCTGCGACTTCTTGCTGAGATTGTGTAAAGTTTGCAAATCATATGAAGTGGGAACTTCGGACTTGGAGTGGGAGTAGGATATTAGTCCTTTGAGCTACTCTGCTACTCACCTAGGACTGGGGCTGATCTGATTGTGATGATCAGCTTCATGTTTGTCCCGGTATTACCTTTGACTCCCTTGGCTATGGAAAATTCATCTCAATAAATCAATAAGTGCAGTGAACCAGCCTCCTCTGATTTATGGGGTTGTTCAATTCAAATCAACTCCATTCCATTCTCTAAATTTCTCTGTCTCTGTCACATCTGTTCTGATGAAACCACCTTCTGAAGGGAAGCCTTGGAAATGTCCACCTTTTTTGCTCAACTGAGGATTCCTTGCCACTGTGGTTGATAGGGCCCTCAGCCATGTCTGACCCATCTGGTTCTGCCCTCACCCTTCCCACTAACAGGGTCCCTGGTCCTCATTTTTTACCGCGCTATCATCCATATCCAAGGGATCATAGATCGCCATTTCCGCCATGTTCAGTGGGATGCCACCTTTCTATCCCACCTTGCAGGCATTTCACTGGGGCTGTTCCCTCCGGGACACCCTGATCCACTCCTTGTCCTCTCCTCATCCATTCCCAACACTGCCCCCACACCAACCACAACACCTTCCCATACAGCCTCAGAAGGTGTAACATGAGCTTGTTTGCCTCCTCCTTCCTCGCTACCAAAGCTCAGGCACACCTTCCAGGTGCAGCAGCGATTTGCCTGCACTTCACTCAATCTCGTCCACTGCATTCTCTGTTCACAGAATGCTTTCCAGTTCACTGGAAGATGAAACGCAGACTGGGTGGCCGTTTTGCAGAACATCTGGTTTCTGTCTGTAAGAATGACCTTGAGCTTCCAATTGTCTGTCACTTCAACACATCACAGTGTAGCACGGCCAACATCTCTAGTCTCGGGTTTGCTGCAGTGCTCCAGTGCAAGCTGGAAGAACAGCACCTCATTTCCCACTTGGGGACCCTGCAGCCTTCAGGACTCAATACATAGTCCAATAATTATAGAGCCTGAACACCCCATACATGTCTCTTAACCGAACCCACACCCCAAACCCTGTCATGACCTGGGCTGCTTTCAGTGTAGCCAATCCATTTTCACCCAATTGTCTTCTTCCAATTTTGAGCTTTTCTCCTTGTCTGCCAACTCTTTGTCTGCCATCTTTCTTTGTCTCTGTGCACTGTCTCCACCTATCCACTCACCAGCCTCTTCCCGCACAAACAACCCTTTTGTTATCAGTAATAGCACTGTTGGGCGAATGGCACTGTTTCCTACGTACTATCAGATCTGAAAGATAGTGACTGGACTTGGAATGTTAAGACTGTTTTCCCTCCTGCCAGATGCCTGCTAGAAATTCTCCTGCAATTTCTATTTTTGTTTCTCGGGCGTTTTCTGGGTGTACTGGCCTACATTTGTCCAATGTTAATAAAACAGGTTTTCTGTCTATTTATTTTGTAGCTAATGGTGCTTACATTGCTCTTACATTTTTGCTCTTGTTTCTTACATTACAGAAGTAACCACTTTTCAAAAATATTAACTTGCTGTGGAGCACTTCAGAATGCAAGTGTTTCTGACAGTCAGAAATCCATAGTAATCAACATCTAACTAAATTATTCATCTGCCCAATCATAATTGTTCACATTCCAATATTCTCTTCCTAATTCAATCATTTCTTCAATTACCTAGTTTCAGCCCCTCAGGTAAACTCAAGATTCTGGACTTTGCTAGTTGCATTGATTGCATGAATAACCTGTGAACAGATCTATTAATGTTTAATTTCCTTATAATGGAAATCCTTTATTCCATTTCTGATGATTCCTGGAAGTGACATAAAAGGAGAGGTTGTTTCATGCTCTCAGTGGAGAACAATGGGTCGAACAGAGCAGCAATTGTTTGAAAAGGGCTGCAAGGTAGATTGAGTTATTTAGTGCTGGAGGTTAGATGATATCTTTATTTGGTGAACATAAAAACTGCAATTGCTGAGCATAGTGGTGTTCAGTGTCTGATTTTTGCCTCTCTCCATTTTAGTGTTACTTGGACCATTTTATACAATTTGGCCCAAACTTTCCATTGGCCAGTTACATAGTTTCTCCAGTGGAGACAGAACATTTCCACTGCTGCTGTTTAAGTGCATTTAGTTTGTTATAATTTAGAGGAATCCCATGCCATGTTTTGAGACTATTTGTCTTTAGTGTTGGAAGCAAATGGATCTTCAGGAATGGTAGGAATGTTTCAGATACTTGTCCTCTACCAACCAGAAACTCTAAATTAATCTAGTCCCACTTGCCAACATTTAACCCAGTCCCTCCTAAACCTTTCCTATTCATATACCCATCCAGATGCCTTTTTTATATATTGTAATTGTACCAGACTCCACCACTTCCTCTGGCAGCTCATTCCATAGACACACCACCCTCTGCATGAAAACATTACCCCTCAGGTCCCTTTTAAATCTTTTCCCTCTCACCTTAAAACTATGCCCTCTAGTTTTGGACTCCCCCACTCTTGGAAAAAGACCTTGGCTATTCACCCTATCCATGCCCCTCATGATTTTATAACATTCAATTTGCTTTCCCAATTACTTGCTGTACCTAGTCATGGAGATGTACAGCACAGAAACAGACCCTTCAGTCCAACTTGTCCATGCCGATTAGATATCCTAAATAAGTCTAATCCCATTTGTTACCATTTGGTCCATATCCCTCTATTTAAAACCCATCCAGATGCCTTTTAAATGTTGTAACTTTACCAGCCTCCACCACTTCCTTTGGCAGTTCATTCCTCGCCCTCTGTGAAAAAGTTGCCCCTTGGGTCCCTTTTAAATGTCCCCCCTCTCACCTTAAACCTATGCCCTCTAGTTTTAGACTCCCCCACTCTTGGGAAAAGACCTTGGCTAATCACCCTATCCATGCCCCTCATGATTTTATAAACCTTTGTAAGTTCACTCCTGAACCTCCGAGGTTCCAAGGGAAAAAAAACCCCAGCTTATTCAGCCTCTCCCTATTACTCCACATCGGGCAACATCCTTGGAAATCTTTTCTTCATCCTCTCAAGTTGAACAACAATCTTCCTTAGAAGGACGACCAGGATTGTACACAATATTCCAAACGTGGCCTCATGAATGGCCTGTACAACCGCAGCATGGCACCCCAACACCTAGACGCAATGTTATGTCCAATGAAGGCAAGTGTACCAAACATTTTCTTCACCACCCTGTCTACCTGCGACTCCACTTTCAAAGAATTATGCACCAGTACCCCTCAGGCTCTTTGTTCGGCAACGATCTGCAGGACTCTACCATTTACTGTATAAGTCCTGCCCTAGTTTGCATTACCAAAGTGCAACACCTCACATTTATCTAAATTAAACTCCATTTGATGGATATTTCTGGAGAATTAGAAATAATGGGCTGAATGATATAAGAATGTAAGTGAAACGGGCTATGGGCAAGGTACTTGTCCCATAACAACCAGATATTCTAAATTAATCTAGTTCCATTTGCCAGCACTTGGCCTATATCCCTGTAAACCCTTCCTATTCATAGAGTCATAGAGATGTACAGCATGGAAACAGACCCGTCGGTCCAACCCATCCATGCCGACCAGACATTCCAACCCAATCTAGTCCCACCTGCCAGCACCTGGCCCATATCCCTCTAAACCCTTCCTATTCATATACCCATCCAGATACCTCTTAAATGTTGCAATTGTACCAACCTCCACCACTTCATCTGGCAGCTCATTCCACACATGTATCACCCTCTGCGTGAAAAAGTTACCCCTTAGGTCTCTTTTATATCCTTTCCCTCTCAGCCTAAACCTATGCCCTCTAGTTCTAGACTCCTTGACTCCGGGGAAAAGACTTTGTCTATTTATCCTATCTATGCCCCATATAATTTTATAAACCTCTATAAGGTCACCCCTTAGCCTCCGATGCTCCAAGGAAAACAGCTCCAGCCTGTTCAGCCTCTCCCTATAGCTCAAATCCTCCAACCCTGGCAACATCCTTGTAAATCTTTTCTGAACCCTTTCAAGTTTCACAACATCTGTCTGATAGGAAGGAGACCAGAATTGCATGCACATTTATGTACCCATCCAGATGCCTTTTAAATGTTGTAATTGTATCAGCCTCCACCACTTCCTCTGTCAGTTAATTCCATACACGCATCACCCTCTGTGAATTTGAATGGACATCTTTGGTTTTTGTGAGGGCTACCGTTCCCATTCAATTTTTGGCAAGCACTCCTTTCAGCCTACACCTTTACGTATCAGGTGAGGAAAGGATCGGTCTCAACTAGAATGGCCTTTGAGCACTGCAATAAATCAATACTCCGGAAATCGCCCGAGTAAGGGAGGGGAAAAGTAGTCTGTTTGTTCTTGTTTGACATAATCATTGTTTGCAAACTAATGCCAAGACATGCACTACTTACATGATTTCAATCTTGCTGCAGTGAGCTGTTTTTGGAAATATGTCAAAGTTCTTGATCATTTTCGGGTTCAGGCCATTAATTGAACGAACGCACTGGCATCTCAGCGGTAATGTTGCTGTCTCGACTAGGTGAGGCAAAAGAATTGAGAAGGAAAGAAGTCTGGTCAGGTTACAGTAAAAATCCAAAGTTAAAATGGCGTAAAGCAATGAGTTCAATGAAGTTAACAATAAATCACCAGTTCAAATTTCAATGCTCACCTTCATTCTGAAAGCAAAGTTGAAGTAGGAAAAGTACAGTAATCTGAGCTGCAGTCTGAAGTCGAAGATTCATTGTGTTGCACGTATTTGGCTGGCTGAAGCAAAAAAGTGTCGATTTGAACACGCCTTTAAATAACACAAAAATTCCAAGTAGATTAATGGCAGTACGAGTGACCCTACTGTGAGTGTGCAAGAAATGATAGATAAATTGCTTAAGAATGTTGATTTTTGGGGAGTCTCCTGTAAGGGAAGAAGGAATAGGCAAGATGAAGGTTCCAGGAAAGTGAGTTCTTTAGCTCATGGACTTAATGATTTATGTTCAGCGTCCTTACTTGGTCTGGCCGAGATGTCACTCAGACCCAAACTAATATGGGTGACTCTTAACTGCCCTCAGGGTGATAAGGAAGGGGCAATAAATGTTGGCTAGTCAGCGATGCCCACATCCCATGAATTAATTCTTTAAGAAAAAAACATCAGTTTAAATCTAAAGTTTTTGGAGGTCGCGGAAGCTTGGCCAGGTAACTCAGACTAACAAGTAGGAAGGAATGCAGTATGTTTGGTGTGTAAGGCATGTTTCTGCTTTGACTTGAACAGGATGGCTTCTATTGACCAAAGTTGAGAGTGCAGCGCTGGAAAAACAGCCGGTCAGGCAGCATCCAAGCAGCAGGAGAATCAATGTTTTGGGCATCAGCACTTCATCCAGAATGAGGCTTGTGGGCCAAGAGAGGCTGAGAGATAAATGGGAGGGGTACCAGTTTCCTCATTTCCTCTCCCCCCACATTATCCCAGTCCCAAGCCTCCAACTTGGCACTGCCCTCTTGACCTGACGAAGGGCTTTTGCCCGAAACGTTGATTTTCCTGCTCCTCTGATGCACTTTTCCAGCACCACTCTAATCTAAACACTGCCCTGTTGACCTGTCCATCGACTTTCCCATCTATCCGCCTCCACCCTTCTTTCTGATCTATCACCTTCTCCCCCACCTTCATCTACCTATCGCATACTCATGACATGATTGTGAGGAAAATTGAATGTGGGTTAAATTGAGTGGTGGTCAATCTTGCAAAGGTGATGAACTTGGGGGAAAGGTGGGAGAGAAATTGTAGAAGTATTCAAGTCAGGGCTAAAGTTATGAAGGGATCAATAAAACAAAGATTGTATTTCATCTAAGTTGGATGGAAAGAAATCCTTCAGTTCATCATACAAAAATGATACCGTATGCTTGTAAGATTGCTAATTCTATGACAGCTTCAAGAGTCGCTACATATGAGACTGATTCAATGATATGAACAATTAATGCACTGTACATTTCACTTTTACATAAATCAGCAGTGGTCCTGTTGCACCTTCAGATAGCTCCAAATGAACAGTAAGTGATTCATTTGATTGTTGCACAAAACAAAAAGATTGTAGCAGTTTCTTATAAATAAGCGACTTGGTCAGACAACACTGGATACTGATTTGTAGAAGTAATGCAAATGCTCTGCCCGAAACTTTAGCTTTGCCAAGAAAACAGCCTGTCAAATGCAAAAACAGATCATAGCATTTATGTCCTGCTTGACAGTCACAGTTTTACACATTAAAATAATAAGAGCTAACCTTTCTGAAGACACAAGATTGAGAACTGCACTCCTGTGCCTCTGGTCTCCAGGCGCAAAACTTAACAGGAAAGCACAGAGCAAGCTTGACACTGAACTCTGTGTGTTGTGCGATAGTTGAACATGTTGGGAGGATAATCACGTGATTTCCTTAAAATCAGCTCATCTACAGATTGGCAAAGTGTCAGATTTCATTCTAGAGGCATAAATTGATCAACTCTGACAACAGTCTGTAAATTTTCACTTTCTCTGTCTCCATTAAATGGTTGCGAAATTCCCCATTATAGCTGTAGCATTGACTGAGACCTGGAATTTTGGAAACTCCTTTGGGAACAGTGCCCAGCTCCTTTGTGAATTTTATGGAATTCCCCAATACAATCCCAGACTTGGAGCTAAATAAACTGTTGAGAGTTCAGCTGGTTGCTTTTACCGAGATTTGCTGAAGTTTCTGGAAGTGTTTATAAAACTCTTCAATGCTCACATAAATTAAAGAATGTTTAAAATGGCAATGTTGCAAATATGCAGTCATTTCTTTAAGGAGATAAATAAATAATACATTGACAATAAATCCTCTGGCAAAACTTGCATTTTGCCCAACTTGTGTTCCTGACACTCAAAAATTTATTGGGAGGAAAAGATAAAATATGTATTCAGTGTGAGGTAAAGACGGAAAGCAGTAGTGTTTTTTGAAAGACGGAGGCAACAAAAGGCATTAGAATAACACGAATCTGTAAACAGACGTGTAAAGGACATGGAAGATTAACTTGCCAAGAGCTGCCCGATTTTACCTTGTGAAAACCTTGTTGATTCTTCCTGGACTGTTTCGATTTCAGTTCATGACCTCAACCTTCAGGCACTTGGGCCATGATCTCGACGGGATGTTCTTCCGAGCTTTTGGAGGAGTTGTGATGGAAATCCCGACAACCAGACTTCCTTCCTTGCCAAAGTTGTTTTATATCCACCAGGCTTCCTGCCTTGGTACTCAATTTGATAGACTCCTTGGAGTGGGGGGGGGGGGGGGGAGTGGGGGGAGTGGGGAGGGCAGGGGAGAGACTTGTTGTGGTGATCAGTTGCTGCGGAGACTTGGTCAGACAAAACTGACCAATGATGTGTGGAAGCAGTAGCGACCTGTGCATTTTTCCAATGGGTGTTGTAGCCTGGTCCTATGGACAGTGGTGGTAGAGGCTCGAATTTCTTCATAGCACCATCGCTGGCCAGGAATCTCTCCCATGCCCGGCCTCTTGCAGGGTAAAAATCAACCTGTTCAAGTACGTGTGAACTTATCTTTCCTGGGGCAAGGCTGGCATCTGGTGTTTCTGGCTCTGATAGACATGGGTGCCACCCATTGTATGCCACAAGACCTGGAAGATTCTATTGTGGAGTCTGCCAGCAGATGGAGAACTTGCAGCCGGTGTTCCCAAACCCCATGAAAAGCAGGCTAAACCCAGATTAGAAACGGAGGCATGCAGGCGCATTCTTAAAAAACTTGCACACCCCTCGAACCAGGTCCTTTATGAACTCGTCCCCATCCTCTGTTAAAACTGGAAGTTTGGCCTTGCTCTGACTGACATGTGCTGGCCTACCTGGAAATGCACAATACAGTTTCATCGTTGGTGTGGTTAGGAAATTGAGCTGATTGATACAGAGAAGGATTGAAGACAATGGCCTATATCAATGATGTGTTGCGTTGGGTGCTGCTATTTAGCACCATCTAATTAAATCAAATCCCATGTCATTACAATATGGATTTTATCGTGCAATGTCAGTAGAAGCCCCTTCAACTACATTTTCGATTTAAAATGGGGTACTTTGAATTTCTTGAATGTATTAATTTGAAGTGTATTATTGATTTCTTGACCAAAACACACAATCAAAGGCGAGGCCTCAAGGCATTAAATCACTTTATTATTTATGAATTCACTGGATGCAGGCATCATATTTACTGCCGAGCCCTAACTGCTCTCGAGAGGTTGCTGGTGAGTGAGAAATGCTGCAGCCTTTATGACAGAGGGGTGTTAGGGAGGGAGCACCAGGATTTTGACTCCATGCCAGTGAATTAATGGTGTTATAGTCCCAAGTCAGGAGGGTGTAGGGGATTAGAGGGGGCACTTGCAGGTGGTGCTGTCCCCATGTATCTGCTGTACATTTCCTTCTGGGTGGTGGAGTGGACAGGATTGAACCCTGCTCCTCAAGAGCCTTGGCGAGCTCACATGCAAGTTTGTCAAACTGCTAGAGGCTGACTCATGACATTATTGAAACAGTTCCAGAACACTGTATTAACAGATGCACAAACAAAGATGAGAGCACTAAACGCAGCTGAAATACTATATGTGAGGTTATCTAGTTTGGTTGGAAAAACAGGAGGTTATTATTTGAATGGCAATAAATTGGGAAAGGTAGATGGGTAATGAAACCTGGGTGTCGCTGAAAGTAAGCGTTCAGGTGCAGCAGGGATGAATAATGGCAAATGGTTAAATAAAAATTAAGAATAAGGTGGCACAGTGGGTTCAGTGGTTAGCACTGCTGCCTCACAGCACCAGGGACCTGGATGCAATTCCAGCCCCAGGTGACTGCCTGCATGGAGCTTGCAGGGTCTCCACATGTCTGTGTGGGTTTCCTTCCACAGTCCAAAGATGAGAGTGTGGTGCTGGAAAAGCACAGCAGGTCAGGCAGCATCCAAAGACCAGGACAATCAACATTTTGGGCATAATGATTCCTGATAAAGGGCTTATGCCCGAAACATCGATTCTCCTGCTCCTCGGATGCTGCCTGACCTGCTGTGTTTTTTCCAGCACCACTCTAATCTCGACTCTGATCTCCAGCATCTGCAGTCCTCACTTTCTCCACAGTCCAAAAATATGCAGGCTAAATGAGTGGGCCATTCTAAACCGCCTATAGTGTAGCCGAGGAGGTTTAACCATGGCAAAATGTGGGGTTATGGAGATGGGGATAGAGGCTTTGGTCTGGGTGGAAGCTCTTCAGAGACTCATTGTGGACTTGATGGGCCAAATGGCTTCTTTCTGCACTGTTAGGAAGCTAGGATTCCTTGGCCCATATGGAGAAGATCTTGATTGGACTTGATGGTTCAAGTGGCCTTTTCTCTGGGTGAAGCATCCCATAAAGCATTGCCTCATATCTTTTAGAGTCGAGAGTGTGGCGCTGGAAAAGCACAGCAGGTCAGGCAGCAGCCAAGGAGCAGGAGAATCAATGTTTCAGGCATAAGCCCTTCATCAGGAATCAAGGTAGATTAGGTGGCAGTGCATGGCTGCGAGTGGGGAGTGGAGGATCCAGAATGAGAACCTTTTCTGAAGGTTTCAGATTTTTGCTATGTTCTGGTTGTCTTGTTTGGGTTCAAATCATTCAGATTTGTCGCAGCCCCTATGTCCTTTCGGTCGAGAATGGTTAGATTAGATTCCCTGCAGTGTGGGGACAGGCCCTTCAGCCCAACAATTCCACACCGACCCTCCAAAGAGTAACCCACCTAGACCCATTTCCTGCTAACTAATGCACCCAACACTACGGGCAATTTAGCATGGTCAATTCAGCTGACCTGCACATCTTTGGACTGTGGGAGGAAACCGGAGCACCCGGAGGAAACGCACTTAGTAACAGGGAGAATGTGCACACTCCACACAGACAGATACCCCAGGCTGGAATCAAACCTGGGTCCCTGGTGCTGTGAGGCAGCAGTGCTAGCCACTGAGCCACCGTGCCACCCCAAATTAACATAGAGTCATAGAGATGTACAGCATGGAAAATAACCCTTCAGTCCAACCCGTCCAGGCCGACCAGATATCCCAACCCAATCTAGTCCCACCTGCCAGCACCTGGCTCATATCCCTCCAAACCCTTCCTATTCATATACCCATCCAGATGCCTCTTAAATGTTGCAGTTGTACCAGCCTCCACCACATCCTCTGGCAGCTCATTCCATACACATACCACCCTCTGCATGAAAAAATTGCCCCATAGGTCTCTTTTATATCTTTCCCCTCTCACCCTAAACCTATGCCCTCTAGTTCTAGACTCCCCGACCCCAGGGAAAAGACTTTGCCTATTTATCCTATCTATGCCCCTCATAATTTTGTAAACCTCTACAAGGTCACCACTCAGCCTCCGATGCTCCAGGGAAAACAGCCCCAGCCTGTTCAGCCTCTCCCTGTAGCTAAGATCCTCCAACCCTGGCAACATCGTTGTAAATCTTTTCTGAACCCTTTCAAGTTTCACAACATCTTTCCAATAGGAAGGAGACCAGAATTGCACGCAATATTCCAAGAGTGGCCTAACCAATGTCCTGTACAGCCGCAACATGACCTCCCAACTCCAGTACTCAACACTCTGACCAATAAAAGAAAGCATACCAAACGCCTTCTTCACTATCCTATCTACCTGCGACTCCACTTTCATGGAGTTATGAACCTGCACTCCAAGGTCTCTTTGTTCAGCAACACTCCCTTGGACCTTACCATTAAGTGTATAAGTCCTGCTAAGATTTGCTTTCCCAAAATGCAGCACCTCGTATTTATCTGAATTAAACTCCATCTGCCACTTCTCAGCCCATTGGTCCATCTGGTCCAGATCCTGTTGTAATCTGAGATAATTCTACTGTATCCATGTTATGCATTGTATTGCACAAATTTTCTTATTCCATTTTCCTCAGAATTTTGTGATGATATTGAAAAATGAGTCAATAAATGCCAGTGTGCAGAGACGGTGGAAATGTCTGTGGTTACCCATTTCTTATGAACAAAGAAGTTAATCGGAAAAAGAGGACAAAGGAACTGAGCCACAGAAGCAAGTATAAGAAATTAGATAAGAATTAGAGAGTGGCCTGCTTGCTGGAGACTTCTAGTTGAGAAAGCACAATGGCTTGGGCAGCACAGTGGCTCAGTGGTTAGCACTGCGGTCTCACAGTGTCAGGGACCTGGGTTCGATTCCAGCTTCAGGTGACCGTCTGTTTGCACATTACACCCTGTGGGTGCTGCAGTTTCCTCTCACAATCCAAAGGTATGCAGCCTAGGTGGATTGGCCATGGGAAATGTAGCATAGGGAGGAGTGGCTGGGTGGGGGCTTTTTGTAGAGTTGGTGTGGACTCAATGGGCCTCTTTCCACACTGTCGAGACTCTGTGAGCAAAAGGCAGCTGAGGGGAGAAATGCCAATTAATCTGACTAGCTGAAGAGAAGAATTTCCTATGTACTGAATATTGCCACATAAACAAGTTCAGCCAGAACGAATAAAGAACAGCTGCTGTTTATCTAATATTTAGTTTAAAAGCCTTGCAATTCTTCCAGCTTCTGTGCTTCTAGCCGTTTGATGTGGTTTTTGGTGAATGATTAATCCCATGAGCAAAGACTGAGCTGAGCACTGAGAACTTTTCCTTCAGTCCTTGGAGATTGAGTACTGGACCTGTCCTTTGAGCATCAGGGTAACATCCCGAACCCAAACATCCCGTCCCTGAAATGTGGACAAGGAGCCGGCACTGTGTTCATCGAGATCTTGCTTGCGCAGCTAATTAATGACAAGAAGGTGGGTCTCCTGTACAATTAAAGATGGTAGGCAAATTCGGGAAGCTAGAGAGTCAATCGGAAATCTTGATACAAAGCTGTAGCCATCTGTGGGCCATGGTGGGTCGGAGAGAGGACCCTCCATTATAAGGCATCCATCATTCCAACTTCTGAAAATGGATTAGTCTTTGCAGCAGGGCTACTGCTGTTGGGTGGAGTTGCGGGGGAACGGGGGGTGGGGGGGAAGCGGGTGTGAGAAACCTTCGTAAGGAAGCCTCTATCTCTTGCTGCACTCTGACACATAGAGATGGGGGCCTTGCCATGGCTGAAGTGCTGATCACTGCCCTACCACAGTCTGTCTCCAGAGCACTGCCACCAGATGGGGTAGCCAGCAACACCCACATACCATGAATAAAAAAGTCATAGAGGATCATAGTGATACATCTTAACAAATAGTCAAGCATTGCCATTGTGGTATTGTATGTCAGAATGTCATTTACTGCAGAAGTAAGCTCCATTTCCCTTGGGGCTTCATAACTGAAAGTGTGTCCGGGTATGTAAGTCCCAATGGAAATAGGTCTTGTTGGGATGAATGTCTCTCCTCTGGTGTTGGTTAATTTAATCTAGTTCCCCTTGCAACATTTTTCAGACAGGGATTCTGATTCCGTTTCAGTAATTGTCTGCAACTAGAATATTGACCAACAACATGGAATAGAGCAGATGGCTGGCTTGACCTAAAAATGAAGAAGAAATTCGCAACACCTCCCAAGGTAAGGCCAGTAGTCTTTGCGCTAACCTTTAACAAGTTTACTTCCATCCTTTTGAATGGTTCCTGGCGTAACTGCTGTGGTATGTCTAACCAAGAATGGGCATGAGAAAAGGAGTCAAAGAACTCGTGGGGGTAGCATTGTCTTATCACTGGCATGTACCTGACTCTCGAACCATAGCCTCATGACTGGAGTTTCATCTGGGACCTGTTTCCAGCAGAACGCTGCTCCTGAAGAGCCACAAACCTCACCTTGGAGAAAGTGAAGACTGCAGGTACTGGAGATCAGAGTTGAGAGTGTGGTGCTGGAAAAGCACAGCAGGTCAGGCAGCTTCTGAGGAGCAGGAGAATTGGCATTCATCAGGAAGGGCTGATGAAGGGCTCTGGCCCAAAACATGAATTCTGCTGCTCCTTGGGTGCTGCCTGACCTGTTGTACATTCTTGACACAAGCTCACATTGTACCATTCCTGTGACCAGGAGCTGTGATCGTAGCCTGTCCCACTAACATCGTTCTCTCCATCTCTCTCTCTCTCTCTCTCTCTCTCTCTCTCTCTCTCTCTCTCTCTCTCTCTCTCTCTCTCTCTCGTGCACGCTCTCACTGTCTCTCTCCACATTGACATGCCATGTGTTATAAGTAATGCTAGCACTTTTTAAATATCAGTAATTCAGCAGACACTGAATCAACCACAAGACAGAGTACAGTAGTATATATGTTACAAACTGATGACGGTCTGTTGAGCATTTCTATAGTGAAGTTCCAAATATGGCAGGACAATAAGAATAGCAGTCTCTCATTAAATCCTTAAGATCATAAGACATAGGAGGGGGAATAATAGGATTAAACGTTTCCCCTTAATAGAGGGCTCAGTTGCTAGGGGACACAAATTTATAGTAAAGGGCAAGAGGTTTAGAGGGGATTGAAGGAGAATATTTTTAACCCAGAGTGTGTTAGAATACTGGAAGTTACTGCCTGAAAGGATGGTTGAGGCAGGAATCATCACAATATTGAAGAAATCGCGCTCCAAAAGCTAATGCTTCCAAATAAACCTGTTGGACTAGAACCTGTGATCTTTCACATTGATGACATATTTGTGTCATGATTGTAATGAGGTCAGCCAGATGGACCTCATAGAATATGAGTTCCCTGATTGGGGCTGTTAATCTGGTCCAATCAGGGAGCCCTGGTTGACAGATAGGAAGAGGAGTGTCAGACACCCTGAGAGCTGATTCTGAGGGAGCTGGATCAGTGTCAAGGTCTCTCCATTTGTGTCAGGGGACTGACTCTGAGCTGGCTGGGCCACATCCAGTGTGTACTGTTGCTGTTGGTTTGTGATTTCTTTGGGGAACCGGATTTCTAAACTGGCCGATCAACACAGCCAGTTTGTTAACTGGCATATCTTAATTTAAATTGAGGACTGATTTCTCAAATGGCTAATTTACACAGTAAATGTGTTTCAGGTGTAACTCAGTTCTCTTACGGGAACTGTTGTTTCATTGGCTGGTTACAGCCTGTGTATCACTCTTTTCTGTTTTACTTTGAGAAAAGGACTGTGTTGATTTTTGTGGCAGGGCTTAGCTCTTGCGCTCTAGTTTTCTTTGTTTTTATTTACATGTTTTCACTTTTTTTGATGTTTGGACTGAGCCCCCGATGAGAAAATACATCTTTCCAGATGAGTTGCTCCTGGGGGTCGGCCTGGCCCTTGTCAGTGGACAAGGCCTCTGTACAGACTGAACACCCATGTGTGTGCTAGGAGGTGAGCATTTGCTGTGTCCTTGAGTTTGGGAAATGGACTCTGCCTTCAGGAGTGGGTTCTGCCTTCAGGAGTGGACCAAACCCCTGCCAGTCAACTGCACCTTCACAATGTACTGTGTTCCTGTGAGTGGGCCTGGTTTTCTGTAGGGTAAACTAAGCCTCTATGGAGACTGAACTCCAGCGTGTGCGCTATGGGCTGTATATTTGCTGCCTTCAGGTGTGGACTCTGCCTTTGGTTGTGGACTATTTCTGACAATGCATTCTGGGAATGGACTCTGCATTTTGAAGAGAACTGTTTATGGTAATGGACTCCATGCACCAGAAAGGACTCTGTTTGTTGGGAATTGACTCTGTCTTGTTGGGGTTATTATCTGCGCTGGCTTGTGTGTCCCTGGGTCTGGTAGGCCTCACTGTGAACTGGAGGCTCACAGGTCGTCCTGAACACTGTCACCCCAAGAGCTGGAGGGTGGGAAGGTCATCCTGTGCACTGGAAGGTGGGTAGGCTGCCCTAAAAGCCAGAAGGTGGGCAGGCCAGCTGGATGCCAGTCACCCCAAGAGCTGGAGGATGGGTAGGCCGTTCTGAACGCTGTCGTCCTGAGAAGGGGTAATCAAGATTACCCCAGGGGTAATCACTGTCCTAGAGGTGGCCGAAAGGTGTGTCAGAACAGCCGAGAGCCAGAAGGTGCATAGGGGCAGGCTGAGATCCAGAAGGTTTGAAGGCTGCCCTGTGCCCTGTTGTTCCAAGGAAGGAGACGGGCTGTCCTAGAGGTGGTCGGAAGGTGTGTCAGGGCAGTCCACAAGCCGGATGGCGCATCAGTGTGGATGAGTGCCAGATGGTATGTAGGGGCAGACCAAGAGCCAGAAGGCGGGTACGCCATCCTCAGCACTGTCACCCTGGGCAGGTACCGGGGCGGGATGGCCTAGAGGTGGCCAGAAGGTGTGAGGGGCGGTGAGGGAAGCCAGAAGGTGGGTAGGCCGTCCTGACTGCTCATCCTGGGACAGTTGGGGAATCAGGACTGGCTGTCCATGAGGTGGCCAGAAAGTGTGTCAGGGAGGGCCGAGAGCCAGAAGGGAGGTAGGGGCAGGTTGCCTTTGAGTGGCCGAAAGGTGGGAGGGAACTGGAGGCTTGCTGGTGTGTCTGTATTCTATGCACTTCTTTTTACTTAATTGGACTGTCTTATGTATTTGCTATTGTTTTGTGATGACTGAAAGTGGGGTTTGAGGTTTCTCCTCATTTCCGTGAAAACTGGTTGAATGATAGGGTTTAGGTTCTGGATTAGTGGTGCTGGAAGAGCACAGCAGTTCAGGCAGCATCCAAGTAGCTTCGGGGCCTGGCTTTGCCATTCCTCTCCCTTGTACAATGTTGTTTCTCTGTGTACAGCTGTTAATGTTAATTGTTTTGTAAACTGTGTTGTTTAATAAAATTTTAAAAAGGAACAGGAGTGTCAGATACCCTGTTCTCCCTGAGAGTTAGTTCTGAGGGGGCTGGATCAGTGTCAAAGAGTCTCCTCACGTGTAATTAGTGGGTGACTTGGTGAAAGGATGTCAGCTTCTGTGGAGTTATTTCAATTTGGATGATCATTTGAAACACCATAGTATATAAGACAATAAACTAAGTGATAGATTAATGAGGATAAATTAGTGCTTGATGACTGGCATGGACAAATAGATTGAAGAGCCTTTTTTCATGCTATAACACCAAGACTAAAGCATTTGGCCCATCGAGTTTAACACATGGAAACCATGAATTATGTTAGTAGTAGTCTTAGATTCATATGTAATGATTGATAACCTCATAGGGATTTCTTCCCAGCTTGGTCTTTCATGCTTTCCCACTAGATAATTTGCTTGGCTCCCCTTAACTGCAATGGGTTACTCATACAATAATTAATGGCTCAGTTATAAACCAGATTAATGAGTCTTATTAGATGGGATAACCTAAGGCAATCATCAGATCAAGTTTCCTCTTTACCAGAGTAATAAAGAGAAATTACCGAGGTCATTAACCTGGAAGGCTGGACCCAGTTTGTGGGGTGCTTGAGCTTCCTGGCTTTGTCCAAGTCTAATCCGACTCCAAAAAAAAACTCCAATTGCCATTTTTAGTCATCAAAAAAAAAAGTTTACTGCTCAAAATAATAATGTCATGATTTTAAAAAAACCTCGGAGCCCCGAAAATCCTCAAGATTATCCTCCCATTTACCGCCCACTCTCAGCCTGTTAGAATTGGGGTATTTACGATGCAGACTAGGGAAAGTCCTTTATTGGGTATAAAACATGATAGTTTCAGCCTCTGACGTTTTTCCCGTTCTGTTGATGTATACCCATAGTTCCCACACCCTGAGGAAATTTAGGGAGGGTTTTGAGCCAAGACTCATTTTCATCAGAATTATTTCACGTGAGGTAACGTAACAACATGTTTTGAGAGTTATATGGTTGTGTACTACATATTTGAATGAAAAATAATTGCCAAATTGATTTGACACAAAGAATTATTCAATAATACCTTGGCCAAGTTAGGATGACTGGATTAGTCACCTATAATCTGTCTTATTTATTAGAGTGCAGGTGTCTTGTGTAGATCATCAGTTTATGAATCATTTCAATGGAAAATAATCACATAGTCCATTGCAGGAAAAAAAACAGGAACTTAGCCACAGGGTATTACACTAGGAATTCTAATCATGCTCAATCTACTCCAATATGTCACCATCATGTGATTTCAATGGGCTCAATCTTCCCGTGTTCAGACCAAGAGTCAGCTTTGGGGAATTCCATGCAGGATCACCCTCGGTTGGTCTTGGCAACTTTTCTTACTTCACTAACTGCACACCCAACCTCCCCTTGTCTAATTTTACACTCGGCAGAAGTGGAGGTGCTCACCATTGCCTGGGGTTTGCAGTGTTCGCACCACAAGAGCCACCGTTTTAAAAAAAGTACTTCAATGTTTGAATTCTGCAAGCTAGGATCTGATCTTTAATCTGTTGGTGTGGAATAGGACTTGAAGTGGCCCTCAGAGGCAAGTTGTCACTCACATTACAGACTAGGATCTGGAGGTCTTTGTGGACATGGTGAAGGAACCATCCTCTTTCCCCAGTAGAGATGACCAGAGCAGCAGACTGGTCTGAAGTAGCTATCGGGTCAATGCAGTGTCCATGGTCTCGAGGATGCACAGCAATGCTGCAAGATAGTGCTACAAGGGCAGTATGGTGGCACTGCTACCTCACAGCACCAGGGACCCAGGTTTGATTCCAGCCTCAGGTGACTGTCTGTGTGGAGTTTGCACATTCTCCCTGTTTCCTCTGGGTGCTCTGGTTTCCTCCCACTGTCCAGATATGTGCAGAGTAGATGAATTGGCCATGCTAAATTCAGGGATGTGTAAGTTAGGGATAAATGTCGAGTAATAGTGTAGGGGAATGGGTCTGCACGGGTTACCTTTTGGAGTGTCAGTGTAGATTTGTCGGGCCAAGTGGCCTGTTTCCCCACTGTAGGGATTCCATGATTCTATGATGGTTAATGATCTGACCTTCTGCACTCTGCAAGGCTTGTATGTACTACCTCACTCTCACTCGAATTCTGCTACTGCAACCATCTTCCACCAAAGTTCACGGTCCACTTTTCTCATGATTACATGTAACATCTTTGTTCAACTGACCTCTTTCTTCACGTCCTCAAACTGTTAAACTTCCTTCTGCATTTCATCCTCACCCACCACCTCTCCAACCAGATGGGTCGGCCCTTTGCACACTGACCATGGCCCAAGACCCAGGTGAGACCAAAAACCTGACTGACTGTGGCCAACCCCCAGACTGTGTTTGGATGGAGCCCTTGATTAATGTGACGGTAACCAAGGACCACTAAAGACATAGGGGATGGGACACTGAGTAAATGTAAAGTTGGTAGCAATGACCAATCATATAGAGAAGGAATGCTAGGACAGTCCAATAGGCAGAGAGGCCATGGGTAGAATAAGGCACATGAGAGGTCCAGAATGCCATATTTTATCTATTTTAATGCAAGGAGCCTGACTGGTAAGGCAGATGAAATCAGAATATGTTATTGTTGCAATCTGTAAGACAAGGTTGAAGGAAGGACTGGACAGGAAACTCAGCATTCCAGGTATAGACGTTTCAGGCGTGATAGAGGGCTAAATAAGAGAGGTGAGAGCATTGCATTATTGTTAAAGGAAACACGTCAGTGCAGTATTGAGGGAGGACATCCTAGAAGTGTCTTCAAATAAGACCATCTGGGTAAAAATTTTAAAAAAGGGGTGATTAACTTTCTGGGGTTGCTACAGGCCTCCCAACCTTTCAGAGGGGCAGACATAAAGTCATAGAGATGTATAGTACAGAAACAGACCCTTCGATCCAACTCATCTGGGCCGAACAAATATCCTAAATTCATCTAGTTCCATTTGCCCATATCCCTCCAATTCTTCCTATTCATCTATCCATCCAGATGACATTTAAATGCTGTAATTGTATCAGCCTCCACCACTTCTTTTGGCAGCTCATTCCATACACGCACCACCCTCTGCATGGAAAAGTTGCCCCTTAGGTCCCTATTAAATCTTTCCCCTCTCACCCTGAATCTATGCCTTTTAGTTTTGGACTCCCCCACGATCCATGCCCATCATGATTTTATAAGCCTTTATAGAGGTCACCCGTCAGCCTCCGACACTCCAGGGAAAACAGCTCCTGCCTATCTAACCTCTCTCCACAGCTCCAACCCTGGCAACATCCTTGTAAATCTTTACTGAACCCTTTCAAGTTTCACAACATCCTTCCTATAGCAAGGAGCTCAGAATTGCATGCAACATTCCACTCGTACAGCCGTAACATGACCTCCCAACTCCTATATTCCATGCACTTAGCAATAAATACAAGCATACCACACGCCACCTTCACTATCCTATCTACCTGCAACTCCACTTTGGAGGCAAGTACATCTGCAAATCACAGAGAGGTGAAAGAGAAACAGGGTTATAGTTATAAGAGATTTCAACTTTGCTAACCTTAGCTGGGATCGCCTCAGTGTGAAAGGATTAGACAGTGTTAACTAGTTAAAGTGCATCAAGGAGAGTGATTTGTGCCAGTACGAAGACAGTCCTACAAGGGGATAGACTTAATCCCCAAGTAATGAAGCCAGTCAAATGGTTGAAGTTTCAGTGGGTGAGTATTTTGGGGATAGTGACCATAACTCCATAAATTATGGAAAGGGATTAGGATGGTTCAGAAGTTAACTGTTTAAATAGGGGGAAAGCCTATTCAAAATCTTTAGGCAGGGTCTGTTAAACATGGACGAGGAGTAGCTACTTGCAGGTGAGTCTACATTTGGAAAGTGGAGGTCTTTTGAAAGTAGGAGAAAGTGAGGACTGCAGATGCTGGAGGTCAGAGCTGAAAAATGTGTTGCTGGAAAAGCACAGCAGGTCAGGCAACATCCAAGGAGCAGGAGGATCGACGTTTCGGGCATAAGCCGTTCCTATAGCAAGGAGATCAGAATTGCATGCAACATTCCACTAGTGGCCTAACCAATGTCCTGTACAGCCATAACATGACCTTTTAAAAGTAGTACAGTGAGAATTCAGGGCCAACGTGTTCCTCTAAGGGCAAGGGCAGCAAATCCAAAGAATCCTGGATGTCAAGGGGTATCTAAAATTCGATAAAGAAATAGAAGGAAATAGATGTTCAACACAGTACCTGGAAAACAGAGGAGACCCTTCAAAAGTAGAGTAAATGTAGGATGTTGCTTAAAAAGGAAATTAAGAGGGCAAAGAGAGGCTACAAAACAACCTTGGCAGGTGGGATCAAGGAAAACCCCCAAGGCATTTCAGAACTATATTTGAGGAAGGGGATTATCGGGAAAGGCGGGACCTATTAGAGATGAAAGGAGTACTCTGTGCATGGATGTGTGTGAAGTCTTCAATGAATACTTCTCATCTGTATTCACAGAGGAGAAAGACATTGTAGCCAGGCATCTCACTTGGGATGGAGAGGTTATAGAATGAATTAAGATTCATAAGAAGGAGTTATTAAATACCAAAGCAGGCATAAAGATGCAGAAGTACCAAGGGCCAGTTGAGATGTATCCCAGTCTGAGAGGAAGCAAGGCAGGGGATTGCAGGAGCCCTGGCAGAACGCTTTAATACTTCGCTGGTCACAGGTGGAGATGATGGGAGGATAGTTAATGTGGTGTGTTTGTTCAAAGAGGGCAGCAGGGATAGGCCAGGTAATTACGGCTAGGCAGACATCAGTGGTTGGAAAACTATTGGAAGCAGTTTTGAACAACAGGATTAACCAAAACTTGGAAAGGCAAGGATTGATCAGGGATAGTCATCATGAATTATCCTGTCTGACTAACTTAGTTGAGTGTTTTGAAGACGGACCAAATACGTTGATGAGGCTAGTGCAATTGATGTGATTACATGGGATTCAGAAAGGGCTTTAGTAAGGTGTCACGCAGAAGGCTAGTCCAAAAGATAATAGCCCATGGGATCCAAGGCAAACTAGATCCTAATTGGCTTATAAATAGGAGGCAAGGGATGATGAGGGAGGGCTGTTTTTCTAATTGAAAGCTGGTGGCTGGCAGTGTGCACCAGGAAACAGTACTGGGAACCTGGCTGTTTTTTGACTTGGATATGAATGTAGAAGGTGCAATTAGTAATTTTGCAGAAGACACAAAAATTGGTGGTGTTGATAGTGAGGAGTATGGTCTCAGGCTATGGCCTGATATTGATAAGCTGAGATATTGAGCAGAATAATGGCAGGTGTAATTTAATCCTGGTAAGTGTGTGGTGATGTATTTTGTGAGGCCAAATAAGGATATACACAGTGAATGGTAGACACCTAGAGTGTATTGAGGAATAAAGTCCATCGATCCCTGAAGGTGTCAGCGCAGGTAGACAGGGTGGTGAAAACGGCATACAGCATGTTTGCCTTCATAAGCTGGAAAACTTTTATAAACATGATACTCCATGTGTGGCCTAACCAATGTGCAGTTCTGGTTGCCACACTATCAGAAGAAAGCGATTGCACTGGAGAGTGTGTGGAGGCGGATGCTGCTTGGGATGAGTTATCAGTAGAGTCTGGATAGGCTGGGTTTGTTTTACCCAGAGCAGAGGAGGCCGAGGGCAGATCTGACCCAGGTTTACAAAATTAGGAGAGGCATGGACAAGGTATCCCATGAGAATCTTTTCTTCATGGCAGACGTGTTTAAGACAGAGGACATAAATTTAACGTGAGGAGCAAGTGGTTTAGAGAAGGTCTGAGAAAATAAAATTTACTGAGGGTGAAGTAGAAATATGGAACGTGCAGCCTGAGAAGGGGATGGAGTCAGGTGTTCTTACAGCACTGAAGAAGCATCTAAGTGAATATTTAAAATGCCAGGGCACAGTAGGCTACCGACCAAGTGCAAGTAAATGGGATCAGCATTGTTTGGTGTTTGATGGTCGGCATAGACATGGTGGGCTAAAGGGCCTGTTACTATGATGTATGACTCTATGACATTACCATTGGGTTGAAGCACATACAGTGTGTTTGTTGTATATGTGACATTGTCATAGCACAGTGTTGTACTCCAAAATGTTTACCCTCTTGACCTTTCAATGCTGGCAAACGTGATAAGCTTCCTGTGTACGCTGCAGGGTAAGGTGTGCCCATCGTGAGCCTGTAAGTTCTGAATGAGGCATTAATGCTTAATGAATAGAAGGCAAGACAGAGTGTCCAAGTAAATGAAGGCTAAGTGAGTGCTAAGAAAACAAGCAAAGCGCACAACATAAACCCTGCTTAGATGTGAGAGGGCTGCACTCCCTGTGCTTAAAGTGGCCTGGCAACAGCATTACAACGTCAGTGAGAGCTAAGGTGCAGTAATCAAGCACTAAACCATATTATAAGTTAGTCGAAGTTGCCTTATGATGACAATGTGATGCTGGTGCTTTGGCAAATTCCATGAATGGATAGTGCAGGTGGTTGTTCCCTGTAGAGAATGCCTTGAGATATTGAAGAGCGCTGGCTATGAAGGCACCTGACCAGTATAAGCTTCTCAGTTCTGACATCATCCTTGTAACTGTTTCTTTTCTGACTCTGCAATGCCTCTGATGAGGAAGTCAGTAAGCTTTGTTGGCTGGATGGCCAGTTTGTGATTCAGGGTGATGGCAAGAGCATAAGTTCAAATCCTGCAAAGGTTGAAGTTACCTTGAAGGACTGTGCTTTAAAACCTCTCCCCTTGCCTGAGCATGTTGATCCTCAAGGTAAAAACAGTGACTGCAGATGCTGAAAACCAACTACTGGATTAGTGGTGCTGGAAGAGCACAGCAGTTCAGGCAGCATCCAAGGAGCAGTGAAATCGACGTTTTGGGCAAAAGCCCTTCATCAGGAATAAAGGCAGTGAGCCTGAAGTGTGGAGAGATAAGCAGGATAAACTACTACCGTTTGTGTGTGTGTCTGTGTGTGTGTGTCTGACATGAGAGACCAGCTCAATGGCCTGGTAAGTCTATGCCAACCTTAGCTTAGTGCCTCTGATTCTGTATTATGATTTGGAGATCAGTTCACAAGATGGTCTAACTAGGTTATGAGCACATCTGCTTGAATGGGAACTTATGAGTGAAGGATCATGACGTTTCTCTGATGACTAAGGTGAAGCTAGCAATTGATCTGCTTAGTCATACAAACCTGCAAATTCCTCTAGGTCTGTCTCTCACAGCATTAGATGATCCCTACTGCAGTATTTTGTCATTGCTTCATTGCTCTTCTTCACCCTGGTTAAGGTGAGCAGAATTGGCATTGTTCCCCATTCTGACCACGATCTTGTAACACTTACAAAAGATGCGCTCCCTGTGCTGTCAGTTTTGTGCACATTTATAATATCCACTTGACCAAACAACCAGTCAAGTTTTCCAGTCAAGACTTTCATTGTAGGGGTCACTCAGATGATGTACCAATGGGCAACAATTGGGGTTACGTGTAACTGCAGCAAATCAACATCTTTGAAAAGTAAGAGGAAAAGATTGGGTAAGGAAAAAATAAATGGTGAGCAGGCTTTCAAAGATGATTCTCCAGGACATCAATTGACTGTATTGATCCTGGGCCGCCTCCACCACCAAACTCTAGCCACCCAATGCCTGGTGGATAGAGTAGAGTAGCTTTTATTTGTCATTTCTACCATATGCAACTGATACAGTAGATTAGATTAGATTACTTACAGTGTGGAAACAGGCCCTTCGGCCCAACAAGTCCACACCGCCCCGCCGAAGAGCAACCCACCCATACCCCTACATCTACCCCTTACCTAACACTACGGGCAATTTAGCATGGCCAATTCACCTGACCTGCACATCTTTGGACTGTGGGAGGAAACCGGAGCACCCGGAGGAAACCCACGCAGACACTGGGAGAACGTGCAAACTCCACACAGTCAATCGCCTGAGGCGGGAATTGAACCCGGGTCTCTGGCGCTGTGAGGCAGCAGTGCTAACCACTGTGCAACCGTGCCGCCCACCAAAATGAGTAAAAATGAGACAGTGTTCCTCCAGGACTGAGGGTGCTACATGGACAGCATAAACTACACACTTGTACATGGTATAAAGTGCATAAGGAGTTACTGTGTAATAGAATGATGAATAATAAACATTTTTCTAGCAATAGCACAAAAGAATTTCAGATGGGACAGAGTCCGATCACACTGTGTTAAGGAGCCTGATGGCTCGGGGGAAGAAACTGTTGCACAGTCTGGCTGTGAGAGACCGTATGCTCCGGTTTGAGTGAGGGGTGTGTGGGGTCTTCCACAATGGTCTCAGCCTTCCAAATTCAGCATGTGGTGTAAATGTCTGTAATGGAAGGAAGAGAGACCCCAGTGATCCTCTCAGCTGTCCTCACTATCTGCTGTAGGGTCTTATGATCTGAGACAATGTAATTCCCAAACCAGGCAGTGGTGCAGCAGCTCAGGGTACTCTCAATGAACCCTCTGTAGAATGAGGTGTGAGGATGGGGGGGGATGGGAGGTGAGCTTTTCTCAGCCTGCGCAGAAAGTAAAGATGCTGCTGGGCTGTCTTGTTTATGGAGCTGGTGTTGAGGGTCCAGGTGAGACTCTCCACCAGGTGTACACCAAGAAATTTGGTGCTCTTCACGATCTCCACGGAGGAGCTGTCGACGTCCTGCAGAGAGTGGTCGCTCCGTGCTCTCCTGAAGTCAACAACTATCTCTTTCATCTTGTTCACGTTCAGAGACAGGTTGTTGGCTCTGCACCAGTCCATTAGCCGCTGCACCTCCTCTCTGTATGCTGACTCGTCGTTCCTGCTGATGAGACCCATTACAGTCGTGTCATCAGTGAACTTGATGATGTGATTCGAGCTGTGCATTGCTGCACAGTCGTGTGTCAGCAAGGTGAACAGCAGTGCGCTGAGGACACAGCCCTGGGCAGCCCCCGTGCTCGGTGTGATGGTGTTGGAGGTGCTGTTCCCAATCCGGACCTACTGAGGTCTCCCAGTCAAAAAGAACACCTCACCCTCCACCTAGGGACCCTCCAACCACACGGGATCAATGTTGATTTCACCAGTTTCCTCATCTCCCCTCCCCCCACCTTATCCCAGATCCAACCTTCCAACTTGGCACTGCCCTCCTGAACTGTCCGACCTGTCCATCTTCCTTCCCACCTATCTGCTCCACCCTCCACTCTGATCTATCCCCATCACCCCCTAACTTCATCTGCCTATCACATTCCCACCTACCTTACCTCAGCGTCACCCACTTCCATTTATTAGGTTAGATTACTTAGTGTGGAAACAGGCCCTTCGGCCTAGCAAGTCCGCACTGACCCTCCGAAGAGCAACCCACACAGAGCCATTCCCCTACATTTACCCCTTCATGTAACACTATGGGCAATTTATCATGGCCAATTCACCTGACCTGTACATCTTTGGACTGTGGGAGGAAACCGGAGCACCCGAAGGAAACCCACACAGACACACGGAGAATGTGCAAACTGCACACAGACAGTTGCCTGAGTCAGGAATTGAACCCAGTGCTAACCAGTATGCCACCGTGCCGCCCCTTTGCACCCCCCCCCCCATTCCATGATGAAGAGCTTATGCTCAAAATGTCAACTCTCCTGCTCCTCAGATGCTGCCTGACCTGCTGTGCTTTTCCAGCCCCACACATTTCGACTCTGATCTCCAGCATCTGCAGTCCTCACTTTCTCTCTGCATTGATCACCTGTATAAACAAATGTATTATTATTCTTTTTAATTGTTCATAAATTTGCTGAAATGCCTCAAGTTCAGGGATTTATGATAAATTTGGACTGTTAGATAAAACTTATTCTTCTAGTTTCAGTCATGATCTGAGACACGTTTGGGTCAGGTGGGATTAACCTTCAAGGCCAGTGGTAGGAACACTACCAAGATGGAGAAAGTAAGGGCTGGAGATCAGCGTCGAGAGTGGGGTGCTGGGTCAGACAGCATCTGAGGAGCAGGAGAATCGATGTTTTGAGCAAGAGCCCTTCATCAGCACAAGCAGTATATCACTTGAAACAAGTTACTTACAGTTGAACATGTTTGGGCACATCCTTGTGATTAATGCACTACTGACTTGTGAAATCATTGTTTCATTGTGTAGCAACCATCTGTGGTTTGCGGTGTCAAGTGAAAAACGTGTTCAAGACAATGCTGTCATGAGATCACAGCCAGACTGGGCCATTGAGTGCAAAAGACTTGTTTAATTGTGTCCTTTTTGCATTGTTTGATTCAGCTGTTGACTAACAATGGTTGAAAATCACCTGCAAAATGTAACTTTGTTTTTATTCATTCGCAGGCTGTGGGTGTCGCTGGCTAAGCCAGCAGTTATTACCCACCTCCAATTGCCCAGAGGGCGTAGAACATAGAACATCAAACGTTACAGCGCAGTACAGGCTCTTCGGCCCTCTTTTGTGCCGACCTGTGAAATTAGTCTGATGCCCATCTAACCTACACTGTTCCATTATTACCCATATGTATGTCCAATGCCCATTTAAATGCCCTTAACATCGGCGAGTCTACTATTGTTGCAAGCAGGCCGTTCCACGCCCCTACCACTCCGACTAAAGACTACTCCAGTATCTATCCGAAATCCATCACCCCTCAATTTAAAGCAATGTCCCCTCGTGTTAGCCTTCACCATCCGAGGAAAAGTCCACCCTATCTAACCCTCTGATTATCTTATATGTCTCTATTAAGTCACCTCTCAACCTTCTCCTCTCCAGTGAAAACAGCCTCAGTTCCCTCAGCCTTTCCTCGTAAGACCATCCATCCATACCAGGCAACGTCCTAATAAATCTCCTCTGCATCCTTTCCAAAGCTTCCACATCCTTCCTATAATGCAGTGACCAGAACTGTACGCAATACCCCAGGTGCGGCCTTACCAGTGTCTTGTACAATGAAGCATGACCTCGTAGCTCCGAAACTCAATCCCCCCTACAATAAAGGCCAACACACCATATGCCTTCTTACCAACCCCATCAACCTTGGTGGCAACTTTCAGGAATAATGCAGTTGAGAGTCAGCCACATTGCTGTGAGTCTGGAGTCACGTGTAGACCAGACCTGATGAAGATGGTAGATTTACATCCCTGAAAGACATTAGTAAACCAGATGGTTTTATATGACAATGGTTTTGTGGTCATCTGTAAATTTCTTTTCCAAAGAGCTGTAGCAGAATGTCCAGAAACTGTGGTCTAGAAATGTGCTAGTTCTATTAAATCTGATCAGTTTCTGTCAATACCAGTTAACTTAATGCAAGACACAATCAGATTTGTCTTGTGATATACCATCTATACCGAGGAAACTTCATTTCATGTAGTTCATGATAATTGGTAAGACTCAGATTGCAACACATTGGATTCCTGTGCTAAATGAAGTGTTTTTTGTGAGAGTACCTAGTAATTATATACAACATACAATACCATTCCTTTCTTTGCAACAATAAGGTGTAGAAATTGGATATAAAACTTCAATTGCAGTTCATGTGCATAGATAAAAATCACCCAACACCAGGTTATAGTCCAACAGGTTTAATTGGAAGCTCTAGCTTTCAGAGCGATGCTCCTTCATCAGGTGGGCGACAATCACCTGATGAAGGAGCAACGCTCTGAAAACTAGTGCTTCCAAATAAACCTGTTGGACTACAACCTGGTGTTGTGTGAGTTTTAACCTTGTACACCCCAGTCCAACACCGGCATCTCCAATTCATGTGCATAGAAATGGCAGAAAGGCTGTAGTGATTAGAACCATGGCCAGGTGGATTTCTTAGACTGTGAGATCCTTCATGGGGGTCGTTAACCTGGCTGACAGATATAAACAGGAGTGTCAGAGGATATCCTCAGTCTAGGGACTGGCTTTGAACTGGCTGGTCACAGCCCATGTACATATAAGTAAAGGGTGACTTGGTGATGGCCTAGCAGCCTCAGCATAGTTATTTCATTGGCTGTCTGATATCCCTTTTTACTTTTTGTCATTTTATTTATTTTGCTGATTTGTTTTATGTGTTATGGTTCTGTCGGGTGTTTTAGTTTTTTTTAAAAGTAGAACTATATGAACATTTTTCTCTCCTAGATTGATCTAAGAAGTGGGCAGTGAATTAGTAGCAGAGCTGGAAGGTAAGGTGCGAACAGAGATTTGAAAATGTTGAAATAACATAACGACTCCAGTTATATAAGAGCTGTGATCACATTTTTCCTTTAGAGCTATCTTCTTAATTTTCCCCATGTTTGGTGGCTCTTAGTGTGAAGGAAATAACTTGCCCTGTGTCCATGTTGCGGTATTTGTGCTACAGAAAGAACATATTGATTGCAAAGTGTTCTGGCAATGTTGTAAAGTACAAAACTTCAGATTTGTTTTCAACAGTTGCTGTTGAACTTAGTCCTTCAATTTTAATCCCCTGATGGAAAGTTTATAGCGCCACGCGTGAAGGTGTTTGTGGTTTTCATACAGTAAGAAGGAAAGTATCCCTGAATGTGGGGGCCAGGGAGATAGTGGAGAAACAGTAGAAGAGAAGGTGAATGGTCAGCGAGGGGCTATTACAGTAACCTCCTGGTTCTTGAAATCAAGCCATTCTCCAAATGGTTGGCCTCGCTTGTTTTTTGCTCGGAGAAAGTGAGGACTGCAGATGCTGGAGCTCAGAACCGAGAGTGTGGTGCTGGAAAAGCACAGCAGGCCAGGCTGCATCCGAGGAGCAGGGGAATCAACATTTTCTTCATCAGGAATGGTTTATGTCCGAAACGTCGATTCTCCTGCTCCTCGGATGCTGCCTGGCCTGCTGTGCTTTTCCAGCACCACGCACTCGAGTTTTCTTTTGCTGGATTAATCTGGGTGGGAGGAGGCTAACATGGATTCTAAGCGTTGACTAGTTTCCACTGACTTAATAAAATTGTACAGAAGTGTAAGGCATTGAGACAAAGTAGAGTTTTTCATCTTCTGTCATTAATTTAGGGCCATGGAATAGTGATTTTTAAAACTTTTCGTTTTTTTTGTAAAATGAATAAAATAGAAAGTAATTTATTGTCAATTTAAGATTACAGATTTCACACCAGCAGAGGAAGGGTTTATCTGAATCTGCCTACGCAGTGATAGTGATCCGATTAGTGAACAATGTTGATTGCCAAGAGTCATCAGGCTGGGGGCTAAGGCCTCTGTTGGCGGATCAGTTGCAAAACAAAGTTATGAGGTCTTGGCTGGAGTATCAGTGCTCCATTGTGCAGGCTAATTATACTGTAGGTTGAGTACACGACATCAGCTTGACAGCCTCAAGGCAAACCTCTGTACACCAGTTCATCATAACATGAACTATTGCAACGACGGTAAAGTATGCAGTACAGGTTGTGATTCTGGAGTCCGTTCACAAGTCAATTTATACCCAAGTTGGAACACAATGCAGGGCAATAGAACACAGTTGTTCGTAAGCACTGGGAATGTTTGTGTGTAGGGTCTTCAAATTACACCTCCCTTTGGGATTGTTTTTATCAAGAACCCCAGGGACTGTCTGTTACATAGCAAAAGTTCATCACCAACCAGTGGATAACGAAATTAATATTAACCATCAGCAACCATCTGCAAGACATAAAAATGATGCTAAACTAAAGAAGAATGTAGGCACACAGATGGGCTGAATGACCTCCTTCTACACTGTACTAATCCTGTGATTCTGTGATAGTGATGACTGATCAAACTTACCAGGGATGAGCAACAAATACTGGCCGTTGGAGCGATGCCTACATCTTACGCGTGAATGAAAATAACATTTAGGCCAAGAGTTCAGCTTTAAGGAGGATGTGATCACTGACCTCCTTTCCTGCCCATTTCGCATTCCACTGATATAAACTCTTCAAATGACAACCACCTGATGAAGGAGCAGTAGTTCGAAAGCTAGTGCTTCCAAATAAGCCTGTTAGCCTATGACCTGGTGTTGTGTGATTTTTAACTTTGTCCACCTCAGTCCAACACCGGCTCCTCCAAACCATGCATTCCATTTCGAGATTCTGTTCAGTTCTGATGAAAGGTCGTTGTCCCGAAAAGTTCACTCTGCAGTGCACAGACATCGCCTGGCCTGCTGAGCTTTTCCAGACATTATTGCAAATTCCAAACACCACCGCATTATTGCTGCAGGAGGACAGCTGGGCTGAGATATTTGGAGAATGAATTCCATACAACACATTCGTCAGTGGTGACGCAACAGAATCAATAATGAAAGTTTTCATTTATGTAGCACCTTAACATAAAACATCCCAGGATGCTTCACTGAAGCTTTTTGAAGCAAAAGGTGATGGTGAGCCACAGAAAGAGATATCAGGGTAAAAACCAAAAGAACGGCAGATGCTGTGAATCCAAAATTGCTGGAAAAGCTCAGCAGGTCTGGCAGCATCCGTGGAGAGAAATCAGAGTGAACGTTTCGGGTTGAGTGAACCTTCCTCAGAGCTTGTAGGATGCTCAGCTGAACAAAAGCTTGATGAAATAGGAAATGATGGATGACTAAAGAAATTGAGGGTTTGGTTAAGAAAAAGAAGGAAGCATATGTAAGGTATAGACAGGATAGATCGAGTGAATCCTTAGAGTATAAAGGAAGTAGGATTATACTTAAAAGGGAAATCAGGAGGGCAAAAAGGGGGCATGAGATAGCTTTGGAAAATAGAATTAAGGAGAATCCAAAGGGCTTTTACAAATACATTAAGGACAAAAGGGTAACTAGGGAGAAAATAGGAGCCCTCAAACATCAGCAAGGCGGCATTTGTGTGGAGCCACAGAAAATGGGGGAGATACTAAGTGAATATTTTGTATCAGTATTTACTGTGGAATGGGATATGGAAGATTTAGACTGTAGGGAAATAGATGGTGACATCTTGCAAAATGTCCATATTACACAGGAGGAAATGCTGGATATCTTGAAACGGTTAAAGGCGGATAAATCACCAGGACCTGATCAGGTGTACCCAAAAGCTCTGTGGGAAGCTAGAGAATTGATTGCTGGGCTCTTGCTGAGATATTTGTATCATCGATAGTCACAGGTGAGGTGCCAGAAGTCTGGAGGTTGGCAAACGTGGTGCCACTGTTTAAGAAGGACAGTAAAGACACGCCAGGGAACTATAGATCAGTGAGCCTGATGTCGGTGATTGGCAAGTTGTTGGAGGGAATTCTGAGGGACAGGATGTACATGTATTTGGAAAGGCAAGGACTGATTTGGGATAGTCAACATGGCTTTGTGCGTGGGAAATCATGTCTCACAAACTTGACTGAGTTTTTTGAAGAAGTAACAAAGAAGATTGATGACGGCAGAGCAGTAGATGTGATCTATGTGGACTTCAGTAAGGCATTCGACAAGGTTCCCCATGGGAGACTGATTAGCAAGGTTAGATCTCATGGAATACAGGGAGAACTAGCCATTTGGATACAGAACTGGCTCAAAGGTAGAAGACAAAGGGTGGTGGTGGTGGAGGGTTGTTTTTCAGACTGGAGGCCTGTGACCAGTGGAGTACCACAAGGATTGGTGCTGGGTCCTTTACTTTTTGTCATTTACATAAATGATTTGGATGCGAGCATAAGAGGTACAGTTAGTAAGTTTGCAGATGACACCAAAATTGGAGGTTTAGTGGACAGCGAAGGAGGTTACCTCAGATTACAACAGGATCTTGACCAGATGGGCCAATGGGCTGAGAAGTGGCAGATGGAGTTTAATTCAGATATATGCGAAGTGCTGCATTTTGAGAAAGCAAATGTTAGCAGGACTTATACACTTAATGGTAAGGTCCTAGGAAGTGTTGCTGAACAAAGAGACCTTGGAGTGCAGGTTCATAGCTCCTTGAAAGTGGAGTCGCAGGTAGATAGGATAGTGAAGAAGGCGTTCGGTATGCTCTCCTTTATTGGTCAGAGTATTGAGTACAGGATTTGGGAAGTCATGTTGTGGCTGTACAGGACGTTGGTTAGGCCACTGTTGGAATATTGCGTGGAATTCTGGTCTCCTTCCTATTGGAAAGATGTTGTGAAACTTGAAAGGGTTCAGAAAAGATTTATAAGGATGTTGCCAGGGTTGGAGGATTTGAGCTACAGGGAGAGGCTGAACAGGCTGGGGCTGTTTTCCCTGGAGCGTCGGAGGCTGAGTGGTGACCTTATAGAGGTTTACAAAATTATGAGGGGCATAGAGTCATAGAGATGTACTGCATGGAAACAGATGCTTCGGTCCAACCTGTCCATGCCGACCAGATATCCCAACCCAATCTAGTCCCACCTTTTTGACGTATTTTAGGTTTAGGCATAGATAGGATAAATAGACAAAGTCTTTTCCCAGGGGTCGGGGAGTCCAGAACTAGAGGGCATAGGTTTAGGGTGAGAGGAGAAAGATATAAAAGAGACCTAAGGGGCAACTTTTTCATGCAGAGGGTGGTACGTGTATGGAATGAGCTGCCAGAGGATGTGGTGGAGGCTGGGACAATTGCAACATTTATGAGGCATTTGGATGGATATATGAATAGGAAGGGTTTGGAGGGATATGAGCCAAGCCTAGTTAAGTGGGACTGGCTTAGTTTGGGAACATGGTAGGCATGTACTGGTTGAATGGAAAGGTCTGTTTCCATGCTGTATGACTCTGACATTGGTAAGGCCACATGCGGATATTGTATATAATTCTGGTTGCCCTTTTATAGGAAGGCTGTCATTAAACTGGAAAGGGTTCAAAATAGACTTTCAAGGATGTCACTGAAACTGGAGGGTTAAGTTTTAAGGAGAGACTGGATAGGCTGGAGCATTTGTTTGCTCTTGAACAGTGGAGGCTGAGGGGATGACCTGACAGAGGTTTATAAAATCAGAGTGGAAAAGAGAAAGTGAATAGCCAAGGTCTTTGCCCCAGGATAGGGAAGTCCAAAACAAGAGGCATAGGTTAAAGGTGAGAAGGGAAAGATTTGAAAGGGAGCTGAGGGGCAACAATTTCACACGGAGTGTGGTGAGTATATGGAACGAGCTGCCAGAGAAAGTGGTAGAGGCAGGTACAATTACAACATTTAAAAGATATTTGGGGAGGTGCATGAATAGGAAAGGTTCAGAGGGATATGGGCCAAACTCAAGCAAATGGGACTAGTTCAGATTAGGAAACCTGGTCGGCATGGAAGAGTTGGGCTGAAGGGCCTGCTTCCTTGCTTTTATGACTCCACGAGGAGTGCAACAGAATAGTTGGGTTTAAAGGGACATGAGTATGGATTTGAACATAGATGAGCAGTCTTCTGGAAATGGCAATAGGGTAGTGTTCACGACGGATGGATAGTTGAAAGCATATCTCGAAGTTACATGATGCGAAGGCGGCAAGCAGCCTTGCTGGGGCGAGGGATGAAATTATTAAGGAAAGGGCCGATTCCTGGTCATTACCACATTCAAGGCCTTCATTCTTCCCAATCTTTCACTGGAGAAAATGTCTGCCCTTTCAATATTGAATATCAGACAAGCCCTTGACAATTTTGGGTCATTGGAAGTGTTAAGAGAGGTTTATCCTCATGCAAACTGATGGCATGTTTTTGGAAGATGTTCAATGGCAGCAGGTCGATTCCTTCTAATTTGCATCTGAGGGTAAACCCCAGAAGCTACAGTGAGAACGTTAAGGAAAGCTATTGATGCTGACTCTTTGGCTAGACTTAGATCAGAATCCGGAGTAGAGTGGTGCTGGAAAAGCACAGCCGGTCAGGCAGCATCCGAGGAGCAAGAAAATTGATATTTCAGGCAAAAGCCCTTCATCAGGAATGAGGGACTTTGCCTGAAACGTCGAGTTTCCTGCTCCTCGGATGCTGCCTGACCTGCTGTGCTTTTCCAGCACCACTCTACTCTAGACTCTCATCTCCAGCATCTGCAGTACCCACTTCCGCCCTCAGTTAAGAGTCAGAACAGCTAAAAGCAGTTCCATCCAGTTGGATAACAATGGAGACACGCTGGAGGAGGATGCTGGTCAACCACTAAGTGCAGATGTGTCCAGAAAGAGACAGAGTGAACAATTATTTTTGTTCAGTAGGATGTCACTAGTGGCTTCAATAAAAGTGGCTTTGATACCTGTGGCAGAGACCTGACTGGGGGAGATGCAAGCTTAGAGCTTTGGGAAAGACAGGCATAATAGATAAGGTGAATAGCAAAGGTTTTTTTTCCCCAAGGTGGGAGAGTTCAAAGCTAGGGGCGGCATATTTTTGAGGTGAGGTGAGAGATTAAAAAAGGTCGTGGGCAATTTTTTTTATTCAGAAAGCAGTGGGTAAACTGCCATAGGGAGTAGTGAATGTGGGTAGTTACAACGTTTAAAAGACATTTGGCTAAGTACGTGAATAGGAAAGGTTTTTCAGAGGGATATGAGCAAAATATAGGCAGGTCGCACCAGTTTAGTTTGGGAATATAGTCGGCATGGACTGGTTGGACCAAAGGGTCTGTGTCCGTGATGTATGACTCTATAAATCAGGCAAGCAAAAACACATTGACAGATTTGGAGAGCAGAAAGAGATTGCAACTAGGGAGGGGGAGATTGCAAAAAATGAGGGGTTTAGGAGAGACCTTTCTGGGAAAATGGGTCATGACCGGTTTGAAAGGAGAAAGTGAAATCACCAGGATTGGTAACAATATGGGCTAGTGTGGTGAGAAGAGGGTTTGGGAAGTGGTGGATATGGAGGTGTATAAAACCATGGGAGGGAAGAGTATGGCCTTGGAGCAACTTAAACATAATTACAGAAGTTTAATATTTGAGTTTTTGGTGACTGAGAGCCAGTGTAGTTCAGTGATGGTGGAATTGATGAGCAAGTAGGGGCTTGCTGTGACAGGATATGAACAGCACAGTTTTGGTTTGGCTGATGTTAGTGGAATGTGTAGGATGGGAACATGGGCAGTGGATAATGACTGGTTCTGATGAGGGGTCATCAACCTGAAACATTCATTCTGTCGCCTGACCTCCTGAACATTCCTAGCATTGTCAATTTTCCTTTGATACAAGCTACCATACCCATTTTATATCTGGGAAATAAATGGATGAAAGTAAAAAATACAATTTAAAAATGAAGCTGAAGAGAATGTTTTGAAATAATATGTTGAGATATTCAGCCAACTGAATGGACTAAATATCCAACAGACTTAATTCTGCAATTTAATTCAACAATTCACCATATTATTTTCTTTCAGAGTTATTTTAATTATCAATTTAAATCAACAAATGGTCTCTGCTGTCTTTCCCAATTTTTTTGACTGGATTCACAAGACTTTATTCTTTGCAGCTTGCTGAACTTATCAGTCATCTCCTGTTATGTTACATAGCTTTATATCATTTGTTCTTTTCTGATGTCTGGCTCATCCTTTTAGAGGAGAAAGTGAGGACTGCAGATGCTGGAGGTCAGAGCTTAAAAATGCGTTGCTGGAAAAGCGCAGCAGGTCAAGCAGCATCCAAGGAGAAGGAGAATCGACATTTCAGGCATAAGAAGGGCTTATGCCCGAAATGGCGATTCTCCTTCTCCTTGGATGCTGCCTGACCTGCTGCGCTTTTCCAGCAACGCATTTTTAAGCTCTTCCTTTTAGAGGGTTGGTTAGCTCAGTTGGTTGGACGGTTGGTTAGCGATGAGCAACGTGGTGTCACCAGTGTGGATTCAATTCCCTCAGCAGCTGAGTTTACTATGAAGGACTCTCCTTCTCAACTTCTCCCCTCACCTGAGGCATGGTGACCCTCAGATTCGACTCACTATCTCTAAGGAGAGCAGCCTTGGGGGTGGCGCAGTGGCTCAGTGGTTAACGCTGCTGCCTCACAGCCCCGGGGTCCCAGGTTCAATTCCGGTCTTGGATGACTGTCTGTCTGTATATAGTTTGTACATTCTCTCGTGTCTGCGTGGGTTTCCTCCGAGTGCTCCGGTTTCCTCCCACAGTCCAAAGGTGAATTGGCTATGCTAAATTGCCCATAGTGTTAGGTGCATTAGTTAGGACTAAGTGTAAGGAAATGGGTCTGGGTGGGTTACTCTTCGGAGGGTCATTGTGGACTGGTTGGGCCGAAGTGCCTGTTTCCACACTGTAGGAGTCTAATCTACTTCCACCTTCTTTGCTGTCTGCTTGCCAGTGCGGTTAGCCTGTAAATCACTTCATCAACCATAATCCTATCCTTGATTTTCTTTGTCACTTGTGTAAATGTAGAAGACTTTAAGTTATCAAGGAACTTGAAGAAAAGCCAATTTGGAGTCCATCTTTCCTTTCAGGTTTATTTTCTCCTGCCGTATTCCCTTATGCCATTCTTTTCATTGTTTATGTGGTGAGAATTCTGTCTCTTTCTCCAATAATGTTACCATTTTGTGTTTATTTAACCATGAAGTGTCGGAACTGAATAGCTTCCCCTTACTTTTTTTAAAGCAATAAGATTTTTCTGAATTCTTTTGATTACTGATTTGAATATTTTCCAATAACTTGTTGATGAAAAAGCATATTCTCATTCTCTGTCTTAGCAGTTGATGTAAAATTAACAAGTGAAGCTCCTTGGGATATTTTACAACATTTGAAGGTTCTATATGAATGCAATTCTTTATATTAATTCAGTGCTCCTTTCACTAAATTTTTTTGTTCAAATGAAGTGAATGAAATGAGGTTTCTAAATTCTGGGAAGAGCAGGGTCGGACATGGATTTAGTAAGAGGAGGTCGTGCCTGACAACTCAGTTGGAATTCTTTGAAGAGGTGACAAGTAGGTTAGACCAAGGAAACCCAGTGGACGTGGTCTATCTAGACTTCCAAAAGGCCTTTGATAAGGTGCCACACGGGAGGCTGCTAAGGGCCCATAGTGTTCGAGGTGAGCTACTGGTATGGATTGAGGATTGACTGTCTGACAGAAGTCAGAGAGTTGGGATAAAAGGTTCTTTTTTGAAATGGCAGCCGGTGACAGGCAGTGTCCCGCAGGGTTCAGTGTTGGGGCCGCAGCATAACGTTATGCATTAATGATCTGGATGAAGGGACTGGGGGCATTCTAGTGAAGTTTACCAATGATACGAAGATAGGTGGACAGGCAGGTAGTACTGAGGAAGTGGGGAGGCTGCAGAAGGATCTCGACAGTTTGGGAGAGTGGTCCAGGAAATGGCTGATGGAATTCAATGTGAGCAAATGTGAGGTCTTGCACTTTGAAAAAAAGAATACAAGCATGGACTACTTTCTAAACGGTGAGAAAATTCATAAAACCAAAGTACAAAGGGATCTGGGAGTGCTAGTCGAGGATTCTGTAAAGGTCAACATGCAGGTTGAATCCGTGATTAAGAAAGCGAATGCAGTGTTGTCATTTATCTCAAGAGGGTTGGAATATAAAAGCACCGTTGTGCTACTGAGACTTTATAAAGCACTTGTTAGGCCCCATTTAGAGTACTGTGTCCAGTTTTGGTCTCTACACCTCAGGAAAGACATACTGGCACTGGAGCGTGTCCAGCGGAGATTCACATGGATGATCCCTGGAATGACAGGTCTAACATATAAGGAACGGCTGAGGATCCTGGGATTGTATTCATTGGAGTTTAGAAGATTAAGGGGAGATCTAATAGAAACTTACAAGATAATACATGGCTTGGAAAGGTTAGGCGCTAGGAAATTGTTTCCATTTGGTGAGGAGACTAGGACCCGTGGACACAGCCTTAGAATTAGAGGGGGTCAATTCAGAACATAAATGTGGAGACATTTCTTCAGCCAGAGAGTGGTGGGCCTGTGGAATTCATTGCCACAGAGTGCAGTGGAGGTTGGGACGCTAAACGTCTTCAAGGCAGAGATTGATAAATTCTTGATGTCACAAGGAATTAAAGGCGACAGGAGGAATGCGGGTAAGTGGAGTTGAAATGCCCATCAGCCATGATTGAATGGCGGAGTGGACCCGATGGGCCGAATGGCCTTACTTCCACTCCTATGTCTTATGGTCTTATAAAATTTAGTGTTAAGGTGTTCTTGAATTAAAAAGGATAAACTATAGGCATGTGGTCAGTTATAGAATAATATTAATGCAAAGTGTTTTGTGACAATCAAAAAAAGAGAATTCAGTTTTTCTTCCTTTATTTGAATTTTATTATAAAACACTTAGAAATTTCAGCTTTGACCAAGACATGTCTATTCAAAACATGCCAATGTATACATGGTGTTATCTTCAAGTTTGAAAAAAAAATACATTTCCTCTGTTCTACAAAATCACTTGGAAAATGTTGTCCTTCTTTATATAAAATACCTTATCTGCAATATAAAACAATACATAAATAAAATAAAGATTCAAACTGACATTTTTAATGTGCATTACTTATGGAATGCATTATAGTTTAGTTACATTAACTGACCCGATTAATTCGATCTACGATTAATCGGTTCAGCAACTTGCACGGCACAAAGATCTTCACTTGTCTGGTGATTGTTTTTACCACACAAAAAAAAGATGACTGCAGATGCTGAAAATCAAATACTGGATTAGTGGTGCTGGAAGAGCACAGCAGTTCAGGCAGCATCCAACGAGCAGCGAAATCAACGTTTCGGGCAAAAGCCCTTCATCTGATGAAGGGCTTTTGCCCGAAACGTTGATTTCGCTGCTCGTTGGATGCTGCCTGATCTTTTTTTGTGTGACAAGCCTTGATCTGCATTGTGACACCATGTGCTATAGCATCAGATTTTACACAGTGCTTTGGACAAACTTGACATGAAAGTGCTTATGACAAGAAATATCAGTGTAACTTACGGGATTAAATGACAATATATAAATAACCTATTTGCTTCATTAGAGTAGCTTTTTTTTTCACCTAAATATACTGAAATTAAATACAGCTAATACCGTCAATGGGTTGAATCAAGACACCAAGAGAACAATTTGTGGTTCTTGGTTTTGAAATGATAAGTTTGAGCAATTTTTAAAATTCGCTGCCCCTGTGATGCACATCACAAGAGACATCAGAAGTCAAAAGGTGTGAATTTCCTTTTTTTTGTTTAAATCTTCTCCAAGGGCATCACATTCCCTCCACTTCTCCTTTATGGGTCTGATTCTTTCTTAGTTGTTGGTGCCTCTCTTCCTTAGTGGAATACATTCCCTCTTCCTTGTAATATCATGGCCAATTCTGGAGGGAGGGGAGAGAGAGAGAGAGAGAGAAACAATACATTTTACAAATGATCACAACAGTGTTGAAACTTTAATATGCCTTATCAAATTCCAACTCTCTTAAGCGTTAAGAATCCTCGATATTTACTGCAAGTGATCTTTTTTTAGTATATACTTCTATAATCAAATATATTATGTAGAATTGTACATAGGTGGAAATGATAGAACAATAAGACAAAACTTTAGTCAAATGTTCTGCTTTGTCTTGAATTTGCAGCGTAAACATGATCACAAATTAATTTCAGTTGTCATGTATATTAGGTTCTGATTTGTGCGCATTATACTTGGTGACAAAGTTGGAAGCATTTGTCATTCAGATAGTAAAAGATATTATATTGTCTAAATAAATAGTGGAGTTTCTTTTGTGAAAACATTTAAT